>NC_134560.1:33929741-35129741 GCF_025594145.1 Primulina tabacum | reverse complement strand
AAATTGAGGTTTCTTTTGAACCGTTTTGATTACTGATATATCAGATATTATCAAAATATTTCATTTCGTCAAAATTTCAGCTTGTGTAGAGGTTGTTCGTGCCATTTTTTTAGAAAGTTAATGTCTAAGATGTCTATTTTATTTTTGAGAAGTGTGTATTTTCGATATTTCATGTGGAAGTTTGATATAAAAAACTCGAGATTTCGAATTTATGTGGATTTGAAGTCACCTTAGAACATGAGATGTTTGTAAGAAAATTGTGACCCGTAAAATAAACGTGTTGAAAATTTGTACACGGCAGCCTCAAATTTTGAAAATTGAGATGCGTGTACAAATTTGATTTGAATCTCGAGCTCCCAAAACACTCGGTGATGGTATGAGTGTGCCTATAAATACCGAAGGCATTGAGGTCCCTAAACACACAATCTCATACAGAAAATACACCATCTAAAGGAGTGTTGAAGTGTTTAGAAGGCTTCAACCGAAAGGAAATCAGAGAATTTCAAATTTTTCAATGGCCGGAGGTAATTCTCGATTAAGCTTCCGCATATTATATATCATGTTCAGTATACGTAAAAAACATGATTTTGAGAAAAATCTCTAACATTTGGTATCAGAGCAACTATACCTCTGTCTTGAAAATATTTGTTTTCAGATCAAGAAATTTAAGAAATTTTTTGAAGTTTTACGTAAGAAATTTGAAACTTGAAGTTTGAACATAATAAACATAATAAATTTACCTGAAAATTTTTTCGGAAAATTTTCTTCTTAATCGGAGTTTCAAGTTCTAAAATAAAAATTTTTGGGAACAAAAAATTTTCGGGAAAAAAAAATGCTACTTGTTTTTTCTGAAAATGGAGGATGAAGAAGATGAAAGATTGCAGCAAAATGAAAGACTGCAAAGTGATGATTGAGTCAATTGAATTCGGTGAAATATGAATTATTCGGACAGAGTATTAAATTGAATGGGACCTCACATATTTATATAATGCAAAGTTGTGTCCGCATAAATTTTTTTTTTTTCAAAAAAAATATATTTAATTTCACGGGATCCACTCATTTGAATTTGCTTGCAAATTGTCGTTGGATTTTTATTATTATTATTATTATTATTATTATTATTTAAATAATAATAATAATAAATAAATAATGATTAATGTGTAATTAAGTTATTTGTATAATTCGATATACATATAGCATTTGGTTAAATAATTTGTACACATTAAAGTAATTTCAAGTTCGACGTAATTTCTAATACATGTTTAGAAATTATTTATGCATGTTAGATAATGTCAAATATTATGAATAAGTGTTTGATTTGTACACGCAAATTTAATATTATGTTTGCATTTATTCTAGAAATTTAAATGCAAATTGTATTGAAAAATATTTTGGAAAAACAATATTCACATTATGTTCATATTAAATTATATTAAGTTGTTTATAATTTGAAATGGACATATCAAGTAAGATGTGAATATAATAAAATATTTCAGATATTCACAAATGAACAAATAATCCTCACTTTATCACTACTCTGATAAAAGAGAAAAACTGATGAGGAGCCCACATTTTTATGTAAATGTGATCATCACTTTATCACTACTCTGATTGAAGAGAAAAACTGATGGGGAATGTAATTGTTCATATTAAGTAAAAATGTGAATATAAAGTTATTTTAAGAAAAAATTTGGCTTATAAAGATTCACATAAATGTGGATAATTAAGTTGAATAATAATTATAAGGTGACGTAAGAAAACATGATCTGAGGGAGTTCTTCATAGATCGGTTTAAACTGCCTTGACTAGCCACTGGTCTCCCTGATGAACGTTGCTCTGACTAGGAGTTAGATATTTAAAGGGCCTTAGCCCTACCTATATTTCCTGGGAGCACTCTTAGAAAAGTGTTGATTGCGAAATAATTATTATATAAAGCATTAAGGAAAGCCAAAATTTTGTCCGGTGAACCGTATAATTTTAAATAATTGAGGAATAGCCACTGCATCATTAATTAAAAAAAATTATACATTAAGTGGATTTGGATCACATAATGGACATCAATTGTAATTAATTATATAAACATAATAAAATTTACCCCACGTGGATTTTTATTATATTTATATAACTAATTAGGTTAAAATATCAAATTATATTTTTCTTAATTTACCCACAGGAGTTAAGGAAAATACATTTTGATAGTTTTATCATAAAGTTACAGAAAAATCTTATTGAATTAAAATTTTAGCCCACAGGCAAATTTTATGTCACTAGATTTTAAAACATGAATTACATTAGTAAAACATGATATTGTCTCAAAATTTTAAGCATATGATATTTTGTGCAGTTATGTAATCTGCGAGTTTTTCTGATATGAAATGTGACATTCCCGAACTAAAGAGCGACAATTATAAAATATGGAAAGAAAGAATTCTTCTTCAATTAGGGTGGATGGATATTGATTATGCTATACGAAAAGACGAACCATCTGCTATTACTGAAAACAGCATTCCGGATGATGTTGATCTTTATGAAAAATGGGAGCGATCTAATCGACTATGCGTAATGTTCATAAAGACCAAAATCTCTGCTGGTATGCGTGGTTCTGTCGACCAGCATAACAATGTCAAAGAATTATTGAAGGCTATTGATGAACAATTTCAGTCTTCAGATAAGTCACTTGCAAGCACCCTTAATTATGGAATTATCTTCATTAAGGCTCACCAGTGTGAGAGGTGTACGAGAGCACATAATAAAAATGCGGGACATAGCGGCTCGGCTCAAGACACTTGAAGTGGAAATGTCTGAGACTTTTCTTGTGCACTACATTTTATGCACTCTTCCACAGCAATATGGACCCTTCAAAATTTCTTACAACACACATAAGGATAAATGGTCAATCAATGAATTAATGACTATGTGTGTTCAAGAGGAAGGAAGGCTGTTGATGGAAACGAGTGATAATGTATTTATGACCACGCAAGGAAAGTATAAAAAGCAAGCCAAAGTCAAGGAAAAAGGAAAAGGAATAATTCCACCCCAACCTGACATCAAAAAAGAATCCAAGTGTTTCTTCTGTAAAAAAACGGGACACATTAAGAAGGATTGCAATAAACTTAAGGACTGGCTTGAAAAGAAAGGTATTTCTACTTCATTTGTCTGTTATGAATCTAATATGGTTAATATGATTTATAACATATGGTGGATTGATTCTGGTTCTACAATCCATGTTACAAATACCTTGCAGGGTATGCAAAACCTAAGGAAACCAATAGAAAATGAGCGGAACATCTATTCAGGAAACAAGATGTCTTCGAATGTGGAGGCTATTGGGACTTGCTGCCTAGTGTTAAATAGTGGTTATATTTTAAAATTGGAAAAGACGTTTTATGTTTCTAGTTTTTCTAGGAATTTAATTTCAGCATCAAAACTTGTACCTTTTGGTTATTCCTTTCAGTTTTTGAATAAATCAATAAATTTGTTTTATAAATCAAATCTTATTGGAAATGGTACAATGGTTGATGGTCTTTTCTCTATTTTTTTACAAAACAATAACACCACTATGCATGTTCAAGGAGGTATTAAAAGATGTGTTATAAATGAATATTCCTCTATATTGTGGCACAAAAGATTGGGACATATCTCCATAGAGAGGATTAAAAGATTAGTGAATGATGGAGTACTTAGTACTTTAGATTTTACTGATTTTGAGATTTGTGTGGACTGCATTAAGGGAAAGCAGACCAATAAGTCTAAAAAGGGTGCCAAGAGGAGTACAGAAATATTAGAAATCATACATTCAGATATTTGTTGTCCAGATATGGACATGCAAAGTCCGAAATACTTCATCTCCTTCATTGATGATTATTCACGATACATGTATATCTACATGCTTCATAATAAAAACGAAGCACTAGAAGCCTTTAAGGTTTTTAAGGCTGGGGTGGAGAAGCAATGTGGAAAACATATTAAGATTGTGAGAACAGATAGAGGTGGAGAATATTATGGTAGATACACTGAGAATGGACAAGCACCTGGTCCGTTTGCGAAGTTTCTTCAGGAACATGGGATTGTTGCCCAATATACTATGCCTGGTTCTCCTAACCAGAATGACATAGCTGAGAGGATAAACCGAACATTATTGGACATGGTGAGGAGCATGTTTAGTAGCTCTAAACTTCCTAAATTCTTGTGGACTGAAGCTCTTAAGACAGCTGTGTATATATTAAACCGAGTTCCAACTAAGGCTGTCCCAAAGACGCCATTTGAGTTATTTAAAGGTTGGAAATCGAGTTTGCAACAAATACGCGTTTGGGGTTGTCCTTCTGAAATAAGAGTTTACAACCCACATGAAAAGAAACTGGACCCAAGAACTATAAGTGGATATTTCATTGGGTATGCTGAAAAATCCAAAGGGTATAGATTTTATTGTCCATCTCACAATACTAGAATTGTGGAATCAAGAAATGCAAAATTTCTTGAAAATGACTTGATTAGTGGGAGTGATCATGACATAGTTTTTGAGAATGATCACATTAATGCACAACCCTCTTATTCAAATGACGGATTGGTCGTTATTCACACCCCTCAAGACCAAATGGGTGTTAGACAACCAGTTACTGAAGTTCCACAAATCGCTGATGAAAATCCAGTAGATCAAGTTGTTAATGAAGAACAACAAGAAATTGTTGATCAACCAAACAACCTGAGGAGATCTACTAGAATAAGAAGATCAGCAATATCTAGTGATTATGTTGTGTATTTACAAGAATCGGACTTTAACATCGGAGCCAAAAATGATCCTGAAACGTTTTCACAAGCCATGAGTTGTAATGAGTCAAAACTATGGTTTAATGCTATGAAAGAAGAGATGAATTCTATGGCAGTTAATGGAGTCTGGGATCTAGTTCAGTTGCCTGATGGTGTAAAAGCCATTGGATGTAAATGGGTCTTCAAAACAAAGAAAGACTCATTAGGCAACATTAAAAGGTATAAAGCAAGACTCGTAGCTAAAGGATTCACTCAACAGGAAGGAATCGACTACAAGGAGACTTTTTCTCCCGTATCTAAGAAAGATTCTCTTCGTATCATTCTAGCATTAGTTGCACATTTTGACTTAGATTTACAACAAATGGATGTGAAAACAGCTTTTTTTAATGGAGAACTAGAGGAAGAGGTTTATATGAAACAACCTGAAGGATTCTTCTCTAGTAATGGTGAGCAATTAGTTTGTAAGATTAAGAAATCTATATACGGATTGAAACAAGCTTCCCGTCAATGGTATTTAAAGTTTCATGATGTTATCTCTTCATTTGGATTCGTTGAGAACCCCATGGATCAATGTATATACTAGAAGGTCAATGGGAGTAAGATTTGAATGGGACCTCACATATTTATATAATGCAAAGTTGTGTCCGCATAAATTTTTTTTTTTTCAAAAAAAATATATTTAATTTCACGGGATCCACTCATTTGAATTTGCTTGCAAATTGTCGTTGGATTTTTATTATTATTATTATTATTATTATTATTATTTAAATAATAATAATAATAAATAAATAATGATTAATGTGTAATTAAGTTATTTGTATAATTCGATATACATATAGCATTTGGTTAAATAATTTGTACACATTAAAGTAATTTCAAGTTCGACGTAATTTCTAATACATGTTTAGAAATTATTTATGCATGTTAGATAATGTCAAATATTATGAATAAGTGTTTGATTTGTACACGCAAATTTAATATTATGTTTGCATTTATTCTAGAAATTTAAATGCAAATTGTATTGAAAAATATTTTGGAAAAACAATATTCACATTATGTTCATATTAAATTATATTAAGTTGTTTATAATTTGAAATGGACATATCAAGTAAGATGTGAATATAATAAAATATTTCAGATATTCACAAATGAACAAATAATCCTCACTTTATCACTACTCTGATAAAAGAGAAAAACTGATGAGGAGCCCACATTTTTATGTAAATGTGATCATCACTTTATCACTACTCTGATTGAAGAGAAAAACTGATGGGGAATGTAATTGTTCATATTAAGTAAAAATGTGAATATAAAGTTATTTTAAGAAAAAATTTGGCTTATAAAGATTCACATAAATGTGGATAATTAAGTTGAATAATAATTATAAGGTGACGTAAGAAAACATGATCTGAGGGAGTTCTTCATAGATCGGTTTAAACTGCCTTGACTAGCCACTGGTCTCCCTGATGAACGTTGCTCTGACTAGGAGTTAGATATTTAAAGGGCCTTAGCCCTACCTATATTTCCTGGGAGCACTCTTAGAAAAGTGTTGATTGCGAAATAATTATTATATAAAGCATTAAGGAAAGCCAAAATTTTGTCCGGTGAACCGTATAATTTTAAATAATTGAGGAATAGCCACTGCATCATTAATTAAAAAAAATTATACATTAAGTGGATTTGGATCACATAATGGACATCAATTGTAATTAATTATATAAACATAATAAAATTTACCCCACGTGGATTTTTATTATATTTATATAACTAATTAGGTTAAAATATCAAATTATATTTTTCTTAATTTACCCACAGGAGTTAAGGAAAATACATTTTGATAGTTTTATCATAAAGTTACAGAAAAATCTTATTGAATTAAAATTTTAGCCCACAGGCAAATTTTATGTCACTAGATTTTAAAACATGAATTACATTAGTAAAACATGATATTGTCTCAAAATTTTAAGCATATGATATTTTGTGCAGTTATGTAATCTGCGAGTTTTTCTGATATGAAATGTGACATTCCCGAACTAAAGAGCGACAATTATAAAATATGGAAAGAAAGAATTCTTCTTCAATTAGGGTGGATGGATATTGATTATGCTATACGAAAAGACGAACCATCTGCTATTACTGAAAACAGCATTCCGGATGATGTTGATCTTTATGAAAAATGGGAGCGATCTAATCGACTATGCGTAATGTTCATAAAGACCAAAATCTCTGCTGGTATGCGTGGTTCTGTCGACCAGCATAACAATGTCAAAGAATTATTGAAGGCTATTGATGAACAATTTCAGTCTTCAGATAAGTCACTTGCAAGCACCCTTAATTATGGAATTATCTTCATTAAGGCTCACCAGTGTGAGAGGTGTACGAGAGCACATAATAAAAATGCGGGACATAGCGGCTCGGCTCAAGACACTTGAAGTGGAAATGTCTGAGACTTTTCTTGTGCACTACATTTTATGCACTCTTCCACAGCAATATGGACCCTTCAAAATTTCTTACAACACACATAAGGATAAATGGTCAATCAATGAATTAATGACTATGTGTGTTCAAGAGGAAGGAAGGCTGTTGATGGAAACGAGTGATAATGTATTTATGACCACGCAAGGAAAGTATAAAAAGCAAGCCAAAGTCAAGGAAAAAGGAAAAGGAATAATTCCACCCCAACCTGACATCAAAAAAGAATCCAAGTGTTTCTTCTGTAAAAAAACGGGACACATTAAGAAGGATTGCAATAAACTTAAGGACTGGCTTGAAAAGAAAGGTATTTCTACTTCATTTGTCTGTTATGAATCTAATATGGTTAATATGATTTATAACATATGGTGGATTGATTCTGGTTCTACAATCCATGTTACAAATACCTTGCAGGGTATGCAAAACCTAAGGAAACCAATAGAAAATGAGCGGAACATCTATTCAGGAAACAAGATGTCTTCGAATGTGGAGGCTATTGGGACTTGCTGCCTAGTGTTAAATAGTGGTTATATTTTAAAATTGGAAAAGACGTTTTATGTTTCTAGTTTTTCTAGGAATTTAATTTCAGCATCAAAACTTGTACCTTTTGGTTATTCCTTTCAGTTTTTGAATAAATCAATAAATTTGTTTTATAAATCAAATCTTATTGGAAATGGTACAATGGTTGATGGTCTTTTCTCTATTTTTTTACAAAACAATAACACCACTATGCATGTTCAAGGAGGTATTAAAAGATGTGTTATAAATGAATATTCCTCTATATTGTGGCACAAAAGATTGGGACATATCTCCATAGAGAGGATTAAAAGATTAGTGAATGATGGAGTACTTAGTACTTTAGATTTTACTGATTTTGAGATTTGTGTGGACTGCATTAAGGGAAAGCAGACCAATAAGTCTAAAAAGGGTGCCAAGAGGAGTACAGAAATATTAGAAATCATACATTCAGATATTTGTTGTCCAGATATGGACATGCAAAGTCCGAAATACTTCATCTCCTTCATTGATGATTATTCACGATACATGTATATCTACATGCTTCATAATAAAAACGAAGCACTAGAAGCCTTTAAGGTTTTTAAGGCTGGGGTGGAGAAGCAATGTGGAAAACATATTAAGATTGTGAGAACAGATAGAGGTGGAGAATATTATGGTAGATACACTGAGAATGGACAAGCACCTGGTCCGTTTGCGAAGTTTCTTCAGGAACATGGGATTGTTGCCCAATATACTATGCCTGGTTCTCCTAACCAGAATGACATAGCTGAGAGGATAAACCGAACATTATTGGACATGGTGAGGAGCATGTTTAGTAGCTCTAAACTTCCTAAATTCTTGTGGACTGAAGCTCTTAAGACAGCTGTGTATATATTAAACCGAGTTCCAACTAAGGCTGTCCCAAAGACGCCATTTGAGTTATTTAAAGGTTGGAAATCGAGTTTGCAACAAATACGCGTTTGGGGTTGTCCTTCTGAAATAAGAGTTTACAACCCACATGAAAAGAAACTGGACCCAAGAACTATAAGTGGATATTTCATTGGGTATGCTGAAAAATCCAAAGGGTATAGATTTTATTGTCCATCTCACAATACTAGAATTGTGGAATCAAGAAATGCAAAATTTCTTGAAAATGACTTGATTAGTGGGAGTGATCATGACATAGTTTTTGAGAATGATCACATTAATGCACAACCCTCTTATTCAAATGACGGATTGGTCGTTATTCACACCCCTCAAGACCAAATGGGTGTTAGACAACCAGTTACTGAAGTTCCACAAATCGCTGATGAAAATCCAGTAGATCAAGTTGTTAATGAAGAACAACAAGAAATTGTTGATCAACCAAACAACCTGAGGAGATCTACTAGAATAAGAAGATCAGCAATATCTAGTGATTATGTTGTGTATTTACAAGAATCGGACTTTAACATCGGAGCCAAAAATGATCCTGAAACGTTTTCACAAGCCATGAGTTGTAATGAGTCAAAACTATGGTTTAATGCTATGAAAGAAGAGATGAATTCTATGGCAGTTAATGGAGTCTGGGATCTAGTTCAGTTGCCTGATGGTGTAAAAGCCATTGGATGTAAATGGGTCTTCAAAACAAAGAAAGACTCATTAGGCAACATTAAAAGGTATAAAGCAAGACTCGTAGCTAAAGGATTCACTCAACAGGAAGGAATCGACTACAAGGAGACTTTTTCTCCCGTATCTAAGAAAGATTCTCTTCGTATCATTCTAGCATTAGTTGCACATTTTGACTTAGATTTACAACAAATGGATGTGAAAACAGCTTTTTTTAATGGAGAACTAGAGGAAGAGGTTTATATGAAACAACCTGAAGGATTCTTCTCTAGTAATGGTGAGCAATTAGTTTGTAAGATTAAGAAATCTATATACGGATTGAAACAAGCTTCCCGTCAATGGTATTTAAAGTTTCATGATGTTATCTCTTCATTTGGATTCGTTGAGAACCCCATGGATCAATGTATATACTAGAAGGTCAATGGGAGTAAGATTTGTTTCCTTATTCTATATGTGGATGATATATTACTTGCAACCAATGATAAGGGTCTGTTATATGAGGTGAAACAATTCCTCTCTAAAAATTTTGATATGAAGGATATGGGCGATGCGTCTTATGTCATTGGCATTAAGATACATAGAGACAGAATTCGAGGTATTATAGGTTTGTCTCAAGAAACCTATATCAACAAAGTTTTAGAGAGATACCGAATGAAAGATTGTTCACCAAGTATAGCTCCCGTTGTGAAAGGCGATAAATTCAATTTGAGCCAATGCCCAAAGAATGATCTAGAGCGGGAACAAATGAAAAACATTCCTTATGCTTCTGCTGTTAGAAGCTTGATGTATGCTCAGGTTTGCACTAGACCTGACATTGCATTTATTGTTGGGATGTTGGAAAGATATCAGAGTAATCCAGGTTTAGAACATTGGAAAACTGCAAAGAAAGTCATGAGGTACCTTCAAAGGACCAAAGATTATATGCTTATGTTCAGACAAACTGAGAATTTGGAAGTAATTGGCTACTCTGATTCAGACTACGCTGGCTGCATTGATTCAAGAAAATCCACTTCATGATATATTTTCATGCTAGCTGGTGGAGCTGTATCTTGGAGAAGTGCAAAGCAGACATTGACTGCTACTTCCACTATGGAAGCTGAATTCGTAGCTTGTTTTGAGGCAACCTCACATGGTGTATGGTTGAAGAGTTTCATTTCAGGGCTTAGAATTATGGATTCTATATCTAGGCCATTAAGAATATATTGTGACAATTCAGCTGCTGTTTTTATGGCTAAAAATACCAAAAGTGGTAGTCGAAGCAAACACATCGACATTAAGTATTTAGCCATACGAGAACGTGTTAAAGATAAAACCATGGTTATCGAGCACATTAGCACTGAATTTATGATTGCAGATCCTTTGACTAAAGGCATGCCACCATTGAAATTCAAGGATCATACAGAAAGAATGAGACTTGGTTCTTTTATGTAATTTTGTTGTAAAAACAAAATTAATGAAATTCATTAAGTTATGATATTTTTCATATTCAGTTATGTACATATTCAGTTATCCTGAAAAATATCAATAAAGTTGGCCTCGAATAAATATAGGGTTTATTCATTAAGTTATTTGAGAGATATAATACATTGTGATACATGGAAGATAATAATCGTTTTTAGATGACCTATCGCCATGATTCATGTATTTTAATTTCTCCTATGATAAATGAGATATACAGGTCAAGTGGGAGAATGTAAGAAAATTGTGACCCGTAAAATAAACGTGTTGAAAATTTGTACACAGCACCCTCAAATTTTGAAAATTGAGATGCGTATACAAATTTGATTTGAATCTCGAGCTCCCAAAACACTCGGTGATGGTATGAGTGTGCCTACAAATACCGAAGGCATTGAGGTCCCTAAACACACAATCTCATACAGAAAATACATCATCTAAAGGAGTGTTGAAGTGTTTAGAAGGCTTCAACCGAAAGGAAATCGGAGAATTTCAAAGTTTTCAATGGCCGGAGGTAATTCTCGATTAAGCTTCCGCATATTATATATCATGTTCATGTATACGTAAACAACATGATTTTGAGAAAAATCTCTAACAATATTTTCTCACGTTTTTGCCTCTCCATCCGAGTAGTGGTAGGTATTGATTTGGTTGTTCTAGGCAAATAGTGATGATATTTGAAATACACAATATATTTTAACAAGTTTTGTTTGAAAATTGTTTTTATGCTAAATTCGTTTGGATAATTTATTTAAGCCTCCCCACGTTTTGGGAAATTAAGGTTTTCGAATAATTTAAATTATAACCTAAATTCACTTGAAATATATTATAATTGACATTGATTGTGTATCAGAAAAACAAAATTGTAAGCCAATCTATCAGCACAAGACAATATTTGTATATAATATAATAAATACCAAAATTGACAATATGATATTTGGAAATATTTAACTATTTTATCTCAGATATTTTACGCTCACGACATCAATTACTTTTCTTTTTCGAAAATCAAAGAAGGTGTTCCACAGGCCTTCCAAAAAATTAAGAATTATATTCTATTCAATTAATTTTATTTTTTTTAAAAAAAATCTCAAAACCAAAAAGACACCTCCGGTCTTCATTTTTCAAGAACAATTTCAGCTATCATTCATAGTTTAAATAATAATAATAATAATAATAATAACAGAACTATATCACACTTAACTCTTAAGCCTTACCAATAATTTTGTCTTTCAAATTTTGTATTTCATGGAAATATAAATGTATTCTTAATACGTGATAAGAATTTAGGTTGCTAATTGAAATGCAATAGAACTGAGAGATACATTTCATGAAATTTGATTACGAAATTTATAGTTTCAAAAAATAATTTAACAAATTTTAAGATTTTTTTTTAAAAAAAATTGACTCGTAAGATAAAATTATAACAAATCATTCACGACTATGCCTTTGTTATTGGATTCCTTCGTATTGTATTCTGATTGTTTTGAATACAAAAGTTGGGTGTCAATCCGTAAATCGTTGTGTACTTTGTTGCAATCGTTGGTTTGTGTGGCTCAATGAGATCAAATCACAAAAACTTAAACACGAGTGAAAGCGTCAATTCAAACCTCACAAAGGTATACCTATAAAGGATTTCTTTACCTTTATATTGAGAAGTGTGGTCAAATACATAGTTTATTTTTAAGCCCTTTTTTCCCATTTTCAAGGAATAAAAAGCAAAAATTGGAACATTCGTGTCCGAAATACATTTTTTTTTTCAATTATTTGTTATAATATAATATTTTTACCTTATTAATTTTGAAAAATACTCCTCATATTTTAAATATACTCCTCCCATCATTGGAAAGAAGAATGGCACAACAGAGATGCTGCTTCATTACAGAATAACAACAATGGCACTAAAGACATAGTTGATGATGATGTTTTTACTGAGGTTTACGACAGAACAAATAACAATGACACCAAAATTACATCCTTGTCTAACAGAACGAATAACAATGACACCAAAATTAAAGGTGGAAGAACAAGTCCAGTCCACCATGAACGACTGTCCTGAACATGCACATAGATGTCATCAGTATTTAAATCTGTAAAATGATACCCAAAAACTTGGACCTCAAAAGGGTATAAAGCATCAGCCATCTTCTTTCATAAATTATCTATTTTTATGATGCTACTCGACAAATATTTAATTATTGAGCTAATTGTTTTAGAATGTAAAGTAATTATTGTGTCGCTAAATTATTGTAGCAAAGTAAATTGTTTTCATTTGATTATTGTTAAAGTAGATATTTCTAAAATTAAGTGTTGCCTTCAAATATTTAAATTAATTAATTACTTTAATCAATTTTGATGATACCGAATTTTCTCTTGCTCCAATCTGGTGAACGTAGTCTTCGAACCTACAATATTTGAGCCGGAACTGATGGAACGCTGCTAATCCGCACAGACGAGCAATAGTTAGGGGGCGTCGGGAATTTTTCCGGCTTGACCCCTCCGACATTCAAATCAGATCTTGGCTCAATGAACTATACTTGGGTATTTTTAGCGATTGAGATGACTAGTTACCATACTAAAAAGTCTATCTGAGGTATCTTTCCCTGTAAAATAAATTCTTCTCCAATCCCAGCAAATCCAGAAATATCCCGGATATTTTGGCAGATTTAACCATATATTAATATCGTATTGAAATCTCGGTATACCACCACATTTTAATATAATCGGTATGTTAAATATATATATTGATTCGATAAACCACAACGGATTCAAAATACAAAAAAATTTAAAATCAACCAAACAATTTAAACAAGTTGATGTTAAGATTTAAAATCCAAATCCATCAAATACTTCCGCCCATCCATGTAGCGTCTTTTAAAAAAATTTATTTGTTTCAAACTAGAAAATCTTTGATTGTATGTCTTCTTCATTCGATTTCAGAGGGGGGGAAAAGTTCTGGTGTCGACTGTCGAGCAAAACATTCAAGAAAATATATTGACATATTTTCAAAGTAGTATTGTCATTGCGATAACAAGAAAATATTGCAAGTTGAAACATTTTTTCCTGCCAGATCGTATAAAAGCTTGACTTAAGATTAATTCTCAGATAAAAGGGAGTTGACTTTCTGCTCAAGATGGGCTTCATGGTCTTCGAGACGAGATTTTATACCATCGTCTTCCCAACGGATTAATGTGGGAACTCCCTTGAGTTTGAACCTCGAGTCCGTTCTCCATGGATGGTGGGGATTTCGCCAAGTTGGCCGATCTCCAACGTATGCTCTTAAAAGCGCAACATTATCAGACGACTCTTCTAGCTTTTTGTATATCACAGGTTCAGCTCTCACACAATCTGAAGAAGGAAAACCAAGTACTATTTGCACTAAGGAAATTGTTTCAGCAAATCAAACGAGAAAACTGGTGCCGTAATTCAAAATTGACAAGGAAGAGCAAAAGTAACCTATAAAAATGGATGACCGTGGAAATTTTAGAGATGGTATCTATTGGAACGCTTTATCCACTTGACTTAAAATTATTACTCAGCGCTCTTACAAGTGCTATCTACGATGACAGACAAAAAGGGTCAATTCTCATTCTAGTGTTCAACTGTGTGGCTTTTCTAAATAAATAAAAAAACCATGTTTGGAGATAAAAAAAACTTCCAAAAATTTCCGTGTTTTGCATACTTTTTTGAATGCCTATCTTGTCTACATGAACAAGAGAAGTTTGTAGTCATTACCATGATATGAAATCATAATAGGAATGGAGTCCTATCGAGCACTTCAAGTGGCTCAAACTCCATAAATTTAGAGAAATGCGAAGTGCGAGAGATTTTCGTGAGAAGCTTTTGGGCAAATATTTTCATGACTTCTGTTACTCGAATTCTAGTATTTGTACTTCCAAAACCAGACTCTAGCCAACCAAAACCAAAGATAAAATTCATCATTCAGCTGAATGGGTTCTACTTAGCTACTAAACATTCTATATGTTTACTTTCCACTCAATTGCTTATATTTTGACCAGATTCATATCCTCTTATTAGATTAATTTCTTAGTTTATTCAATCATGTACATGGGATTCGATGTCTGGTCTGCCTTACCTTATAAAAACATGAGATCGTCTACTATTTTTCATGATCACAGATCTACTGAAATCCTCCATCTCAAATTAATCCAAATTTTTCAATGAGATCACTGACTACTGTCTTATCATCTTCTATCATAACTGGCTGATTACCCCAAAATCATGATATTCGAAAATAAATAACATGTAATTTCGTGTTCGGTACTGCAATCTAGCACCCCCAGTAGGATCACACAAACTCCACAGATAGAAAATGAAAATTCAAGAAACACAACAAATCCCACAAACACAGATTACTACAAAATTTAGCTCTGCTCACCGCTTCATTCACAAACAAGCCAACAATTTCAGAACTCCTCTTTAACATCGAACAAAATTTCAGCCATCAATATCCGTTCAAAAACCTAAAAAACACCTTCCGCCGCTTAATACTACTCGATTTAGGTAAAACACATAAAACCCATTCTCACCCCTATATTGAAAAGTTAACCGCAATCGGATACTCAGAACCTGCATCAAATCTCATCCCACAAACATAGATTCAAATATACATGAACAAAAAATGTACACAGGATGGTGGAAATTGTACCAGGACACCAACTAAGATTGGTGGAGGGATCTTTGTCGGCCAAGAAAAGGATAAGATTAGCTTTGTTATTTGCTCCTTCGCTTCTGAATTTCTCCAAGACACCTTCAAATGTCGAAATTGTTGCATCTAACACCTTCATTGGCATCTTTGTTCTCTGCGTCCGATCGAATATATAGATTTTTGTGTGAAATCGATAGCCGCTCTCTGGTTGCTCGTGGAATTTCCTTTATCGGGAAAATGTTGATGGGCCTTAAAAATATTTGGGCTGGACCAGCTCCAGTTCATTTACAAGGCCCAACGACTTTGAGAAAAGAAAAAATATATCTACAATATTTCAAATTTATCCTTTTTCTAATATTACTTATAGAAATTATAATTTTTTAATGTTTCTATAATTATTTTCGTAAGAAATTTTCATCATTTTTTAGATTAAATAGAAATTATAGTATTCGAACAATTTGATTTCAAATTACTATCAAATTTAATTACACCTTAATTATTTTTATTTGTGTGGTAATAGTGTCAGTTAAATTAAATATAATCAAATTAAATAATAAAAACAATTTCATAATTTATAATAAAATGATAAAATTAAATTAATTAAGATGAAATTAAATTTGATAGTGATTTTAATAAAATAGACATTATATTTTCCTATTTTAAAATAAATAATATACAAATAAAAATAATTAAGGTGAATACATCTCGAAAAATAATTTTTATAAGTAATATTAAATACAAAGGTATATTTAGAATGTTCTAAAAGTTTTTTGGATTATATTTATTTTTTAGTAAATCAAATTTGTCGAATATTGCAAATATGAAAATTTCTCAAGAAAATAATTATGGAAAGATTAAAGATTATTATTTGTATAGGTAATATTAATAAAAGGTAAATTTGGGATGTCGTAGAGAATTTTTAAACATAAAATATTTTTTATTAATTTTTAAAATGGAGGGGATAATATGTAAGATATGTAAAATATTAAGGAGGTAATTTTTATTTTCACATTTATTGTCGATATTTGTAATTGCGCTAAACCTCACGGAATGCTAACATAATTAACCCAAGAAAAAAAATGGGGTAAATTGTAGATAAATCCCTAAAATCCAACTCAAATTTATTCGAACTCTCTACACCTAAAAACATTTGTTTAAATTCCCTAAAAGGTTAAAAATGACATAAATACCCCTTATAATTATATTTTCTAATTATTGATTTTCTGGGCATAAAATGGTATCAGAGCCGAGGTAAAATTATTTCAAACATACAAATTTATTATTACAAATGTAATTAAATGTTTAAGAAGGAGAATTTCGAAAAAATTATGAATCCGAACTCAGGTTCGAGAAAAATAGTTTACAAGAATTATTCCAGTATAATGGAATACATACAAGAGCATCTAACCTTGGTTAGATATCAGGAGAAGAAAGGGACGCTACAGCACCCTCAGGTAAACTTATGATTCAAGCAAATAAGTTACTGGAGATAGTACCAGATTCCTCTAAACTCTCTTCGGATCTTAGGGAAATCCAAAAAACGGTACAAAATTATAGCAATATGCTATACATTGTTCCTCAAAGTGTTGAAAAAATCGTTGAAAAACAAGAAGAAATTCTTGGAATATTAAAGGATATTCAAACAATAATTCAAAAACTAGAACAACAACCAAGTTATAGTAAAAGAACTTCAGGATGATGGTTACCACCATCATTGATACTTAACCTTTGTTACATCAACAAGGTAAGGCCAAAGTGGT
This sequence comes from Primulina tabacum, assembly GCF_025594145.1. Lineage (NCBI taxonomy): Eukaryota > Viridiplantae > Streptophyta > Magnoliopsida > Lamiales > Gesneriaceae > Primulina > Primulina tabacum. The sequence continues at coordinate 35,112,512 of NC_134560.1, read as the reverse complement.
GTCAAAACCTTTGACTGAAGAAGAAAAGATGATCAATCTAATTAAATCTGTCTCAGAAAAGAAATTAATCTGATGACAACTTTAGAAATGATTGGTCTAAAAGATCTACAAGAACTTGCGAAATCTTTCGCAAATCTTAAAGTTATAGATCTGAAGATGAACACAGCAGGAGGTGAAACACCTGCTATAACCTGGTCATCTTCTCAAGAACCACCAAGGGAAAGTGTGAGATCTCAAAATATAAACATGAGAGAATCTCAACCCGATTTCCATACGGGTGGAGGATCACACCCAGCGAGAACAAGGACAAGGAGAAGTCAAATTCATTTGCAACAACATCCTATGGGAAAACTATTTTAGATCCTATACATCTTTACGGGGTTATGCTTAACCTTGATGTATTAGATTTCAAAAACAGAGAAGATCTCATAGATGACTGGACATCTGTTATGAGAATCGCTGCAGGAACACTTGATCTCAACCGAGAAGGATTTATTAAACTTTTAGAAATGAGTCTTATGGGATCAGTTAAAATTGCTTGAGACATGACTTCATTAGATACAAAAGAGTAAGTCCTAGCTGGGGAATCTCTCAATGAGATCGCTGAAAAAATGGCTACCATATTTAAAGCACAATTTATAGACGTAGAATATTCAACAGTCAAGATACAGAGAAGAGGAAGAAATATACTCAAGCTATGTATAGTCTTGAGTTACATGATATATGTTTAGTAGACGAATACGTTATGTTATTCACTAAATATATATGGAATTCAGGGGTCGAAGAAGATATAGCGATGCAGCTATTCTTCGCCAAGATGCCAAGTCTCCATCGAGAGAAATGCTCATAAGGGAATATGTATCTGGAAATCCAGATACATTGGCACGAAGAGCTTCTTTCCTTAAAAGAAAATTAGCAAAATGGTGCCATGTGGCAGCATTACAAAAGAATTACAAACGCTTAAGGGGTATCAATAAAAGAACTCCTTTGTGTTGTAAAAAAAATGATCTTCCAACAATTATTAGAAGTAAGCCATAGAAGCATAAGAGGAAAAGTTTTAGGACTCATCCCTATGCTCGAAGTGGAAGAAGTTCTTGAAAACCAAGAACTGTTTGGTCTAGACAAAAAGCCAGATCTTATAAATTTGGGCAAAGAAGTGGACCATCAAGAAGTAAAATATCATCCCAAGCATCGAGGACATCTCGAAGCACAAGAAGAACACATACGAAGAAAACTTTCAGAAGAACTCATACTCGAGCTAATAAAAATTTCAAAGATTGTAATTACTGGACATGTGGAGCAAGAGGGAATATCTCGACCAACTGTCCAAAAAATGAAAAAAGAGGTATTAAATGCTTCGATCTAACCCTGGATATTGAAGAAGCAGTTTATTACCAATATCTTATTCAGGTATAGCAATTCGAGGATATTGCCTCAGATGAAAGTATATATGAAGAAGTTTTAAGTCAGGGAGGATCTGATGGAACTGAATCGGAATCTGACTGAAGACGAGATGTTTCGACACGAAACACATGAAGATTTGTCTGGATTCTTGAGCCAGACAACAATATCTCAAAATATGGTTCAAAGAATCATGAGAGAAAATCCTAGTCTACAGAAATATCAGTGATTCTCTGCAGGACAGGTAGAAAAGTTCTTAGGAAGTTTTGGCCTAAGAAACATAAAGCATCATCTAATCCATAAAGTTTCTAGAAGAGAAATGGCAAACCCAATGGAACTTACATGAAATAGAATGGAGATGCAGTTAATTCCTTCCGAAGAAATTAAGGAAGAATTACAAAAACTCAAGATAGAAGTAGCAAGGACCATGTCCTGGATTCATATTGGAGCAATCCAGATTATGATAAAAGCTACTTTTAAAGAAGGAATAGATTCACCCATTGATATTGCTATATGTGATAAAAGAATGGGGAACCTTCAAGATTAAGTACTGAGAACCACCTCAGGAAATCTTTGCGCAGGAAAAATTGTAGGAGTAATCTATCCAAGAATAGCCTACAACCTGGCAGATCGAGATTTTAGCCGAGCCTTGACATTGCACCAAAATTTCAAGGAAAAAAGGCCGATGAAAGAAGTTAATAGACCATATTCTATTACCTATCAGATTTCATATGCTCTATCTAATACACATCATTCAGAGTTGTTTATTATAAATGAGTTCATTGAAATATCTGTGATATTTGGAAAAGTTGCCCATGCAATTTATCCAGAAAGAGTTGAGTTTCCTTTAATACAAGAAACAGATATCCAAATACAAGACAAACCGATTCTACAAATGAATCAAAGTCTTAGATTGGAATCTAGAAGACTATCTTTTCAGGGATATAGAATTACAAGTTACAGGTGGGGAAAAACGCCTGTCCCAGAAGCCCAACAGGTGCTAAAAAGTTTTTCTACAATAGGAAAGCTTAGAAGACCAGAAGGGTGGAAGTAAGTAGAGATAGTATTTGATATTGCGAGGCAAAGGAATCAATTTCTTTGTAATACAATATACTATTTGGAACAACATATGATAGGAACTTACCAAGGAATGATCAACATCGGAGAATTGGAAGTTCATATTAAAGGAATTCCAGGGAAAGAATAAGATCGACTGATTGTTGGACTAGAGTTTTTTGAGAAACACAAACCTTGGAAACGTCTAGAGTATGGAATGAAGTTTATGGCAGATGATAAAATGTGAAAAATCCAATGACTACAAGCCCATTCTCCATATACATTCCAGTAGGAATGTTATATGAACAATATAAGGCAGAATATTTTGCTGCTTATATTGATTCAGGTGCTGGAATCTGTACAGCAAAGCGAGGAGTTTTTCCAAATAATTTGGAAGAAGAATTACCAAAGATTGCTGGAAGAGATTTTTCCAGAAGAATATTAATCTTATGCAAAGGGAATAAGATGACTTAAATCATAATTGGCGGTGCTGGACAAACACTTTGGTACAAGGTAAAGACACCACCAATTTATTTTAATGATATAGGAGCTGACATATTGTTAGGAAATAATTTCCTACAAATGTTCAAGTCCTATACTCAAGAAAATTAGACTCGACGACTAGTGTTCACAACGCCCTGTGATCACAAAATCATAGTCCAGAGACTACGAAAGGCATTTTACAGAAAAATGTCGATCCAGTTTCGCAGCAAGCGTGGTGATGAAGGAAAACTTCTGAACCCAAAAATGAAAGATTCTAGATGGTTTGGAGAAACAATGCTCCGGTTAAGAGCAGATAAAGAACTCCAACAAGAAGATATAAAATGCCTTAAGATAACTCTACATATGAATGAAGTAGAGTTTGAATCTAAGGTATCATTGGAAGATATCAAGAAGAGGATCAAAGAAAATTACAATGAAGATCCATTGGCATGGTGGGAGAGAAATCAACTCAAAGCTTGCCTTAAAATTAAGGAAGGCAAAGAGTATGAATTTGTCCGTTGCAAGCCTATCCCGATAAATATAATTGATCAAAGGAATATGCAGACTATTATAAAGGAACAATTGGACCTTGGTTTAATCAAAGCAGGAATGTCAACATATAGCAGTCCAGGTTTTCTGGTAAGAAATCATGGTGAGATAAAATGAGGTAAACCCAGATTGGTTATTAATTATCAAGAAATTCATAAGATTTTGGAGTTTGATGGGTATTTTATACCAAGCAGAGAACATCTAATTAGCTGCATACGCAATGCCAAGATCTTCTTTAAATTCGATTGTAACTCTGGTTTTTTTCAGATTCGAATGCAGGATGAAAGCACGAAGTTTACAGCTTTCTTCACACCACAAGGACATTATATTTGGGAAGTATTACCAATGGGCTTGGCTAAGTCACCCCAGATATTTTAAAGAAAAATGGATAATCTTTTTAAAGATTATTGTAAATTCATGTTTGTTTATATTGATGATGTTTTGATAGCATCTAAAAATATGGATGAACATGTTAAATACTTGGAGATCTTCTCTAAGGTTTGTAAAAAAGAATGACTAGTTCTATCTGAAAAAAAGCAGTCATTGCAACAAGAAAGATTGAATTCCTCGGAATTGAAATCGATGAGTCAGGAATAATTCTGCAAAAACACATACTCGAAAAGGTGCAGAATTTTTCAGATAATCTCAAAGACAAGAAGCAACTTCAAACTTTTTTAGGAGTTGTTAATTTTGCTGGGATGTTTATTAAAAACCTAGCAAAACATAGAAAGGTGTTTAGTCCATTATTGAAAAAAGATTTTAGATTTATATGGACAGAAGAACACACGAATCTTCCGAAAATGGCTATTACTCAAGATGAAGATGATATGGTATTATACACAGATACCAGTGATCATTGGTGGGCAGTTGTTCTTTCTAAGCTCATACCGGACGGAGAACAACCATGAAGATATTGTAGTGGTTTATTCTCAGATGCAGAAGCCATCAGATGGCATATCAACGAGAAGGAATTTTATGCAATAAAAAGGGCTTTTGAAAAATGACCATTATTTTTACTTGCAAAGAAATTTACTTTGAAGGTTGATAATACACAGGTGAAATCTTTTCTGAGAAACATGATTGAATCCAAACTAGAAAAAGTTAGACTATTAAGATGGCAAGCTCTATGTCAAAATTATATTTGTGATATAATTATTATTAAATCTCATGAAAATATTCTTGCAGATTTTTTAACAAGAGATGGACATTATTGACATTGATGCTATCATCAAGATGCAAAGGCATTTGAGGGAACATCTTCAAATGCTTCAAACCGAGTTCAACAAGTTAGCACTGAACGCAGAAATTGCGGGAAGGCTTCAACAAGCGGATAAGAGAATTGTCTCTGATCGAATAACAGGATGTTTACAGGCATATACTCAGTTATGGTCTGTGACGCAAAAGCCTATCCTCTAAGGCATCGAGAAGCCATTGGTTTCCCATATGGATAGTTTTCGAGTACAAGACTCTATACCTGGAGCAGAGGATTCAAGTACCCCTAGCACAACTATCAAGCCGGAATCATCTTCTGATGAGTCGGCCAAAACAAAAATTGAAACTCCAGATTTTAATCTCGAGTCTTCAAGTCAACCCTTCACCTCGGGGATTGAAGAGGGAGATATCAACCTTAGATCCAAAACTGACAGGGGAGCATGGGGAGTTTGAGTCTGTCTAACAGAGATGGACAAAGTCAAGTATCCATTTAAGTTTTACAAAAATTTTGTAAATGGATCTTTTCTGTTGAATACAATGACAGGAAAACAACGAGCTTCGCAGAAGATCTGTTCGAAAAGAAAAAAAATCTTCTGTGGAACAGCAAACTGCCAGCAAGTAAAGAAACTCGCCGAAAATTATGTAATATGGCACATGTGGGAAGATGGTCGGAAAATATCTGCCCAGAATGCCAGAACCAGAAGGAACCGGAGTTTGGTAAAGGATTCAAGCCGAGATCTGATCAGAAACACTTTACCGAAACCAGTACAAGTGGGGAAGGACCACAATCACGTTTTTCTCGGGGATACAGAAAACCAAAGATTCCCTGACAAAGCTAAAGTGGACATGTGACTATCCCACTACCAAAAAGAAGAACCACCATGTGAGTGGAGACAAGGACCACCAATAATCGGTGGTAAAAGACAAAGAACATTGGATTCTCTTTCTTTGAAGATAAAAGAAATCCAATAAAAAGAAACAAGTTAGTGGACAGATGACTAAACCTACTAAAAAGCAAGAGAATCTGGACCCAATTACACCTATAAATAAAGAGTAAACAGGAATCAGAAAAAGAAACAAACCTAGAAACAATGAATATGTAAAAAAACATTTTCAAAGTTTCCAAACGAAGAATCAAAGCTAAAAGAAAATCATTGAAAGTTTTCAAAGAGCTATATCAAGTGCTGAAAGAAGTAGGGAACAAAATATCAGCTGATATGATCCAGACGCATATATACTATTTATGCCAGGAGATCAAATCAGAAGAACAAGATATTTCTAGATTTATGATCTAGGAAAAATACAAAGTAGAGGGATCACTCAACCACTACAGAAAGTGGTCCAGATGCAAGCTGTAAAGGTTTACCAAGATTTGAAATCCGAGTTTCAAATCCGAAGAAGCCTTCTATAAATAAAGAAGGAAGAATGAAGTTGGAATCATCGAACATTTCCTCAATTTTTTTCAAAAATAAGTTGTAATATTTTCTTTTAAGTTTATGTGTTTTGTAAGTTCAGCTACTATAAAGTTTCTCCCCCTCTATAGGAGGTTACTATGTTATAATAAATGTTAGTGTTTGAATAAAAAAACATTTGTTCTAGCCCATCTCATGTATTATTTTTAAAATTTTATCTTTTATCATACACCCTAAGGTAGGAAACGAATTAGGGTTGTGCCAAGTGCTGCGGAAGGAATCTGCGTCAGTAACCATCTGTTGCGACTACGTGGTTAGGCTGTGAGGAGCATTCTATAAAACACGGTGGATATAACCCGGTGGCACTCCGGTCAAGGAGGTAAAAGATTTATTTTATATTACGGAAGCATGATGGGGCCTTTTAAAAAAAAATCGATCATTTGAGCATGGTATATAGGCTGGAAACCTTCCGTAACTGTATGTCTTGGGGCTATATGCTTCAAGAACATGCTCGATATGTATAACAATACCACATACCAATATAAAGGAGTAAGGGTATTTTTGGAAATTTTAAAATATTGGGGAGTTAAAACAAAGAATTGAAGGGATAGGGAGTTAGGATAAAGTTGAGAGGGGATGTAGGGAGTTATTGAAGGTTTGCCAAAACAAATTCAAAAAGGGAGATTTAAATTTAATTTTGGCCTAAAAATATGGAAATATTAAAGCGGTAATTCTACAATAATACATGATATGCGTGTTTTTTTAATCTTTTGTTAGGTATAATATTTTATAGATTCATATATGATAATTTTTTTTAAAAAAATTTGTGATATTTATAATTATTATAATTAAAGGAAACTTTTTGTTAAAGGTAATTTTTGGTTATGTTTGTTATAATTTTATTTGGCTAATTATGATAATTATTGAAAAAATTATTTTATATAAATAAGCAAATACTAAAGATTCGAGCCATAAAAAATTTTAATTCTGATACAACGTACTTATTAGATTGAATAAATACATTCGATCTAATAGATTTATTTTGTCGTATCCAGACTAATACCAATCCAAGCCATATATTATTAAGATTGTGATCTATTTTCAAATAAATTGTAAATGAACTAAGAATAAGGTTTAGCAAAATAATATAAAGTCCATTTGTTCATATTCACGTATATATTTTTTACAATTTCGAAAAAAAAGAGTATATAATATGAATGGTGCTCGTGTAACTAAAGAATACAATGTTTAGTAAAACAAATCTATGTTATTTATTAAACTTTGAGCAATATAATGTGACATCAAACTAATTTTTACATATATAATTCTTCTATTTCAATTAAACTGTATGCAAATATTTAAAAAAAATATGAAAAACATGGACAATCTTAAAGAGGGGAAAAACTTAAACTTCTCCCCGCGAATATATCGAGAAGTACAAGTTTAAAAAATTAATTCTTCGCCTGACGAGGATGCAACTGGAAGTTCGAGGGAGAAGTTTTTTCTTACCCTAGGGAATGATGTAGTGCAAGATGACTTTTTGACACAATTGGGTCACTCAGTGGCGGAGCCAGATATATGACTCTGTCCGAACTAAAATTTTAAACTCTAAAATCTTTTAATATTTTAATTTGATTTACCCGGACTAATATCATATTATTCCAAAATTATACAAAATTTACATATAAATTTTTTTAAAAAAAATTTAGGCCACCCGAGCTATCATTCCATGTACCTCCGCCTCTGGGGTCACACCAAAACCAATAAGACAATAATCCAAATCGGCAGGATTGAGAATCAAGTTTGTCATCCCCACGACGGATGCATGTATAACACTGTAACCTTAGTTATAGATGAGGTTAGAGTATATCATTCGAAATATGTTCAGTTAATAATATCAGTGTGTTGATTACATTGTCAAGTACGAGAGCTTAGGATTCTTAGACTACTTGTTTATAGGTATGTAAGTGTTGTCCGTGATATCCTGGCTGAGCGTTCATTTTTATATGTTGCATTTTACTTGACATTTTATTATGTTTCATATCCGATGAATCGGTTCGGGCACCTTTGAAGGTACTTCAAACACAATATTCTCAATGAGCTTCCATAGCTCGTATTCTAAGAATGTAAATATCGATGAATTAGATCGAGTTTGGTTATAAACCAAGCGGAAAAAAATACTCGAAATAATCATTCGTTAAGAAAGCTAATCAGTTTAAAACTTTTAACTTGTATAAACTGCTTAACTGATATAAAGAGGATCAGTTCTTGCATATATCAGTTCAGTTATGGCAAGAACTGAACTGATAACAGCTCGAACTGATCAAATCAGTTTGAAAACAATAGTTAAACAGTTAATAACACAAGATATGTTTATGGATGTTCGGAGACTTCAACTTCTCCTACGTCACACCTTATACCTCCTCGGGTAGGATAGACTAGAAGACTTTGGTTTATACAACATCTTTTATAAATCCACTCAGCTTAGGACTTACACTACTGCCTAATCTGAACTCCTAGCCTAGACTGAAGGCAGCACCTTTCAGTCAACACTTGTTTAACGTCTATCAGTGTGTCAAATACTACATACACAAGTTTTACGTCTTTGTGAAAGACTCACTCAACTGATCTTTTAAGCTCTCCTCTCTGATATATCTGAATGATAGTGTGGAGTGTGTGAGAACTGAACAATGAAAACACCGGGAAGGTGTTCTCACACATTGAGGGAAAAGAGTTTCTATACTAATATGATAACACGTTGAAGTGTTCCTTCACAACTGGGCCGACTACTTCTTGTAAGATGATAAAACTTTTACCGTGCCCTTCTTCTTCACACACACTTATTGTTCTACGATCCTCACTGATCTTCGTCTTCTATTTATAGGAGCGAAGTTTCATCGTACAGTGAGACTCAATTATTGTATCTGTTGCATTTTGAATCTGTTCCTCGAAATATGTATGTACTTTTCGACATCCATTCTGGAACGTTTTGGTTTTAAGCACTGCTGCAACGTCTATCATTGTCCATTGACTGGACAAAAGCTTTTCCTCAGTGCGCACAGCTGGATTCCATTCAATAAGCCTGTCGTGTTCTGCATACTGATTGATTCCTAACTGATATTCTGAACTGGTCAGTTGAACTGATCTTGAACTGGTTTGGTGAAATCAGTTGGCTCGTTAGCTGCACTGATTTCGCTGCTTCAGTTGAACTGGTCAGCTGGACTCTCCATCAGTTGAGCTCTTCATCAGCTGGTCGGTCTTCTGAAGGTCTTCTGCTGAACTGCCTATGTAGAGACCCGGACGCTAATCATATTCTTAATCATCATTAGGACAATTTAATCAATTATAATAAACAGGGTCTAATTTTTTTTAATTGCGGAACGTAATAGAATACATGCAAATATACATATCATTATATTACAAGTACAAATCTGTACTATATATACAATAATTCAACTAAGGTTTAACAACTAAATGTCAAGTGTCCAAACCCTATCTCTAATCCAAGTCTGTAGTCTCCACTCTAATCACGATCTATCTTCATTTCCTCGACCCTGAACCTGTCCCACCTGTTGTCATGCATACATACAAACACGACAACAGCCGGATAACTCCGGTGAGAAATAAATCCCAGTATAAATCAACGAAACATTCAGTTATGTAACAGATATCAGTAACATGTAACAAAATCAAAAACATAATCCATATAAAATCGCCAATCAAACTCGTGACTCCACGTTTCAGACTAGACTCAATCCTAGTCTAGGGATCCCGGTTTCCAGACGTTGGCATTTCTATATCGACCAACAGTAATAGAAGAAACTCCGATTCTATCCACGTCGATATAACCAAGCATCCAGTGTCTTGACCTAACCGTCACAGACTTTGGCGTTTTCACCAATTTCCTATCCTGTGACAACGTGCAATGTGCCCGTGGCGATCCCACCACTATCAGGCACTTCTGTCACAAGATCACTCGTCTAATACTCATCTGATACCTGCTCCTTATAAAGCAATAGAACAAGCATATCAAATCAAATCAATGCAATGTGCCCGTGGCGATCCCACCACTATCAGGCACTCCTGTCACAAGATTACTCGACTAATACCTGCTTTCTATACATCCATAGAACAAGCATATCAAGTCAAATCAATGAATATAATAATAAAAAGTATGTGATTTAGGGAAACTCAAGTATATCCCACTTGAGTCGATGTCCCAATACCACATTGACTTATACATTTGTCTTTTCGATCTGACGAAGTCGAAGTCTCGAAGTCAAATCTGTCAATATCAAATCTGAAATGACAATATCGAATATACTGTATCAATGTATAACTCAATTCAAAACCTGTTCCGATCAATACTCAAATCAAACATAATCTGATCCATATCAACGATATCATGATACAATCTCAATCAATACTGAATCTGATCACAATCAATCTACTGATGTTTCGATGGCATAATAATACAATCTCACTAACCCCGTAAGTTTCAACATCACAGATATAATAACACAAATCATAATCAATATTCGTACGACCCATAATCTCAAATCTGTATAATCTCGCAATACCGGCGATACAATATCAGTACATACGAATCAACAACTCGTCTGATCCAAATCTGAATAATATCAATATACTCAGCAATACAATATTAGTCAGATATCAATCCCAACACCTTATAATCAATAACAGCACAAATCTGATATCAATTCAACCTCATTACAATCAAATCAACTCTGAAATTCATAACAATTTCATACGGTATATGTTCTTCGATCCGGTTTCGATTATACAATGTCTGATATCGCAAGAACAACATATATGAATTCTATCCGATTTCAACAACATCATAATTTCAAAACATATCAAAACGTAACACAACTTACGTCCAGTTGTAGCATGCGTCGATAGGAACACAGTACCGAAGTTGGATTCAAAATCAGACGGGCGGATTTCTCGCAAATCGAATTCTAGTATCAAGGATCAAAGCTTTCCATGGATTTACGTTTTCTTCTTGTTCTGAGGAGAAAAGGGCCGATTATATATATATATACATCTCATGCATGAAAAGGGTCAAGTGACTTATTCTTCATAAAACACGTCTCACCGCGGGTGCGCTACACTTTGAACCGCGTGTGCGCTGAACATACTGATCCACACTCAAAATTGCAGAAACGACGACCGCAGGTGCGCTATCCTTTCTACCGCGGGTGCGGTCTGGTTACCGCAGGTGCGGTGGCTTTTCTGGCGCGGGTGCGGTGGCCTACTGTAAACTTTCAACATTTCATGATAAACGACCGCGGGTGCACTGTCTCTGCTGTCCCAACAATATATTTTGCAACTAAAATCGAATCGCAACGTCGCTTCTTCGGCCTTCGATAAATACATCAAATCATGCATTAATAATTGCTGATTACCAATTCACATCTCGGGCATTATATTTCTCCCCCTCTTAAGATACAATTTCGTCCTCGAAATCACAGGCAATCAACTCGTATATCACAGGTAATCATATCAGACACCAAATCTGATAAAAGAAGGAGATATACATAAAAGCTAAAAGAAAACTCACCTCTATGAAATAATTCTGGAATTGCTGTTTCATTTCAGATTCTGTCTCCCAATTAGCTTTCTAGATGTCCTAACCATTCCTTTGAACTTTCAACAACGGAATAGTCTTCGTTCCGAACTATCTTTATTTGATTGATTCTGATTCCATTCTGGAGTAATACTTCAAGAATATAATGTCATAATATAACTCGAAGTAACTTTGATAAATCAATCTCAAAATACTGGTTATACAGCATCCGTATATACCAATCAACAGCTCATAGCAAATCAATAGCAACAGCTGTTATCAAATCTGTTTAATCCCAGTCAATTTCAATATGTAATCTTCTGTCGCAAATACCAACGGTCATCATCGGATATTGGTATATTTAGTTTGTCTATTCGGAACTGTCTTCATTTCTTTTAATTTGGCTGCACTTCTTTTGTCATATCTCTGATCTTATCAGGTCTAATCTTAGGAACCTCAAAGATATCATCCCACTAAAGAGGGAACCTGCACTTCTTACTGTACCACGTTTCAAATGGTGCCGTCTCGATATTCGTCTGATAGCTATTGTTGTACGAAAACTCACGACATGACAACAACTCCTGCCATCTAATGCTAAAATCAAGCACTACAACTCTAAGCATATTCTCCAAAATCTGGATAATCCACTTTGACTGTCCGTCAGTCGGTGAACGATATGCAATAATCATATATAATCTCGTATCCACTTTTGCTGTACTTCCCGCCAAACGTGAAAAGTCAACCAAAATCATGGTCTGATATAATCAACTCTCGACATTCTGTGTAATCTAATCACTTTTCTGACAGAAATTTCAGTAATAAAGTCATATTTGTATGTTTTCATGTACGAGGTAGCACTCGCAGACTGGGTCAACCTGTCATTCCTAACTCAATCGATACTCAATCCCGGAAGTATTGCAGTAGCTTTGTCATGATATCCCTGGAAATGTAATCCCCTTCCCATTCAGGAATCGATAAGCTATATAACCAATCTCCTGGTTTCATTCTTTCTGTCTTCATCTATCGGCAATTCAGACAATTCAATACAAATTCTGCCACATCTAATCTCATCTGTTTTTATCAAAGCTGTCTTTTCAAATTATCATATATCTTTCTGCTATCAGGACGAATACTAAATAAACTCTTGCGTATTTCTGACAACATTAACTATTTCAAATCCGAAATATCTGGCACAAACCATCAGTTATTCACATACAACGCAGTATCACTTACCTGATATTATGATGGATATCATGTTCTGACTATCGATATCAAATTCTGCCCATTCTGATCAACTTTCTGAACCGTTTCAACTTTCAAAATTCAGTTCTGGTTTGGCTTGTACGGTATCGAGTCTCAACTGTATATAATCTGTATCAAATACTGCTGCAGAAAATAATCATTCTCAAGCAATTCAGAATAACAATCAGATACAGTAGCCTGCTAACTCCTGCAACTACAAGTTTCTGATACTGATATCAGTCTCGGCCAACTGATCGCTGTCTCAACTGTGCCATAATCAATAGATATATTATCTTCATATATAACAAACCCGGAACACAATCTGTCTCAGTCAAGATGCACATTTAAACAGTTGCTGCATACAACTTTCCAGTTCCCAGAATATTCAATACAATACTCAGATATTCAACAAAAGCAGTCATAATCTTCGAATATACCAGAATACCATAGATAACTAAATCAGATAATTATCAAATATTCTGAACACAGAGTTTATCAACTCACCACTATAGCTGATACATCCCTAACGAGAAACATTCAATCAGATGTAACTCTCGGTTAATGAATCTGCTATCCGATCTTTCAAATCTTTCAATTCAATCAATATCATTCGGTACGAAGTTTTAAAAGTAATAACAGTACCTAATATCAAGTCAAGACTGAAATCAATCTTCCTGATTAAAGGCAAACCCGGAAGTTCATCTGAGACGACTTTAGCAACTCTCCTGTCACTGGCAAATCAGTCAATGATACACTCCATCTTAGTAAATCAATTAGTATATATAAGGAATCACTCCGTTCCTTTCGATAATCATCGAGTCATGAACATCATATATATCAAAGATATTCTAAATCCAGAATTCTTATCGTACCATGCTCATTCTTTGGCCATTTCAGGTCCAAATCTTACCATTTCCTAGAAATAATCTGCGATAGCTCTGTACTTGACCAACACATCCATATCAATAATGCAATCAGAATCAAATAACACCAAGTACTATATCATCTAACTCAATCTCATATTTGTCATACTGTAGCATACCAAGTCTAACAGATGTCACTGATCCAAAACCTCTCCCAAACAGAAAAGAGATCAATACTACAGCATATAATAACTCAATACTCAAGCATATATCCATGCAATTCATTCAGAAATCATATACAAGATGTACTAATATTTCTCAATACGTACACAAAATAACCATAAAGGAATAGTTACCTGCCATTATAGAATCAAGTGCATTCCGGGTCTGTTTCCCGGTCACCGCGTCCAGATGCCTCTGCTCCCTGGAATCTTTGGGAACCTCCCTGTGGACATACTCTAGCAAAGTGTCCTTGCTGTCACCAGATGTTACAACTACCAGACACACCTTGGCATTGCTCTGTGAGATGTCTTCCTCCATAGGTTCTACAATACACTCCGGTATAACTCGGGCTAGAACCACTGGAGCTAGATGAATCGCTCCCTAACTTCTTGAACTGCTTCTTTCGAGCTTTCAACTGTTCTTTATTTCCACTATTGATGCGACCAATTTCAATTCTGGGAGGCAGTTGCTATGGTCTCGGTGTTGGAAGAACATACGAAGCTTCCTTTTGTCTCCTCAGAACTGTTTCTGCTCTTTTGGCTCTGTTCAGAGTATCAGCAAGGTTATTTGGTCGTTTCACATTTACCAATGTACGTATCTCCGGATTCAATCCCTGGATGAACTGATCAAATACAGCTTCACCGTTCCTAGCCACGTGAGGGGCAAAACGTAGCAAGGTAAAGAACTGGGCCAAATACTCATCAATATTCAACTGACCATGTCTCAAATTTGCAAACTCTGCACCTTTATCATGTCTGTATAATACGGGGAAGAATCTTTGATAGAATTCAACTTTAAAAATTTTCCACGTAATCACTGGACCACGCTGTTCTAAGGCTTCTTTGGTTACCAGCCACCAACTCCTTGCGACTTTCCGTAACTGGTGCCCAATTAGTTTAACTCTACAATCATCTGTGAAACCAAGAAATTCAAATAGCATTTTTATATCCTCTAACCAATTCTCACAATCGACTGACGTCTCAGTACCCTTCAGAATTGACGGTTGAAACGACTGAAACCTCTTTAACTGTGTTTCCATCAGAATTTCCGACACATCCATCTGATTAGTCGAAGTACTACTTCGTTTTGGAATTCTTCGAGGAGGTATATCTAATTACCACAAAAGTTAGCAATCACATGAGATAAATCCATCTCAGCCCCTTTCTGATCAGCTTACCTCTGACCAAGAATGGGTTCTGATTCATTTTCAAATAATACACATTACCAAATCAACTCAGATATTCAGGTAACATGTAGTTTCAGAAACAGTAAAAACATACTGCAATATTAGCATGTACAATGTAATTCAACATTATAATAAATCACATGCTAGCAATCACATGCAAGGAAAGAAAATTCATTCTACCCCGCTCACTAGCTCCTATCTCAGTCTAAAGGATCTATCGCTCTGATACCACCTGTTGTGGGGACCCGGACGCTAATCATATTCTTAATCATCATTAGGACAATTTAATCAATTATAATAAACAGGGTCTAATTGTTTTTTAAATTGCGGAACGTAATGGAATACATGCAAATATACATATCAGTATATTACAAGTAAAAATCTGTACTATATATACAATCATTCAACTAAGATTTAACAACTAAATGTCAAGTGTCCAAACCCTATCTCTAATCCAAGTCCGTAGTCTCCACTCTAATCACGATCTATCTTCATTTTCTCGACCCTGAACCTGTCCCACCTGTTGTCATGCATACATACAAACACGACAACAGCCGGATAACTCCGGTGAGAAATAAATCCCAGTATAAATCAACGAAACATTCAGTTATATCAACAATGTAAAAGCATGTTAAACATGTAACAGATATCAGTAACATGTAACAAAATCAGAAACATAATCCATATAAAATCGCCAATCAAACTCGTGACTCCACGTTTCAGACTAGACTCAATCCTAGTCTAGGGATCCCGGTTTCCAGACGTTGGCATTCCTATATCGACCAACAGTAATAGAAAAAACTCCGATTATATCCACGTCGATATAACCAAGCATCCAGTGTCTTGACCTAACCGTCACAGACTTTGGCGTTTTCACCAATTTCCTATCCTGTGACATCGTACAATGTGCCCGTGGCGATCCCACCACTATCAGGCACTTCTGTCACAAGATCACTCGTCTGATACTCATCTGATACATGCTCCCTATAAAGCAATAGAACAAGCATATCAAATCAAATCAATGCAATGCGCCCGTGGCGATCCCACCACTATCAGGCACTCATGTCACAAGATTACTCGACTAATACCTGCTTTCTATACATCCATAGAACAAGCATATCAAGTCAAATCAATGAACATAATAATAAGAAGTATGTGATTTAGGGAAACTCAAGTATATCCCACTTGAGTCGATGTCCCAATACCACATTGACTTATACATTTGTCTTTTCGATCTGACGAAGTCGAAGTCTCGAAGTCAAATCTGTCAATATCAAATCTGAAATGACAATATCGAATATACTGTATCAATGTATAACTCAATTCAAAACCTGTTCCGATCAATACTCAAATCAAACATAATCTGATCCATATCAACGATATCATGATACAATCTCAATCAATACTGAATCTGATCACAATCAATCTACTGATGTTTCGATGGCATAATAATACAATCTCACTAACCCCGTAAGTTTCAACATCACAGATATAATAACACAAATCATAATCAATATTCGTACGACCCATAATCTCAAATCTGTATAATCTCGCAATACCGGCGATACAATATCAGTACATACGAATCAACAACTCGTCTGATCCAAATCTGAATAATATCAATATACTCAGCAATACAATATTAGTCAGATATCAATCCCAACACCTTATAATCAATAACAGCACAAATCTGATATCAATTCAACCTCATTACAATCAAATCAACTCTGAAATTCATAACAATTTCATACGGTATATGTTCTTCGATCCGGTTTCGATTATACAATGTCTGATATCGCAAGAACAACATATATGAATTCTATCCGATTTCAACAACATCATAATTTCAAAACATATCAAAACGTAACACAACTTACGTCCAGTTGTAGCATGCGTCGATAGGAACACAGTACCGAAGTTGGATTCAAAATCAGACGGGCGGATTTCTCGCAAATCGAATTCTAGTATCAAGGATCAAAGCTTTCCATGGATTTACGTTTTCTTCTTGTTCTGAGGAGAAAAGGGCCGATTATATATATATATACATCTCATGCATGAAAAGGGTCAAGTGACTTATTCTTCATAAAACACGTCTCACCGCGGGTGCGCTACACTTTGAACCGCGTGTGCGCTGAACATACTGATCCACACTCAAAATTGCAGAAACGACGACCGCAGGTGCGCTATCCTTTCTACCGCGGGTGCGGTCTGGTTACCGCAGGTGCGGTGGCTTTTCTGGCGCGGGTGCGGTGGCCTACTGTAAACTTTCAACATTTCATGATAAACGACCGCGGGTGCACTGTCTCTGCTGTCCCAACAATATATTTTGCAACTAAAATCGAATCGCAACGTCGCTTCTTCGGCCTTCGATAAATACATCAAATCATGCATTAATAATTGCTGATTACCAATTCACATCTCGGGCATTATATTTCTCCCCCTCTTAAGATACAATTTCGTCCTCGAAATCACAGGCAATCAACTCGTATATCACAGGTAATCATATCAGACACCAAATCTGATAAAAGAAGGAGATATACATAAAAGCTAAAAGAAAACTCACCTCTATGAAATAATTCTGGAATTGCTGTTTCATTTCAGATTCTGTCTCCCAATTAGCTTTCTAGATGTCCTAACCATTCCTTTGAACTTTCAACAACGGAATAGTCTTCGTTCCGAACTATCTTTATTTGATTGATTCTGATTCCATTCTGGAGTAATACTTCAAGAATATAATGTCATAATATAACTCGAAGTAACTTTGATAAATCAATCTCAAAATACTGGTTATACAGCATCCGTATATACCAATCAACAGCTCATAGCAAATCAATAGCAACAGCTGTTATCAAATCTGTTTAATCCCAGTCAATTTCAATATGTAATCTTCTGTCGCAAATACCAACGGTCATCATCGGATATTGGTATATTTAGTTTGTCTATTCGGAACTGTCTTCATTTCTTTTAATTTGGCTGCACTTCTTTTGTCATATCTCTGATCTTATCAGGTCTAATCTTAGGAACCTCAAAGATATCATCCCACTAAAGAGGGAACCTGCACTTCTTACTGTACCACGTTTCAAATGGTGCCGTCTCGATATTCGTCTGATAGCTATTGTTGTACGAAAACTCACGACATGACAACAACTCCTGCCATCTAATGCTAAAATCAAGCACTACAACTCTAAGCATATTCTCCAAAATCTGGATAATCCACTTTGACTGTCCGTCAGTCGGTGAACGATATGCAATAATCATATATAATCTCGTATCCACTTTTGCTGTACTTCCCGCCAAACGTGAAAAGTCAACCAAAATCATGGTCTGATATAATCAACTCTCGACATTCTGTGTAATCTAATCACTTTTCTGACAGAAATTTCAGTAATAAAGTCATATTTGTATGTTTTCATGTACGAGGTAGCACTCGCAGACTGGGTCAACCTGTCATTCCTAACTCAATCGATACTCAATCCCGGAAGTATTGCAGTAGCTTTGTCATGATATCCCTGGAAATGTAATCCCCTTCCCATTCAGGAATCGATAAGCTATATAACCAATCTCCTGGTTTCATTCTTTCTGTCTTCATCTATCGGCAATTCAGACAATTCAATACAAATTCTGCCACATCTAATCTCATCTGTTTTTATCAAAGCTGTCTTTTCAAATTATCATATATCTTTCTGCTATCAGGACGAATACTAAATAAACTCTTGCGTATTTCTGACAACATTAACTATTTCAAATCCGAAATATCTGGCACAAACCATCAGTTATTCACATACAACGCAGTATCACTTACCTGATATTATGATGGATATCATGTTCTGACTATCGATATCAAATTCTGCCCATTCTGATCAACTTTCTGAACCGTTTCAACTTTCAAAATTCAGTTCTGGTTTGGCTTGTACGGTATCGAGTCTCAACTGTATATAATCTGTATCAAATACTGCTGCAGAAAATAATCATTCTCAAGCAATTCAGAATAACAATCAGATACAGTAGCCTGCTAACTCCTGCAACTACAAGTTTCTGATACTGATATCAGTCTCGGCCAACTGATCGCTGTCTCAACTGTGCCATAATCAATAGATATATTATCTTCATATATAACAAACCCGGAACACAATCTGTCTCAGTCAAGATGCACATTTAAACAGTTGCTGCATACAACTTTCCAGTTCCCAGAATATTCAATACAATACTCAGATATTCAACAAAAGCAGTCATAATCTTCGAATATACCAGAATACCATAGATAACTAAATCAGATAATTATCAAATATTCTGAACACAGAGTTTATCAACTCACCACTATAGCTGATACATCCCTAACGAGAAACATTCAATCAGATGTAACTCTCGGTTAATGAATCTGCTATCCGATCTTTCAAATCTTTCAATTCAATCAATATCATTCGGTACGAAGTTTTAAAAGTAATAACAGTACCTAATATCAAGTCAAGACTGAAATCAATCTTCCTGATTAAAGGCAAACCCGGAAGTTCATCTGAGACGACTTTAGCAACTCTCCTGTCACTGGCAAATCAGTCAATGATACACTCCATCTTAGTAAATCAATTAGTATATATAAGGAATCACTCCGTTCCTTTCGATAATCATCGAGTCATGAACATCATATATATCAAAGATATTCTAAATCCAGAATTCTTATCGTACCATGCTCATTCTTTGGCCATTTCAGGTCCAAATCTTACCATTTCCTAGAAATAATCTGCGATAGCTCTGTACTTGACCAACACATCCATATCAATAATGCAATCAGAATCAAATAACACCAAGTACTATATCATCTAACTCAATCTCATATTTGTCATACTGTAGCATACCAAGTCTAACAGATGTCACTGATCCAAAACCTCTCCCAAACAGAAAAGAGATCAATACTACAGCATATAATAACTCAATACTCAAGCATATATCCATGCAATTCATTCAGAAATCATATACAAGATGTACTAATATTTCTCAATACGTACACAAAATAACCATAAAGGAATAGTTACCTGCCATTATAGAATCAAGTGCATTCCGGGTCTGTTTCCCGGTCACCGCGTCCAGATGCCTCTGCTCCCTGGAATCTTTGGGAACCTCCCTGTGGACATACTCTAGCAAAGTGTCCTTGCTGTCACCAGATGTTACAACTACCAGACACACCTTGGCATTGCTCTGTGAGATGTCTTCCTCCATAGGTTCTACAATACACTCCGGTATAACTCGGGCTAGAACCACTGGAGCTAGATGAATCGCTCCCTAACTTCTTGAACTGCTTCTTTCGAGCTTTCAACTGTTCTTTATTTCCACTATTGATGCGACCAATTTCAATTCTGGGAGGCAGTTGCTATGGTCTCGGTGTTGGAAGAACATACGAAGCTTCCTTTTGTCTCCTCAGAACTGTTTCTGCTCTTTTGGCTCTGTTCAGAGTATCAGCAAGGTTATTTGGTCGTTTCACATTTACCAATGTACGTATCTCCGGATTCAATCCCTGGATGAACTGATCAAATACAGCTTCACCGTTCCTAGCCACGTGAGGGGCAAAACGTAGCAAGGTAAAGAACTGGGCCAAATACTCATCAATATTCAACTGACCATGTCTCAAATTTGCAAACTCTGCACCTTTATCATGTCTGTATAATACGGGGAAGAATCTTTGATAGAATTCAACTTTAAAAATTTTCCACGTAATCACTGGACCACGCTGTTCTAAGGCTTCTTTGGTTACCAGCCACCAACTCCTTGCGACTTTCCGTAACTGGTGCCCAATTAGTTTAACTCTACAATCATCTGTGAAACCAAGAAATTCAAATAGCATTTTTATATCCTCTAACCAATTCTCACAATCGACTGACGTCTCAGTACCCTTCAGAATTGACGGTTGAAACGACTGAAACCTCTTTAACTGTGTTTCCATCAGAATTTCCGACACATCCATCTGATTAGTCGAAGTACTACTTCGTTTTGGAATTCTTCGAGGAGGTATATCTAATTACCACAAAAGTTAGCAATCACATGAGATAAATCCATCTCAGCCCCTTTCTGATCAGCTTACCTCTGACCAAGAATGGGTTCTGATTCATTTTCAAATAATACACATTACCAAATCAACTCAGATATTCAGGTAACATGTAGTTTCAGAAACAGTAAAAACATACTGCAATATTAGCATGTACAATGTAATTCAACATTATAATAAATCACATGCTAGCAATCACATGCAAGGAAAGAAAATTCATTCTACCCCGCTCACTAGCTCCTATCTCAGTCTAAAGGATCTATCGCTCTGATACCACCTGTTGTGGGGACCCGGACGCTAATCATATTCTTAATCATCATTAGGACAATTTAATCAATTATAATAAACAGGGTCTAATTGTTTTTTAAATTGCGGAACGTAATGGAATACATGCAAATATACATATCAGTATATTACAAGTAAAAATCTGTACTATATATACAATCATTCAACTAAGATTTAACAACTAAATGTCAAGTGTCCAAACCCTATCTCTAATCCAAGTCCGTAGTCTCCACTCTAATCACGATCTATCTTCATTTTCTCGACCCTGAACCTGTCCCACCTGTTGTCATGCATACATACAAACACGACAACAGCCGGATAACTCCGGTGAGAAATAAATCCCAGTATAAATCAACGAAACATTCAGTTATATCAACAATGTAAAAGCATGTTAAACATGTAACAGATATCAGTAACATGTAACAAAATCAGAAACATAATCCATATAAAATCGCCAATCAAACTCGTGACTCCACGTTTCAGACTAGACTCAATCCTAGTCTAGGGATCCCGGTTTCCAGACGTTGGCATTCCTATATCGACCAACAGTAATAGAAAAAACTCCGATTATATCCACGTCGATATAACCAAGCATCCAGTGTCTTGACCTAACCGTCACAGACTTTGGCGTTTTCACCAATTTCCTATCCTGTGACATCGTACAATGTGCCCGTGGCGATCCCACCACTATCAGGCACTTCTGTCACAAGATCACTCGTCTGATACTCATCTGATACATGCTCCCTATAAAGCAATAGAACAAGTATATCAAATCAAATCAATGCAATGCGCCCGTGGCGATCCCACCACTATCAGGCACTCATGTCACAAGATTACTCGACTAATACCTGCTTTCTATACATCCATAGAACAAGCATATCAAGTCAAATCAATGAACATAATAATAAGAAGTATGTGATTTAGGGAAACTCAAGTATATCCCACTTGAGTCGATGTCCCAATACCACATTGACTTATACATTTGTCTTTTCGATCTGACGAAGTCGAAGTCTCGAAGTCAAATCTGTCAATATCAAATCTGAAATGACAATATCGAATATACTGTATCAATGTATAACTCAATTCAAAACCTGTTCCGATCAATACTCAAATCAAACATAATCTGATCCATATCAACGATATCATGATACAATCTCAATCAATACTGAATCTGATCACAATCAATCTACTGATGTTTCGATGGCATAATAATACAATCTCACTAACCCCGTAAGTTTCAACATCACAGATATAATAACACAAATCATAATCAATATTCGTACGACCCATAATCTCAAATCTGTATAATCTCGCAATACCGGCGATACAATATCAGTACATACGAATCAACAACTCGTCTGATCCAAATCTGAATAATATCAATATACTCAGCAATACAATATTAGTCAGATATCAAGCCCAACACCTTATAATCAATAACAGCACAAATATGATATCAATTCAACCTCATTACAATCAAATCAACTCTGAAATTCATAACAATTTCATACGGTATCTGTTCTTCGATCCGGTTTCGATTATACAATGTCTAATATCGCAAGAACAACATATATGAATTCTATCCGATTTCAACAACATCATAATTTCAAAACATATCAAAACGTAACACAACTTACGTCCAGTTGTAGCATGCGTCGATAGGAACACAGTACCGAAGTTGGATTCAAAATCAGACGGGCGGATTTCTCGCAAATCGAATTCTAGTATCAAGGATCAAAGCTTTCCCTGGATTTCCGTTTTCTTCTTGTTCTGAGGAGAAAAGGGCCGATTATATATATATACATCTCATGCATGAAAAGGGGCAAGTGGCTTATTCTTCATAAAACACGTCTCACCGCGGGTGCGCTACACTTTGAACCGCGGGTGCGCTGAACATACTGATCCACACTCAAAATTGCAGAAGCGACGACCGCAACTGCGCTATCCTTTCTACCGCGGGTGCGATCTGGTTACCGCAGGTGTGGTGGCTTTTCTGGCGCGGGTGCGGTACGCCTACTGTAAACCTTCAACATTTCATGATAAACGACCGCGGGTGCACTGTCTTTTGAACCGCGGGTGCACTGTCTCTGCTGTCCCAACAATATATTTTGCAACTAAAATCGAATCGCAACGTCGCTTCTTCGGCCTTCGATAAATACATCAAATAATGCATTAATAATTGCTGATTACCAATTCACATCTCGGGCATTACAGCCTATCAGCTGGACAATCTGTTGAACTGGTCTTTGATATATCAGTTGAACTGATTCACTTTGGGTGATCAGTTGGCGTTTTCAGTTTGCGTCTCGATAGTTTCAGTTTTTGCTCGATAACTGATCAGTTGAAATCCTGATAAGTTCAAGTTTTTGCACACTTAGGTAAAATCATTATAAACAAAATAAAAAGTTTTGTTAACATCAAAATCACAATTGCGAACATTAAATGTTCCAAAAATATCTTGTGTCACGATTATTATGTTGCATGCATATTACGTTGAGTTTATCATAATCGTTCAGCCATTTGTCTTATTGGATGATTGTGCATTGTGAGCTTCTTTCGTTGACTATGGCGTCTAGTGACATTTTTGTGCCCGGTCTAATTTGGTTTGGGAGTCACCTCCTAAGGCGGCAGAACAGAGTGCTACACATTATGATGCCTCTAGACTGAGCATGTTGATCTTGTTTAATCCTTGATATCCAGTACATATTTGCATACATGCATCATATAGAACTTAATAAACATACTTCCGTACACGGCGATTTATCGCTTACGTCCTCGGTTTTATGTTTGGACTCCTCATTCAATGGGGACATGTCTTAGGTTGGACAGCCATGGTGGGAGCAGGCGGTGAGCGAGCAGTGATAGCATGAGGAGGTTTATTGCAGTTGTTGAATTTTTGTTATCATTCGATATGTTTGCATTATATTTTGATTTAATATCGTTTCGTGTCCAGTAATTGTATAGTGATTTAAGTTTTGTTTATGTTTCCGCTGATTTAGTTATCATGTTTATGATTTGATTAAGTTTTCAAGTGCATGCTATTAAGATTGCAATAGGTGACCTGGTACAAGTCACCACATTACGTCCCTGGATGAGACTGAACTTTGGGTAATATGAGACGATACCAATAGTATGCAAACTTCTTTCCTGATCATGAGTCTAACAACTCGACATACCAATTGGCACCCAAACAGATGCAGCTCATCAAATTCATTTGTCGCTTAATATAATAAGCCTTTACGCTACCACAAATATAAGATAATGGAGTTGTCTTTGCTAACAATTAGCCTTAGTTTGGGAGTTGGGATGTGGATGGAAAATAAGAAAAATGAAAGAATTTGTAGAAGGGTTGTATGGGAGATTCTAGTGGAGGGAAAAGTAAGAAAATTGTAATAAATTTAGAAGAAAATTTTCTTCCCAAATGTGGGAGGAAATGGAAAGAATTGTGTTTTTATTTTCTTCTCGCTTTCCTTATTTTCTCCGTCAACTTCCAAACTAAGCCGTAGTTTTTGGCATAGTTAGTAGTGTTTTCAAATCGGACCGATTGGTCAAATTTATTGGATCGGGAACTGTTACGAGTTCGTTCCTTGACAACCTAAAGACCCGATCGAACCAGCTATGAACCGATTTTTCCAAATTTTTTATTTTTTTTAGAAAAATTAATTTTTAAAATCTTAAATTTAATATTTTGTTAAATATATACATGACTATTTTTGAATTTGGATCTCGATAAAAATAGTTTTAGCAATAATATATTTATTTAATTTATTTTTAAAATATATATATATAATGATAATTGATATTTTGAATATATGTATATAATTATTTAGGTTTTAAATTTTGATAAATATATTTTTTTGTTTAATTATTTATATACATCTCATACATATGTTTAGATTTTAAATTTTGATAACTATATATTTTTATTATTTATATGCAAATTTAAAATATTTATAATTTAAAATCTATTATTTTTTATATTATTTTATATAATATAGCGATGTTTTGGTTTGATCGGTTAAACCGTTTTTCAAGATAAATCGATTCGATAACAAGTGCAATTATGATAAGTTTTCTTGTAAGTGCATAATCCTTGCAAGATATTTTGTTTATTGTATAGTTGTTTTCAACAATAATCTTGGGATTATTGTTGAGTAACATAAAAACATTCGAGAAGTTATATATTACATTAGAATTAAAAAAATTTAGGGATAATTTTTTATAGAGTAGTTCTCTTGTGAGACGGTCTCACGAATTTTTATCTGTGAAAGGGTCAACCCTACCGATATTCACAATAAAAAGTAATACTCTTAGCATAAAAAATAATATTTTTTCATGGATTATCCAAATAATATATTCGTCTCACAAAATATGACTCGTGAAACTGTCTCACACAAGTTTTTGTCTTCTTTGTAATATTATTTATAATTAGTTAGAATGACAATTTGAAAAGATTATTATAATTATTTGAGTATATAATTATTTTGTGGTTAATAATTGTGTATAATAATACTTGTAGCATGTGTATTTTCGACATTTAGTCAACTGGCACGTCATACACCAAACTTTTTTGTTCTCTCTCTCTTAACTTTAATAATATGCTAATAATCGTAGTACATGTTCCATAATTTAATTATTTAAAGAAAAAATTATTTTTTAAACAAAACTTATAAGATAGCAAAAAACCATGTTAAATTTGATATAAAATAGGTGGGACAAAAACTTGTGTGAGACGCTCTCACGGATCGTATTTTGTGAGACGGATATCTTATTTGTGTCATACATGAAAAAGTATTACTTTAATACCAAGAGCAATTACTTTTTATTGTGAATATCGATAAGGTTGACCCGTCTGATAGATAAAGATTCGTGATATCGTCTCACAAGACACCTATTTAATAATAAGAAATTGGAGAAAAGATGGAGAGACGTACGAAGATAACTAATAAATCAACACCATCGAAATTACATAACAAATATTATTCAAAGAAAAAATTGCGTAATTTTTTTAAAACTTTTAACTTTATAAAATTGTCAAACTTGTTTAAATTTTTTAACCCAATGAATTCAATAATTAAGGATAACTTTTTTTAATATTTTATAAATTAAATATTAATAAAAATGGTTTTCGGCCCCGTGGCAAGATCGTCTAGTCAGAAGCTACATGAAAGATCTCAACCATTGATAGGTCAAATTAAATATGATGCAACCCAACCAATCACAACCAATTCCTTGCTTACCAAACAAAACCATTAGATTATTTTCAAATTTGTTCACTATAAATACTCATTAAAAACTTACTTATATATATATAGGGACGATTGATAAGTAGCATAATAAAATTAATTTTATATATATTATATACATACTTATAAATTTAGAGTCGATTATGGGTTTTTTCTTAAACTTCATACGTTGTTTTGTATCCACATCTTCTGGTACATCGGATTCGAACTTGCATAACTCTGCTTCGTCATCTCATCACAAGAAGTCGGGGAGTGACAAGAAATTGACAAGAGCCCCCAAGAAGTCGGAGAGTGACGAGAAATCGACAAAAGCTCCGATTCCCCTTTCTTACTTCCCATTGAACTCGCGAGCCTCCCTTTTATAATTTTGGCTTCAATTCAATGTCGATTTATTGTTCATGTGAGGCTATGATTTTTGTAATTATGGTTCCTTTATATATATAACTGAGTGTTATGTATTTTTTTTTCAATGCTTTATTGATATTTGAACATTTTAATGAAAATAAATATAAATTAATTTTCACATATTTTTCAAAATAATTGAGTTCACATGATATAAACCCTACAAATTCTAATTTTTCCAATTCATGATAATAAAAAATTTAAAAAAAAAATTGAAAGGCGGAACTATAACTTTGAGTTAGAGGAGCTAAATTTTATGTTAAAAAATATTATTGATCAATATTATTTTATTATTCTATTAATTTTTGTGCTTTTTTAAAAAAAAAAATAATTTTGCTAGGAGTTGAATATATTCAAAGCTAATACCAATAAAAACATATGACCTATATTTATTTGGACTACCTGATT
The DNA here is from genome assembly GCF_025594145.1 of Primulina tabacum. Lineage (NCBI taxonomy): Eukaryota > Viridiplantae > Streptophyta > Magnoliopsida > Lamiales > Gesneriaceae > Primulina > Primulina tabacum. The sequence continues at coordinate 35,084,918 of NC_134560.1, read as the reverse complement.
TGAATATATTAACTTCTGCTTCTAATAGGCAGTGAAGTAGATACGAATTATTATCGAGTCCTAACAAGTTATTTTATTTTTTTCATCGGTTCTGGGTAGATACCAAAAATCTCGAGCGGCCGATCCGACCGAACAATTCAAAATATAAAGAAATATCCCTGAAATTTAGTGACGCATTTGTTGGGAATAAAAATTGTCTCTGCTGAGTAAAGCAATCGAAACATGACTTTTGAGTTATTGTAATGTTTAAGATATTTGAGTTACATTGTTATAGCAATTATAATTTTTGGTAAAACGATAAACACTCAATACTATAATTATTGTCAGAGTTAAGGTCACATGTTCGATTCAATTCTCATTGATTACAATGAGTAAAATTATTGAGAATAAGATTGTTGAAATGCAATAATTTTTCATGTCGGGTAGAACAATCGAAACGTAAAATTCAATATTGTCATCAGATGTAGCTTTTGGTAAAGTGACAAACATTCATTCTTACACAATCATTGCAAAACCCGACCAGTCAAATCAAATTTTATAAATACACCGGAAACTCCTTTCCCATTTATAAATATCCATATGTAAGAATTAATTCTTGACATTTTGCATATCTCTCTATTTTATATTTCGTTTTTTGTTTTTAATCTTTTCAATATCTGATTTGAGTTGAGACACCTTTAATGAAAGATATCTCAACATCATTTCACCTTATTGTACGCCTCTTTCAGACCTCTTCTTTTCCGAACAACTATAAGAACACATTTTGTCACGCTCCGAGACCGAGAGACGGATCTATCTAGGGTGGCTTGCTTTGGTTTTGGTGTATTTCATGCAACATGCTTGTATGGTCCTCCCGTGATATGAGTTACTACCCCTTGATCACTTATACTGCCCCAATTTAATATTGTAACAATAAGCCTTGTAGTATATCAAATGAGCAAAATCCAGTCTATTAAATAGAACATAATTATCTTTACAATGTTAGAAACATAAGTGTGGAAATGATAACATAAAGAAAATCAACTTTAAAAAAAATTTAAAAATCTTCTTGCCTCGAAACTTCATCACCAGCCTTAAAAAAAGTCTTGTTCATCCTCGTCTACTTTATCACCAGCCCCAAAACATGTCTTGTTCATCTTCGTCTACTTCATCTTCGTTTTTATTTGTGGTGGGAAATAATAAGTGAGAGTTTAGAGAAACACTTAATAGATGGGAGACATTCGTACACCTGAATAACAAAAAATGGACATGCATACACCTAAATTACAAAAAAATGTATTTACATGTCTTAGGACATGTCGGGACCTGTCACGCCTCGGGACGGGGGTTAGTTGACACCGACGTTGCTCTCAAATTTACATTCGAAAACAACAAGCCTCAGAAGTACGAAATTCAGAAACCAATCTTTTTATTCATAATACGAAGTAATTCATTGTCTGATACAAGCTCGAATCACTTATGTTTTACAGAGGAAATGTAAAACAGACATAACATTGCTTTTACAGATACAGCGGAAAATATAATCTAAAACTGAAAGTGACAGTCTTCTTCTTCACCATCCCCAAAACTGGTTCTGCTCCTCTGCTTCTAATCTTTCTTCGTTGTTCTTATCTGAGATGTTTTGGTGGGTGAGTGATATGATTGTCACTCAGTAAGCAGGGGTGGGAATAACTCCCAATTTCGAAATCGTTTTCAACAGAAACAGTAATACAATAATATACCGAAACTCTTTATTTCAGAACAGAAATCAGTATTCAGAAATCAGTAATCGGGAATCGGTATTCGGTATTCAGAAATCATAATTTAACAAGTAAGCACTGAGCACATTCGTGAATTTCATGGCTAAACTGATATCAGTCCCCTATATGTTCTTTCCTCTAAGTGGTGAGGCCAGTAATCAGTAATCAGTAATGTTCAGAATATATATTCCTACCATTAGTTCACTAAGTTTCAGTGCTTCGAAATCAGATATCAGGATTCAAGAATATACTTTGCTTTAAAACAGAAATCATCAAACGGTTTTCAAGATATTTATACATAAGCCCACTTATTGTAATTTGTTAAAAGTGTTTCGGTTGAAGTCTGAAATCTGCTTGTTCTTGCTACTGGTTTCTGCTGCTCGAAAATCAGCACCCTCTTAGCTCAAAAATTTCAGTAATAATCTCAAGATTTGTGTAACCCAATTCAGGGACTTGAGGCTGTTATTTATAGGCCGAAATCTGACTGTTAGGGTCCCTATTAATGGCCATAATCTGCATTTAACAGCCTTGATTCCATTTTAAATGCTTCAGTTACAAGTCATGAGTTGGATTAGTAACTGTCTGCTGGAATCTCGTTCTTCTGCTGCTGGATTATATCTGCTGGAATTCTATCTGCTGGAAAATATCAACTTCTGAATATCAGCTGATGCTGGACTTGTTAGCTTCTGCTGGAATTTTCCCTTGCTACTGAATATTGCTAGCTGCTGTAAATATTAACTTCTGCTGGAGTTTTGCATAGCTGCTGAAATGCTGGAAATTCGGGTTCTCACAGGACCAGTCAAGACTGAGCCTATACAGAATTTGAAATTTGACCTTAAAACATATCTTAAACAAAGTATGAACATATGTGTGTGTATGGTATTGTAATTCATCTCACTGTCCACAACAGAAATATACTTATAAACATAATTCTAAAAAGAACATGTCGCAAAACGTGTTACGACATGGATCAAGACATGATATAGACCGAACAGAAACAAAACATTGAAACATTATTGTAAACAGAACGTGAATATATATAAGACACTAAAATTTCATCTCAAAATTTGTGGTTCATTATTAAGTCTCCTCTAAGAAGTAAGGTCATAAGTACGCTTTTATACTCATCATACGGGGCATATCTTATCATATAACTTTTCACTTCAAAATCAAATAACAACAGTGCCCTTTTAAAAATTTCAAGTGTATCAATTGAATTAAAGTGAGTCACTGAAACAAACACAAATTAGAGGAAAAGAAACACATGATGCATGATCAGATTTTTAAAATAGAAGCAACGCAAATGTAGATAAGCCTATTTATGAAAAAATAAATATATTACAAAAGACCACTTACTGTTTTGCAGCTTAAGAAAATGAGAATGGTCGAATGGGGTGATGACTTGCTCGTACACGATTGAAAGTGGGGTTGAAGTACACTCAACTTGGATCGATCCTTGCTCCTTGCTTGGGCAGTACTTTGGCTCACGTTGTAGTCTGTTTCTTGGATGAAGTTATGCAGAGTTTCGCCTTAGGTATGCTACTGAAACTCTCAATTCAGGCAGCACCTAAGTTAGAAAATATGACATGGTTGTGTCTTGGAATGAGACACAATATATTGGTAGGAGGAGAGGCTGATTGAGGCTCCTGTTTAAGCCCAGATCATGCACATTAATTGCATCAAATCTCAATTATGCTACCAAAAGGATGTCATTTTTCCTTAATTGTCCTCTTTGATTGGTTTGAAAATCCCTCTGGAATTCTTTCTTCCATATTCTCGAAATATAGCTTTCATAATAGGCCTTATATTTTCGAAATTGATGGGGCTTACCAATGATAGGACCGGTTTTGACACCAACATTGGTGTTTCAAACATAATATTCTCGATCAGCTGTAATAGCTCGTGTTCTAAGAATGTAAACACTGAAAAATTAAATCGAGTTTGGTTTTCAAACCAAGTGAAAAAATACTCAAAATAATTTTTCGTGAAGGAAAACTGAAAACATTAAGCGAGGATCAGTTGCAGCTTGTATCAGTTCAGTAATCGTGAGAATTGAACTGATAAAATCAGTTTTAAAAATAGATGCAATGCAAAACAAGTAAAAAGACAGAATTTGTTTATGGATGTTCGGAACTGAATCTCTTATGTCACTCATTCTACCTCACGGGTAAGATACACTAGAAGACTTTGATTTATACAAATATTTTGTATAACTCCAATCAGCTTATGACTTACCCTACTGCTTAACTGAACGCCTAGCACTCAACTAGACTGAAGGAACCACCTCTCAGCTCGCACCAGTTTAACGTCTTTGTGCGAAGACTGCAAACATATTGTTTAACATCTTTGTATCAAGACTCACTCAACTAAACTTTAAGGATCAACTCTTTGGTATATGTGAGTGATTGTGTGTGCGTGTGAGAATTGATCTATGAATACAACACGAAGGTATTCTCACACACTTAGGGATTTGTGCTTCTAATCTATTCTAAAAACATGTTGAAATGTTTCCTCAAATATGGGCTAGATGCTTCTTGCAAGATGACATGCATTATGCGTGTTCTCTCTTATCTGTGTTCACTCGCACACACTTTTTTTTATGGTCTTCATCTTGTATTTATAGAAGCAAAGGTAATCGTACATCAAGACTCATCAATTATGTCTGTTGCAATTTGAATCTGTTTCCCGAAAAAGTGTCTTCACTTTCTGACAGTCATTTTGAAAACTTTTTAATTTAAGCTCTGCTGCAACGTTCATTATTGTACCTATGATTGTACAATTGCTTGTACATTTGCGCACAACTGAATTCCATTAAATAATCTTGCCGCAATCTGCGAACTAGTCTGCTGAAATCAGTTGGCTCGTCAGCTAGACTGATTTCACTGATTCAGTTATACTAGTCAGTTGAGCTCTTTATCAGTTTAACTCTTCATTAGCTGGCCCAGCTTTTGAAGGTATTCTGCTGAATCACCTATCAACTTAACAATCAGTTGAACCGGTCTTTGATATATCTAAATTGTTAAACACGCAATAACAAGTTTTGTTAACATCAAAATCAAGATTGCGAACATGGAATGTTCCGATAATCTCTTCTTTTTTATTATTACATAACTTGATCGGTTAATATAACTAACAACCAGGTTGGTCAAAACTTTCTTTAATTGAGTGCAAGCCGATGGTTTCAAAACCTTGACTTATTCTCCTTAATTTCGAAAATGGCATAGTGAATTTCCTTCCCTTCCTAAAATTTGAAATGCATGCATGATCATGACACCAAATTTTCGAATGTACATATTTATTGGTTTTAAGCTTTTTAATTCCGTGTATAATTGTTTAATATTTTCGAAAATATTATTTTTTTTACAATAATATCATAATTCAAAAATACATGTCTATAATTAAGTTAAAATTTACACACCCTAAAATTTGCGGTTCTCGCTCATTTGACTCTAAATTGTGATCAAGGAAGAGAAAAGACCGAATTAACGGACCGAATCAAACCAATTCAAAATTTTGATTCGGTTAATTTAAAAATTACGTTTTTAATTTTTTTTAAAAAAAATCTATTAAATTAGTTCAATTTTGATGGTTGATATAAAAAAATCGGTTGAAAAGTTTTATTTTAAAAATAATATTAAATTTTTCTTTAGGGCCTTAATTGTGTTGGGCTGTCGGTATTGTATTGATGGCTCTATAGTCTAATACTATATAATATCCCTATGGATTTCACTAACCTCTAGTTTTCTTTCTTTTCTCAAAAATCTTCCTTTGTTGGATATAATAATTAATAATGTTTTGGTTGGATCACTCATAAATCTGTTGGAATCAAGTTTCACATTGGACTGCAAGAAAAATTATCAAGTCTATCGTTCAGAAAATAAATTGCTCATGTTTTCCATAAATTAGAGTAAAATCATACTTTCTTCTAATGAAATGCATGAATCTTTATAAAAAACCTCAGTGTACATCCTATTTTTAAAATTTTCATTTCGATTTTAGCGAAAAAAATTCGATCTGTTTGGTTTCATTGAAAAAAATTAATCCATTTTAACTTATTCGGTTCGGTTAATGAGATCGTGAGCGAATGCTCGCCCCTAATTGCGACAAAATATGGTGGCACTCGAACCATTTATCTTATACACGCATCGCTTGTTTTAGTTAGAATCATACATTCGCCATCCCAATTGAAGTGTAGCATCAGCAGTCTTGAAAAATGCAACACAATTTATTCAAGTAATCTATGTATATTCACATGTTATAAATGTGATCTCCAAGAATTAAATGAATGGATCAAATAAAAAATAAATATACACTATTTTCTATATAAATGTCCCCCACTGGAAAATTTATCAACAAAGATGAGGGGGAAAAATAAATGAACTCTCTCTTCTGCTTACAGAAGTAGAACAACCAATTTTGGACATGCTTTCTGTGCAACCTCCAAACTTCCTCACTGCCGCAGCATCACATTCTAACATCTCAATGCTGAAACTTGGAGCTTTAGGTTACTACAACTCATCGAACCGATACTATAACACTTTAGTATTGTTGCACATGCATTCTGGGATAGGATACTTTGTCACGTCCCTCCCAGATTTGCTAGTTCTAATCTCTGGCTGCCCGAAAGAATCTTGGTGCAAGTTGAGCATGATCTCGTTGAACTTGGCCTCAGGAAGCGAAGAATCAACAAAGTAGCGAAGCATGTGTCTTTTGTTCGGGATTATAGTCTTTTTGTGTCCTGCATAGGCCCTATGCCCCTGTTATAGGAGAAGAATTACAGTTACCAAACAACGCTGAAAAGGGTAGTCACTCAGAATTGTGAAGTAAATCTTCTTACCTGAATTGCATGCCCCATGTTTCCTCCATGAGATGCCATGAATACATCACTTTCCTCCGAAACTATGTGATCAATTGCTGCCATTAATGAAGCTTTCTTTAAAAATGGTTCGAGCTCCCCAGGTAATGCAAGATCTTCCTTGCTGTAAAAATGAGGAAACTCTTTCACCAATGGCAACAAAGCATCTGCTCCTCCCAAAGGAATCCCACCGGCCCAGTATATTCTCATACTTTTCGGAGCTCCCAAAGCTTTAAGCAACCTAAATAATACACAACAGAATGATAGATCAGAAACCTCAACATTGAGCGTGGGGTGAGATATTGAATGATGGTGATGACAACTTAGAGAGGAAATCATGGAGATTTTAAATGGCATGTGTTTTAAAGAGTTTACCTCGCGACTTCTAATGCGTTTAAAGGGCAGAGTCCGGCAAGTTTTCTATCATGGTACGTCATGTTGGATCGTGATGTCAAGAGCTTTGGCTGTGCCTTCCTCTCATTATTGATCATTTCATCGTAATTGGGAGTTAGACCAGGAAGACACCCGGTCCTAACCCATACGTCCTTTTCCATTCGCAAATGAAGAGCAAGATATGGTCCCTTGTTTCTCATTCTTTCCGTAAGTTTATTGCCAATTTCAGATATATGGGGGGCAAACCTCAACGCATGAAAAGCCACCTGCAAGTCAAATTGGATAACTTGGTTAATGACATATTTGTAGTAAAAATTTGTATTATAAAGATGAGGGGACCAATATACCTTGCAACGAAGCTTTTGAAGATCAGAAGGAAGATCCTTGGAAAGCCTCGAATCCAAACCACGTAACAGCAACACACCATCCCTCCTAAGCTGCAGAAAATAACATTTTGATTCAAATAAGAATCAACAGAGACAGCAACATAAGAGTTTCCCTCCATTCATTATTCAATAATATTTCTTGTAAGCTTGTTGCTCATGATAATTTACAGCCAATTCAGGAATTAAACTATTCGGGCTTGTTGAACCCGTCCATTACTCTAATCTGCTAAAAGAATTTGTTCCAGGATTCAAAATTGGCCGGACAAAAAGTTGAACTGTTTTCTTTTTCCATTTTATCTTAATGTAAGATTTAAGGTTTATGGCCGCAAGTCTGACCATGTCAGAGAATTAAAGCTTTGAATTAGCCTCCGGGAAGTCTTAAGTTGGATACACATCAAAGATTCAAACTTTGGAGTCATTACTGTGTTTTTGCAGCACAATGCTGACTTCGTTTTGCTAATGAATTGATTCTTCAACCACATACATAGTCCCAGGTCGATGAAAACGTGCTAAAAGCCATCCTCGACCCCACAAACTGATAGCCTAAAATTTTCCTGTTTTAAATCGCACTCATGTTTCTTAAAGAATTGATGCACTTACTTTACTTAATAAAGCTTATAAATTGCTTAAAATCGGATCACACATTTATAATGCAGATTCATATAAAACTTTCATTTTGTTGACAAATTTAGTAATAAATTTAACTTCATATGTCCGGCCCTTTTGAGGGCCCCTGGTTTATGAGACAGTTTTGATGCCAATTCTTACCCGTCGAAGGTAACGAGAGCGAATCCACTCCGGAGACACATGAAGAGGGGTGCTCTTCTCTTCCACGGGTCTTGTCATCAAATGAGTTGAGGGAAGAGATGACACAATTCTCACATCATTTGCCAAAACATTCTTGAAATGATCCAAATCAAATATATCAGAAAATTCACTGCAAAAATCACAGCAAAGACAGAAACAACGTCAATGTAACTCGGTTAGAAGGAAAAAATTCAAGAATAAACATCACAAAAAAAAATTTTGAACCAAGAAAGTTGACACTAAAAGGCTGCAAACGAAAAGTGTCCAAACCCTATCTCTAATCCAAGTCCAAGTCCGTAGTCCGTAGTGTCCAAACGAAAAATCTGTACTATATATACAATCATTCAACTAAGATTTAACAACTAAATGTCAAGTGTCCAAACCCTATCTCTAATCCAAGTCCGTAGTCTCCACTCTAATCACGATCTATCTTCATTTTCTCGACCCTGAACCTGTCCCACCTGTTGTCATGCATACATACAAACACGACAACAGCCGGATAACTCCGGTGAGAAATAAATCCCAGTATAAATCAACGAAACATTCAGTTATATCAACAATGTAAAAGCATGTTAAACATGTAACAGATATCAGTAACATGTAACAAAATCAGAAACATAATCCATATAAAATCGCCAATCAAACTCGTGACTCCACGTTTCAGACTAGACTCAATCCTAGTCTAGGGATCCCGGTTTCCAGACGTTGGCATTCCTATATCGACCAACAGTAATAGAAAAAACTCCGATTATATCCACGTCGATATAACCAAGCATCCAGTGTCTTGACCTAACCGTCACAGACTTTGGCGTTTTCACCAATTTCCTATCCTGTGACATCGTACAATGTGCCCGTGGCGATCCCACCACTATCAGGCACTTCTGTCACAAGATCACTCGTCTGATACTCATCTGATACATGCTCCCTATAAAGCAATAGAACAAGCATATCAAATCAAATCAATGCAATGCGCCCGTGGCGATCCCACCACTATCAGGCACTCATGTCACAAGATTACTCGACTAATACCTGCTTTCTATACATCCATAGAACAAGCATATCAAGTCAAATCAATGAACATAATAATAAGAAGTATGTGATTTAGGGAAACTCAAGTATATCCCACTTGAGTCGATGTCCCAATACCACATTGACTTATACATTTGTCTTTTCGATCTGACGAAGTCGAAGTCTCGAAGTCAAATCTGTCAATATCAAATCTGAAATGACAATATCGAATATACTGTATCAATGTATAACTCAATTCAAAACCTGTTCCGATCAATACTCAAATCAAACATAATCTGATCCATATCAACGATATCATGATACAATCTCAATCAATACTGAATCTGATCACAATCAATCTACTGATGTTTCGATGGCATAATAATACAATCTCACTAACCCCGTAAGTTTCAACATCACAGATATAATAACACAAATCATAATCAATATTCGTACGACCCATAATCTCAAATCTGTATAATCTCGCAATACCGGCGATACAATATCAGTACATACGAATCAACAACTCGTCTGATCCAAATCTGAATAATATCAATATACTCAGCAATACAATATTAGTCAGATATCAATCCCAACACCTTATAATCAATAACAGCACAAATCTGATATCAATTCAACCTCATTACAATCAAATCAACTCTGAAATTCATAACAATTTCATACGGTATATGTTCTTCGATCCGGTTTCGATTATACAATGTCTGATATCGCAAGAACAACATATATGAATTCTATCCGATTTCAACAACATCATAATTTCAAAACATATCAAAACGTAACACAACTTACGTCCAGTTGTAGCATGCGTCGATAGGAACACAGTACCGAAGTTGGATTCAAAATCAGACGGGCGGATTTCTCGCAAATCGAATTCTAGTATCAAGGATCAAAGCTTTCCATGGATTTACGTTTTCTTCTTGTTCTGAGGAGAAAAGGGCCGATTATATATATATATACATCTCATGCATGAAAAGGGTCAAGTGACTTATTCTTCATAAAACACGTCTCACCGCGGGTGCGCTACACTTTGAACCGCGTGTGCGCTGAACATACTGATCCACACTCAAAATTGCAGAAACGACGACCGCAGGTGCGCTATCCTTTCTACCGCGGGTGCGGTCTGGTTACCGCAGGTGCGGTGGCTTTTCTGGCGCGGGTGCGGTGGCCTACTGTAAACTTTCAACATTTCATGATAAACGACCGCGGGTGCACTGTCTCTGCTGTCCCAACAATATATTTTGCAACTAAAATCGAATCGCAACGTCGCTTCTTCGGCCTTCGATAAATACATCAAATCATGCATTAATAATTGCTGATTACCAATTCACATCTCGGGCATTATATTTCTCCCCCTCTTAAGATACAATTTCGTCCTCGAAATCACAGGCAATCAACTCGTATATCACAGGTAATCATATCAGACACCAAATCTGATAAAAGAAGGAGATATACATAAAAGCTAAAAGAAAACTCACCTCTATGAAATAATTCTGGAATTGCTGTTTCATTTCAGATTCTGTCTCCCAATTAGCTTTCTAGATGTCCTAACCATTCCTTTGAACTTTCAACAACGGAATAGTCTTCGTTCCGAACTATCTTTATTTGATTGATTCTGATTCCATTCTGGAGTAATACTTCAAGAATATAATGTCATAATATAACTCGAAGTAACTTTGATAAATCAATCTCAAAATACTGGTTATACAGCATCCGTATATACCAATCAACAGCTCATAGCAAATCAATAGCAACAGCTGTTATCAAATCTGTTTAATCCCAGTCAATTTCAATATGTAATCTTCTGTCGCAAATACCAACGGTCATCATCGGATATTGGTATATTTAGTTTGTCTATTCGGAACTGTCTTCATTTCTTTTAATTTGGCTGCACTTCTTTTGTCATATCTCTGATCTTATCAGGTCTAATCTTAGGAACCTCAAAGATATCATCCCACTAAAGAGGGAACCTGCACTTCTTACTGTACCACGTTTCAAATGGTGCCGTCTCGATATTCGTCTGATAGCTATTGTTGTACGAAAACTCACGACATGACAACAACTCCTGCCATCTAATGCTAAAATCAAGCACTACAACTCTAAGCATATTCTCCAAAATCTGGATAATCCACTTTGACTGTCCGTCAGTCGGTGAACGATATGCAATAATCATATATAATCTCGTATCCACTTTTGCTGTACTTCCCGCCAAACGTGAAAAGTCAACCAAAATCATGGTCTGATATAATCAACTCTCGACATTCTGTGTAATCTAATCACTTTTCTGACAGAAATTTCAGTAATAAAGTCATATTTGTATGTTTTCATGTACGAGGTAGCACTCGCAGACTGGGTCAACCTGTCATTCCTAACTCAATCGATACTCAATCCCGGAAGTATTGCAGTAGCTTTGTCATGATATCCCTGGAAATGTAATCCCCTTCCCATTCAGGAATCGATAAGCTATATAACCAATCTCCTGGTTTCATTCTTTCTGTCTTCATCTATCGGCAATTCAGACAATTCAATACAAATTCTGCCACATCTAATCTCATCTGTTTTTATCAAAGCTGTCTTTTCAAATTATCATATATCTTTCTGCTATCAGGACGAATACTAAATAAACTCTTGCGTATTTCTGACAACATTAACTATTTCAAATCCGAAATATCTGGCACAAACCATCAGTTATTCACATACAACGCAGTATCACTTACCTGATATTATGATGGATATCATGTTCTGACTATCGATATCAAATTCTGCCCATTCTGATCAACTTTCTGAACCGTTTCAACTTTCAAAATTCAGTTCTGGTTTGGCTTGTACGGTATCGAGTCTCAACTGTATATAATCTGTATCAAATACTGCTGCAGAAAATAATCATTCTCAAGCAATTCAGAATAACAATCAGATACAGTAGCCTGCTAACTCCTGCAACTACAAGTTTCTGATACTGATATCAGTCTCGGCCAACTGATCGCTGTCTCAACTGTGCCATAATCAATAGATATATTATCTTCATATATAACAAACCCGGAACACAATCTGTCTCAGTCAAGATGCACATTTAAACAGTTGCTGCATACAACTTTCCAGTTCCCAGAATATTCAATACAATACTCAGATATTCAACAAAAGCAGTCATAATCTTCGAATATACCAGAATACCATAGATAACTAAATCAGATAATTATCAAATATTCTGAACACAGAGTTTATCAACTCACCACTATAGCTGATACATCCCTAACGAGAAACATTCAATCAGATGTAACTCTCGGTTAATGAATCTGCTATCCGATCTTTCAAATCTTTCAATTCAATCAATATCATTCGGTACGAAGTTTTAAAAGTAATAACAGTACCTAATATCAAGTCAAGACTGAAATCAATCTTCCTGATTAAAGGCAAACCCGGAAGTTCATCTGAGACGACTTTAGCAACTCTCCTGTCACTGGCAAATCAGTCAATGATACACTCCATCTTAGTAAATCAATTAGTATATATAAGGAATCACTCCGTTCCTTTCGATAATCATCGAGTCATGAACATCATATATATCAAAGATATTCTAAATCCAGAATTCTTATCGTACCATGCTCATTCTTTGGCCATTTCAGGTCCAAATCTTACCATTTCCTAGAAATAATCTGCGATAGCTCTGTACTTGACCAACACATCCATATCAATAATGCAATCAGAATCAAATAACACCAAGTACTATATCATCTAACTCAATCTCATATTTGTCATACTGTAGCATACCAAGTCTAACAGATGTCACTGATCCAAAACCTCTCCCAAACAGAAAAGAGATCAATACTACAGCATATAATAACTCAATACTCAAGCATATATCCATGCAATTCATTCAGAAATCATATACAAGATGTACTAATATTTCTCAATACGTACACAAAATAACCATAAAGGAATAGTTACCTGCCATTATAGAATCAAGTGCATTCCGGGTCTGTTTCCCGGTCACCGCGTCCAGATGCCTCTGCTCCCTGGAATCTTTGGGAACCTCCCTGTGGACATACTCTAGCAAAGTGTCCTTGCTGTCACCAGATGTTACAACTACCAGACACACCTTGGCATTGCTCTGTGAGATGTCTTCCTCCATAGGTTCTACAATACACTCCGGTATAACTCGGGCTAGAACCACTGGAGCTAGATGAATCGCTCCTAACTTCTTGAACTGCTTCTTTCGAGCTTTCAACTGTTCTTTATTTCCACTATTGATGCGACCAATTTCAATTCTGGGAGGCAGTTGCTATGGTCTCGGTGTTGGAAGAACATACGAAGCTTCCTTTTGTCTCCTCAGAACTGTTTCTGCTCTTTTGGCTCTGTTCAGAGTATCAGCAAGGTTATTTGGTCGTTTCACATTTACCAATGTACGTATCTCCGGATTCAATCCCTGGATGAACTGATCAAATACAGCTTCACCGTTCCTAGCCACGTGAGGGGCAAAACGTAGCAAGGTAAAGAACTGGGCCAAATACTCATCAATATTCAACTGACCATGTCTCAAATTTGCAAACTCTGCACCTTTATCATGTCTGTATAATACGGGGAAGAATCTTTGATAGAATTCAACTTTAAAAATTTTCCACGTAATCACTGGACCACGCTGTTCTAAGGCTTCTTTGGTTACCAGCCACCAACTCCTTGCGACTTTCCGTAACTGGTGCCCAATTAGTTTAACTCTACAATCATCTGTGAAACCAAGAAATTCAAATAGCATTTTTATATCCTCTAACCAATTCTCACAATCGACTGACGTCTCAGTACCCTTCAGAATTGACGGTTGAAACGACTGAAACCTCTTTAACTGTGTTTCCATCAGAATTTCCGACACATCCATCTGATTAGTCGAAGTACTACTTCGTTTTGGAATTCTTCGAGGAGGTATATCTAATTACCACAAAAGTTAGCAATCACATGAGATAAATCCATCTCAGCCCCTTTCTGATCAGCTTACCTCTGACCAAGAATGGGTTCTGATTCATTTTCAAATAATACACATTACCAAATCAACTCAGATATTCAGGTAACATGTAGTTTCAGAAACAGTAAAAACATACTGCAATATTAGCATGTACAATGTAATTCAACATTATAATAAATCACATGCTAGCAATCACATGCAAGGAAAGAAAATTCATTCTACCCCGCTCACTAGCTCCTATCTCAGTCTAAAGGATCTATCGCTCTGATACCACCTGTTGTGGGGACCCGGACGCTAATCATATTCTTAATCATCATTAGGACAATTTAATCAATTATAATAAACAGGGTCTAATTGTTTTTTAAATTGCGGAACGTAATGGAATACATGCAAATATACATATCAGTATATTACAAGTAAAAATCTGTACTATATATACAATCATTCAACTAAGATTTAACAACTAAATGTCAAGTGTCCAAACCCTATCTCTAATCCAAGTCCGTAGTCTCCACTCTAATCACGATCTATCTTCATTTTCTCGACCCTGAACCTGTCCCACCTGTTGTCATGCATACATACAAACACGACAACAGCCGGATAACTCCGGTGAGAAATAAATCCCAGTATAAATCAACGAAACATTCAGTTATATCAACAATGTAAAAGCATGTTAAACATGTAACAGATATCAGTAACATGTAACAAAATCAGAAACATAATCCATATAAAATCGCCAATCAAACTCGTGACTCCACGTTTCAGACTAGACTCAATCCTAGTCTAGGGATCCCGGTTTCCAGACGTTGGCATTCCTATATCGACCAACAGTAATAGAAAAAACTCCGATTATATCCACGTCGATATAACCAAGCATCCAGTGTCTTGACCTAACCGTCACAGACTTTGGCGTTTTCACCAATTTCCTATCCTGTGACATCGTACAATGTGCCCGTGGCGATCCCACCACTATCAGGCACTTCTGTCACAAGATCACTCGTCTGATACTCATCTGATACATGCTCCCTATAAAGCAATAGAACAAGTATATCAAATCAAATCAATGCAATGCGCCCGTGGCGATCCCACCACTATCAGGCACTCATGTCACAAGATTACTCGACTAATACCTGCTTTCTATACATCCATAGAACAAGCATATCAAGTCAAATCAATGAACATAATAATAAGAAGTATGTGATTTAGGGAAACTCAAGTATATCCCACTTGAGTCGATGTCCCAATACCACATTGACTTATACATTTGTCTTTTCGATCTGACGAAGTCGAAGTCTCGAAGTCAAATCTGTCAATATCAAATCTGAAATGACAATATCGAATATACTGTATCAATGTATAACTCAATTCAAAACCTGTTCCGATCAATACTCAAATCAAACATAATCTGATCCATATCAACGATATCATGATACAATCTCAATCAATACTGAATCTGATCACAATCAATCTACTGATGTTTCGATGGCATAATAATACAATCTCACTAACCCCGTAAGTTTCAACATCACAGATATAATAACACAAATCATAATCAATATTCGTACGACCCATAATCTCAAATCTGTATAATCTCGCAATACCGGCGATACAATATCAGTACATACGAATCAACAACTCGTCTGATCCAAATCTGAATAATATCAATATACTCAGCAATACAATATTAGTCAGATATCAAGCCCAACACCTTATAATCAATAACAGCACAAATATGATATCAATTCAACCTCATTACAATCAAATCAACTCTGAAATTCATAACAATTTCATACGGTATCTGTTCTTCGATCCGGTTTCGATTATACAATGTCTAATATCGCAAGAACAACATATATGAATTCTATCCGATTTCAACAACATCATAATTTCAAAACATATCAAAACGTAACACAACTTACGTCCAGTTGTAGCATGCGTCGATAGGAACACAGTACCGAAGTTGGATTCAAAATCAGACGGGCGGATTTCTCGCAAATCGAATTCTAGTATCAAGGATCAAAGCTTTCCCTGGATTTCCGTTTTCTTCTTGTTCTGAGGAGAAAAGGGCCGATTATATATATATACATCTCATGCATGAAAAGGGGCAAGTGGCTTATTCTTCATAAAACACGTCTCACCGCGGGTGCGCTACACTTTGAACCGCGGGTGCGCTGAACATACTGATCCACACTCAAAATTGCAGAAGCGACGACCGCAACTGCGCTATCCTTTCTACCGCGGGTGCGATCTGGTTACCGCAGGTGTGGTGGCTTTTCTGGCGCGGGTGCGGTACGCCTACTGTAAACCTTCAACATTTCATGATAAACGACCGCGGGTGCACTGTCTTTTGAACCGCGGGTGCACTGTCTCTGCTGTCCCAACAATATATTTTGCAACTAAAATCGAATCGCAACGTCGCTTCTTCGGCCTTCGATAAATACATCAAATAATGCATTAATAATTGCTGATTACCAATTCACATCTCGGGCATTACAGCCTATCAGCTGGACAATCTGTTGAACTGGTCTTTGATATATCAGTTGAACTGATTCACTTTGGGTGATCAGTTGGCGTTTTCAGTTTGCGTCTCGATAGTTTCAGTTTTTGCTCGATAACTGATCAGTTGAAATCCTGATAAGTTCAAGTTTTTGCACACTTAGGTAAAATCATTATAAACAAAATAAAAAGTTTTGTTAACATCAAAATCACAATTGCGAACATTAAATGTTCCAAAAATATCTTGTGTCACGATTATTATGTTGCATGCATATTACGTTGAGTTTATCATAATCGTTCAGCCATTTGTCTTATTGGATGATTGTGCATTGTGAGCTTCTTTCGTTGACTATGGCGTCTAGTGACATTTTTGTGCCCGGTCTAATTTGGTTTGGGAGTCACCTCCTAAGGCGGCAGAACAGAGTGCTACACATTATGATGCCTCTAGACTGAGCATGTTGATCTTGTTTAATCCTTGATATCCAGTACATATTTGCATACATGCATCATATAGAACTTAATAAACATACTTCCGTACACGGCGATTTATCGCTTACGTCCTCGGTTTTATGTTTGGACTCCTCATTCAATGGGGACATGTCTTAGGTTGGACAGCCATGGTGGGAGCAGGCGGTGAGCGAGCAGTGATAGCATGAGGAGGTTTATTGCAGTTGTTGAATTTTTGTTATCATTCGATATGTTTGCATTATATTTTGATTTAATATCGTTTCGTGTCCAGTAATTGTATAGTGATTTAAGTTTTGTTTATGTTTCCGCTGATTTAGTTATCATGTTTATGATTTGATTAAGTTTTCAAGTGCATGCTATTAAGATTGCAATAGGTGACCTGGTACAAGTCACCACATTACGTCCCTGGATGAGACTGAACTTTGGGTAATATGAGACGATACCAATAGTATGCAAACTTCTTTCCTGATCATGAGTCTAACAACTCGACATACCAATTGGCACCCAAACAGATGCAGCTCATCAAATTCATTTGTCGCTTAATATAATAAGCCTTTACGCTACCACAAATATAAGATAATGGAGTTGTCTTTGCTAACAATTAGCCTTAGTTTGGGAGTTGGGATGTGGATGGAAAATAAGAAAAATGAAAGAATTTGTAGAAGGGTTGTATGGGAGATTCTAGTGGAGGGAAAAGTAAGAAAATTGTAATAAATTTAGAAGAAAATTTTCTTCCCAAATGTGGGAGGAAATGGAAAGAATTGTGTTTTTATTTTCTTCTCGCTTTCCTTATTTTCTCCGTCAACTTCCAAACTAAGCCGTAGTTTTTGGCATAGTTAGTAGTGTTTTCAAATCGGACCGATTGGTCAAATTTATTGGATCGGGAACTGTTACGAGTTCGTTCCTTGACAACCTAAAGACCCGATCGAACCAGCTATGAACCGATTTTTCCAAATTTTTTATTTTTTTTAGAAAAATTAATTTTTAAAATCTTAAATTTAATATTTTGTTAAATATATACATGACTATTTTTGAATTTGGATCTCGATAAAAATAGTTTTAGCAATAATATATTTATTTAATTTATTTTTAAAATATATATATATAATGATAATTGATATTTTGAATATATGTATATAATTATTTAGGTTTTAAATTTTGATAAATATATTTTTTTGTTTAATTATTTATATACATCTCATACATATGTTTAGATTTTAAATTTTGATAACTATATATTTTTATTATTTATATGCAAATTTAAAATATTTATAATTTAAAATCTATTATTTTTTATATTATTTTATATAATATAGCGATGTTTTGGTTTGATCGGTTAAACCGTTTTTCAAGATAAATCGATTCGATAACAAGTGCAATTATGATAAGTTTTCTTGTAAGTGCATAATCCTTGCAAGATATTTTGTTTATTGTATAGTTGTTTTCAACAATAATCTTGGGATTATTGTTGAGTAACATAAAAACATTCGAGAAGTTATATATTACATTAGAATTAAAAAAATTTAGGGATAATTTTTTATAGAGTAGTTCTCTTGTGAGACGGTCTCACGAATTTTTATCTGTGAAAGGGTCAACCCTACCGATATTCACAATAAAAAGTAATACTCTTAGCATAAAAAATAATATTTTTTCATGGATTATCCAAATAATATATTCGTCTCACAAAATATGACTCGTGAAACTGTCTCACACAAGTTTTTGTCTTCTTTGTAATATTATTTATAATTAGTTAGAATGACAATTTGAAAAGATTATTATAATTATTTGAGTATATAATTATTTTGTGGTTAATAATTGTGTATAATAATACTTGTAGCATGTGTATTTTCGACATTTAGTCAACTGGCACGTCATACACCAAACTTTTTTGTTCTCTCTCTCTCAACTTTAATAATATGCTAATAATCGTAGTACATGTTCCATAATTTAATTATTTAAAGAAAAAATTATTTTTTAAACAAAACTTATAAGATAGCAAAAAACCATGTTAAATTTGATATAAAATAGGTGGGACAAAAACTTGTGTGAGACGCTCTCACGGATCGTATTTTGTGAGACGGATATCTTATTTGTGTCATACATGAAAAAGTATTACTTTAATACCAAGAGCAATTACTTTTTATTGTGAATATCGATAAGGTTGACCCGTCTGATAGATAAAGATTCGTGATATCGTCTCACAAGACACCTATTTAATAATAAGAAATTGGAGAAAAGATGGAGAGACGTACGAAGATAACTAATAAATCAACACCATCGAAATTACATAACAAATATTATTCAAAGAAAAAATTGCGTAATTTTTTTAAAACTTTTAACTTTATAAAATTGTCAAACTTGTTTAAATTTTTTAACCCAATGAATTCAATAATTAAGGATAACTTTTTTTAATATTTTATAAATTAAATATTAATAAAAATGGTTTTCGGCCCCGTGGCAAGATCGTCTAGTCAGAAGCTACATGAAAGATCTCAACCATTGATAGGTCAAATTAAATATGATGCAACCCAACCAATCACAACCAATTCCTTGCTTACCAAACAAAACCATTAGATTATTTTCAAATTTGTTCACTATAAATACTCATTAAAAACTTACTTATATATATATAGGGACGATTGATAAGTAGCATAATAAAATTAATTTTATATATATTATATACATACTTATAAATTTAGAGTCGATTATGGGTTTTTTCTTAAACTTCATACGTTGTTTTGTATCCACATCTTCTGGTACATCGGATTCGAACTTGCATAACTCTGCTTCGTCATCTCATCACAAGAAGTCGGGGAGTGACAAGAAATTGACAAGAGCCCCCAAGAAGTCGGAGAGTGACGAGAAATCGACAAAAGCTCCGATTCCCCTTTCTTACTTCCCATTGAACTCGCGAGCCTCCCTTTTATAATTTTGGCTTCAATTCAATGTCGATTTATTGTTCATGTGAGGCTATGATTTTTGTAATTATGGTTCCTTTATATATATAACTGAGTGTTATGTATTTTTTTTTCAATGCTTTATTGATATTTGAACATTTTAATGAAAATAAATATAAATTAATTTTCACATATTTTTCAAAATAATTGAGTTCACATGATATAAACCCTACAAATTCTAATTTTTCCAATTCATGATAATAAAAAATTTAAAAAAAAAATTGAAAGGCGGAACTATAACTTTGAGTTAGAGGAGCTAAATTTTATGTTAAAAAATATTATTGATCAATATTATTTTATTATTCTATTAATTTTTGTGCTTTTTAAAAAAAAAAAAATAATTTTGCTAGGAGTTGAATATATTCAAAGCTAATACCAATAAAAACATATGACCTATATTTATTTGGACTACCTGATTTGAATATATTAACTTCTGCTTCTAATAGGCAGTGAAGTAGATACGAATTATTATCGAGTCCTAACAAGTTATTTTATTTTTTTCATCGGTTCTGGGTAGATACCAAAAATCTCGAGCGGCCGATCCGACCGAACAATTCAAAATATAAAGAAATATCCCTGAAATTTAGTGACGCATTTGTTGGGAATAAAAATTGTCTCTGCTGAGTAAAGCAATCGAAACATGACTTTTGAGTTATTGTAATGTTTAAGATATTTGAGTTACATTGTTATAGCAATTATAATTTTTGGTAAAACGATAAACACTCAATACTATAATTATTGTCAGAGTTAAGGTCACATGTTCGATTCAATTCTCATTGATTACAATGAGTAAAATTATTGAGAATAAGATTGTTGAAATGCAATAATTTTTCATGTCGGGTAGAACAATCGAAACGTAAAATTCAATATTGTCATCAGATGTAGCTTTTGGTAAAGTGACAAACATTCATTCTTACACAATCATTGCAAAACCCGACCAGTCAAATCAAATTTTATAAATACACCGGAAACTCCTTTCCCATTTATAAATATCCATATGTAAGAATTAATTCTTGACATTTTGCATATCTCTCTATTTTATATTTCGTTTTTTGTTTTTAATCTTTTCAATATCTGATTTGAGTTGAGACACCTTTAATGAAAGATATCTCAACATCATTTCACCTTATTGTACGCCTCTTTCAGACCTCTTCTTTTCCGAACAACTATAAGAACACATTTTGTCACGCTCCGAGACCGAGAGACGGATCTATCTAGGGTGGCTTGCTTTGGTTTTGGTGTATTTCATGCAACATGCTTGTATGGTCCTCCCGTGATATGAGTTACTACCCCTTGATCACTTATACTGCCCCAATTTAATATTGTAACAATAAGCCTTGTAGTATATCAAATGAGCAAAATCCAGTCTATTAAATAGAACATAATTATCTTTACAATGTTAGAAACATAAGTGTGGAAATGATAACATAAAGAAAATCAACTTTAAAAAAAATTTAAAAATCTTCTTGCCTCGAAACTTCATCACCAGCCTTAAAAAAGTCTTGTTCATCCTCGTCTACTTTATCACCAGCCCCAAAACATGTCTTGTTCATCTTCGTCTACTTCATCTTCGTTTTTATTTGTGGTGGGAAATAATAAGTGAGAGTTTAGAGAAACACTTAATAGATGGGAGACATTCGTACACCTGAATAACAAAAAATGGACATGCATACACCTAAATTACAAAAAAATGTATTTACATGTCTTAGGACATGTCGGGACCTGTCACGCCTCGGGACGGGGGTTAGTTGACACCGACGTTGCTCTCAAATTTACATTCGAAAACAACAAGCCTCAGAAGTACGAAATTCAGAAACCAATCTTTTTATTCATAATACGAAGTAATTCATTGTCTGATACAAGCTCGAATCACTTATGTTTTACAGAGGAAATGTAAAACAGACATAACATTGCTTTTACAGATACAGCGGAAAATATAATCTAAAACTGAAAGTGACAGTCTTCTTCTTCACCATCCCCAAAACTGGTTCTGCTCCTCTGCTTCTAATCTTTCTTCGTTGTTCTTATCTGAGATGTTTTGGTGGGTGAGTGATATGATTGTCACTCAGTAAGCAGGGGTGGGAATAACTCCCAATTTCGAAATCGTTTTCAACAGAAACAGTAATACAATAATATACCGAAACTCTTTATTTCAGAACAGAAATCAGTATTCAGAAATCAGTAATCGGGAATCGGTATTCGGTATTCAGAAATCATAATTTAACAAGTAAGCACTGAGCACATTCGTGAATTTCATGGCTAAACTGATATCAGTCCCCTATATGTTCTTTCCTCTAAGTGGTGAGGCCAGTAATCAGTAATCAGTAATGTTCAGAATATATATTCCTACCATTAGTTCACTAAGTTTCAGTGCTTCGAAATCAGATATCAGGATTCAAGAATATACTTTGCTTTAAAACAGAAATCATCAAACGGTTTTCAAGATATTTATACATAAGCCCACTTATTGTAATTTGTTAAAAGTGTTTCGGTTGAAGTCTGAAATCTGCTTGTTCTTGCTACTGGTTTCTGCTGCTCGAAAATCAGCACCCTCTTAGCTCAAAAATTTCAGTAATAATCTCAAGATTTGTGTAACCCAATTCAGGGACTTGAGGCTGTTATTTATAGGCCGAAATCTGACTGTTAGGGTCCCTATTAATGGCCATAATCTGCATTTAACAGCCTTGATTCCATTTTAAATGCTTCAGTTACAAGTCATGAGTTGGATTAGTAACTGTCTGCTGGAATCTCGTTCTTCTGCTGCTGGATTATATCTGCTGGAATTCTATCTGCTGGAAAATATCAACTTCTGAATATCAGCTGATGCTGGACTTGTTAGCTTCTGCTGGAATTTTCCCTTGCTACTGAATATTGCTAGCTGCTGTAAATATTAACTTCTGCTGGAGTTTTGCATAGCTGCTGAAATGCTGGAAATTCGGGTTCTCACAGGACCAGTCAAGACTGAGCCTATACAGAATTTGAAATTTGACCTTAAAACATATCTTAAACAAAGTATGAACATATGTGTGTGTATGGTATTGTAATTCATCTCACTGTCCACAACAGAAATATACTTATAAACATAATTCTAAAAAGAACATGTCGCAAAACGTGTTACGACATGGATCAAGACATGATATAGACCGAACAGAAACAAAACATTGAAACATTATTGTAAACAGAACGTGAATATATATAAGACACTAAAATTTCATCTCAAAATTTGTGGTTCATTATTAAGTCTCCTCTAAGAAGTAAGGTCATAAGTACGCTTTTATACTCATCATACGGGGCATATCTTATCATATAACTTTTCACTTCAAAATCAAATAACAACAGTGCCCTTTTAAAAATTTCAAGTGTATCAATTGAATTAAAGTGAGTCACTGAAACAAACACAAATTAGAGGAAAAGAAACACATGATGCATGATCAGATTTTTAAAATAGAAGCAACGCAAATGTAGATAAGCCTATTTATGAAAAAATAAATATATTACAAAAGACCACTTACTGTTTTGCAGCTTAAGAAAATGAGAATGGTCGAATGGGGTGATGACTTGCTCGTACACGATTGAAAGTGGGGTTGAAGTACACTCAACTTGGATCGATCCTTGCTCCTTGCTTGGGCAGTACTTTGGCTCACGTTGTAGTCTGTTTCTTGGATGAAGTTATGCAGAGTTTCGCCTTAGGTATGCTACTGAAACTCTCAATTCAGGCAGCACCTAAGTTAGAAAATATGACATGGTTGTGTCTTGGAATGAGACACAATATATTGGTAGGAGGAGAGGCTGATTGAGGCTCCTGTTTAAGCCCAGATCATGCACATTAATTGCATCAAATCTCAATTATGCTACCAAAAGGATGTCATTTTTCCTTAATTGTCCTCTTTGATTGGTTTGAAAATCCCTCTGGAATTCTTTCTTCCATATTCTCGAAATATAGCTTTCATAATAGGCCTTATATTTTCGAAATTGATGGGGCTTACCAATGATAGGACCGGTTTTGACACCAACATTGGTGTTTCAAACATAATATTCTCGATCAGCTGCAATAGCTCGTGTTCTAAGAATGTAAACACTGAAAAATTAAATCGAGTTTGGTTTTCAAACCAAGTGAAAAAATACTCAAAATAATCTTTTGTGAAGGAAAACTGAAAACATTAAGCGAGGATCAGTTGCAGCTTGTATCAGTTCAGTAATCGTGAGAATTGAACTGATAAAATCAGTTTTAAAAATAGATGCAATGCAAAACAAGTAAAAAGACAGAATTTGTTTATGGATGTTCGGAACTGAATCTCTTATGTCACTCATTCTACCTCACGGGTAAGATACACTAGAAGACTTTGATTTATACAAACATTTTGTATAACTCCAATCAGCTTATGACTTACCCTACTGCTTAACTGAACGCCTAGCACTCAACTAGACTGAAGGAACCACCTCTCAGCTCGCACCAGTTTAACGTCTTTGTGCGAAGACTGCAAACATATTGTTTAACATCTTTGTATCAAGACTCACTCAACTAAACTTTAAGGATCAACTCTTTGGTATATGTGAGTGATTGTGTGTGCGTGTGAGAATTGATCTATGAATACAACACGAAGGTATTCTCACACACTTAGGGATTTGTGCTTCTAATCTATTCTAAAAACATGTTGAAATGTTTCCTCAAATATGGGCTAGATGCTTCTTGCAAGATGATATGCATTATGCGTGTTCTCTCTTATCTGTGTTCATTCGCACACACTTTTTTTTATGGTCTTCATCTTGTATTTATAGAAACAAAGGTAATCGTACATCAAGACTCATCAATTATGTCTGTTGCAATTTGAATCTGTTTCCCGAAAAAATGTCTTCACTTTCTGACAGTCATTTTGAAAACTTTTTAATTTAAGCTCTGCTGCAACGTTCATTATTGTACCTATGATTGTACAATTGCTTGTACATTTGCGCACAACTGAATTCCATTAAATAATCTTGCCGCAATCTGCGAACTAGTCTGCTGAAATCAGTTGGCTCGTCAGCTAGACTGATTTCACTGATTCAGTTATACTAGTCAGTTGAGCTCTTTATCAGTTTAACTCTTCATTAGCTGGCCCAACTTTTGAAGGTATTCTGCTGAATCACCTATCAACTTAACAATCAGTTGAACCGGTCTTTGATATATCTAAATTGTTAAACACGCAATAACAAGTTTTGTTAACATCAAAATCAAGATTGCGAACATGGAATGTTCCGATAATCTCTTCTTTTTTATTATTACATAACTTGATCGGTTAATATAACTAACAACCAGGTTGGTCAAAACTTTCTTTAATTGAGTGCAAGCCGATGGTTGAATTTCCTTCCCTTCCTAAAATTTGAAATGCATGCATGATCATGACACCAAATTTTCGAATGTACATATTTATTGGTTTTAAGCTTTTTAATTCCGTGTATAATTGTTTAATATTTTCGAAAATATTATTTTTTTTACAATAATATCATAATTCAAAAATACATGTCTATAATTAAGTTAAAATTTACACACCCTAAAATTTCCGGTTCTCGCTCATTTGACTCTAAATTGTGATCAAGGAAGAGAAAAGACCGAATTAACGGACCGAATCAAACCAATTCAAAATTTTGATTCGGTTAATTTAAAAATTACGTTTTTAATTTTTTTTAAAAAAAATCTATTAAATTAGTTCAATTTTGATGGTTGATATAAAAAAATCGGTTGAAAAGTTTTATTTTAAAAATAATATTAAATTTTTCTTTAGGGCCTTAATTGTGTTGGGCTGTCGGTATTGTATTGATGGCTCTATAGTCTAATACTATATATCCCTATGGATTTCACTAACCTCTAGTTTTCTTTCTTTTCTCAAAAATCTTCCTTTGTTGGATATAATAATTAATAATGTTTTGGTTGGATCACTCATAAATCTGTTGGAATCAAGTTTCACATTGGAGTGCAAGAAAAATTATCAAGTCTATCGTTCAGAAAATAAATTGCTCATGTTTTCCATAAATTAGAGTAAAATCATACTTTCTTCTAATGAAATGCATGAATCTTTATAAAAAACCTCAGTGTACATCCTATTTTTAAAATTTTCATTTCGATTTTAGCGAAAAAAATTCGATCTGTTTGGTTTCATTGAAAAAAATTAATCCATTTTAACTTATTCGGTTCGGTTAATGAGATCGTGAGCGAATGCTCGCCCCTAATTGCAACAAAATATGGTGGCACTCGAACCATTTATCTTATACACGCATCGCTTGTTTTAGTTAGAATCATACATTCGCCATCCCAATTGAAGTGTAGCATCAGCAGTCTTGAAAAATGCAACACAATTTATTCAAGTAATCTATGTATATTCACATGTTATAAATGTGATCTCCAAGAATTAAATGAATGGATCAAATAAAAAATAAATATACACTATTTTCTATATAAATGTCCCCCACTGGAAAATTTATCAACAAAGATGAGGGGGAAAAATAAATGAACTCTCTCTTCTGCTTACAGAAGTAGAACAACCAATTTTGGACATGCTTTCTGTGCAACCTCCAAACTTCCTCACTGCCGCAGCATCACATTCTAACATCTCAATGCTGAAACTTGGAGCTTTAGGTTACTACAACTCATCGAACCGATACTATAACACTTTAGTATTGTTGCACATGCATTCTGGGATAGGATACTTTGTCACGTCCCTCCCAGATTTGCTAGTTCTAATCTCTGGCTGCCCGAAAGAATCTTGGTGCAAGTTGAGCATGATCTCGTTGAACTTGGCCTCAGGAAGCGAAGAATCAACAAAGTAGCGAAGCATGTGTCTTTTGTTCGGGATTATAGTCTTTTTGTGTCCTGCATAGGCCCTATGCCCCTGTTATAGGAGAAGAATTACAGTTACCAAACAACGCTGAAAAGGGTAGTCACTCAGAATTGTGAAGTAAATCTTCTTACCTGAATTGCATGCCCCATGTTTCCTCCATGAGATGCCATGAATACATCACTTTCCTCCGAAACTATGTGATCAATTGCTGCCATTAATGAAGCTTTCTTTAAAAATGGTTCGAGCTCCCCAGGTAATGCAAGATCTTCCTTGCTGTAAAAATGAGGAAACTCTTTCACCAATGGCAACAAAGCATCTGCTCCTCCCAAAGGAATCCCACCGGCCCAGTATATTCTCATACTTTTCGGAGCTCCCAAAGCTTTAAGCAACCTAAATAATACACAACAGAATGATAGATCAGAAACCTCAACATTGAGCGTGGGGTGAGATATTGAATGATGGTGATGACAACTTAGAGAGGAAATCATGGAGATTTTAAATGGCATGTGTTTTAAAGAGTTTACCTCGCGACTTCTAATGCGTTTAAAGGGCAGAGTCCGGCAAGTTTTCTATCATGGTACGTCATGTTGGATCGTGATGTCAAGAGCTTTGGCTGTGCCTTCCTCTCATTATTGATCATTTCATCGTAATTGGGAATTAGACCAGGAAGACACCCGGTCCTAACCCATACGTCCTTTTCCATTCGCAAATGAAGAGCAAGATATGGTCCCTTGTTTCTCATTCTTTCCGTAAGTTTATTGCCAATTTCAGATATATGGGGGGCAAACCTCAACGCATGAAAAGCCACCTGCAAGTCAAATTGGATAACTTGGTTAATGACATATTTGTAGTAAAAATTTGTATTATAAAGATGAGGGGACCAATATACCTTGCAACGAAGCTTTTGAAGATCAGAAGGAAGATCCTTGGAAAGCCTCGAATCCAAACCACGTAACAGCAACACACCATCCCTCCTAAGCTGCAGAAAATAACATTTTGATTCAAATAAGAATCAACAGAGACAGCAACATAAGAGTTTCCCTCCATTCATTATTCAATAATATTTCTTGTAAGCTTGTTGCTCATGATAATTTACAGCCAATTCAGGAATTAAACTATTCGGGCTTGTTGAACCCGTCCATTACTCTAATCTGCTAAAAGAATTTGTACCAGGATTCAAAATTGGCCGGACAAAAAGTTGAACTGTTTTCTATTTCCATTTTATCTTAATGTAAGATTTAAGGTTTATGGCCGCAAGTCTGACCATGTCAGAGAATTAAAGCTTTGAATTAGCCTCCGGGAAGTCTTAAGTTGGATACACATCAAAGATTCAAACTTTGGAGTCATTACTGTGTTTTTGCAGCACAATGCTGACTTCGTTTTGCTAATGAATTGATTCTTCAACCACATACATAGTCCCAGGTCGATGAAAACGTGCTAAAAGCCATCCTCGACCTCACAAACTGATAGCCTAAAATTTTCCTGTTTTAAATCGCACTCATGTTTCTTAAAGAATTGATGCACTTACTTTACTTAATAAAGCTTATAAATTGCTTAAAATCGGATCACACATTTATAATGCAGATTCATATAAAACTTTCATTTTGTTGACAAATTTAGTAATAAATTTAACTTCATATGTCCGGCCCTTTTGAGGGCCCCTGGTTTATGAGACAGTTTTGATGCCAATTCTTACCCGTCGAAGGTAACGAGAGCGAATCCACTCCGGAGACACATGAAGAGGGGTGCTCTTCTCTTCCACGGGTCTTGTCATCAAATGAGTTGAGGGAAGAGATGACACAATTCTCACATCATTTGCCAAAACATTCTTGAAATGATCCAAATCAAATATATCAGAAAATTCACTGCAAAAATCACAGCAAACACAGAAACAACGTCAATGTAACTCGGTTAGAAGGAAAAAATTCAAGAATAAACATCACAAAAAAAAAATTTTGAACCAAGAAAGTTGACACTAAAAGGCTGCAAAAGAAAAGAAAAATGCCAAAAGAAAACATACCTTTCGTCACCCCAGATAACGTTAACTTGCAAGATGGGCACAACCAAAGCTGCTCCAAGAATCCTTGCGATGACCACAGCATCCACAATCTGATTCCTCTGCTGATTCATCCCACCGGAAACCACAACCATCAAATACTTTGTCCTGTCTTTAACAATTTCATTACCCTCTCTTCTATACCTTTCACTGAAATCCAAACAAGGTCTGTATCCCATCCCATCGGGCTGCTTCCAAAACCCACTTTCTTCATAAGTTTCACCCTCTTTCCCCTCCATACTCAGCTGAGAACTCGACAGACCGTTCAAGATTTCACCTTTTTCTTTAGAAACCGCACATGGGTTCCTCGAGAAAGGCATCGAAGGATCAAAATCATACGTCCTCAACATCCAGATGAAACCAAGCAGAAAAATCAAGAAGATGAGAAACCTTGGGGAGTGGAGCAGAGCCCTGAGCTTCGAGGGGTGAGACTGCTTTTTCTTGGGAGATACCAACAACGATTCGAGAGATGAATGTGAGATTGGGCTGATTATTTGAGATGGGACCGAAATGTAACTCTGCTGCTTCTTCTTGCTGCTTTTGCAGACGGCCATCTCGCACATTTGAGTACCCCAAAACCACAGACAAACAGGAGGAAAAGAAAGTGTTGCAAAGAGATATCTATCAATAAATGCAGAAGCAGGGTTCTTCCTTTGAGCTAGCTTTCTTGGAAAGAAGATTTAAGAGAGAGAAGAACGCGAAAACTCATTCAAACGCGTTGAAGCAATTGGTTCTTGTAATATTTAGGCAGAGGATGGGAATTTGCGTCAGTTTTTTTGAATTTTATTTTTTTATTTCATTTTTTTCGGTGTTTTGAGGCTACATGTATGTAAATTGTCGTCTTTATAGACCGCGTTTGACTGAAGAAAATTATTGAAAATATTTCATATTTTATTCGAGGGTTGGTACTTTAATTAGTTCCACTAAACACATTAAATTGTTATTTATTCTCATTTAATTTGCTATACTTTTTAAAATAAGTTTATCTACCAGAAACATATTTAATCCACACTTAATCCACATGGATTATTAATGGCAAAAACTTGTGTGAGACGTTCTCACAAGTCGTATTTTGTGAGACGTATATCTTATTTGGGTCATCCATGAAAAAATATTAGTTTTTATGCAAAGAGTATTACTTTTTATTATGAATATCGGTAGGATTGACCCAACTCACAGATAAAGATTTGTGAGATCGTCTCACAAGAGACCTATTCTTATTAATTAGCTAATTGATCATGTTTTGTCGTTTATGTTTAATTATAATAATAATGTGTTTGTTCTCTCTATCACAGTTTATAAAGTTTCTACGGTGCGATTTATCTTGTTAACGTGGATTGCAAACTATTATGTCAACACATGGATTTATTCAATATGCACTGGAAAATAGCAACTGCGATTTCTCGTTTCATAAAAATAAAATGATCGTGTTTTTTTAAATTAAATTGGCATAAAATTTAAGTGTAAGTAATTAGTAATAATAATTTTTTTGGCATAACTGATCATGAAATTTAAGTATAAGTAATTAGTAATATAATTTTTTGTCCTGACTTCGCCTAATTAATATTGTAAGAGAATAACCTTCCCCGCGGGTTCCCTCACCAGTTAAATTTGGATGGTTTATACATAACCAGAGTAACTGTTGAAAGCACCACTTCTTCTCTTCCGAAATTGATCTTTCCTTCTAGAATAAACATGCCTTCTAAGATGTTGAGATGTTTGAATCCACAATGCTCTTATTGTCTTCGGAATGTTAGGACTTAGTGTTAAACATCTCATGTCGGCTCGGTTAAATTTTTGAGAATTATATATACGAACTTGGATAATCTATAATTTTTGTGGTTGAGTTGAGTCAAAGTCTTACTTTTAACATGATATCATATTCAAAGCCTACCATTATGTTTTAAACTATCATATGAGTCAGTCGATAATATCTTGTAAATTTCACGTTCCAAATGTTCATTATTGAGCGTGAGTGCATGTTAAACATCTCACATGATTAAATTTTTGAGAATTGTATATATGAACTTGAACAAACTCTTGAGCTAATTTTTTAAATTGAGTTAGGTCCAAATCTCGATACCAATGCTTATAGTCATGCCAGCGAGGTTTTCAATATGAATACTAACTAGATGCTTTAATTACATACCTAAAATATAATCATGTCACTAGAGTTATAATTATGTGAATCTTAAGATTTTAAATTAATGAAATTATTCAAAAATCTTGAATAAGTAGTGTAATCAATAATTAAAAGGAGTAAATTAATGAATTTATCCATAAAATTGGGGGGTGTAATTGTGCAGTAAATTAAGACTAAGATGACAAAATCAAAACAAAGCATCGTATTCTTTCATGAAAATTCAAGAATTATAAATTACTTTATTTTTCAAATAAAAAAAACAACACCACATTTTTTTTTCTAAAAATTCAAAATTTATAAAGATTTTTTGAAAAAGAAAACTAACAATATAATATTAATATAATATAATATAACGTAACGAAGTACGTAGGTTTTTTATTTTATTTTTAAAAAAAATTTGAAGAAGAAAAAAGTCTTTTTTGAACAAAGTTGTATCCAGCTTAGCTATTCATTTACCTCCTTTCCCAGAAAAAGGAAAAAAACAGCTGGAAATTAATTATTTGACGCATAATAATAATAATAATAATAATAATAATAATAATAATGGCATCATTCCATTCCCTCAAAGCTTGGTTGCATTTATTAAAATATCACTTTCCATAAAAAAGTGGAATAATATCAATTTTAATATAATGATATACTAGGAACTATTTAAGGTTATATTAAAATTTTAAAAGTAGAAAACTAAAAATTAATTTTAATATTGTGGTAATCAGAATTTCAGATTTATTCAGGTTTCCCAAATATATATCTTATTTTCTAGTGGCCCTAATTTTTTTACCAAATTTTTTATCATATTATATAAAAAATATCTAAAGATAAAAGACGAGTTTGGATATAGAAATTGTTATTTAAAAAAAAATTAAATAAGTTCAATTTTTAAGAATATTTTTATTAAAAAAATAGAAGTGATTTTGACGTTCGAATGAATGTTTGAAAAATTTCGGCTTTTTTTTTATATAAAAGTAGTAGTAGAAAATCTATGAATCGAAATCATAACTTCTAGGTTTTGAATATTTTTCCTGAATAATTTATCCTAATTAAGATTTTAAAAAACCAATAAAAAAAGATTTTTTAAAAAAAAAAACAGAAACACCGTCGGAAGCAGAGGTTTAGGCGGATCCCTACCAGTATATACAACAAAAGAGAAGAACAAATAAAATCTAATGGGAGGGAGACTAGGCCAAGACCTCCGCAAAAGGCTATACAATGACAACATCAAAGCATAAATAACGACATGATACAAACGGGACAACCCAAAATACAGCAAAACAAAAAACCAACAAACCAACGAGTACCCCGAAATACATCAAGCAAAATAAAACATAAGAGTTGACAAAAAAAACTTTGCAATGAACATCCACCATCTTCGTCTAAACAAGATGAAAAAATAAATTAACCTAGATCACGAGGTCAAACTCGCCTAGAGGAATAGATTTGTCTTTTTGTGAGAAAAATTTTATTTTAAATTTAAAATAAATTAAATATAAATTAATATTACATTTTTATTTAAACTAAATAAATAATTAATATATATTTAAATATAACTTTTATATATATATATTTGACGCCGTCATTTGGATTTCAGACAGCCTGGTATGTATGTGTATATATATATATATATATTTGACGCCGTCATTTGGATTTCAGACAGCCTGGTTCCTCTGTATTTTATATATTTTATGTTCATGCAATGTAGATTACTCATAGATTTACACAAAAGGGGGATTATAAATCCAATGCTACTCTTAAATAAAAAAATTAAACAAAAAAGGCTATGATTATTTATATTTTTGGCCCATTTTTATTAATTAATTTTAGGAATACAGTAAAATTTTAATAAATTAATAATATTAAGACCATCAATTTGTATTTATTTAGAGAGATATTATTTAATCGATAATTTAAAAATGTATGAAATCCAAATTGTCTTAGTTATATTTTAATTTCAAAGAATTATTAATTTATAATGTTGATGAGAGCATAGTTTTATACACGCGTATTCCAAAAAATTATTATTTTATTAATTTATCAAAATTATTAATTTAGAATATTGACCCAAATCGAGATCGAGAAAAAATATTATTTAGATATATTATTAATTTATCGAGTATTATTTACAAAGATTTTACTGTAGAATACTAATGTAACATCATAGAAATTAATTATTATAATGAGAATATTTTTAATTTTCAAATATAAATTTTTTTATTAGAATATGGTAGATATAGTATATGGCCACACTCTCTCAAAAATTTTAATTTTTTCTATATATAATTTATGAGAAATTTAAATATACCATTACTTAGAGCGTGGTTGAAACAGACTAATTAAAAAAAAGGCATATTTATTCCATTTATAAGTTTTGCGAATGTTTTAAACACAACGCTTTAAAAGCTAATTAATTTATATAGAAGGTTTACATGAATTTTAGGTTTTCACAAGGGTACAAGATGCTCGCCCCATGTCAATACAAAATTATAAATTACAAAAAGCTGTTATGATCGGGTGATTGATTTTAGGCAAAGACTTATGTAAGACGGTCTCACGGGTCGTATTATTGTGAATATCGGTAAGGTTGACTCGTCTCACATATAAAGATTCATGAGACCGTCTCACAAGATACCTACTCTTGATTTTAGAAAGAGTTGAACAAACAATCACACTAGTTTATTCGAAATTCGATTGAGTTAACAACTTTTATTTTTGCGATTCTCGCCAAGTCACTATCAGTTGCATAATCAGATAAGTTATGTGCCAAAGGAAACTAGCCTGATAGATTGAACACTAAAAAAATTGCTAAGTAAGAACGAAATTGGGTTATCAAAAGTAGGCTGACTGAAATGTAAATAACACAAAGATGTTTCTGTATGTTTTGATATTTGAACTATTCCTACGTCACTTCTTTTTCCTTGTGATAAAGATGTTCACTATAAAAGTTTGGAAATTACAACTTTTATAATAACGTGGTTCAATAAAACTTTATAATCGCGGTTTTACATGTAGAATTATTCTTACGGTTTTGAACAGTTTCAGGCGGTTGCGGTTGGTTTACGATTTTTTTAATGAAAAATATTAGAATATATAATCGAATTTATTATAGTGTTTTTAAATATAAAATATAGTTCAAATCATACAAAAATAAAGCTAGATAAACAATAATCAAGATTCAAAACTAAGTTAATAATTTAACAACACAACACACTCACAACAAAAATAACGTTTATACTATTTTATTATTTTTTTACTTTCAAATTTCAAACAAAATATTGTGGTAAAATAAATAAATACTCTAATAAAAGACTAATATGGAGAATAATTAAGAAAAATATAAGTTTTATTTGTAGGAGTAATAATTTTTAAGAGAGTTGAAATATAATGAATTACGACTTCTTTAATTGAATATGTTGTTTACATATTATTATAACCTTAGACCAAATGTTATGGCAAGCGGTTTGCGCGACGCGGTTTAGTGGTGTTATTGGCAAAAAAAAAAATCGCATATACGATGCGATTTACGATTACTATTTTCAATCGCGGTTTTTATAAAATATTATAAAAAACGGTGCTGTGTAATTCGGTTCGGATGATTATTTAAAAATTTTGATCACCCCTTGACTTGGATCGTTTGGTTTAGCTCATTACCAGTTCAGTTTGACTCAGTTTAAATCACCAAAACTTAATTAATTCAACAAAAAAATTATGGGACCGTCTCACGCATCAACTTTGTGGGATATATATCTGATCCAACCCGATCTTTTTAAAAAAATATTTTTTATATTCAAAGTAATATTTTCCATCGAAAATTATTTTTTTAGTTATATTGTTAAGAAATAGCCTTTAATATATTTAGATTTGAGGAAAAAAATTTATTTAGATATTAATTGGATCCACGGGTCTAAAATAAGAGATGCTCATAAATCTAACTCGGAACTACTAAATTAGTCTAAAATTTGTAATCTTATTCACTTTATAAAAAAACTACTAATCCATAACGATTTTCTAATTAATTAACCAAATAATTTAATTAATTACACGTTGCTAAAAATTATATGGTAAACACAAGGTACGAGTAACCAGAAAATAATAAATTCACGTTGTAGCCTTTCAGCCTACTCAGCCGAAAAATGACGTTTAAGATGTTTATAGATGATTCTTTTATGAATTTATGTTTCTAAGGTATCTCGGTAAAATCCTCTGATGTTGTATATCTTTTATAAATCCTTTTATATTTTGTAAAAATTTCATAAATAAACTTTATATTCATTATTATTCTAAAATTTAAATACCTCTTTTTCTTAGCTCAGTTTCTTTGAATATGGTTTATCGGCTGAAAACCTTGAGTAGCTGTATGTCTTGAGACTATATGCCTTGAAGAACATGCTCGATAAGTCTAACAATACCAGGTATCATGATCAATTGGATTTCCAAGCCTCAGATTTGTAATAAATTGTATTTCAAGTCATCCATGTTTTCTAAAATCATAAAATATATTTTATAATAGTTATATAGTTCATCTAACGTGAAATTCTCTAATTTATAATAATATCTCGGACAAGACTACTAAAAAATAAATAAAATCAATTTATAAAAAAAATTAAAAAATAAATCACACGGTAAAAGTGGACGTCTACAGCTATTTATTACAATTTTAAAGCTGGCAAGTGGTGACATGACAGTACAGCGTGGCGGATTTTCTTACGTGGCAGACAGTGACTTGACATGTGGCCACCTCGAATTTCGTATTCGATGAGGGGGTGATTTGTCATTTTAAGTAGGTTTTTGTCACTATCTACTAACGTTTGTTTTCAATCTTGGGGGGATTTTTTGGAATATGTGCCAACGTAAGGGGTGTCGGAGAAATATTATCGGACCAGTAATAAATTTACTGGTTTTATCGATAATGTCTCGTCGAGGCACATTGATGGTTCAATTACAAAGCCGTGGTTTAGAAATTGGCCAATTTGGTTCCCATTTCTATGACAAGATGAGGCCTGATGCTGGCTTGAAATGTAAGTCATATTTGGTATGTATCGCTAGTCGTTTTGCCAAAATTTTTGGTTAGTGTTCAATATACGATGTAAATTATATTAAATTGTATATCGGTCCAAATATTATCTATCAATCCCTCCTTCAATAAATATTATTATTGCAATACAGCATATGTATATGTAATTAGTAATATATGTGTTGTTTATACTCTGTACATTGTTAATTATATTTCAATTTTGACTTTTTTTAAAAAAAAAATTGCAAAAAGACAAAATTACACACGATTTTTAATTTTAATACTATGAGAAAAATGACATCTTAGATGAAAACTAAGTTAAAATAAACTATAATTAGGCCTAGTTCGGTACAGTATATTATATTTTCTAAAAAAAATCGTACGTCATATCAAAATTTCGGTATCTCATAAATTTCATAATGTTCTTAGAAGGAAAAAAAAGAACTCGTTACATCGAAATTTCGGTATAGTATATGTACGTACTGTCTACACAATTTTTTAAAAAAATTGATGTTATTCACATCAAAATATTGAAATTTATTAAATATCATGCCGATATCGAAATTGATATTATATTATAATTTTTAAAATATATGAATTTTTTTTCTTGAAATACCAAACTTTTTTAAATGTTATACTGATACAGAAAAGTTTAGTATGATATCATATCATCCTGAAATTTACGATATACCATTAAATTCTATATGTGCAATATTTTTCAATACAATAATTACGATATACCGAAATTTAACGGTATATTTTACAAATTTTCGAAATTTAAACCTGTTGTAATATTAGACTTTCTATCCAAGTGAGAAATATAATAGATTGCATGGTATATTTTACAAATTTTCTTTAAAGTAATTAGTGTGTGTATATGTGTGTGTTATAGTAGATGTTCTGTAAGTCAATAATTGGCTAAGGAATTTATTGACTAAGTTGTAATTAATCGTCTTTATTTTAATATAATTTACGTTTCATGGTTTCGTTTTACTTTATCTATATACCCATGCAATTTACATAGATAAAGACATTGATTATATTTTAATACAAATGAATCATCCTTCGATATTGAAACTAATTTGTAAACATTGTATATTCTAAATTTGTTCCTAGTCGATTCAACCGTTTAAAAAAACAAGGATAAATGTCGCTTGATTTTGAGACTAACATATGTGATGTTGTGTATCGTATTTCATGGTAAGGGCATAGAGATATCCAATCATGCAGATGAGTGATCATATGATGTTTGTACTGAATAACCATCCTTCAAACTTTTTCAAGTGGTTATCATTCATCGAGAAGAAAAGTGGTTGTGATTGCACATCATTAGTCCTTACGATCCGGGACAACATTGAAGCTCTACATACTAGGATTGTGCTTTGACTCGTTTACCGACTCCGCGAGGGACACAATGTCGTGAGGTTGGGTGCAATTGCGACATTTGTAGGATCCAGTGCATTGTAGTCGGGAATTCACCTCTCACCTACGGGTATGAATATCCTATGTGATCTAACGAAATAATAGTGCATGAAATCTATTGCCAGAGTGTAAGATGTACATTAGGAACAAGGGTTCTCTAGTTTTGTATACGATGACACTATGAATATTTAATGAATGTGTCACGTTGTTATCGAATCTAATATACAACCCTCGATGAATCAATTATTGCAGATTCGATCTGGATATATGAGATGAAGAGACTTTATTGTACATTAATCATAACCGATTAGTTCTTGCAGGCACTATCGGTGATACATAGGGAATCGTAGGGCGATAATACTAGACGCTCTTACCATGATTCGATTGGTTTAATCAGCAAAATGATTTCTGACATTCTCATGATCAAATGTTGGTACATGGAATGATGCAAATTTAGGGTAAACCCGAATAAAGGAAAAATATCATGAAGCACGAAGAGTTGTGAATCCACGACTAGCTGTATCTCTGAACCATCGAGTGTCACATAAGCACTGAATCATTTGTTCTCATCGAGATAATAAATTCATGAATTTGAATTTATGATAACTAAAATTTGGAAAGAATAAAGTCAAGGAGTTAAATTTATAAAAATTTGAGAATTTAAAATATTAAACTCAAAAATTGAGTGTATTAAAGAATAAATTAAATGTAATGAGAAGTATGTATAACGGGCTTGTAGAAGTACACGTTCAACATAATGAAATTTAATATAACAATTAATTAAACTAGTTGGACTAGTTCAATTAATTAATTAAGCTCGTTAAGTTTAATTAAGGAACCCTTAATTCATAACTAATGTAATTAGGTTAAGGATTCATAATTAAGTAAAGAGGCCACAAAAACCCTAGCTTCCAACACACTCAAATTTTCGAAAAAACTCTCCTCCATTCTCCAATTTTCGGCCACTTCAAAGAAAATAAGGGTGAGCTGTCTTTTGGTTTTTTATCTCAAACGCTAGAATTCCTCTAAATTTTCTAGTGCAATTTAGTTAAGGAACGAATATTTCACTAAAGTTAAACTTATAAACACCATATGAATGATTAAATTTTGTTTAAACTATACAAATGTTCAAAGACATTATTTGAATGTCAAATAAAAAAATTTAAAACTTCCGCTGTGTTTGGACATGATAAAGCCGATTACCCCAACAATATATTTAAAAATAATTATTTTTTATCTCGATTTATTTTTTGCAACTAATATAGTTTTACTAGACATATTACATACAATAAAGAAATGATTTCATCAAATCGTAACTCAAATATGAAAAGAGATAATCAAGACAATATCATTAAATTTAGAAGTTTTCTGGAACGATAAAAAAAATTCATTTGATTATAAGAAAATTCATCAATATAGAATAAATTATGGTAAAAAGATTTGTAAAATTTTCCACCTCGACAACATATGTGTTAGATGAACAGAAGGAAAAAATATTTTAAAAAAAAAAATATTTGGAAGATTCAATTTAGTTGAACAATCAATTTTGACAATCAAATAGTAGCATACGGGCTAATTATTAAGAATAAAAAATTATTTACATTTGGGAATTGTTTAATAAATTAAAGTTCCTTTTAATAATAAAAATAAAAGGTTGAATAATCAATAAATTTTATTCAACATATAATGTTTTATTATTTCGACGCCTATAATGATAAATGAACTAATTATTAATAAATAAAAATGTCGGTGTCATTCCGATGCTCCATAATTCATATAACACCAAAATCCTAAAATTTAAAATGAGTTTTCGGGATCGATATATGATTATAACAAGACAAAAACTTCTGTGAGACGGTCTTACTGGTCGTATTTTGTGAGACGGGTCTCTTATTTGGGTCATCTATGAAAAATTATTACTTTTATGCTAAGAGTATTATTTTTTTATTGTGAATATCAGTAGGATTGACCCATCTCACAGATAAACATTCGTGAGATCCTCTCACAGGAGACCTACTCAACAACAAAATACATAATCTTCCAACTCAAAAATTAAAATAAAAATGTTGATGTCATAATAAAGAAATCATCATATTTAAGCAACCACCCACCTACGTTTAAATCACGCCTTGTATTTTTTTCTGGGAACAGCTCGTTTTTTAGTACTACACGACATTCCAAGTTAAAGTCTATGTTAAATTGTTTTGGTGGCCTCGTATATCCATCTTTCACAAAATAAACTTCAGATTTATAAAGAGAGTAAGTCTCTTATGAGACGGTCTCACGAATCTTTATCTGTGAGACGGTCAATCCTATTGATATTCGCAATAAAAAGTAATACTCTTAGCATAAAAAGTAATATTTTTTCATAGGATGACCCAAATAACAGATTCGTCTCATAAAATACAACCCCGTGAAACTCTCTCACATAAGTTTTTGCCTTACAAATATTACTTGCCCAAGTTTTTCTTTTTTCACTCACAAAAAAGAAGATTTTTCTCATAGTAATGGTTCGGAGTTTTCGAATTCGATAGAAGATAGAATCAAACCGAATTATTTGGACATGATTTGATTTGGTTGCACATAATTCTGGTTTTGACATGTATGTTAATCAAATTGAAGTTAATTTTGATTTCCGATTTGAATCATATCAATGTAAAATTTATGTCAAGAATTTCAAGATTTTATTATTGTTCCTTTAATTAATTTATTTTTTGAACACTTTACCAATACATATACATTTGTTTTTAATATAGTTATGGGAGAGAGAATCGAAATAATCACCAACCTATTATATTCTTGGCTAATCCAATAATCATCATTAATATACAGCCATTATTATTATTTTTTTTTAATGAAAGTATTTTTCATTAAAATGGGTAAAAAGTTTGAGATACAAATA
Source organism: Primulina tabacum (assembly GCF_025594145.1). Lineage (NCBI taxonomy): Eukaryota > Viridiplantae > Streptophyta > Magnoliopsida > Lamiales > Gesneriaceae > Primulina > Primulina tabacum. The sequence continues at coordinate 35,044,491 of NC_134560.1, read as the reverse complement.
CACTGGACATACTCAGGGGCTTTCACAAGCCGAATTCAAAGATAATCATAAATTACAATGACAATGATACAGCAATACAATTCACTATGAAAACCAAAAAAAAAAAAAAAACTAGTGCGGCACACACGCAATCTGAATGGCCTCCGGTATACAACGGTAGGTGTGTATCTTAATCTTTGTGACTATCTCTTGGAATCCCAATTTTCTTTTTCAAACATTACCCTATTGCGCATATTCCACACATGATAAACCGTTGCCGCGAGGGCTGTGATCCTCATACGTGCTAAGGTAGACGTACCTCTGTAATGTGTTGTAAAAGCTCGAAGGATTGTATTTGGAGATGCCATTATTTTCTTCATATCAAGCCAATGACGAACACTCTCCCAAATGACTTTTGTAGCACCACATTCGAAGAACAAGTGGGCTACCGATTCATCATGTATTTCACACAACACACATTTCTGATCACTGATGTATCCTAGCCTGTCTCGGGTCATGAGTTTTCGGTGAGCAAATAACCAAAGTATGAACCGATGTTTAGGCATCAGGAAGGATTTAGACAGTATAGGTTTCCATGGCCAGTTGGTTTCCTTTCCCACAAAGAACTGGTAAGCACGATCAAGACCGTCCTTTTTACCAAACCAACTCATCAAGCACGAAATAGCAGCATCAGTCGAACCAGTTCTTGTAATCAATTCATCTCTAATATCAAGAATTTGCTTGATGAGTGGTGACTCATCCTTGCGCCACTTCCATTCCCATACTCCTCCAAAACAACTATATATGTGAGTAACCCACCTAATCCATAATCTCTCATTCCCCACATGAATTTTCCACAAAGTCTTCGTAATAAGCGCACGATTCCAAGCCTTCAGATTCTTTAAACCAAGCCCTCCTTCCGATAGCGGTTTGCACAGTGTGTTCCAAGCAATATGAGGATGTTTTGTTGGCCACACAAATTTGCGGCAGATGGAGTGAACTCGAAGATATTAAGGATTCTCGTTTCGTGAAATACAGATTGATTTTGAGAGATGTTTTGCACTATCTTCTATATGGGTTTGTTCTATATATATATAGGTGACTGAGTTCAACATCTTTAATCAGAAACTGTCTTATGACTTCTGATATAATCACCTTTATTACCGAAATAGGTTCCTGCAGAAAAGCTATAAAACAATCAGTCCTGTTTTATACTAAAATCGGCAAAGTGAATTAAATGTCTTCGTACAGTGATTAATGCTGCAATTAATACTTGTACTAGAAAAAGGTAACTGTAACATTTAAAGCTGATAACGTTAAGATGTCGAGTCTAATAAAGTCCTTTTTTCTGCTTCTGATTCTATATCCGTTTAGGTACTTCTTCTGCTTTTCTCCGCTACTGATTCTGCTTTTTAGTTATCTGCTGTTTTAACGAGTGATCTACTGGTTTTGATTTTCATCGCCTACAATAAATTTAGATCTAACACATCTGATCCCGAATTTTGAAAAAATATTGATTTTTATGACAAAAGTATTACTTTTCATTGCAAATATATAAATGAACGATATATCTTACATATATAGATCCGTGAAACCATATCACGAGATACTTACTCTATATATCTTAATATTTTAAAAGTTAAAAAATATTGTGTGCGTGTCATACATAATATTCACAGGTAATGTTATACACAATAATTTTTTGTAATTGACAAAATAACATAATCGAGTTGTTACAGAAAACCAGCTGCCAAATTGTTTTGTATTTTAGGTTCCCAACCGCCGATGAAAAATCCAGACGCTCGAGTGCTTTAGTCTTCACCAGCTGCAGATAATCTAATTTCAGACCACACTAATTTACATAAAAATCGTTATTTTCTAATCGCCGGTCAAAATTTGCAAAGAAAAGTGAATACTTTACTTTCAATCGTTCTGAAAACTGCCATTTATAGTATGAACAATATCTCACCAATTCTCGATATGACAGAAAGTTTCTTAAATTGTCTAAAAAATTTCAGAAGCTAAGAGCTATAAGTTACAAAAAACAAACAAATATTAAATGAACATTTAATGAAATGCAACGTGATCGTTGAAAATCTTTATCTGACTATTGGATGCTTTCAACTATATATAGATGAAGATCCAGTTTCAAGAAACAAGGTATATACAACTCTCATGCAATTTTCAAATCATTATTATCAAAATCTCTTAGAACTCCTACAAGAAATACTTCAAGCTTACTCATACAACACACTCTTATCAGAATTATGTCATATCATCAATGATCAAATTTGTGCTACACCAACAACTCAAGCTGTCAAATCTGACTGTCGAGTTTCTGGAGAACGGAGGGTTATTTAATATCCAGAAGTGTAAAGTGATCATTAAAAAGTTAGGCATTGATATGTTCTAACTGAAGTTGATTGTTACAAAATATTGTAAAATCAAAGTCTTTTAGTGAATCTTCCTAAGAATAAAAAAAGGTGACATAAGAGTTTTATCTCCGAGTATTCATAAGAATACTTGTGCTATTACATTGCACACTTACATTCCTGTAAATCTCATTTCAAGATGTTATCATTAACTTGTCAAATATTAAATCACTAGTCAAGCTAAATTGTTTCCCGCACTTTGGTGTGACTTAAACATAATCCAATTGTAAAAATCTCACTACAACTTCAATATATTTTTATTTATTTGAATACATTTATCCTCGCTGGCCCCAATAATTCAAACATACCACTATCAATTATTTTTATTATTTCATTATATTATATTTATAATATAAATTATATTATTTATATATTAACTTATATAATATGTGTGAATATTTAGCTGTTGGACAAGTCGATATGATCATATGTAAAAATATAATTATCGAGCTTTAATTTTGGCGTAGAGGGGAAGAAACCAAAATAGAGCATGTTTTGAAATTAGGAAACAAAGCAAAGCAAGAGCCATGTTATTTTCATATGGGAAATGTCCCCTCCCCATGTGCATTTATTTTCTCCCATTTTCGTTTCATTATTGCAACAAAACCACATACATCGAATGAACATAGGAAATACTTCTTCATCTTTTTTACATGATTTTATTTTGATTATTTTTTGAGAACGTAAATCGATAATTTTTCGTAAGGGCTCGTATCGATAAAAAGTAGATATTTGAAATGATTCATAAGGGGTTATACTTGTAACAATGAACTCGTGTAATGTTAGGGATGTAATAATTGTTCTACTTGTTAAAACAATCAAAATGTTGCATTTGAACTACAGTTTAAAAGATTTGAGTTACACCATTACAAATAACTATATTTTTTTTTATAAAATTATAAGCGTTCGGACTTACATATATGTAACCACGTTTCACATGGACATAGGCATGGAGTATGGCTGGAAAAATCCGCATTATTTTACATCTTCCGCGACACAATTTTGCATTTCCTTATGTGCACCTTATTTTATATTCAAACTTTTTCGCATTCCCAACTCACTTTCTGTAATTTTTTGGAAACAAATTGAGTATGTCTCTTGTGAGATGGTCTCACGAATCTTTATCTGTGAGACAGATCAATCATACCGATATTCACAGTAAAAAATAATATTCTTAGCATAAAAAATAATACTTTTTCATTGATGACCCAAATAAGAGATCCGTCTCACAAAATACGATCCGCGAGACCGTCTCATACAAGTTTTTGTCAACAAATTTCTACTCAGTTTTCCCATTCCATAATACATTAATTTTATATTCATATACCCTAAAAATGATTCTTTTATTAGATTGATGTACAAAAACAATAATAATAAGAAAAAGAATCATAATTTTCTTACAAGGGAAAAAATTAAAATTTTAAATATTCAAGAGGATGAAATTTTATCTTTGTACATACATAAAACAGTTAGTGTTATTTAAATTTAAATTTCTGAAAATATTTTTATTATTATTAATTTAACTATTTCAATTGTTTAAATAATTGTCCATCCCATTCCCAACATCTCACCTGATATGCATCTCAACCAATAACCATCCATTTTATTTGCCATGTATTAATTGTAAAGCCTCATTGTATATGTGGGCCCCTCTACACTTTATTCTCAAAGTAAAAGCCCTACTTTTTGGGCCTTGTTGTCTGTCAAGTGTAAGAACTGGATATGTTGTGGGGTATATATATAAACTATTTTCCATAATTTTTTTAGTAATAAACTTTTGTGAGACGCTATCACGAAGTCAATTTTGTGAGATAGATCTCTTATTTAGATTACTCATGAAAAAATATTACTTTTTATATCAAAAGTATTACTTATTGTTGTAAATATGAGCAGACTTAACACGTTACACGGATAAAAATTTGTGAGACCGTTTCACAAGAAAACTACTATTTTTTATTTAGTTATTATTTTGTGGCTGCAGAATTAGACTTTTCAAATGCTAAATTATTTTTCGTGTGAACTTTTTTTCTCTCTTGGAATCCAGCTGCATAATTATAATATTACATTTTTACCTCCCATAAATTCACTTGGTCACTTGTGTTCATTTGTCGGCGTTGAACACTCAATAATTCAGATATAAGTTTCTAACACCTTTCTCTTGTGCTTTGATAGATTAACTTTAAATAATATTTTAGGAAAAAACTTGTCATTTTACCAAAAGTTATAGCTATTGGTAACTATTTAGCTCAAATATTTTAAATTGTATGACAACTCAGACGTCATGTTTCGATTGATATAGCTGAAAAGATAATTATTGCACGCCATCGTATATTCATATTGATTGAGTTTGAAATTTGTCATAATTATCAATGCATGTGATTGATTGATATGTAATGAATATGATATGTACCTGATTAAATGAATTCAATGAATCAAATGAATTTGAAATCTGTCACTTTTAAATTTCTTATTCCAAATGCATTGATATTGCTTCTCAATTGATGTATAGAGTTTTCAAATATATAACAACAAATCAATTAATTTGTTTGGTTAAATCCACTTAGACATTTGAATTTCAAATCTTAAATAGTTATCTTTTAGTCAATGTGTAAACTTTACATTCATAAACACTCATTTCAAATTCTCCACTTAAATACTTTATCAATTCCAAATCTTTCAATCCAAACACAATCTGATTAATATTGAAAGATTTGTATTTACGAACTTATTTGGATTGTGGATTTTGATTGACTTTAATTTTGAAGAATTTATAGTATATCATAATGAAACATAAAAAAAAAAAGATAAAAAAAGAAAAAAAAGAAAAGAAAAACATATTTGTTATGTACAATTAAGCATTTAAAATTGACGGACTTGAATTTGGATCAGAGCACGAAACCCACAATGTGTTCACTTTTTATTATTCTTCTAAGAGAGTAACCATTAAAAAACCAATAATGCAAAACAAGTTGCGATCGAAAGAATACGCACATGAAACCACCATCATGGATTTTATTTTGTAAATTAAAAACCCAGTTTTCACTAGAGAAAAATTTGATCATGCATTGCATATAACACAAATGTGGAATCACTCTAGAGCTGAAACTATCGTTGCAAGGAAAGCCTTGGTACACTTAAACATTCCTCAACAGCCTCCTCGAAAAAATGAAGCTCGCGGACTATATTGCAGGGCATTATTCCTTGAAATATCAGATATGGGGGATTGATTACATGCAAAACTTCATATTCATAAATTACTTGTCGAGAACCATGTCTAAATAAATACCAAAGCTCAAGAAAGATTGTAGCATAACGCCAATCATTCGTTGTTGCCACAAAATTGTCCCCCCAGGTTGCCGAACCTTCAGCCTTTGGAATGCCAATCAGACACTAAAAGGTTTACCTCTTTCAGTTCACACAGAGTTAAATTTCAGTCTGCTGCAATGTCCATGTAGAGGAGTGAGGACTGTTATGTACGGAAGCTCAGATCATTAATGCACATCAGAGCATTTCTAGAGTTGCAAGGCGAAGAGGCATAGGCTGCAATTATGCTATCTCTCCTTCTTCCAGTTCTTCCTCCAACAAAAACGTTTCAACTTCCAAATTTTTGGGCTCATCAGCAAATACTGAGTCAAAATCAAGCAACTTGTCAATATTGGTTTCTGAAATAAGATTTGAGTACACGTCGAGTAAACCTGGCTCGAGTTCAAAATCTATATCATCGAATGGAGCCAACTGCATTGTGCTGAAGCTGCTGCCTTCATTACCATCTTGAGTGGCCCTGGTGCATGTATCACTTTGGAAGATGGATTGGGCTTGCTTCACCGCTCTTACAGCTAATGGGTTCTCAACTGAGTATTTTGGTTCTTTCTTGGTCTTACTGTTCCCATAGGCACAGTTTGTGAGATGGGAAACATGAGGTTCTGAAGCCCCTCCATCTTCGATTTCTTCGACCTTAAATGTCACACCTTTAGGACTCGGGCGATCATTACGGGCAGACTCTTTAATCTCCGTTTTAATTGGAATTGAATTAGTTATTACTTCAAAATCATAGCTATGTGAAGGTAAGAACACATAGACAACGGGGTACTCTAAAATGACCATATTTGCTAGTTGCTCACGAATTGGAGCTTTCATGTTCAATTGACAAAATGGTGATTTCGGCCCCTGCAGTTAAGAAAACATTATTAAGGGTAATAACAAATATAAGTCTACCAAGGTAAATTGTATTGCAATATCAAGAATCTTTTAACTTGAAAATAGTTGAAATGAATCAAGTAGCAAAGGTACCCAAGATTTAACAACAGATATGAAATGAGCATGAGTTGCAAATAATGCAAAAGAAAGAAAACCTTTGGAAATTTGCGGATGAAAAATTTAAGAGAATCCAGTGTCTCGTCACAAAATTGTTTCAATTTATGGTTCCAAGGGCCAGGCTTTAGATGATTTTCAATCACCGAAGAGAAAGTCGTATTCTCGTGTATTCTGCAGTGGAAAAACTTGAATGTGAAATACAAAACTATATGCATGAACTGCACCGGGTAAAAATATTCTCACAAGAAGAAAAAAATATAGAGTTCACAGACAATTCTTTGAAATCTGATCACAAAGATCCTCACCCATGGTCAATTAGCACAACACCCGTCGAATGAAACCGCCATTCAATGGTCCATGATATGAATTTCTTCCTGGAAAAAAACCATCAACATTAGCATAAACTCTTAAGGTCAACTGAGTTTAAAGTGTCACCAAACAAGATACCAAATGGCAGCATATATAGTCACCCGAGAAAAGAGTTACTCTGTTGAAAGAATGACACAAGATAAACCAAATGTAAACTTGTACGAACTTTTAGAAGTTATTTTCTAAAAACAGTTTCCTTAAATAATTAAACATGAACAAAAACTAAAATAAACCATAACATCCTACAACAAAACACACTGTATCCCACAGCACTGATGAGATTGCAAATACCTGTTGTTGTAATAAGTCTTGTTCATTTCTCTCTTTGACATTCCATTAGAATGAAATAGGATTCTCGTCCTCCTACTACCAGCAGCACTCCGAAGACTTTTGAGGGGAAAGGGCAGTCTAAAGTGATAATTACCACACAACTTAACTCTTTTCCTCTGAGCAGATTCAGCTATTCGTTTAACATCCTCAAGCATGTTATAATCTACAAGAAGAAGAAGAAAACTAATGATCCCATTGATTAAAAGGTAGCTAATTACAGATTAGTTGCTTTGAAAGAAAAAACATTTTCACAAATTGGAGGCCCGACGAAAAATCAACAATTACCGGAGAGGATAAGATTATCGTCGAATTTCGACAACGGGACAGAATTGGCGACTGGTTTCTTTCCGGTGCATGCAGTACGTTGTTTATGGGCATTGACACATGGGAGGCTGCACGAACGCAGAGAGCAGCCCGGGCACTTGTACTTCGATGGTTTTGTTTTGCACTCCTCGCACAGAATTGGTTGATCTTTCGCAGTTGAAGTTGAAATTGAGGGTTTTTGTTTTTCCGCCATGGCTGTGTGTGTTCCGAGTATTTCAGAGAGGACGTGACAGAAATAGGGTTCGAGAAGAAAAGTAGGGTTTATAAGGTGGGCATAAACGACGTCGTAGGAGGAAAGGTCAGGGATTATCTAAATCGGAAAGAAGCGAATTTAAGCGTTTAATCTCAATAAATAAATATACCCCTAAAAAGAATCCCAACGAGAACAAGAGGAGTCGAAAATGGATCTCATCCGCGGTACCAGACTAAAAAGAATGAACCAGGTCGGTTCTTAGGCCCTCACCATGGCCTAGAAACTAGTGAAATTAAGGAATAAAGTCGAAGAGTTGGAGGGATGGGCCGAGTCTTCTTATACTACTCGGGTCGAGTCAAAAGGATGTCTTTTTTCTACCCGGATAGTGAATGGGCGCTCATCACTACAAGTCAGCCCAAATCAAAAAATATGATGTAAATATTGACCCGGAGGAGCACTTGGCTCGGTTCGAGAACATAGACATATTGCATTGTTATGAAGAGATTATTAAATGTAAGGATTTTCTCACCACTCTGGTGGACTAAGCCCAGCGCTGGTTTGAGAAGCTTGAGCCTGGGAGCATCCGTTCCTTTGAGGATTTCAGGTGCATTTTGTTGCACCACTTCAGCAGCAACAAGAAATACAAGAAGACTGCTTTCAGTTTGTTTAAAGTAAAGCATATCGAGGATGAATCATTAAGGGCATATATCCGCCAATTTAATAATGCTGCTCTGGAAGTAACATCTCGTGCTCCTGAGATCAAGACTATGAACTTCACCCAGGATTCCGAGAAGGGGATTTCTTCCGGTCACTTGTGAAAAAGTTGCCACAAGATTTCGAAGATTTGTTGTCCCGAGTAGAAAAAAACATTAATAAGGAGGAATCCCAGAGACAAAAAAAGAGGCTCTGAAAAAAAAAAGAGGAGATAGGGCCGGCAGGACAGAGGATCGGGCGCAGATCTCAATACACACCCTTGAAGGTCTCTCGAGAATGGACGATGCATATTTGTGATGAAGACATGGCTATCAAACAGCCCTCCCGGCCCACACTGGACCAACGTATGGCCACCAAATTCTGCACGTTTCACCAAGAGTGTGCCCATGACACCAGTGAGTGTAGGAGACTGATGTAGTATTATTCTCAATCGGGCCTGATCGAAGCTGGACCTTCTACAAAGAAGACTCAGGCATTCCCATGGACGCTTAGGAACTTAGGGCTCACCTACCCTCAAGAAACCTGGGTTTCCAGACCAAGCAAGGAAGTCGAGACGGGCCTCTCCGAGGAAACATGAAGCAAGATAAAAGAACCCGAGATGAGTCTCCTACACTGGTCATTATTAAAATGATCTCTGGAGGATCCACGGATGAAGATTCTAAATGAGCCTGGAAGGCTTGGAGTAGACGAGAAATCCTGGGGGTGAACAATGCATACCAAGAAGAGGGGCCAGTAATTAGTTTTGGTCCTTAGGATTTACAGGGCATTAGCATGCCTTACGATGATGCCCTGATTTTTTAAGCTAAAGTGTCCAACTATGATGTAAGGTGGATATTTGTGGATTCCGAGAGTTCCGTCAATGTTATATTTCAGGAGTCTCTCGACCAGATGGATTTTACGGGCTATAGGCTGGAGCTAGTAAAGACCTCTTTTTTCGGTTTCGTTGGCCATACTATGTACCCGAGAGGAGAAATGATGCTACATTTGAAAGTGGGGACCAAAGATTTAAGAAAGATAGTCACGACTACATTCACAGTGGTCAGTGCTCCTTCTTCAAATAATATCATATGGGGGAGGCCAGCCATGAATGCTCTAATGGTTGTCGCTCGACCTACCACGAGAAGATCAAATTCCATGTGAGAAATCGGGGAAGAAAAGTGAGGGGATATCAGCCGTCTTCTCGAAAAAGCTATGCCGAAACAGTCTGAGTGGAAAACAAGAGGACGAGAAGTGAAATGGATTATAGGAGACCAGAGAAGAGAGAAGTACACTCAATTGGGAAGGTGCATGCAATAAAAGAGGTGAAACAATAAGAAATGGTAATAGTTTCGATGCACCCCAGGAAAACCAGAAAAGTGGCCCGAGATCTTGAACCGTCTACCCATGTCGAGTTGCTGATTTGCCTACATAAAAATGCCGATATCTTTACATGGTCATATCCAGAGATATTAGGGATCCCGGCCTATGTTGTTGAGCACAAACTAAATGTGATCGTGGGCTCCTGACCTATCAAGCAAAAAAAAAGAGACATTCGGCCTCGAGAAAGACAAAGTGATAATTGAGAAAGTGCAGGAGTTGCTGAAAGCCGACCAATTTTCAGAATTCCAATTCCCTACCAGGCTCTTGAATGTGGTCTTCGTCTCGAAGACCTTTGGCGAGTAGAGAATGTGCGTGTACTTAAGGGACTCGAACAAATCCTACCCCAAGGATTTCTACCGTTTGCCTTGAATTGATCAACTACTGGACACCACCTCAAGATATGAGTTTCTCTATTTCATGGATGCTTATCAAGGGTACTGATATGATTCTTCAATAACGAAAAGAAAACGCACTCAAAAACAGAGTCACACCCTCGATTCGATGAAACAAAGAATGTTGGGTTGTCCCGATCTTTTGAATCAAGCAACGATTTGTGATATTCACCTCTAAGCGATGAAAATTTAGCAACAAATATTCACGATATGAAACAATCGAATTTCAGATGAACCTTCAAAGAACTTGTCTTTGACAATCCGTATGAGATCAATTGACAAACGCCACAAAAATAAATCATTGATAAGTTTGATTTTTAAGAACAAAGAAAAACTTTGAATGTTTGAGAGAAAAACTCTAAACTTTTGTATAAACTCAATGATAATGTCTTTCATAATGATAAAATCCATCCATAAATAAAAATTACAACAAAAAACGCTAGGGTTTCTAGGAAAATTCTGCATTGCGGCGCCCGCTGGTGCGTGTGATCACGTGCATGGGGAGTGCGGCGTTCTGTCCTTGGCCAGTAGGGCGCGCGGTGGTGCCTGTTTTGGCGCGGGTGCCTACGCCGCTTCTGACACGGGCGCATGCACTGTTCTGCCTGGTGCGCGCGCGACTGCATGTCTTTTTGTGCAGGTGCACGCCAGCTGCTGTCCTCTCGGGCCATTTCGTACTCGCATGCTTGGCGCTCCTTCAATATCTCGTTTGGACTCCTTCACTTGCTTTTATATGCTTGATTCTTCATCATTAATCACCATCAAACCTGAAGGTCTGAAACAATGAGGCTTCTTAAATCTCCTTCCAACCATTTGCATGCCACGTCCAATCAGATTCATATCATACTCCCCTTATTCAAAAAGATTTGTCATCAAATCTTGACTACCTACACGAGAATGAAGCAAGTTAGTAATAACAAGGATTATATTATCAACATGTTTATCTTTAAACTCAAGTTTGTAGACGCTATCATCGGCTCGCTCCAACCGCACTTGTAATCCCAACTTCACGGTTGCCCTTCCTATGTATTCACCTATTACTCCAGACGATAAATAACATATGACACCAAATAATAACAATAAGATATTATTAAGTATAGAAAAAATCAGATTTCTCCCCTTCTTAGACCTAGTTAACATCAACATGATATTCATATAATTGTATGACCATAATTCACTAGGAATAAGATATAACTGATGCATGACATAAGGATACAGTCGACATATCATTCTCCCATATGCAATGCATGTATCACAATCACACTCAACATGTCATTTCATATGTGACCAACACATATAATCATGTGTTATGTCAATTATCAAACCTCTACAACACTCCTCAATATCATGTAGCTCATGCAATGAATATAGAATGAAAAATTTATTCTTTTTAAAAATAAATTCATCAGGAATGAACAAATTATCATATCCAATCATCAATCTCTCAAAACCATCACCAACCAAATATAAATCATGCAAATAGGATACACTAAATGCACTATCCATGCAATCATTTAACTCATCACAAAGATTTGAACATAACACATACAATTCATGGCCATGACTAAGTTTTATCAATTTGAAAGCTTTTGAGAAATCAAAATCAATAATATTTGAGCTTAACTCAATCAATGCCTCACCACTCTCACTTTCATGACTCATTGACAAAAATGTTAATTCACGGTTAGACGTTTTAGACACCACATTTTCAACACTCACTCCAAACTCTTGAATACAACACAACAAGTTAAGGCAAGGAAGCAAATTCATACATCTCAGATGTTGCATTGGCAACTAACCTTACCTCATTGAGATTGCTCTTGAATTCATATGGATCATCCCATTGCATTCTCACACCATCAACACTTGCTCACCTCCTCATCATGACTTCATCAGAATCCTGCAAAGCAGAAATAACAATGCTCAGGATTGAACCGGCTATATCATCGATGAGAATAAACCACTTTGTACAAAAGTACATGAAAGGATTTATTATACAAAATTTATGCGAACACGGTTGGTCAAGCCCCAAGGAAAGCATGAGAGCCTTTAGAGTTGCCGGAGGGACCAATCACGAGAGGACGACTAAAGAAATTCAAGGAGGCACTACATGTTATCATTAGCAGTCGAGAAGGGCTTACGAGCGAGGAGCAAAGTGCCGAATGGTTCTTGATGCATGGGAGTGAGTTTGGGAGTCATAGGAGCATTATTCAAGCACTAAATGTTGAAGAATCCCGAGAGCATCGCGCCCGGGCGGACACAAATTATCGCCCGAGCGCCACACCTACGTAGCAAATATAAAATCTGCGAGAGCCTCGCGCCCGGGCGGACATAAGTTACCGCCCGGGCGGGTACAGTTTCGCAAAAAAATATTCTTTCCTTATTTTTAGCACTAGATAATTTGGTAGCTTATCTTTTAATATTTTTTGAATTACGGCGTGTGATCACGTGCATGGGGTGTGCGGCGTTCTGGCCTTGGCCAGTAGGGCGCGCGGTGGTTCCTGTTTTGGCGCCGGTGCCTACGCCGCTTCTGACGCGGGCGCGTGCACTGTTCTGCCTGGTGCGCGCGCGACTGCATGTCTTTTTGTGCTGGTGCGCGCCAGGTGCTGTCCTCTCGGGCCATTTCGTACTCGCATGCTTGGCGCTCCTTCATTATCTCGTTTGGACTCCTTCACTTGCTTGAATATGCTTGATTCTTCATCATTAATCACCATCAAGCCTGAAGGTCTGAAACAATGAGGCTTCTTAAATCTTCTTCCAACCATTTGCACGCCACGTCCAATCAGATTCATATCATACTCTCCTTATTCAAAAAGATTTTTCATTGACTACCTACACGAGAATGAAGCAATTTAGTAATAACAAGGATTATATTATCAACATGTTTATCTTTAAACTCAAGTTTGTAGACGCTATCATCGGCTCGCTCCAACCACACTTGTAATCCAAACTTCATGGTTGCCCTTCCTATGTATTCACCTATTACTCCAGACGATAAATAACATATGACACCAAATAATAACAATAAGATATTATTAAGTATCAAAAAAATCAGATTTCTCCCCTTCTTAGACCTAGTTAACATCAACATGATATTCATACAATTGTATGACCATAATTCACTAGGAATAAGATATAACTGATGCATGACATAAGGATACAGTCGACATATCATTCTCCTATATGCAATGCATGTATCACAATCACACTCAACATGTCATTTCATATGCGACCAACACATATAATCATGCGTTATGTCAATTATCAAACCTCTACAACACTCCTCAATATTATGTAGCTCATGCAATGAATATAAAATGAAAAATTTATTCTCTTTAAAAATAAATTCATCATGAATGAACAAATTATCATATCCAATCATCAATCTCTCAAAACCATCACCAACCAAATATAAATCATGCAAATAGGATACACTAAATGCACTATCCATGCAATTATTTAACTCATCAAAAGATTTGAACATAACGCATACAATTCATGGCCATGACTAAGTTTTATCAATTTGAAAGCTTTTGAGAAATCAAAATCAATAATATTTGAGCTTAACTCAATCAATGCATCACCACTCTCACTTTCATGACTCATTGACAAAAATGTTAATTCACGGTTAGACGTTTTAGACACCACATTTTCAACACTCACTCCAAACTCTTGAATACAACACAACAACAAGTTAAGGCAAGGAAGCAAATTCATACATCTCAGATGTTGCATTGGCAACTAACCTTACCTCATTGAGATTGCTCTTGAATTCATATGGATCATCCCATTGCATTCTCACACCATCAACACTTGCTCACCTCCTCATCATGACTTCATCAGAATCCTGCAAAGCAGAAATAACAATGCTCAGGATTGAACCGGCTATATCATCGATGAGAATAAACCACTTTGTACAAAAGTACATGAAAGGATTTATTATACAAAATTTATGCGAACACGGTTGGTCAAGCCCCAAGGAAAGCATGAGAGCCTTTAGAGTTGCCGGAGGGACCAATCACGAGAGGACGACTAAAGAAATTCAAGGAGGCACTACAGGGAATCATTAGCAGTCGAGAAGGGCTTACGAGCGAGGAGCAAAGTGCCGAATGGTTCTTGATGCATGGGAGTGAGTTTGGGAGTCATAGGAGCATTATTCAAGCACTAAATGTTGAAGAATCCCGAGAGCATCGCGCCCGGGCGGACACAAATTATCGCCCGAGCGCCACACCTACGTAGCAAATATAAAATCTGCGAGAGCCTCGCGCCCGGGCGGACACAAATTACCGCCCGAGCGCGACATCTGTGGTCACAAAAATAAAATTTTCGAAAGTCTCACGCCCAGGCGGACATAAGTTACCGCCCGGGCGGGTACAGTTTCGGAAAAAAATATTCTTTCCTTATTTTTAGCACTAGATAATTTGGTACTTTATCTTTTGATATCTTTTGAATTTGTAATCAATATTTGGACGAATTTTGGAAATTAATTGCAGATTATTGAATATTGAATTGAGTTTGTTCTTGAGTTTCTTTCAAACAACCAAAAGGTTTTAGCTTTGTTTCAAAATCAAACTTATCAAAGTTTTAACTTTGTGGCGTTTGTCGATCGTTCTTACGCAGATTGTCAAAGACGAGTTCTTTGAAAGTTCGTTCGAGTGTCGATTGTTTTTCTTGTGATTATTTATTGCTAAACCGTTCATAGTTTAGAGGTGAATATCACGTAATACTTGATTCAAAAGGTCGGGACAACAACAACGATTCCTTCTTCGTTATTGCATTGAGGGCGCGATTCTAAATTAATCGTGTTTGCTATTCTTACGTAAGTGGATTCATATCATTTGGTATCAGAGCTTTGGCTCATTGAATTCAAGTAAGTATCTTTCGTTCTTAAATTTTCAGATCTGCAATTATCCTTTTGTTTGTTTGTCAGATCTGCATCGGTATATCGTTCTTCGTCAGTTTCTGAAATTTTGGTGATCTTTTTTGTTGGGATTTTCGAGTAGTACTCGGCCTTGCAAAAAAAAAAAAAATACAAAAATTCCAAAAATTCAACATTATTTCTTTTTGGTATTTTGTTCTATTTTCTTTGGAGAGTCATATTCATTTATCTCTCACAATCAAAAAAAATATTTTATAAATTCAAATTGCTTGTCTACGCGGTCTAAGTGAGTCGATCACAATTGTTCACAAGTTGAACTTGATTGTTTGATATATACAAATACAAAGCTTGAGCACCTTTTTCAGAGAACTATCAAATTCGAGTGGAAACACTTTGAGTGCGAGCGTTATTTCTTTGGAGTGACTAGTGAGTATTTGTGTGAGCAAAAAAAATAAAAAAAATAAGAGAGGAGCGACGAGCGAATTTTCTTTGGAGTGACCGTGAGCATTTGGGTGCGGAATATCTTTTGTTTTCTACTAACGTTTTCTTCAGGTACAAATCTGAAAGTAAAATGGAGAGTGAGGTAGGATAAAGTTCAAACCAAGGGTTATCTAAGACTCAAATGGAGGCGTTGTTTGGACATTCCACTAGGATGATGAGGGTTGAGTTGGGGCCGTTACATGAGAGAATGAGTAGGCTTGAAGTTAGTACTAGTGGAGATAAATCTAAGCCTAAAGATTTGGGTAGAAGAGAAGAAGAGGAAGAATATGATTTTGGAGGAGAAGAGGAGAGCCAAAATGAGAATTGGGGTAGGAACGGACGAGGTAGAGGATTTGGGAGAGGAAAAAGAGAAGCCGAACGGGGTAGGTACAATGATGGGAATAGGGAGGATGATAATATGGGTAGTATTAAGATGAAAATTCCATGGAAAATCTGACCCGGAGGCATACTTATAATGGGAAAAGAGGGTAGATTTCGTGTTTGAATGTCACCACTACTCCGAATAAAAGAAGGTTAGGTTGGCGGTGGTTGAATTCCTAGACTATGCTCTCATTTGGTGGGATCAATTAGTGACCACTAGGAGGAGGTATAATGAGAGACCCATTGAAACTTGTGATGAGATGAAGAGGATCATGAGGAAGAGGTTTGTGCCCAATCACTACTATAGGGAGGTGTTTAAGAGGCTACAAATTTTGAGGCAAGGAGTAAAGAGTGTTGAGTACTACTATAAGGAGATGGAAGTAGTCATGATTAGGGCAAATATCGAGGAGAATAGTGAGGCGACGATGTCACGTTTTCTTTGTGGTTTGAACAAGGAGATTCAAGCTAAAGTGGAGCTTAGGCACTACTTGGATCTAGACGAGATGGTGCAAATGACCATAAAAGTGGAGCAACAACTCAAGAGGCGAGGAGTTGGCCGCACCAATCAAACTGGGAGTTTGTCATCTTCTTGGCAACCAAATGGGGCAAAACGTGATGAAAGTAAATTGGTGACCAAACCCAAGATTAAGACCAAGAAAGAAATGCCTAAGCAAGGAGTGCAAGGTAAATCTGAAACTCCTCTTAATCGTTCTAGGGATATTAAATGTTTTAGGTGTCAAGGGGTGGGTCATATTGCTAATCAATGTCCTAATAAGAGGGTGATGATCTTGAATGACTATTGTGAGTATGAGTCTCAAAGTGAGGGTGATGACGAGGGTGATGAGGATGAGATGCCTGCGTTAGAGGATCCTGATGAAGGATATGAGGCGGTTGTAGGAGAAGCTCTAGTGACTAGACGGATCATGAGTGCCCAAGTCAAAGAGGAGGAGATGAACCAAAGAGAGAACTTATTCCAACTAGGTGTTTTGTAAACCAAAAGGTTTGCAATATTATCATAGATAGGGGGAGTTGCACCAACGTGGCTAGTAGTGAGATGGTAGAAAAATTGGGTTTACCTACATTAAAGCATCCTCAACCATATAGGCTTCAATGGTTGAATGATTGTGCGGAGGTGAAGGTGAACAAACAAGTATTGGTTTTTTTTTTCGATTGGGAAGTATGTTGATGAGGTCTTGTGTGATGTAGTGCCAATGCATGCTTGTCATATCTTGTTGGGGAAGCCGTAGCAATATGATAAGCGAGTGACACATGATGGGTTCAAGAATAAGTATTCATTTGTATTGAAGAAGGAATCCATTGTATTACTTCATTTGTCCCCAAAGCAAGTGTTGGAGGACCAATTGAAAAAAAAGAAGAGAGATGAGGCCGAAAAAAGGAGTGAACAAAAAAGTGAGATGACCTTTGAAAGAAAGAATGAGATGTCTGAAAAAAAGAGTGAAAAAAAAGTGAGATAGCCATACAAAAGAAAAAAGAGAGGAAATAAAATGAGGCAAAAGAAAATAAGAGGAAAGAGGCCGAAAAGAAAATATGTATGGCCCAAAAAAGTGATTTGAAGCAATTGATGCACACACATGAATCACTTGTGTTGATTCTTTATAAAGAGATCCTCTTTAACACAAGTGATATAGCCAGGTCCCTTCTGAGCATTGTTGTTTCACTTTTGCAGGAGTTCGATGATATATTTCCGGAGGAGCTACCTCAAGGACTACCACCATTGAGGGGGATTGAGCACCAAATTGATTTTGTACCCGGGACTGCATTGCCAAATCATCCAGCTTATAGGAGCAATCCGGAGGAGAATAAGGAGTTTCAACGGCAGATAAGTAAGTTGTTAGATAGGGGTTTCGTGCGTGAGTCCATGTATCCTTGTGTTGTACCTGTTTTACTAGTTCCTAAGAAAGGTGGCTCATGTCGTATGTGTGTGGATTGTAGGACAATTAATAATATAACCATCAAGTATAGGCATACCATACCTAGACTAGATGATACGTTAGATGAGTTGCATGGTGCTTGTATTTTTAGCAAACTTGACTTGAAGAGTGGTTATCACCAAATTAGGATAAGGGAAGGTGATGAGTGGAAAACTACTTTTAAAACCAAGTATGGGTTATATGAGTGGATGGTCATGTCTTTTGGCTTAACTAACGCTCCTAGCACCTTTATGAGGTTAATGAACCATGTCTTGCGTGCATACATAGGAAAATTTGTTGTGGTTTACTTTGATGATATCCTAGTGTATAGCAAAAACTTGGATGATCATGTTAAACACTTGAGACTTGTGCTAATCACACTAAGGGAAGAAAGTTTGTATGCTAACTTAAAAAAATGTGATTTTTTACAAACAAACTTGTCTTTCTTGGTTTTGTGGTAAATTCACAGGGGATACAAGTGGATGAGGACAAGGTAAGTGCTATTCGATATTGGCCAGTGCCTATTACTGTTGGTCAAGTCCGAAGCTTTCATGGACTTGCAAGCTTCTATAGGAGGTTTGTAAAGGATTTTAGCACACTGGCAGCACCGATGACGGCGGTGATAAAGAAGAACGTCCCATTCCAGTGGGGCGAGGAGCAAGAGAAGTCCTTCATTACTATTAAGAAAAAATTAATTAATGCTCCTTTACTTGTTTTACCTGATTTTGCTAATACTTTTGAAATTGAATGTGATGCTTCAGGTGTAGGTATTGGTGGAGTCTTGATGCAAGGAGGACGGTCGGTGCGTACTTTAGTGAGAAGCTCAATGGAGCGGCGCTCAACTACCCAACGTATGACAAGGAGTTGTACGCCCTTGTGAGGACACTAGAGACGTGGCAGCTGTGGGGACCCGGACGCTAATCATCTTCCTAATCGTTCTTTGGGAATAATTGGGTCAATTAATTAAACTGGGTCTAATTTTTTTTTTTAATTGGGCCCTGTATAAACAAGTGTACAAATCTATACAACAAGTTATATTCCATTTTATTTAAATACACGATCAGTGCAATATCTACATCATGATCTAAAGTACAAAATCTGTTCAAAGTACAATCATAAACAAACTAGTGTCATCTCAATCACATAACCAGTGATAAACTACTAGTTCTACATCTAAGTCCGGAATCACCACTTTAATCACCATCTCTCATTCTCTTCTTGACCCTGATCATGTCCCACCTGTTGTCATGCACACATACAAACACAACAACAGCCGGATAACTCCGGTGAGAATAGAATTCTCAGTATAAACAATGTATACATGCAATGTATAAAATCATACACATTTATTAAAAGCATGAATCATAATCTGAAACATAAATCGATATAAACATGTAACATGATCTATGAAACATAATCGATACAAGTCTGTAAATCAAGCTCTGACTCTTATTCTTTGACTCGACTCAATCTGGCCTAGTCTAAGGATCCCGGTTGAATAAGAACTCAACAATTCACCTACTCTCCTCATCTAGATGGTGGTACATTCTTATTCCCAGACTTTGGTACACTATATCGAATATCTGCAATAGAAGCTGATCTGCATTCTAAGCAACATCGATATAAACCAAACGTCCAGTGACCTGGCACCTCTGCCAATAACTCTGTTACGACTTGGCACATCTGCCAAAGACTCTCTATATCAAATCAATCGTCTAATCCATGCTTTCTATAAATCAATAGAACAAGCATATATAAATGCAATGAATTCAAATATCTGAAAACAAGTAGCAAATAAGTATGTGGTTTTGGGAAACTCAAGTTCTATCTCACTCGAGTCATTCTCCCGGTTCAACATTGATTTATACCTTTCTTTTCGTAGTACAAAAGCTTGGCAACTCTAATCTATCTGCTATCGATTCTGAAGCTGTCAATATCAAATCTGAAATGACATTACCAATAGGCACAATATCAATATACAATCTCAAATCAATACTGAATCTGATCAATATCAATCTACTGATGTTTTGGCTGCATAACAGCACAATATCGATATCCCCGTCAACTCAACATCACAGATACAATATCATAACTCATAATCAATCAACAAATACAAGTCCAATATCAAATCTGTATAATCTGAAAATTCATAACAATTCCATCTACTGTCTGTTCTTCGATCTGATTTCGAATAGACGATTACTGATATCACCAGAACACATAATGATAATCAAATCACAATTCCTCCAATACATAAATTTCAAATCCTGTTAGAAATCAATGAAACTTACATCCTTGTGTAGCTCTTGGCGAGGGGAGCTCAGAAATATGTTCGGATCGAAATTCAGATCGCCGGCTTGTACATAATCAATTTTCTAAGCCTTGAGGACTTTGAGAAATTTTGCTCTGAAATTCTTTGATTCTTACTGCCGAGCTCTGTTGGAAAAGGAAGGAATTTGTACACAATGCATGGTGAAGACAAGTGTCCCACTCAAGTCCCATAATTGCACTTTAGCCCCTGAAGTCTTCACTATTTGCAATTTGGTCTTCAATAACTCTTTTTAATTCCATTTCAATCCTAATTAATTACAAAAACCGTGGAATCTAATTCATCATTCCAAAATTCATAAATTAAATAATCTCGGATTAAAATGATAAAATCTCAGGGCCTTACAGCAGCACTACTTGAGGCCTAGAGAGTTTGTGATTCATACGGATTATGAATCCTTAAAGCACCTTAAGGGTAACAGAAGCTGAACAAGCAGCATGCCAAGTGGGTGGCATTCATAGTGACATTACCCTACATAATCAAGTACAAACAAGGTAAGGAAAATGTAGTGGCCGAAGCGCTATCACGGAGGTACGTACTAATCTCTACCTTGGATGCAAAAATTTTGGGGTTTGAGCATGTAAAAGAGTTATATGTGCGAGATGAGGACTTTAAGGGTGTGTTTGAAACATGTATGCATGGTCCACATGACAAATTTTATTTGCTATCATGGTTTCTTATTTAGAGAAGATAAGTTGTGCATTCCTAAATCGTCAATTCGTGAATTACTTGTTAGGGAGGCACATGGGGGTGGTTTGATGGGATATTTTGGTGTGGCTAAAACTTTAAATGCATTGTATGAACATTTCTATTGGCCACATATGAAGCGTGATGTCGAGCGAGTATGTGATAAGTGCATAACATGTAGGCAAGCTAAGTCTAGGACACAATCACATGGATGGTATACACCACTTCCTGTCCCTAGTGAACCTTTGGTTGATATTTCTATGGACTTTGTCTTGGGATTGCCTAGGACAAAGAAAGGGAGGGATTCTATATTTGTTGTTGTGGATAGATTTTCGAAGATGACGCATTTTATTTCTTGTCAAAAAACTGATGATGCTTCTAACATTGCAGGTTTATTTTTTAGAGAAGTCGTTAGGTTGCATGGTATGTCTAGGACTATTGTTTCTGACCATGATGTTAAATTCTTGAGTTATTTTTGGAAGACTTTGTGGGCTGAACTTGGCATAAAATTGTTGTTCTCTACTACTTGTCATCTTCAAACGGATGGACAAACTGAAGTTATTAATAGAACTTTAGGAACACTTTTGCATGCTATTCTTAAAAAGAACTTAAAGAATTGGGAAGATTGTTTGCTTATAATCGTTGCATGCATTCTACTACAAATTATTCGCCATTTGAAATTGTATATGGTTTTGATCCTTTGACTCCACTGGATTTGATGTCTTTACCTATGAGAAATGTTAAACATGGATGGCAAAAAGAATGCTGAATTTGTTAGGGGTTTGCATGAAAAGGCCAAGGCCAACATTGAGAAGAAAGATGAGCGATATGCCAAGCAAGCCAACAAGGGGAAGAAAAAGGTGGTGTTTGAGAAGGGTGATTGGGTGTGGTTGCACTTGCGGAACGAAAGGTTCCCCGAGAAGCGGCGTTCGAAGCTACTACCTAGGGGTGATGGGCCATTTCAAGTTCTCGAGAGGATCAATGGCAACGCCTACAAACTCGACCTGCCAGGTGAGTATAACGTCAGTTCTATTTTTAAAGTTAGTGATTTGTCGTTGTTTGATGTAGGTGATGAACAAGATTTGAGGACAAATCCTTTTCAAGAAGGGGAGGATGATGCGAACACGGTTGGTCAAGCCCCAAGGAAAGCATGGGAGTCTTTAGAGTTGCCGGAGGGACCAATCACGAGAGGACGACTAAAGAAATTCAAGGAGGCACTACATGGAATCATTAGCAGTTGAGAAGGGCTTACGAGCGAGGAGCAAAGTGCCGAATGGTTCTTGATGCATGTGAGTGAGTTTGGGAGTCATAAGAGCATTATTCAAGCACTAAATGTTGAATAATCCCGAGAGCATCGCGCTGGCGGGTATAAACTACCGCCCGAGCGCCACACCTGCGTAGCAAATATAAAATCTGCGAGAGTCTCGCGCCCGGGCGGACACAAATTACCGCCCGAGCGCGACACCTGCGGTTCCAAAAATAAAATGTGCGAGAGTCTCGCGCCTGGGCGGACACAAGTTACTGCCGGGCGGGTACAGTTTCGGAAAAAAATATTCTTTCCTTATTTTTAGCACTAGATAATTTGGTAGCTTATCTTTTGATATCTTTTGAAATTGTAATCAATATTTGGACTAATTTTGGAACATAATTGCAGATTATTGAATATTGAATTGAGTTTGTTCTTGAGTTTCTCTCAAACAACCAAAAGCTTTTAGCTTTGTTTCAAAATCAAACTTATCAAAGTTTTAACTTTGTGGCGTTTGTCGATCGTTCTTACGCGGATTGTCGAAGACGAGTTCTTTAAAGGTTCGTTCGAGTGTCGATTGTTTTTCTTGTGATTATTTATTGCTAAATCGTTCATAGTTTAGAGGTGAATATCACGTAATACTTGATTCAAAAGGTCGGGACAACAACAACAACGATTCCTTGTTCGTTATTGCATTAAGGGCCCGATTCTAAATTAATATTGTTTGTTATTCTTACGTACGTGGATTCATATAAAAAATTCTCTATCTCACTCTTTTGGGCCTTCAAATTATTTTTATTTGGCCACTTTTTCTTTTTCATCTTTTATCTCCTTTTTTTTTTCCATGGTCATCTAACTCTTTTGTTCTCTTTTTATTTTCTAAGGCCATCTCACAAATTAAACTTCGATACAGTGTTACTTCGACTGCTATTCCTCCTTCATCTTTATCAAGCATAACTAATGAGCTCATGGGGGCTGTGGTACTGAACATGACTCCATTCCGAATTTCTTCAGTAATTATTTGGTGTACTTTGTGTGACAAAGATTCCAATATCCAGCTTCTTAACTTGCAATCTGAGAAAGAAAGACAGTTCACTCGTATTGATCATTTCGAATTTATTCTGCATCAGTTTAGCAAGTTTCTCGATGAGCTTTGAATTAGTGGATCCATATATAGTGTCATCAAAATAAATCCGAACTAATGTATAATTATTTTTACCAAAAGTGAATAGATTTTTATTCACTGAGCCAATGATCAAGTTAAAAATTGTGATAGAGTATCAAATTAGGCACGTGATGCTTGTTTTAAGCCATACAAAGCTTTATTTAATTTAAGCACATTATCATGTAAAATATGATTAACAAAACCTTGAGGTTTTTCCATGTATACTTCCTCTTGTAACAAGACATTCAGAAAGACACTCTTCACATCCATATGAAATACTTTAAAGTTTTTATAAAAAACATAAGCAAGAAAAATCGAACAACCTTTAATCTGATTACTGGTGCAAAGGTCTCATCATAATCAATTTGCTCTTCTTGTCTGAAGCCCTTTTCAAACAATCTTCCTCTGTTTCTGATTACACTTCCATTTTCATCAAATTTATTTCTATAAACCCATCAAGTTCCAATGACTCCATGATGATATGGTCTATGTTACCAAGTACCAAATCTTGTTTGTGTCAAACTAATTTAACTCATTTTGCATATCTTCAATTAAATTGTTATCTAATATAGCATCGATTTTCTTGGGTTTCAATTTTGAAATAAAAGCAACATGCAAGAATTCATTAATATTTTTTGTCTAGTTTTAAGAAGTGCAGAGGGATTACCGATCAACAGTGAGGGTATATGAGTTTTAATCCATATGTAACTTGGTCCAAGTGGATTGCTGTCAACAATGATTGGAGTATGATCAGTTAGGTTCTCCTCAGCCTGGTTCCCATCAACTAGATTCTCAACAATTTCAATCTCATTAGCTAGATTGTCATCAGCTTGAATATCATTAGTCCGGTCGAAGTCAGCCTAGTTCATCTGTTCTTCATTTTTTTGTACAGCTCACTGATATGAGATTTCCAGTTCAGGTGACTAATGAATCCTCTTATTTACATTGATTTCTTCCTCGTTGTCATTTGTCAGATCAATAAATTTCATCTAATTGATCAAATAAACTAGGTTATATCATCGATCAACTTAGTTTCATAAAAAATATGAAAAGTTTCTTCCACATTTAAATTTTTTATTAAATACACGAAAAGACTTACCGATTACTGAATAACCAACAAATATTCCAACATCGGATTTGACATCAAATGCGGAAAGATGAATTTTTTATTATTATGAACGCATAATTTATGGCCAAAAACATGAAAATAAGATAAGTTAGGTTTACTCTCATTCTATATTTCATATGGAGTTTTACCCGCCTGTTTTTGATCATGATTCTGTTATGTGTGTAACATGCTATGTTGATAGTTTCTGCCCAAAATCTTTGTGAAACCACAGAATTAGCAAGAATTGTCCTTCCAGCTTCCTTCAGAGCCATGTTCCTTCTTTCAACCACTCTATTGCGTTGAGGTGCTCTTATGGCAAAATACTCATGCTGAATTCCTTGATCTCAGTGTCTCGTCACTTCTGATCCTGATTATTGAGGTTGATTTCTCATATTGAACACTCTTAAGAAATTCAGTCGGTTGGGTACTAGTATAATTTAACCACTAAGAAATATCACTCAAGTAAATCGAGTAAATTTATCAACAATTACAAGTGTATATCTCATCACTACAAAACTGATTATAGGTATAGGTCCAAGAAAACCCATATGGAGCAGTTCTAAGCATCTATCAGCCAAATTTATACCTTTATTATTAAAACTAGATCGATTCTGTATACCTAACTAACATGTTGAACACACATGATTTTTAACAAATTCAATGCTAGACAAACCATCAAATATGTTTAGTTTATGTAGATTATTAATTAATTTAAAATTAAGATGATTAGGTCTTTTATATCATAACCACTGTTTATCATTACTAATAGTAGTAAAACAGGTTGGTGATGCTATATAATTACTATTCCAATCAATTACACAAGTGTCATCATTTCTAATTTCAGTTAACTTTATTTGATTATAAGCATCCTTAATCAAGCAGTTGTTCTTACAAAATTCAACTAAGTAACAATTATCACAAAGTTGATTGATACTAATCAAATTATAACACAAATTTTCAAAGAGTAATACATAATTAATTACTACTTTTTTCTATGAGTAATATTATATTTACCAACAGTCTTACCCTTAGCATTATCAGGTAATCTGGGTCCTTCACAGTTGATTAAGTCAGATAACAATTGGGATTGAAAGATGAACTCTATAGTGTATACCCAATACCAAACTTTTTTCCTTTATTAATCAGTTCGACATGATTTCTCAACTTGATGGGTAGAATTTTGATGCTCATATACTGGACTTCACAAAGTGAATATATTTCTCTTTGCACATGTTCATTTTCGACTGAGTACTATAGTTAGTGAGGTTGCTATTATTACTGCTGAAGCCGAGACCAATTTTGCCTCTTGAATGCCTCTACAACTCCTGCATCTTATCATGGCTTACTGACGACTTGTTCCAAATAATAATCAGTTTAATTAATTTCTTATTTTCAGAAATAAGCTGCTGAAGTTCATTCAATAATATTCCATTATCATTTTTCAGCTTTACAACTTCTGCCTTAAAACGTAACACTTCACTTGAATGTATCCAATTAGGCCCAGTATCATTGTCAGTTAACCTTGCTTTCTTTGCTTTCACTTCCTCGAATGATTGAGAAAGTTTCTTGTACTCTATTACCATGCCATTGAGTTTAGTGATGAGATCATCTCGTGAAAAATCAGTTGAGCTAAAGTCAAATACCTCATCATAGGTAGATTCCACCCCAGCATCGACCATAAGGTATTGTACCACATCTTCATCACTCTCACGGGTGGAGCAATCTGAATCTGATGAGTCAGTCTCAGAATCATCCCACTTGGCCTTGCTGTCTTTAGTCACCAGAATCTTTTGATTTATTCTATTTCTGAGCGGACTCTTGTCATCCTTGCACTTCTTTCTTCTTGTCATGAGATTGTAATTCTTTTTCAGTTGGCATAATATCATTCTTCTTTGGCCTGGTACAGTCGGCTATTAAATTCCCAACTTTCTCACACTTGAAACATGGATTGTCCTCATTAATGGACTCTTTCTTGTGTTGATTGCATCTTCTTGGGCTTTGGAATCTGCCCCAATTATTCCTTAGGAACTCGCAAAATTTCTTCACACACACTGACATTGCATCACTGCTCAACTGCTCAGCTGACTTCTCTTTTGAAAATATTTGTTCAGTAATTTCAGCAGCCATAGTCTTTTCTTTTTGGATGAAGAGTCACCATCAGTTCTCTTTTTCAGTTTGAATTCATATGTCTTGAGATGTGCAAACAGAACGTGTAGTTTTTGGTTGTTAAGGTCATTTGAATCTCGCATAGTCATTATTTTGACATCCCATTATCTTGTCAGTACCCTCATAACTTTCAATGTTATTTCTCGAATGCCATAATCTTTTCCAAGAGTAGCCAATTCCATAATGATATTGCTAACTCTTTCATCAAAGTCTGATATAGTTTCTCCGGCCTCCATCTTGATACTATCAAAGATTTGAATATCAACAGACAATTTGTTCTCTTTTGTTTGATCGTTACCTTCACATAGTTCTATCAATTTATCCCATATGTCTTTGGCAGTGGAATACATTTTAATATTGCTAAATGTACTTTTATCCAATGTCTTGTATAAGATATCCTTGATTACATTATCTAGGTTTCCTTTTTCTTGTCATCACTTGTCCATTACATTCTGGATTTTCAATCATCTGAGGGGCATCGTCAGAAATGGTAATGACGGTGCTTTCTTTCATACTTTATTGGTCAGTCTGTGATGAAGTATAACATATCATCATCTTGTGCAGTTAGATGGTCCTGCATCTCGATCTTCCAATCATCAAAGTATTCTTTAGAGAACATTGAGATTTTGCTGAATGAGATCATTTTAATAAATAGTGTAGAGACAAGAACTAACATGTTCTTATATCACTTGTTAGGATTGAAAATAAATTTAGAGGGAGGGGGTCATAATTTTTTCTCAACAAATATATTGGTTGGGTTAGCAACACTGAAATAAAATTATTGGCAGTTGGGTTCTCATTAAGTCAAGAATAAGAACTACGCGGAAATAGACTGATTTAGACTTGTCAGAAAAAAATGACTTGTAAAAACTCAGTTAAGTTATTGAATGAAAGGTAAAAGTAGGTAAACTGAAAAGTAGATTGACACGAGTTTGCTTCTGGATGTTCGAAGACTTCAATACTCATCAGTCTTCTTCCTCAAGGAAGTTTTTCGCTAAAAGACTTTGTTAATTACAAGCAATTTGAAATAACTAATTTCAGTAGGACTTGACACTACCTAACTGAAACTCTTAGTAAAATTCAATCTTAATCAACTTGAGCAGTCATATTTCTTACTCTCGATTATACAGATTTCAAAAAGAAATTCTAAACACGAATTGATCCTCAAATGATATGATAATTACTTATTGGCATGTGCTTGATATTATCAGTTTGGCTCGTAGAAAGCTTTGTCAAGAATATACAATTAATCAATTAATTCAATATATTCAGAGAGTTGGAGAGTTTAAGAAGCTTAGTCAAAATGATCTATGTATAGACTTCATTTACAAGAATAATATTTTTTGATCATATATCTGTTTCCAAATACATATGTCATTGTTATCATGTCATTGTATTTTTTAACATGTTCTGATAGTGTGTGTGAATCCTGACATTATGTTGAGAATCAATGACTGTTGGTACGAAAAACTTTATCCAATATTCCAGCTGTAATTTGATTCTTAATAACCGAGTATACTGATATTCTTCAGAAAATTTTTGGATTTGGGCTGACTGATCGATTGAAATAAACTGTCATTTAGGCTCCAATAGTTGTCGTTAGATCAGTTTTTCTATCCGTATCTCTTTTAAACTATCAATTTAGCTCGATATTCAGTTAGACTCTTAGAAAAATTTTGCTAATGAATATTCAGTTTTCTTCTTGAATTCAGTTAGGTTAGGCTCTATAATTATTCGTTAGATTAGAAGTCTTGTTAAATCATCAAAACTTACAATGTTCCAACATCATGTATACATAATTAAGTAATAAATTCACTACCATTTATATATATTTCAAATCCAACCACATAAATTCACATTAAGTCCAACCACGTATATTCATGTTAAATCCAACCAAACACACACACATATATATATATATATATAATATATTCACTACTATATATATGAAAAGCACAACATATATATTTACACCAAACCCAAAAATTAGGACGAGGTAGACCATATATATATTGCACAAAGCCCAAGGGTATGAATGAGTTGCAACAAAACATAGCCCCTGCATACTATACTGTATATAAATATTTAAATTACCTGAACAATTATCCTACATTTTATACTACTAGTTTTAATATGATCATAGGTTTTTTGGAGTTAAAAATGTGAAAATTTTGGTAGCTGTAGACCGTCTATTAAAATGTATATGTATTTGTTAGAAAAATATGTTTTCAGAATGTGATTTAGTTTCGATCGTGCTGTCGCATTTTTAAAGAAATATTTAACCCATTATGTTGTTTAAAAAAATATTTCACCCATTATGTTGTTGTTGGGGTAATGACAATTTTTTTCCAAGAACTAGGCATGCTTAACGGTTTGTCGGTTCCGGTTCCAAGGTTTAAATCTTGGAACCAATCCGAATCTTGGACCGATTCGATGATTTTTGGACCGGTTCCGGTTCGGATCGAAACTATTCCGGGTTCCTGTCCGACTATTATTATTTTTGATATAAAATTACTTTTATTAATATACATTTTTTATTTAGTATTTTGAGTTGAAAAAATACTGACTAATCATAAAATAAAATAATATAAACATTGGTTTTACAATTGACCATCTAAAATTCATCACGATTTATTAAAAAAAAATTTATAATATTCTAGGTTTTCGTCGAAACTTGAGCTTTGAAATTCATTGATTGCTTCAGCGGTCCTATTCTTTTTTTCGGTTGCAAACCAATCTTGTAAGTTGAGAATTTACTTTCTACCCATAAGAAAATTGAAATTCTCTATAGTCTCAATATATTGATTTAGATAAATGTGGATCTCATTGTAATTTATTTTTGTCACTGATTTTCCTTTGAACTTTTTTGTCGTTTCAAACTTTGAAAGAAGTTGACTGCTCCATTTTTGCTTTTATATGTCGGCCCCTTCTCTGGCCGCGCACTCGGTTTATATAGTTCACTAGCATACAAATCAAATAATTCTTGGAAAGAATGCACGATTGAATTTTTTTGATCGTCAACATTCTTCCGAATTTTTTTAGCATGATATTAAAAAACACATGTCTAATCCTCCTTGATTTTGATCAGGATCAAGTAATGTTGATGAATCATGCACAATTGGTATATTCTCCCAATATTTTAAAATATTATTTTCCATATTTGAAACAAAATCACACATAACAGAATCATCACAATATTCAATAACTTTATAAAATATATTGAAAAACAAAAGTTGAAACATTGTTGAAGTAATGTAGTTAATGCCTGAAAATTTCTCGGTTGTTTCTTTAAAAATTTCTAACAAAGAAACACACTTAATCAAAAAATTTCAATCATTGTCAGCCAGCATTAAAAAGTCAATCGAAATATTATTGTAATATAGAGTAACTAAATCTTGAGAACGTAATAAAGTATGAAGCAAGTGATATAAAGAATTCCATCTAGTTTCAGCATGAAGAAGAAATTTTTTAAAATTTAAATCTGTTTGATTCGACTAGTGTTTTCTAATAACGTCCATGTTTTCTTTCACATAATAATTTCTCACGTACTTTGAATGTTTCTATTACAGTGGACATATTCACATTTAACACGTAAGTTTATAATATGACATGTACATCTAACATGAAGCAAATTACCATCTAAAATTTGTTTTTAGTGAATCTTTAAGATATTTAATCGCAAGAGTATTGACACTCGCGTTATCTAATGTGATCGATATTATTTTATTTTGTATGCCATAAATCTTAACAACATTTAAAACTTATCTAGATATAGTGTATGAGTTGTGTGACGATTCTAAATGATCTACCGCTAAAATTCTTTTTTGCATAGTCCAAGTTTCATCAATCAAATGACATGTAACAACAAGATAAGATTCACATTTCAAATTAGTCCAAATATCAGTTGTCAAACTAACTCTATAAGAAATATTTGAAAAATACGATTTTAGTGTTTCTTTATATTCTTTATAAATATCAAATCAATATTTCTTAAGTGTGTACCTAGAAATATTATGAAACCAGGTTGAATAGTACTAGTAAAGTCAACAAAACCTTCTTATTCAGCTATCATAAAATGTTGACAACATTTGATAACAAATTTTATGATGGTTTTTCGAGAAATTTATTTTGTAATTGTAAAAGATTTATCACTTGAGAGATTAATTTCTTGTTGTGTTGGTTCCCTACTTAATGGTTGTAGCGTCTCAGAGTCAAGTTTATGTATCTTAACTAAATATTTTTCAAAGCACTGGTACCACCGGACCCACCACCCGTTTTGTAAAAATATCTCGTTTTGCAAATTTTATATATGGCCAAAGATTTGTTCCTACTTTGTTGTTCAATATTGAAGTGATCCTAAACTTT
Organism: Primulina tabacum; assembly: GCF_025594145.1. NCBI lineage: Eukaryota > Viridiplantae > Streptophyta > Magnoliopsida > Lamiales > Gesneriaceae > Primulina > Primulina tabacum. The sequence continues at coordinate 35,013,351 of NC_134560.1, read as the reverse complement.
GCTTTGCTTTGCTCGAGCTGTTGTGGTGCTCATTGACATCATATTGCTTACTCGGGTGGACGATGGTGTCCCTACATCTTTGTTGAGGAGTTACATGCTTTCTTCCTCCTCGTGGTCAGGTTCGACTTTATCAAAGTTGGGGATGTAGTCAAAATATTCATCAAAGTCGAAAACGTATTCATCTTCACCATCACCACGGATTGTAGATGATACCATTGAAATTTGAATTATTTATATGATTAAATTACGAAATAGTAAATAAATAATAATAAAGAGAATATTGAGTGTAGATAAAATTGTAACACAATTATTGAATATATTTTGAGAAATAATAACAAAGAAATATATTGATTGTAAATAAATGTAAAGTTGAGAGAAAATTATATATATATAAAAATATAAATATATTGCAATTTGGTGGTCAAATCGCAAAATTAAATATTGGATTCAGTAGCTGTTGAACTGTAGCTTGCAACCTCCTTTGGGCTAGTTGACTGCAATTGCAGCAGCCGTTGGCCACAAGGCCTTTCAATTTTTTTTAAATTTTCGGGTTTCGGATCTGGTTCCGGATCGGATCCGGATATGGGCTAGAACCGGGTCGGAATCGGTTCAGAATATGTTGGACTGGTTCAATCCATTAAAATATGAATTGAACGGAGTTTCGGGTCCGATTACGAGATTAATGGACTGGTTCTGGGCTGTTAAGCATGCCTACCGGGAACTTTAAAAATAAATTATAGATATCGATATCTATATATTTGTCGTAACATGTTAGGAAAAAAATTATATTTATAATATAGAAACATCTTTTGCTAAATGATGCACTTTCTTAATAGACAAACACATTTTGTAAATAAGCATTTCTTCATTTGAATCCTTTATTTATATATATTGATTCAATTCGAAAAATTGCACTATATTGGAAAATAATATTTAAAATGTGTGTATTGAATATTTGAATGTTGAATATTTGAATGTTGAAAATAAGAGTTGTAAATATTGAAAATTAGTGTGTGATGATGTAGGTAATGATGTATTTTATTTTTGGATTATTTGTAAAGATTTCCTATAAATAGATCTCTCATTTGTGAAGAAAATCACAATTGAGTAGAGAGAAAAATATTATAAAGTGTGTAGTTTGGTAAATTTTGAGAGTTTGAAATTTTTACTTTTTACCATAAATTTTTACTTTTTCACAACATGTTATCAGCACGAAGCTCTAAAAGTCCTACATACTTTTCCAAGCTCCAAACAGAAGAAAAAGGTAACAAAAATAATTATATTTATTTTACTGTTATTTATTTATTGTGTATTTATTTAATATACAATATAATGTTATTATTAGAAATAATAAAAATAAATTTTTTCATAAACTTGTTATAAATCCTGGGAGGATGTTAAGACGACATCCCACACTCCCGGTAAGGGATACGACAAGTATAAAAGCCTATAAGGTTTTTAAACAAAATAAATTATGACACTCATTATAATATTATGATATGATATACATAATTATTTAAACATGTCTAATATTATATATATCATATTATTACCATAAAATTATACAAATACATACCTTATTTTTTTTGTACCCCAACGGTCATAAATGGTAAAAAACGGCTAGTTTTTGCCCTATAAATATGATCTCACAAACACATTCCATCACTCCAACTTTCTCTTCTTCTCTAAAAATTATTCATCATCAAATTTTTCGAAGAAAAAAGAAGATGGCTTTCTCAATGATATTTTTAATTATTTTGGTTGTCATACTCACGAGTCTTGTATTTATCGGAGAATATCCTCCCCGTGCGTTTTCTTTATTTTTACAAATACTTGTACTTGTTGTTTATCCGTTACTTTGTATTGCAATAATTATTAACTAATAAAATGCATCGTAATTTTTTTTAGTACCACCATGTCAAATTTAACAAAGCTCGAATTTGTTGCGCTCGACATCACGGGAAAGAATTATATGCCATGGACTCTAGATGTAGAAATGCATCTTGAGTCATTGGGTCTAAGCGAGACCATTAAAGAAAATGGCATATGCACGTCACAAGAAAAGGCAAGAGCCATGATATTTTTGCGTCGACATCTCGACGATGGATTGAAATGTGAATATCTGACTGAAAAAAATCTCATGGCTTTGTGGAAGGGATTAAAAGAAAGATTCGAACATATAAGAGAAGTTATACTTCCGACCGCCCGGGATGAATGGAATACATTGAGATTCCAAGACTTTAAAAAAGTCAGTGATTACAATTCGGCGATGTATAGAATAATCTCGCAATTAAAATTTTGTGGACATGAGGTCACAGAATCTGAGATGCTTGAAAAAACATTTTCCACGTTTCATGCATCAAATATTACTCTACAGCAACAATATAGAGTACGTGGATTCGCGAGATATTCTGAACTCATCGCCTGTCTTCTTGTGGCGGAAAAAAACAACGAGCTATTAATGAGAAATCATCAGTCCCGACCCACTGGATCAACAGCATTTCCAGAAGTAAATGTTGTAAATAAAAATGAATTTAAACCTGGAAACCAAAATCAAATTCAAAGACAAGGTTTTGGTCGAGGTCGAGGTCGTGGACGCGGACGTGGAATTGGCCGTGGTCGTGGTCGTGGTCAAGGCCGTGGTTTTGAAAATAATCGAGATAGTTATTTTTATAACTCATCTCAAAAGAACGTCCCAAACCATCCACAGAAAAGGCATAATGAGAATACAAGTGTTAATGAGAAGCACTCAAAAAGATATGAAAGTTCTTGTTACAGATGTGGTACTCCAGGACATTGGTCCAAAGTTTGTCGAGCCCCTGAGCACCTTTGGAAACTTTATAAAGAATCGTTAAAGGGGAAAGAAAAGGAGACCAACTTCACTGAACGCAGTGACCGTTTGAGTGATTCAACTCATTTTGATGCTGGTGATTTTATGAATGATTTCTCTGGAAATGATCAATATGTTGGTGGGATATAAATGAACAATATTGATGCTGCAGATTTTCTTAACGATTTCTCTGAAAATGAACAATATAATGGTAGAATATAAATGTACAATAATCTATTTTTCATGTATTCATAGAATAAAGGAGACCAACTTCACTGAACGCAGTGACCGTTTGAGTGATTCAACTCATTTTGATGCTGGTGATTTTATGAATGATTTCTCTGGAAATGATCAATATGTTGGTGGGATAGAAATGAACAATATTGATGCTGCAGATTTTCTCAACGATTTCTCTGAAAATGAACAATATAATGGTAGAATATAAATGTACAATAATCTATTTTTCATGTATTCATAGAATAATGTTTTATTGTATAATTATGATTTGTGTTATATTTAAATATATATTGCAAGTAATTTATTTCATTGCATATTTTTTTTTGAAGTTCAAATATGGAAAATGCTATGAGCAAAGCTGAAGTTTGCATACCCGATAGTGGTACAACGCACACTATCCTCCGAGATAAAAGATATTTCTTGGAACTAAAACCAACAAAAACAACGGTGAATACAATATCAGGTCATGTAGACTTGATTAAAGGATGTGGTAAAGCACAATTTTTGTTACCTAATGGTACAAAATTTTTGATCAATGATGCTTTATATTCACCACAATCGAAAAGAAATTTGTTGAGTTTTAATGATATATATTCCCATGGGTATGATACTCAAACAATGAATGAAGGGAATGAGAAATATATGTGTATTATCACATATAAATCAGGATAGAAATATGTGATTGAAAAACTACCAATGCTCCCTACTGGATTGCATTATACACATATAAGTCCCATTGAATCAAACATGGTAGTTGATAATTCTTCGATATTAACCAATTGGCATGATCGATTGGGACATCCTGGTTCAACAATGATGCGAAGAATTATAGAAAATACACATGGTCATCCACTGAAAGACCAGAAGATCTTTCAGAATAATAAGTTTCAATGTAAAGCATGTTCTCTTGGAAAACTTATTATAAGACCATCACCAGTCAAAATCCAAACTGAATCACCAATGTTTCTTGAACGTATTCAGGGTGATATTTGTGGACCAATCCATCCACCATGTGGACCATTCAGATACTTTATGGTATTGATTGATGCCTCCAGCAGATGGTCACATGTATGTTTATTATCAACTCGAAATGTTGCATTTGCAAGATTACTTGCTCAAATAATAAAATTGAGGAATCAATTTCCCGATTATACAATCAAGAAAATTAGACTTGATAATGCTGGTGAATTTACTTCCCAAACTTTCAATGATTATTGTATGTCTATGGGAATCATTGTTGAGCATCCTGTTGCTCATGTACATACACAGAATGGATTGGCTGAATCATTGATTAAACGTCTGCAAATGATTGCTAGACCAATGATTATGAAAACAAAGCTCCCTATTTCTATATGGGGACATGCAATTTTACACGCTGCTTCATTAATTCGCATCAGACCAAGTGCATATCATAAATACTCCCCATTGCAGCTTGCATTTGGTAAAGAACCAGACATTTCTCATCTGATAATTTTTGGATGTATGGTGTATGTGCCTATTGCACCACCGCAACGAAAGAAAATGGGACCTCAAAGAAAGGTTGGAATTTATATCGGTTATGATAGTCCATCAATCATTCGATATCTTGAACCTCAGACAGGCGACGTGTTCACAGCACGTTTTGCTGATTGTCATTTTAATGAGGAAATCTTCCCAATGTTAGGGGGAGAACAGAAACATACCGAAAAGGAAATTACATGGTATGTATCATCATTGTTACATCTGGATCCAAGAACAAAACAATGTGAAAAAGATGTACAACAAATTGTACACTTGCAAAGAATAGCAAATCAAATACCAGATGCATTTGCAGACACAAAAGGGGTAACTAAATCATATATACATGCTGCAAATGCCCCTGCTCGAATTGAAATTCCAAGGAAACAAATGAAAGATACTCATGATGTCATTAAACGCCTGAAGCGTGGAAGGTCAGTCGGTTCCAAGGATAAAAATCCTCGAAAAAGAAAATTCATAGAGAAACACGATGATCACAAAATAAAGAATGACGTTTCTGAAGAAACACATGATGATCACAAAATAGAGAATGGTGTTCATGAAGAAACACATGATGATGAAAATGTTCTGTCAGAACCACAAACTGACGAGAATCATGAAATCTCTATCAATTATATTAATACTGGAAAAATATGGAACCGAAAAGATATAGATGAAATTGATGATATATTTTCTTATAATGTGGCAATCGACATCATAAATGATAACGAAGATCATGAACCAAAATCTTTTGGTGAATGTAAAAATCGGCAGGATTGGATAAAATGGAAAGATGCCATCCAGGTTGAATTAAATTCGCTAAATAAACGTAATGTTTTTGGACCTATAGTCCTTACACCTGAAGGTGTAAAACCTGTTGGATACAAATGGGTTTTTATTCGAAAGCGAAATGAGAAAAATGAAATAGTAAGATATAAAGCTCGACTTGTTGCACAAGGTTTTTCTCAAAGGCCTGGAATTGATTATGAAGAAACGTATTCTCCTGTGATGGATGCAATTACGTTTCGGTATTTGATTAGCTTGGCGGTATCTGAAAATTTAGAAATGCGTCTTATGGATGTTGTTACAGCTTACTTATATGGATCACTTGATAGTAATATATATATGAAAATCCCTGAAGGATTTAAGATGCCTGAAGCACAAAGTTCAAAACCCAGGGAATGTTATTCTGTGAAATTACAAAGATCATTATATGGGTTAAAGCAATCAGGTCGAATGTGGTATAATCGACTAAGTGATCACTTGATGAAAAAGGGATATGTAAATAATTCAATATGCCCTTGTGTTTTCATTAAGAAAACAACATCCGGATGCGTAATTATTGCTGTATATGTTGATGATTTAAACATTATTGGAACGAATAAAGAAATTCAAGAAGTTGTGTCATACTTGAAGGAAGAATTTGAAATGAAGGATCTTGGAAAAACCAAGTATTGTCTGGGTTTACAAATTGAACAAAAAGAATGTGGAATGTTTGTTCACCAGACAAATTATACAGAAAAGATCCCTTAAACGTTTTAATATGGATAAAGCAAACCTTTAAGTACTCCAATGGTTGTTAGATCATTAAACATAGAAAAGGATCCATTCCGTCCATGTGAAGATGATGAAGATATTCTTGGTCCAGAAGTACCATATCTAAGTGCCATCGGTGCCCTTATGTACCTTACAAATTGTACAAGGCCTGATATATCTTTTGCCGTGAATCTGTTGGCAAGATTTAGCACATATCCAACAAAGAGACACAGGAACAGAATTAAACATATATTCCGTTATCTACGAGGAACGACAGACTTGGGACTTTTGTATTCAAAAGATGCTAATCCAAGTATAATTGGTTATGCTGATGCTGGATACTTATCTGATCCACACAAGGCACGTTCCCAAACTGGATATGTATTTACTCGTGGAGGCACTGCAATATCTTGGCGTTCTCAGAAACAAACGCTCGTAACAACTTCATCAAATCATGCCGAGATTATTGCACTACATGAAGCAAGTCGTGAATGTGTGTGGTTAAAATCAATGACCCAACATATCCAAATTTCATGCGGATTATCATCTGATGAGAAGCCTGTGATACTATATGAAGATAATGCTGCATGTGTTGCTCAAATGAAAGAAGGATACATAAAAAGCGACAGAACTAAACATATTCCTCCTAAGTTCTTCGCATTCACCAAGGAGCTTGAGAAGAATAGATGTATTGATGTTCGTCACATTCAATCAAGTGAAAACTCATCAGATCTCTTCACAAAGTCACTTCCTACGTCAATATTCAGAAAGCACATATATAATATTGGGATGCGCAATCTACGAAATTTGTGAAGAATTGTTCATGTCAACATCAGGGAGAGTTTACGTGACTGCACTCTTTTTCCCTTACTATGGTTTTTATCCCAATGGGTTTTTCCAAGTAAGGTTTTTAACGAGGCAGTACAAAAACACGTAATGAAGACATCATCGTATCATGATCATCATCACAAGGGGGAGTATTGGAAAATAATATTTAAAATGTGTGTATTGAATATTTGAATGTTGAATATTTGAATGTTGAAAATAAGAGTTGTAAATATTGAAAATTAGTGTGTGATGATGTATTTTATTTTTGGATTATTTGTAAAGATTTCCTATAAATAGATCTCTCATTTATGAAGAAAATCACAATTGAGTAGAGAGAAAAATATTATAAAGTGTGTAGTTTGGTAAATTTTGAGAGCTTGAGATTTTTACTTTTTACCATAAATTTTTACTTTTTCACAACACACTAGTTCATTCTAATTTATTATGGCACAATTATTATTTAATTATTAAAATACTAATAAGTGCTCAAATGCCTATATTTGACTATTAAATATAACAATAAATTTTCCTCCACATTAGTCAACACCCAAATGTAATTTGTTTGATACATTTCAACTCATAAACATTCCAATATCTTATTTCTTTTCTAATGTGTGACTTGTTTTATATAATTATAATTAACTATTTCCAAAATATATTATATACCAGTCACAATTTTTCTAAAGAGTTTAGAATTTATAATATAATTAGAACTTAGGATAATGAGACAACGAGAAGAAAATATGAGAAGTTTTTGAGTGATTGATTGTTAAATATATTGGAAAAATAATAAGAGTAAATTTGGACATTTATTAAATGACTAAATATAGTTTCTCTTAGGGTTTATCCATAACAACAACAAGAACAATACTGTTGAAACATTTTAAGTTTTGATAGTTTTGTTGATTGAACAAGGTTGTTAATCTAACATATAATTACAATACCTAACCGAACTGATTTCAAGGAGGAAAACTGAATTTTCATGAGAAGAAGTTTTCTAAAAAGCCTAATTGATTACAAAGCGAGACTGATAAAACATAAAAACGATACAGATAGTCAAACCGATTCATCACATTACTAATTATAACATAATTATAATTTTTTGTTCTTCAAATAATTAAATTAATTAAATATCATAAAAATAAGGTTTGGTTCATTTTATACAGGCGGCCATCCCAATATACTCTGTGCATACGATTCAAAGATATCGCATTTAGCTAAATGACCTCTCGGACACTTTCCCAACAACAATTCACTCTCTCCACGACTCAATCCCCAAAACCCACCATTTCCCATATCTCCTTCGTTGAATCGTGCCTGGGTTTCGGGTCGAATCTCATTCTTACGAGGTATAAAGAAATCTCAGTTGTTGAATTTTGATGATAGCATTTTAATGTTTTTGGTCGATCATGTGAATCACAGCTCAAGATCTGAAATTTTCTTGTTTCCAAATCGTTGTTGTATATATTTTTGACGATTAAGTAGCTCAGTCTTCTCCCAGTTGCTGCCACTTCCCGTCCTTTCCATCGCCACCACAATCAGCGTCATCTGATACCGGAACCTATTAGGATGAATGTTGTTATTTATTTCGTTTTGGAAGTACTCGAAAGGTGTTTAGATCTGGCAAAAAGTGGAATTTTAAGATAAAGTTCGCTTGGTTTTAAACTTATGTTGAGCTATGTATTAATGAAATCGTGATCTATTCGGATATTCTGCCGAATGCAATTATTGTTGAAGAATATGTGTATTTACGCGGTAGGTTGGTTTGTAATTCGTTACTTTCTTTAATTGTGTTAATCCTGACAGTTGTAGTGGTCTTTCTTTGGGAGATCAAACTGAAATCAGAAGAGTGATCGTAAATTTGTTTTAGTTCATTTTATGGCTGGTATTTGCTTACCTATCTTGGTTGTCTTGATCTGGGTTTTCTGGGAATATTAGTTTTGTAGAAGTGGTTATAGTGATCATTTTTGGATCCGTCCCACTCAAATGGTAAATTTTTTGAAATTTCATTAAAGGAACCTTCACAATCATTGCTTTGATCTGCTGTGGTAGTTTTGAATTATGCATGTATTTGGTGAAATTGATTGATGATCATTGAGGATCTTGTTGAGAGCCCATCATTTTGGACACCTGGATATTTGCATATTTGTTGAGATATAATTTTGTAAATTGAATATTTTTTCCATCCTTTCAGTACATCGAATACAAAAATTGAAAGAACATTCTTTTAGCATCTTTACCTCTTTGTTTCTACCTGGAATTTCTGGACTCCTGCCGGTTCATTCTGCCTTTAGTTGAATGAAAGAAATCTGCATAGTTCTGACTCTTTCTCAAATTAGTGTTCTTGATATAGCTAGCGGGATGATATCATGATACTGATGCTCGAAGAAGGTGTGATTACCCATTTTGTTTTTCGGGGATGCAGCATTTGAAGCTTTAGTTTTATTGACATACAATTCCAGACCTTTTTTTCATTTTAAATAACTGCTTTTTGTAGCAATGACTTCATTTTATTGACCCTATTAAAAATAAAAAAAATCATTTTATTGCAGTATAGGCTTCATTCAGATTCGTATGATTTAATTTAGCTCATTTTGAATTTGGATTTGGTTTACCTTTCTCTCATATTACATGTAGCTGACTTCTAGAAAATGTATCCTATTTTCATGTATTGACCTTTTCTGCATTAAAGGAGTCACCTCCAATCATGTGGAGATTCAAACCTTTTACGCATAAAGAACAACCTGGGCTGGAAGGTCGCATCATTGACATTGGCAATTTCAAAGTTCAGGTTCGTAGTGTCATCGCAGAAGGTGGATTCTCATCCGTCTACTTAGCTAGAGATGCAATACATGGTTCCAAGCCATTTGCTTTAAAGCACATTATATGCAATGATGAAGAGTCACTGGAGCTGGCGATGAAAGAGATATCAGTCATGAAATCACTCAAAGAGCATCCCAATGTTGTTACTCTTTGTGCACATGCTGTATTTGATATGGGACGTACCAAGGAGATCCTCCTTCTTATGGAATATTGTGATAAATCTCTGGTTAATGTGCTTGAGAGCAGGGGGGCTGGGTTCTTTGAGGAAAAACAGGTTCTAACAATTTTCCGGGATGTCTGCAATGCTGTCTTTGCAATGCACTGCCAGAGTCCACCTATTGCACATCGGTATTGTACTTTATCTTTCTTATCTATAACTGCATAATTTTGCGATTTGATATAATATTTGTGCTTTCAACAAGTGTTGCATGTACCTTTTCTTAAACGCCCCAATAGTACATCTTTCTATTGAGAATATCACATCGAAAGGACAAAATTATTGAGTCTCATCTGGAAAAAAGTAGTTCATCTGTTTTTTATGTGGTAGGCATTTTATTCACATCTTGTTTTTGCTTCTGCTTGCACTTATGTGAGGCAAGAATGCTGAAATTCTCTGCGTTACTTCTTTCCTTTAGACCTGCTGAATAAGAATAGCTGAAATTTCGGACATGGATTTTGTGTGCTCTTTATATATTAGTTTAAATAATATATATAATAGCGCACGATTCTTCTTTGCTAAGGGGCATTGATCACTTGATTTTGTTCCACTCATTTTGTAGTTTCTATTTTTATCTGTTCATCATTCTTGAGTTGCGTTGTGTAGAGACTTGAAGGCTGAGAATCTTTTGCTGGGGTCTGATGGATTGTGGAAGTTGTGTGATTTTGGTAGTACCACCACAAATCATAAATGCTTCGAGAAACCTGAGGAAATGGGTATCGAGGAGGATAATATTAGGAAATATACAACACCAGCATATAGAGCTCCTGAGGTAGGATGGATTACTTCTACAGATATCTCACTTGTACATTTTTTATGACTGTCCACCGATGTGTTTTCTCCCTCTCATTTTTAGATGTGGGATCTTTTTCGCAGAGAACTTATAAGTGAGAAAGTAGATATATGGGTAAGCTCTTAAATCCTGTTAATGGGTCCAGCAGAACTTTGGATCAGCTTTCCCTAAGCTTGTTAATCACCCAAGGCTGAGCTTTTAATTTACAGGCACTTGGATGTCTCCTTTTTCGCATATGTTACTTCAAGTTAGCATTTGATGGTGAATCAAAACTCCAAATTTTGAATGGGAACTATCGCATCCCAGATTTACCCAAGTATAACTCATCACTGACAGACCTTATAAGAGACATGCTTCAATCTTCCCCCAATGACAGACCAGATATCACGCAGGCAAGCATTTTGCTTGATTCTGATTCATCTCCATGAACTTAGGTTAGTTGTAGTTCTTTGCGCCCGGGACTATCACGAGGGCTAAGCTTGCACACATACTTATCAATTACTTTTGTTGATTCCTTTGGCTGCAGGTCTGGTTCCGTGTTAATAGCCTTTTACCTGAAGGGTCACAGAAATCATTACCTGACGGACTTCTGGAAACGCCGCAACAGACTACTGATGTTCTTGCAGGTGACGATGTTGTCAGGTCTTAGTGTCATGATTAGAATTCTGATATCCTCGAATCAGTTAACTGAAACGGTATTCGAGTGTGAATAAAATTTGTGGTCGAATGATAAGGCTATTTCTTTTTCTCCATTTTTTGGTCCCTTGCTTTTAGTGATCTCTTCTAATTACTGGCTGGTTTCAGGCATGCCAAAGCCTGCAAATAAGTCCAATCCAATGCCTCGTAGAAGTCCACCTCCTCCTCCCTTAGCTGGAGCACGAAACGTATCATTAGTTCCAAATAATCTCAGAACAGGTGAAAATGCAGGTCCTTTTGGTGCTTTCTGGACCTCCGAACATGCAAAATATTCAGTATCGAATGAGGACGAGAGCCGATCTAAATATGATGAAGACGGAACCAATCATACATCATCTAGACATGAAAAGATCTGTCCCGAAAAGCATCCAGCTTCCCATTTAACTCCATCTAAGGAGCAAAATTTTCAATCTTCTACAGTCCAAAAGACCACACCAGATAGATCAGTCGATAGAACAAGTTTTGAAAGTTCACCATTTTCGGATGATTCAAAACAAAGTACCGAAAGATCAAGACACCCAAAACCAGAGGGAACACCCACCTTTCAAAATGATGCATTCAATGCTTTTGTAGCAGAATTTGGTGGTAACAATAAAAGTCCTAGCATTAATGGTCAGAGACCAGAAAAGGAAGTCTTCTTGGAGGCAGAGCTCAAAAAGGCGAGAGAGCAGCTTGCACATGCCAATATAGAAAAGGCAGAAATAACCTCCAAATACGAAAAGCTCTCTGCAATTTGTCGGTTGCAGCGTCAAGAAATGCAGGATCTTAAGCAAGCTCTAGCTGCAAGAACTCCATCACCGAGTAAAGATCAGCCCAGAATCCAATCATCCACTGCTCCACCTGTATGTTCGTCCATCCAATAAATGTGCGTATAAAGCAATTCAAATTTCGTGTAAACTAAATTCTTTAATCTGTGACTGAAATACAGAATGAGAAGATTGAAGGAACGGCTTGGGAATTGCAACGTGGTTTATTTGACCAAGGTTCTATGAGCTCGGACCCTCAACAGTGGCAGGCTTTCACCGATGATTCCAGGCCACAGACGTTGCCTCCGAACAACAACCCTAAATCTGTTAGAACAAGAAATGGTCAGCAGAGTAAGAAGGCCATCGACCCATCTTCTGGTACCAATGCTTGGGGATTTGGATCCGAGAATTTTAAGGCGGATCCTTCGGATTCCTCAAAGCTTAATCTACCCATCGGTGGATTGAGTAAGTCTCAACGATTTGGTGAGTCGAAGAGCGTGGAAAATAAGTTGGATCCCCAACCTGCTGGGTGGGCTGGTTTCTAGCTCAACATTATATTGCTAAATTTGATCACATATTCCAATATATTACTTCAGAGACTTCCTTGAATCAATCGGGGGATGATATATTGTGTGCTATATTATTTTATCAGCAATAACATGTTTGTTTCTCCCCCTTCAATCCCTTGAAACATATGAAAATCGAATGTTTAAATAAATTCTAATGGAACATATAAAGAATTGAGTGCTCAAATGAACTGTGAATGGTAAGAAGTGCTTTCAGCGATCAACTGCTGTATTTTCACCATGTGGTGAAACTAATTTGATATTTGCAACGCGATTTTAAGCACAAATGATCGTATTTCAAAAGGCGATTTCAATGTGTTAGTTTTGAGCATGACTCTTATCATGCTCGTGTATGTTGAGATTCTATATACAAGTTGATGGGGCTATCCTCTCTGTACTATTCTCTCGGGGTTTAACGGGACAGAAAAATAAGCCAAATATGTGTGCCAAGAAATGTCAAAGCATGCGTTTCAGTTATCGATATGTGTGGTTTATAGCTGAATTCATCAATATATGTGTGTTCAATAAGATAAATACATGGTTTAGAGAATTTACCTATGGCTATGAGTAGCTGTAGATCGAGAAAGAGATCAAATTCAATCTTATACATTTTTATTTATTTATGGCGTACTGGGTAAAATTCGGATTATAAACCACGTTAGTCACGTAAACTGGACTGAACTAACTCTGTGCGATAAACTCGTTCAAAAAATATTGGTAATAGGAATTCAACTTTAACCGCTTATCAACTATTTTCTTAATTCCGTTTATAGATACTCTGCATTAGCAACCGAATAAGAAAAAAGTCGTTCAGAAAAAAAATTTCTTGTCGAGTATCATGCATGACCTAGCTTTTTCATGTATCAAGTTCTTTTAAGTTCAATATATGTTAGATATAGTAAAACATTTGTGTTAACAAAACAACATATTTACAAAATTAGTCGATTTCGACGCATACAGAAAAATAAACTTCTTGTTCTAAATTGTAATCATCTCATGCATGCATATAAGTCTAAATATCGATCAAAACATTAACACTGAATCAGAACATAGAGTACGTCTGTTGATGGTCTCGCGAATCTTTATCTGTGATACGGGTCAACCCTACCGATATTCACAATAAAAAGTAATATTTTTCATGGATGACCCAAATAAGAGATCTGTCTCACAAAATATGACCCGTGAGATCGGCTCATACAAGTTTTTGCCCAGAAACATATATACAATTAAGACAACCAAAACGAAGACAAATTAAATTCCAGTACTTCTTGCTTAAAACGATCGATGAACATGGATCTTCTTTGACTGTTGATTTGAATACTCTGCATGCCGAGTCTTCACCGCTTCATTCGAGGGAAAAGTGGCGAACCTTCTCAAGATCGACCTTCGCAGACGTAAATGTTGGAGTGTCGTTTTCTCGCACTCAAGAAACAACAAAATTTTAAAATTTTGTTGTTTTGATGTTCAAAACGTTCTTTGAGCGTGTATTATTTAAACTATTCATAAGGGGTTTAAGGATAATTTACATTTGCATATATAAGGCCGACTCCAACTATTTCAGTTTTAAGCCGTCTAATTAGGTCCACTATTAGAAATTTGATTCCTAGTATAAATCGAACTAGAGATGTAGAGGAAATTTGTACCGAGAGTTGTTCGTCGGAATTTCAAAAATCCGGTGAGATGGCGGCGACACTGCGGCGGTGTCCCGACGGTGATGCGGTGGAAGGTGGTCGGCCAAATCCCTTGGAGGAGGTGGTCGACTTTTGTGAGGGGAAAGAAAGAGAGAAAACCTTTTGTGGATAAAAACTTTTGTAAAAGTTATGTATATTATTCAACTATTGATTATATATATATAAAAGTATCTTCCTGATCTAATCAACACTCCCCTTTTATCATGATACTTTTTTCATTATTAAAAAATTCCCATATATGTATTTTTCACTCTTGAAAATACCATTTATAATTAAATTAGTATCAACTTTTGATGATACAAAACATACACACACATATACATACATGCATATATATACATATGCACGTATATAGAGTCATATATTTATTTATATTTTAAATTAAATAATTTTTTTTAATTACACAATGAATTAATCTATTCTAGACTCTTTTAGAATGTTTCATGAAATTTTTTTATTTAGTAGTCATTATGACTAATTTTTTTTTATTAAATTCATATATTTTAAATTTACTAAATAAATAATTGTGAACTCATTATAATCTCAGTTGACGATCAGACAACGCCGATGTCGAGGGTATAAATATCGTTCATAGAATGAAAAATGAAAATTCCAGAGATCAAAATTTTCCACTAATCCATTTTTGACAGCTGCTTATTTTGTGAACTTCACTGAAATAAACAGTTCCAGTCTCTTCACTTTATTACCAGTTAAGGTAACTTTCACAACTTCTGTTACATGGAATCAACTTATAAACTTCTTTATAAACAATCCGTTTGATTTCCATCAAACTACAGTCGTCAAGTTCAACTCCTTGAATTTGAATATCTCAATAGGAACACATAATCCAATACTTGTATGTCCTCTCAATGGTTCAGGGATACAACTAGCCTTAGGTTCACAACTTCATGTGATCTAGAACAACATTTTTTTCCTATTCGAGCTTACCCTAATTAACTTCATTCTTTTCATCAACTTTTTGAAGAATGTTAGAACTCAAGTCTGATTACATCATTCAGATCATAGTAAGAGCATTTAGTAGCATCGCCTTATGATCTCATAGTTATAATTGATAGTATCTGTAAGAACCTTAAGTTATGGACAACATACAATACGGTCCTTTCAACTCATATATCCCGATCGAATTTGTAATCATTGGTATATAGGGAGTTACAAATTAATTCGACAATGATTTGATGTATTTTTGAGTAATAATAGTGACATGGTATGTGCAACTGAAGAGAAACCTTTCCAAAATGCACGTCTTACGCTGACCAGAGATTTCTTGCATCATCTAGTCATTAGATTACATAGCATATCTTCGCCCGTAGATGAGCGGTGAATTCCCGTCTACAATGCAATTAATCTTACGTATTTCGAAGCCACACCAAACCTCGCCACCGTTGACCTTCATTGGAGTCGGTAAACAGATCAAAGTACATGCTAGTACGTAGAGCCTCCACGTTGTCCCGCTTCAAAGGACTAATAATGTACAACCATAACTGCAGACTATTCCACTCAATAAGTGATAACCATTTGGACAGTCCGAGGGATGGTTGTTCAGTACATCATCAGATGATCACTCATCTGTATGAATGTACATCTTCATTCTCTTACTAATGAAACATGATGTTTACATCACATATGTTAGTCTCAAGCTCGAGTGTTCTTTATCCTTATTTTAGGCAGCTGAATCAACTAGAAACCAATTTCAAATATATAGTACGCTTTCTAGTGAGTTTCATGGTATTAACATATTGTATATTTAAAGAATTTATCTATTCAGTTTGCATGTGTATCAAAATAAAATAAATGTCATAATTGGATAAATCCATAAAATATTATTAAAATAAATATAGTTTCTGCATAAGAGTCTATAAAATCCAAGACACGAGTTAACTCGCTGGGCACCTACTCTAACAATCTCCCACTTTCCCTACAACCAAGTACCCATAGATCTCAAACCCATTGCTTCACGATTCTTATCAAATAATGGTCCTAGCAGGGGTTTCGTTAGTGGCTCTTTTGATATATCTCCTATTCCAACAATCTCCCGGATTATGTGGAACTTCCTCATTATATGTTTGGATCACTTATAAGACCTCAGTTCATTTTCTTGCTTAACGGCAACAGTGTTGTCATAGTAGATCGGGACTGAATCAACTCCTTCAGAAATGACACCCAACTCTTGAAAAATTCTTCATCCAAATAACCTCCTTCATTACAGCTAATACAATTATGTATTCGGTCTCAGTGGTCGAATCAGTTGTGGTGTTTTGCTTTGAAATCTTCCAAGATTTCAAATTAAATAAATTTTATTCAATTACTCAATTAATTAATTTATTTAATTACTCAATTAATTATTAATTAAGTAATCTATTCTAGACTCTTTTAGAATGTTTCATGATAATTTTACAGTTAGTTCACTAATATTAATTTATTATTTAATTAATGTATTTTAAATTTACTAAATAAATAATTGTGAACTCATTTTAATCTCGGTCAAAGATAAGACATTATTGATGTGTTGAGGTTATAAATATTATTCATATAATGAAAATGAAAATGAAAATGAAAATTTCGAAGATCAAAATTTTACACTGATCCATTTTTGACAACTGCCTATTAATTTGTGAACTCTTTTCACTAAAACATGAAATTCCACTCCTCGCTTTATTAGCAGTTGCACTAACTTCCACAACTTTCATTACGTGAAATCAACTTCTAAATGAGCAATCTATTTGATCTTCATCAAACTACAGTAGTCAAATTAACTCTTTGAATTTGATTATCTCAACGGGAGTACATAATCCAATACTTGTATGACCCAAAAATGGTTCAGGGATACAGTTAGCCGTGAGTTCACAATTTCATGTGATTCAAATCACATATGATATTTTCACATGTATGTGAGTGATGAATCACCGACTAAAATGAATTGAGTCCTATGTATTTTTAAATTACACCCAATCTCGTCATCTAATTACTTTCAATGGAGTCGGTAAAGGGATCAAAGTGCATGCTAGTACGTAAGCCTCCACTTTGTCCTGGGTCAAAGGATTAAAGATGTATAACCATAACAACAGAGTATTTCACTCGATAAATGACAACCGCTTGAAAAGTCTGATGGAAGGTTGTTTGGTACATAATCAGATGATAATCCATTTATATGAATGGACATCTCGATGTTAGTCTCAAGCTCGAGTGAAATTTTCCTTATTTTAGGCGTCCAAATCGACTGAGAACCAATTTAGAATATACAATACGTTTCTCTTAATGAGTTTCATGATCTTCCATTGAGAGACATACCTCATGATACCTATTGTATATTCAAGAAATTTATCTATGCAGCTTGCATGAGTACATAGATAAAGTAAACGACATAATTGGATAAAACCATAAAATATTTTATAATAAAGACTGTTTTTACATGAGAGTCAATAAAATCCAAGCCAAAAGTAGGCTCAATGTGCACCTACTCTAACAGTAAACTTATTCAAGTATCTTAGCTAGGATCGATATACGGTTCCCCATTCGACGAGATATACGTACTAAGTAGTAATTTTCTTAATCAATGTTTTTATAATTGGATCGGAATCGAATTGATTTGCCTTGATTAAAAGTTCAACCAGTCTGACCGGTTGAGCAAATGTTGCGGACCGAAAAACTGTTATATTATAAAATAATAATATAATATCATAAATAATATATTTTAAATTATAAATATTTTAAATATGTATATAAATTATAAAAAATATATATTTGTACAAGTTTAAATCTAAACATACATAATGTATATAAATATACAAAAAATATTTACCAAATTTTAAAATCTAAATAACTATGTACATATAATCAAAATACCAATTATAGGTATATATTTTTTAAAAACAAAAAAAAATATTATAACTAAAATAATATTTTTAACAAGTCTAAATTCTAAATAATGACGTATATGTATAACAAAAAATTAAATTTAAGATCAAAAAAACTAATTTTATAAAAAAATTCGGAAAACTGGTTTAACCGGTTGAACTAGTTATCCGGTTCATAGCTGGTTCAATCGGTTTGTGACCGAATTATACCGATTTTGATCGCTAAAGAGGTTTTTTAGGGTGTTTCGCCGAACTCGTGATCGGTTCTCGGTCGAACAGGTCCGGTCCGGTTTTGAAAACACTGGTTTAATGTTCTGTTTAGTATTCAATTACTGAACTAAAATGTAATTTTTCCTACTATATATAGTTATTTGAAAATGATACTGATTTGACCAAAGAGTTCTCGCCCGAGATCAAATCCAAACAAGGAAATCTTTCCCCAATATTTATTAAAAAAAAAATTAAGACCAAAAATTGTGCACTCTATTTTATATATGTTTTAGCTAGCTAGCTCCAGCAAACTCCTGTCTGGTTACAAACTTTCAGATTTATAATTTGCATGACAATATAAATAACGCCTTGTATATTCTTGTTTTCTTCTGTCAAGGGCGAAGGAAAGGTAGGTACTGTTTGATTGAACTCTTTTTCGCAGGCCTCCGCGTTATGGTAAGGATATGAGACAGCCGCGGCCACGTCGTGGTACGTTTGGCGATCAATGACGGATATATTCGCGTGTTGCAGAACGTCGTGAGCAGTACTATATGCACCGTAGCAATCGCGCAAGATTTGATTATACGTGCCCGAACTTTTCTTGATAAGATCGGAGATCTTCCCCATATTGAATACGGAAATAATCAATACTTTGTCTACTATGATTCTGCATATCCCTTCTACGCTGCTCATCAAGTCGGTGCGCGGATCCGCGACGATCATCTTGTAGCAGTAGCTGGGACGTATTGTGCGCTGGCACGTTTGAAAGGCTAGATTGCCGAGTGCATTGATTTGATAAAGAATAAGGCTCAAAGTGCAGATAGCAAGAAAAATTGCCAAAGAACGGCGCATGTTTAATTCGAAGGTTGCGAATTAAATTTGTTTTGAACAATGGTGTTCATATCATTCAAAGGCAATCAATTCAGGTGATCTTTTTACCGAATTCCAGAGTCAACCAGTATATTGGGAAAGTTAAATTTTTTTAATTTTTTTTTTCCTTACACAAGAAATCTATCAACATATCAAAATGACAAAAACTTGTGTGAGACGGTCTCACGGGTCGTATTTTGTGAGATAGATCTTTAATTTGGGTTATCCATGAAAAAATATTATTTTTTATGCTAAAAATATTACATTTTATTGTGAATATTGGTAGGGTTGACCCATCTCACATATAAAGATTCGTGAGACCGTCTCACAAGAAACCTACCCTACAAAAAAATATATATATCTTGATTTTTTTTTTCTTTTTATAATGTAACGAGGAATAATTAATTTGCTATCCAATGATAGCAAAAAAGATTGAAAATATTTTATTAATGGATTTCATAAGCCTAGATAGCTCTCATGTTAAGTTTGGTGATTGACCTTAGCAAGATTTCAAAGAGTTGATCGATTATGGGGAATCCCTTGCGCTAACAATTAAGATGGGATCTTCCATATACAATAAAACTTGTATAATTTATAATATTGGGAACATGAAAGTTTTATAACTTAGTTAATTATTAAATAATTGATAAATTAATAGTTTATTATTTTAAAAATAATTTTTCGGTTCGATGAACATAAATTTAGTTTCAACAAAAAATCATTCTGTTTCAATTGTGTCTGTATCATATTCCTTGAACTAATATAAAAAATAAAATTTATTGTGCATATATTTTTATAAAATAAGTGATATTCAATTTTTAATAATTAAATAATGTACATTTTATTGAATAATAAAAAAAAATCGACATATAACGTTAGTACAAGTACATTTATACTTATTTAAGTGAAAACAAACACCCATAGTGATGATACCCCGGATATATCCGAGTCATCTTTAGTTCGGGTTTTGAGCAGTCAGAAAGCCAGAAAAGTTGAGCAAACCGAGCAATGATTAGAAGGAGCCGGGCTTGCAGCTAAGCCCATATAGTAAAAGCTCGTGTAGTACAACTAGTAGACAGTGCTCCACGTCACGGTTATTCACTCGAGTATCTTGGTACAGTTGTCATCTCCAAGTTCACAGGTATGAGACACCATGACTTGATCATTGTTTGGAGGTCTTTCGATGCACGTAGGGGTGATGTTACTAGACTAAAATAAGTATGTGTTGTCAGATATGAATGTTAGGGAGTTTGGGCAAATATTCTAGGTGTAGAGAGTAAAAATAAATTTGAGTTGGATTTTAGGGATTTATCAACAATTTACTCTACAAAATATACCTATTTCAATATAAATAATTATGATGTCATTCAGATATAAATCTTCCAGTCGGTTAATTGACGAAGACTTTGGTTGGAGTAACGACAAAGAGCAACAAAAATAAATTATAATGATGATAAAAAATAAATAAAATTTATTTTCATTCTTCGAACGTGTATTGTTGGTTAATTATTGAGAGGTTTATATGATATTTGTATTGTTTTATGGCAAAAATTTATGTGAGACGGTCTCATGGGTCGTATTTTGTGATACAGATCTCTTATTTGAGTCAACCATGAAAAAATATTACTTTTAATGCTAAGAGTATTGCTTTTTATTGTGAATATCGGTAGGGTTGACCCGTATCACAGATAAAGATTCGTGAGACCATCTCACAAGAGACCTACTCTTGTTTTATTAATAATAATGATGCATACAATTAAAATGCTAGGAGTTTTTTTTTTTCAAACCTCATTGGTATCATTAGTTCATTGCGTACCATTCGCTCTGACTCTAAATATCTGGAAAATTTTATGGCAAAAACTTGTGTGAGACGGTCTCACGGGTCGTATTCGTGAAACGGATCTCTTATGTGGGTCATACATGAAAAAAATATTATTTTTTATGCTAAGAGTATTACTTCTTATTGTGAATATGGGTAGGGTTGACCCGTCTCACAGATTAAGATCTTTGAGACGGTCTCACACGAGACCCACTCAAATTTTATTTATCTATTTAAATCATCCACCCTAATGTTTAAAGGGACTAAAATAATAATAATAAATAATCGTATAAATGGGTAAATTTTAATGCTAGGATATGAAATATTTTAAATTTATAATTAGAAAAACGTGCATGACTTATTTTTCGATCAAGCAATCGTTTTATTTTTGAAATTAAAATAATTTACTTTAATATTTTGGATTTTTATATTTATATTAATTTTTAACAATATATTTATGTAAATATTAATAGAATCAATTCTTAAGATAAGGTTTTTTCTTAGACATAAATATTTTTTAACTCCGTCATAATATATTATTAATATGTAGTACAAAAACTCAAATGAGACCATCTCATGGATCAATTTTGAGAAATATACATGAAAATTATTATTTTTAATATAAAAAATATTACATTTCACTGTAAGTATGGATCTGCTCATTCTGTCTCGTATGTACAAATTTGTGAGACAGTCTCATCAGAGAATAACTCTATTAATATTAATCTTATTTAGATCCTAATTATGACATTGCAATCTAAATGTTAAGAAAATACTAGTTACTCTAAACACGCGATTCATGTGTGTACAGTTTTTTTATCATTATTGATATACTAAAGTGAAATTTGATAAATTTTTTATGGACTAAATTGATATTTTAATTGTTGAAATAAAAAAAATAAAAATAAAAGTCTGCGTTGAAATTTAAAAAAAAAAAACAAAACTGTAATATTAGCATCATATAAAGGTAAAGTTGAAAGAAAAAGTTGATCTCCTATCTAGGTAGTTACTAGCATATCCTCAGCTTTAATAAAATAGAATAGATAAAATAAATATTTTAATAAATATTTTGAAGGAAAAAATAGCGTGTGTTTGTGTATATATAATAAAATATGAATTTATAAACTTCTAATTAATTAATAATAATTCATCGTCCGATTCTTCCCTAATTAGCACGTGCGAACAAGCGTGGACTCAAACCCCACAATCCTTAACCTAATTTCGTAGACCCAATTCGCGTACGCGTGCGCACACTCGAAAAGCTCTCATATCACACAAAATCGATTCGACGACTCTCGTATTATGCTCGTTTCGTTGTGTTAACTTGGTAAAGTTGCGATCTTTAGTAGCATTTTCTGCGAGCTTCTGTAGTTTCGAGGTGAAATTCTAGGGTTTCGTTTTTTGAGCTGCGACATATTTCGATTTCGGTGTGCAAAAGTAAAAGCAAAAGCTGGCTATGGACTACGAGCCGTACGACAGCAGCGGTTTGTAATACTCTCTGAAGTGCATGAAGATTCGGTTACAGCTAGTAAATCAGTGTTTAAATCGATTTTCGTAGTTAATTGGAGTTGGGGTTTGAAAAATCGGGATCAGGTTTTGTGGAAGTTATGTGCATTGTTGTCTTGATTAGGGTTTTATTAACTATGTTTGTTATGGCAGTTCATTTAAGGGTTGGGGTATGAAGTATTGGGTGTTCCTTCGAAAAACAGGATTTTGCTATATTTTGTAGCTTGACCTTTTGGCTTGGAACTTTACAACTTTCTTTTCCACTTGAGAATTTCTTGAGATGTTTCTAGTTTGAAATTGGAAAAGGTTAGGGGTATTTGATTAAAGCAGTCATTTTGTCTTTATCTTTTCGGGCGTTATATCAAATTATTTGTCGCAATATTATTTGATAATTTATTTGCTGATGACCTTTTGCAAAACTTTCTGTGTTCTCGTAAAAGTTTGGATATTTTGCTTATCAGGGAAATTTATGGTACAGTGTGATTGTCTGTTACAAACTTGATAGGTTTGTCAAATAATTTCTGAAATGTTTAGAGAAATTTAATGATAATGAGAAGATAAGACAAACACGTGGTTTTCAGAATTTGCAGTTATTGAATGATCAAAGATTGAAAAAGATATTGCAGATTTTCATGATGTGGCTGGGAAGAAAAGTAAAAATAAGTTTAGGTTGATGAATTTTGACCGAGAAAGGATATGGTTTGATCCCATGCGTCTCTTGATTGTACCATATGTTCCATTAAAAGTTTCTTCTTTTCAATTGGTGTTTGTTTGAGGCTTTACGTACCAACAAAATATTGTTTTAGTATTTTGATACCTGGCAGAACGAATTATGCTAACTCCGAGGAGAAGGATCAGCTTTCAAATGAGAAGAAATAAAAAAGAGTTTTTATGCAATTTCAGTTATTTTCATGTATAAACTTTTATATGGTTGATGAACTCCAATTGGTACTTGTGAAAATTTACTGATTTTTGGTCGAAATGAAGCATTAGTAGATTTTGTTTTATTAACGCTTGCTATTAGGGGAGTAGTGGGACTATATTCATAAGCATACGTTATGTTTTAGGTTAGGTTACTATTATACTACTTTTGACTCGTGGATGTGAACTTATAATTGTTTGGAGATTGTTTGATCATTTTTTTCCCAATTCGCCCTGTCTGATCCTTTTCTTTCGGGTCATCCACTGATATAATTGTGAACTATATACTACGTTAAGTTATCCACTGACATAACTGTTACCACTTTCAAAATAAATGCACATTCATTTTCACACTTTACTGTTCCACATTGTCTCTTTTGGAACTTGTGCTTCTTTTAATGCATTACATTGGTTGACCAAAGTCTTCATTGTTGGGTGGTACATACTATAACCTTTGTTGACTTGTATTTTCCTGATGGATATTTGATCCCTTGTAGTCTGATACATAATAAAGAGATCCTGTGTTTTATATTTTGGAAACAGGTGCAAACTTAAGTTGTGGTGCAGCCAATCCTTTTCTTGTTCTCTGACTTTTTTGTTCCATTCCATTACTGTGATTTGGGAAAAATAATCTCTTTTGATGTCAATAACTTGGATCCCTTGTATTAGTTTACTTTAGTTTTCAATATACTTTGTTGCACTTTCTTTGTAGTCTGGCATTGATGTAGATTAGATAAGCTGATCTCCTGATCCTTATTAAGTTGGTTTTGTCCCTTATATTATGAATATTGGAATTTATTTATGATTCGAAATATTGTGTTGAATCACCATACATTTCGACTTAGAAGCATATGCCAATACTATTGTATTATGCATATTTGGGAAGGTGAATATGATGTAAGAATTGGGTTATTTGAGAGAATCACATGTTATAATAATTGTAGATTTAAGAGCAGCCTGAGTTCAGATTACATGTTTGCTATTCCACTTGCCATGTGAATTTTTAGCATTTGGTTTTATGTGCCTTGTTCGGCAAAACTTTTGAATTTTTTCCCGTTCCATCGCTGTTGTAGGAACTGATGATGATCTTCCGCCACCACATCAAAATAGAATGGCACGAGGTGGCCGCATTTCCGGTAATGGAAGGCCCGCTAACTTTGGTTCAGTGCCATATCCCAGGGTGTATGAGGAGACTGATATGGAAGCTAAAATTCATCAGCTTGAGCAAGAAGCGTACATTTCAATTCTAAGAGCCTTTAAAGCCCAAGCTGATGCCATTACTTGGGTAATTTTTATCACATTCATCATGTGAATTTTGGCTAGAAATTTTGAAGAGATGTGACTGACTGATGATTTTTTCAGGAGAAGGAAGGTTTAATTACAGAACTCAGAAGAGAATTGAGATTATCAAATGAAGAACACAGGGATCTTCTTAGTAGGGTTAACGCAGATGAAACAATCCGAAGAATAAGGTTCGGGCAAGCTTTTCCTTTTATGGGACCCATATCCTGTTTTCAAGTTTAGTGATATAACTCATGCTTTCTTCATTTTCCTACAAAAATTATGGGGTTAAAAATCAGGGAGTGGAGACAGTCTGTTGGGCTTCAACCATCCATGCGAGGTACCAGTCAAGCTGTCCATGATGCAATACCCAGTCCTTCCGTCTCAGCTTCTCGTAAAAAACAGAAGATAGCTCCTTCACTACCTTCTCAGTCCTTTGGTGCGCCATCGCCTGCTTACCACCCACAGGTGCTGGCTACAGCCAACCAGCCGTCTTCATCAGCTGCAAAGCGTGGGCCCACGATGGGTGCAAAAGGCAAAAAGCATAAATCTGTGAGTTTAGGATTCATTATTTGCTCAGTTTAATTCTGCTGCAATCTACTGATACTGATTTTCAGTTACAATATGTTTTATGGGTCAGGCACCAGCCGGGGCGTCGTCAATGAAAATGCAGTATCCCTCTGGTCCAACTGGAAGAGGTAAATTTGGTAACCGCATTTCAACTGGTGGCCTTGCAGCAAATGGGCTCGCAGAAGGTGCCTCATTTGATCCATTGATTGGAAGGAAAGTCAGAACCAGATGGCCTGATGATAATAGTTTCTATGAAGCTGTAATAACTAATTATAATCCTGATGAGGTATATCTAAATTTCTTGTGATTTGACGACTTCATTTATGTCAATTTATGATTAACTTTTGCTATATGGTTTTCCAGGGCCTACATGCTCTTATGTACGATATAGGCACTCCACATGAAACATGGGAATGGGTTAACCTGTCAGAGGTATGTACGCACTTTTTTCTCCTGTTGTATATCGGTTGAAAATGGTATTCTACGGGATTCTTTATCCATTTCACCATTTCTTTGCTATTGATGTGTTGTGTGTTAACACAAAATATCGAATTCAATGTTGATGAATTCGGTACCTACATTTTAGCAATCGCTTGATGTGTTCACAAGTTCTTCAATAGTTTCCGTTTTTAAATTATTTCTTTCAAACCAATGTTCATTGTTCACTATTCAACCATAATATTGGTGAAGAAAAGACTACTTAAGAATAGACATAGTGTAAATAATCAAACAGGTGGAACCTTCGCTTTGAATTATTCTTTTATATATCATGTAATTGTTAGATTCTGATCATGGAAGCATAAATTTTTAGGTTGCCTTTGATGTCACCTCTTTAAATGGAGTCATGATTGATATTGATGTGAATTTACATACTCGGTTTCACTTCTTGGTATTTTGGCTGAAAAAACTTTCCTAGCATATATTTTTAAATGTGCTTTTGTTGGAAAAAAAGTGGTGTTTGGTTATTTTTTTCTTTTTAAAGTGTAGTTAAAACTTAAAAAGCTCAGAATTGATCTTTGCAACATGTTTATACTTTATGGTCAGAATTGACTCACGTCATTCCCTTGAGACTTGAGACCATTAGATTTTTCTAGTCATTGGCTTCTCAATTTCCTTGGGAATCATTCTACGTTGTGCATTTTTGTGATGATCTCATTTGCTCATGCTAAAATAATTTTTATTCCGTAAATTTTTTTCACAACAATGAATGGCCGTCTTATATGGGTTGGTGTTGCTTGCATTATTGTGAAAGCACTATAATCTTGAAAAATAATGGTGGAGGCCAAAGATTTTACGTTTTCGAGTGCTACTCGCTACCAAGTTTTAATGTGCAATGCTATGTAAATTGGCTTTACATTGAGACACATGTTCTCGTGTTGTAGTCACTGATATATGTCCTTGCATTGCAACCAATGATCTTCACATAATTACCTGATGTATATGGTAATGTTGTTATAGTAAGGACTAGAAATGTTATATGATGCTTACGGTGTCTTGGAATAAGGTAAATCTTATGTTTGATATAAATCTTTTCCTGACCACTTAATCCCCATATGAATTGCAACGAAATGGAAAAAGGAAAATTGAAGCCTAGCTGACTAATGGTATGTAAGTAGTTTCTACAAGACGTAGTGCAAGTTTCCTTTTTGTGTAGTGGACTGGCAGTGGCAGCACCATGGAACAAAAACTAGAGGAAAATTTACTGGAAGAAATTAGAAAACAATTTATTGTTTATGAAACTAAAATGTTCAATTTTTGAAATACTAAGATATCTTTCTTATTTTGGCTGTTTTTGCTATGAAGATTTCTCCTGAAGATATACAATGGGATGAAGGTTATGGCGGACCAGGCCATGGGTTGAATCGGGCTGTTGGGAGAGACATTGTTCCAGGTGCAGGAAGAGGAAGAGGGCTAACAAAAAGTCAACCCAGAAAGGACTTTCCACCATCACAGAATGGCATTGGAAAGAAAGCGCGAGATGATATACAGTTGCTTCAAACTGATGGTCTAATTAAGGAGGTACCAAACAGTTGCTCACAGTACACAGAAAATGCCACGTGCTATCAATTGATTGTTGAGATTTGACAGGTGGAGAGGGTTTTTGGTGCTAGTCATCCAGACCCTGTGGAGATGGAGAAAGCAATGAAAGTGCTGAAGGTTAGATAGAACACCAATATCTACTATTTTCCCCCTAAATTTGAACTTTTGTTTAGATTGGCTTATCGATGTTATCTTTATCTTATCAGGACCATGAACAGGCACTAACTGATGCCATTGTGAAGCTTGCAGACATATCTGACGATGAAAGTGGTATATGTTTGTGTTATCCCTATGTTTTTTCTGGTTTTATCATATCGAAAATATGGTAATTTTTCCCTTGGAGTTGTATACCGTACATCTTGGAGTCATCACATGGTATTGTGATCTATTCTCTCATAAAAGCTCTATAACTCCATACTTCTGTTGTAGTATTTCTTTTGTGAAGATTTATTCATGATCTGTGTTGCATAAAAACTTCCTTGATGAGTATTCCAATCAACTTCTTTTTTGGCCATTCTGTGACAGACGAGGGTTGCCACTTCTTACACGGGCAAGCAAAGAGAGAGTAAGTAGCAAGACTATGGTGGATGAAAAATGAACGGGGAAGGAGCCAGAGCTTCCATGGGGGGGATGGTGCAGAAAAAGGGTGTTTTTTGAATCGAACAGCGTCATTCATGTCATGAAATTGCATATAGAAAGAGAAGCGATGGTAACATGGTTTAACTCTGTTGTATAATTTTATATATCTTAGTAACCTTTCCTTGTACTTGGATTGTTATAGTCGACTAATTTAGCAAAGGCTCAGTCGTAGATGGGGTGGCGTTTACATTTTTTTCCATTTATAACAGGTTAGTGTTTGTGTAAAATCATCACAGTTGGCTTCTTGTTATCATTTGTTTAAGATTTTATTCTGCTTTTTTGTTACCAATGGAAAAACAAAAATAAAATAAAACGATAGTTTTTAGGTTTATTTTAATTTCAAATCTAAAAGAGTTGTTTGATATTTGACTTTCAATTCTAAAAGAAATAAGTGTTATTTACATGTAAGGGCTATGGTTAAAATAAGAAATAGTAAAATTAAGCGTAATATTTACACAATAATAAAAAAAAATTGAACAAAATTAATTTTTGCCAACAATAATGAGATACAATATTTAAAAGATTGTCCAGAATAATCGAATGGTATTAATATCATCCAAGAGTAATCGAATGTTTGCATTTAAGTTACTATACGATTTAAAATATTGATTTGCATCATTATTATTGACTACAATTTTGGTCAAATAAAATGACAAATGTTCGGTCATATAATTGATATTATAGGTAAGGAGACGAGTTTGAATCACATTTTTTTGCAAGAAATACAATTATAAAGAGGAAGATTGTTAGGTGTAATAACTATCATTGCTAAGAGAGATCGAACCATGACGTTTGAGCTGTTGTATTGTTTAAAATATTTGAGTTGCACAATTACTATTAGTTATAACTTTTGGTAAAATGAGTTGCATCGTTACCACTAACAATAATTTTTTGTAAAATGAAAGAGTTCTCGATCTATTAAATGTTGATTGCTTTTTTTTTTCCCTCTTAAATATGAAAAATTAAAATTCTTAATAAATAAGCATGCAACTTTTCTTCACAAGAATTCTTCATACTACAACTAAAAATCCTATGCATTCCAATAAAAAAAGCATGTCGACACAAAAATATTTTTTTCACACCCGAGCTCAGGCATGTGTAGACATGATTTTACAATAAGCCCTTATATCAATTATTTTGTATCAATCATTTTTTTACGAAAATGTTTAACTCAAGTTACTACATAATTCAATCGTATCTTATTATCAATACATTTTAAATTTTCAAGTTTTCACATGTGGGTCTAGGTATTATAATCACGTCACCTCCTGACTCTTGATCTACTAGTGACGAGAATCTAGAAATGATTCCTACAGATTCAAGAGATGACTCTCGTGATGTATCACTTCGACCCACAAGTTCAAGAGGTGGTTTCACACATGTACCACTTTGTCATGTATGATATTTATTTCTCGGTGTTCGTGTAAGGTCCAAAATTAAGACGACGTAATCCAACGGCATGGAAATATAGGGAAAATGAGAAATAGCTAATTAAATGAATTTAATTGATAAATTGATTATGTTTGATATGTTTATATGGCTTTAAAGTAGTTTTCTACTTGAATGCATAAACTGTTTTTTTAAAGGTTATTCGAGATGCGATCGATGAACAGAGACCGATGGCTGAAAAATGAAATTTTTTTATTAGATAATTTTTTTAATTATTTAAAATAAGGTTGATACTTTTTGTTATTTTTGAAAATAAGGAGTTTTTAGATGATTTTATACGTCGAGACACAATTTTTATCGGTATTCGGCTTTCATCAAAATTACGAACGTTTTGACAACTCGGCTAATAATTTCACGAACTTTCCTAAACAAAATAATTTTTAAATGCACTATTGGACTTATTGGGCCTATTATAGCATACTAATGGGCCCAATCTTGCACACAAGTTTTATTATCAAATATTAAGCCCAAAACCCTACCCCATATTTTTATATATGCACGCACCATTCCTCTAATTTTCACAAGACTCCTAGCACCCTCTAAACACACGGCACACACACGTTTTTGCAAGAGGAAAACTTCAGTTTTGTGGAGGAAATTTCAGCCAAGGGTTTCTCTTCGCCGTTCTTCGCATCGTCATCGTATTTTCGTGCGTTATATACGCAAATGCACGCCATAATTCTTTATTTTCTCATCTATCACACCCTAATATGTATTTGATTATGATTTGCATGAAAAACATGAATCCCTTTTTATTAATTTCATTTTTATGCATAAACATGTGTTTAAAGTATGATGTTTGCATCAAAATTTTTTTTATAATTACATGAAGGGGGCTGCCATGATTAGGGATTGTATATGGAACGTTTTACACGAGTTAAGAGTCCTAGGATTCACGGAGATAGGCCGCACGTGAGCTAAGAACAAGCTGGAACCATATTGTGTGTTTTATTCGCAAGGCTCGATTTTGAGAGAACCATGGTGCATGGCTCGGCCAAGGCTTGACCAGGGCCGGGCTGAGACGTGGTTGGGTAAGGAGAGGGGCCCTAGCCACGCTAGGACTCGAGCATAGCGGGTGGGAAGAAGCCTAGCACGTGAGGGGCTGCTGTGCGCAAGTGAATGGGGCTCGGCCAGGGTGGTCAGGGCTGGGCTAAGCTAGGTTTCTAGGGTCCTGAGAGGGTTCACAAGGGGCTGGGATCGGGGTTGGCTCGAGGGTAAATGTTCTAACAAGGGTTCGAAGAGTCCTAGTGTGGTAAGGAACTCGCGCAGCTGCTGTATTGTGCAGGTGACTTTGCCACGGGCCAAGGCTGGGTTCTAAGGGTTCAGTAGAGTCTAAGGGAGGTCTGGTCAGGGGTCGGCTCAAGGCGGCTTGGTCTTGGCTCGATAAAACCGAAAGTTGGCTCATAGGTTTTGGCTTAGGGTTCGGTCCTTAGGGTTCAAATGGCTAAGGTTTGAAACATGGTTCAAGGGGGTCGAATCATGGTTCACGAGGGTAATTTAAATATAAAAAGTCTATGTTTAAAATTTGAGAATTTTATATTAAAGTTTGAATTAATTCGGGAGTAAAACGCACTTCGGATGAAGATTTACAAAATAATTAGAAAGCCTAGAATTTAAGCTAAATAAAAATACGAGAAATTTAATTTCAACTTAAATAATTATTTGGGATGGTCTAGAGTCAATGAAAGTAAGAAAAAGTCAAAATCGAAGAATTTTACGTCTAGGGGTAAAACGATCATTTTACACCTGAGAAATAGTAAACGTCATGGCAGTGCTCTGCAGGCTATTTTATATGTTAAAATAATTATTTTAAGTATTTATGGAATTTTATGATGAAACTTTAACGCTAAAAGACATGTTGTATGTTTGATTTAAAAAGAAAAATGATTATTATATGCATGAATTTTATAAAGTGATGAAAATATGAAATGTTGAAGGAAGTGAAGTAATTGTGACTAATACGAATACGATGATATGTTAATACGTAAGGCCAAGCCTCAGTTGACGGGTGAGAGTGAAGCTGATGCCCCCACCGCCCAGTACTGTGGTTACATGTAGATGGATCAATCGACCCCTAATACAAAAGTCACAATTAACGATCTGAATTCAATGAAAATAAATACATATACGTATATGATGGATATGAATATGTTTATGATGATATGAAAATGTTTAAGTTTATGCATGATTATGAAATGTATTTTAAGTAAAACTATTTTCACTGTTGCATGTGATTGTATATGTACTACTTGTTATCAAGATTATGGTTTGTTGAGTCATTAGACTCACTAAGTGTGATCGATGCAGGTGAACATGAGGTTGATGTTAGTGGAGGTCTTGATGGTTGATCTTACTGGACTGAAGGTGCACATAACCCCGAGGATCAGCGCTAGTTTTCCGCATTAATGATTTAAAGTTTATGTTAAAGATTTTTACGACTTTTTGTTATGCTTTTGAGTGGTTTTTGAGAGGTTAATAGAGTTGGCTTGATTTTAAAATATTGCTAAGTTAGGATTTGCAAACGTTTGACGATTTTATGCTTTGAACTATTTCCTTTGGATTTTCAAATATAGTTTATTGTTTTATTTTTAAAATGATGTCAAAAATATTTTAAGTAAATATATATGTATTCAGCCGAATTGTGAGTGTTTGGAAAAAAATTAGTAGTTTTTAAGCAAAACGAGTAGTGGACGTTTCAGTCCGTGTTGTGACACAGGTCTGATACTATTATGCTACGTCTCGGGCTCTGGCCCACACAATGGGCCATATAACAAATATTTTGAATTCGTCATCGTTTTACAAAAATGGTTAACCTAAATGTTTATAAAAGTCAATTAAATTTATCTCATTATGAACTACTTTAAATTCCAAGTTATTATAGAGGATTTATTATAGAAGTCAATGGATCTATATCATATTTTAAATATTCATTTTTCCCTTTATGTTAACAAGGATATCACATTTTGTTAGGATCGGTTCTAGGCACCTTTGAGGGTGGTTCAAACACAATATTCTCAATGAGCTGCAATAGATCGTGCTCTAAGAATGTAAACACCGATGAATTAAATCGAGTTTGGTTTTAAACCAAGCGAAAAATACTCGAAATAATCATTCGTTAAGAAAGCTGAACAATTTAAAGATTTTAGCTTGTGTAAACTGAATAGCTGGAATAAGAGGGATCAGTTCGAGCTTGTATCAGTTTAGTTATGGTGAGAACTGAAATAATATCAGCTCAACTGATCAAATCAGTTTCAAAGCAATAGTTAAACATTTAACGACGCAAGATATGTTTATGGATGTTCGGAGACTTCAACTACTCCTATATTACCCCTTCTACCACCTTGGGTAGGATCCACTCGAAGACTTTGATTTATACAACACCTTGTACAAACCCACTCAGCTTAGGACTTACGCTACTGCCTAACTGACTCATAGTCTAGACTGAAGGCGGCACCTTCTAGCCAACACGTGTTTAACGTTTATGTATTAAAGACTACATACACAAGTTTAATGTCTTTGTGCAAGACTCACTCATCTATTCAATTGTGAGTGATTGTGTGTGTGTTTGTGAACTGATCTATGAATACAACACGAAAGTGTTCTCACACATTGAAAGAATTGTGCTTCTAATCTAATCTGATAACACGTTGAAGTGTTCCCTCAAATCTGGGATGGTTGCTTTTTGTAAGCTGATATGCATTATGTGTGCTCTCTCTTCTTTTCCTTTCTGTTCTTCACACCCTATGTGTTGTTGATGGTCTTGATCTTGTATTTATAGAGGCAATGTTACCGTGCACCAAGACTCATCAAATATGTTCATTGCAGTTTGAATCTGTTTCTCGAAATTTGTGTCTTGTCCTTTCTGACAGTCATTCTAAAACATTTTGGCTTTAAGCTCTGCTGCAACGTTCACTATTGTACTTTGATCGTACAATTGCTTTTATACCCTTGTGCACAGCTGGATTCCACTTAGATAAGCTTGTTGTGTTCTGAAAACTGGTCGACTCCTAACTGATGCTCTGAACTGGTGTGGTGAAATTAGTTGGCTCGTCAGATGAACTGATTTCACTGATTTAGTTCATAATGATCAAACCATTCTCTTCGAGATGTCATGTGCCACGTCGCTTCTCAATCCATAATCCACGAGTCACAAAATTTGTATCTGCTTTCTGCAACAGTTGCTGCTTCGCCGAATAATATTTCACCACCGCTTGGAGTAGTGGTCACATTTTTTTGAGAACTTTTCTCGATACTCGTATACTCTTTCTTGAAGTGCCCTTTTACCGCCACATTTAAAGCAATAAATATTTTTTCTCTTACTTCTCGACTTTGATCTACCTCGTCTTTGGCTCCCACAAGAGTCACGGTCCATAAATCTTCCTCTTATCATCGGTAAAGCTTCTGTCTGCTTCGAAGTTACCAACCTATCTTCCTTATTATTGCGTCGAGTTTCTTCTCCCAGAACCGCAGTTAAGACATCGTCGAATTTTAGAAAGCCCATAAGAATATTGTTGGTTATGTTGATAATAAGTTGATCATATGAATACGGTAGACTTTGAAGTAGAAGCTCCGCACGTTCATTTTCCTCTATTTTATGCCCCATAGAAGTGGGTTGGGGCAAATAGAGTATTTAGTGTATTGATATGGTCGGTCATCGCTGAGGATTCTGCCATCCGAAGAGTATAAAGCTTTCTCTTTAGAAAAATCATGTTGTGTAGCGACTTGACCTCGTACATATTTTTCAGAGTATCCTAGATAACTTTGGCTGCTTTTATCTCAGAGATATTTGACAATACTTTGTCTGCTATAGCCAAGTGTAAATTGGCAACAACATTATCATTCATCTCATTCCACTTTCCATCGTCCGTAATTTCCACCGGTCTATCTCCAATAGCCGCCAAGCAATTCTCTTTTCTTAAAATTGCTGGTATCTTTATTTTCCACAACATAAAATTGCTTCCGTTGAACTTTGTTATCTCGTACCTGCCCGCCATTATGTCTACAACAATTTAGTAGACTGAACAAAATAATCGCGTCTTAATAAAAAAACTCAAAATTTTTTTTTCTGATGTGAAAGATCAGTCTAGGCTGCAACCACAGAGCATACTTAGAGTCAGAATTTTAAGAAATTTTAAACCAAGGCTCTGATACAATTTGTTGGTCCCACGTGCGGTAATTTGAGATAATAAATATGAAAATAATGAATAAATTGGACATCGAGATTTACGTGAAAAACCCCTAAAAATTATTAGGGTAAAAACCACGGGCAAGATGAAAAGAATTTTCTCTATAATATTTTATGGTGTACAACCCACTCACCGTGTTTCCAAAGAGAACACATTCTCTTAATACAAGAGAACAAATACCTCACAAATATTATAGAACTAAACACTCAAATTCTATAAGATGAGAGAAAACTCGAAGAAAAAATGATATAAAATGAGTGGAGGGAGCTCTATTTATAGAGCTCACTATTTATAGAGCTCACCGTCAGTGTAAAAACACGTATATAACACGTTATTCTTCTGAATATTCTCGTCAAAATTTTCCAAACTTGTTTTAAAATTTCAAAGCCTGCAAAATGGGTTTATAAATTTTTTCCTACCTCATTTAATGCATATTGCCGACAGAAGGCTCCATTTCTTTGTTGGACATTGACTTGACTTATTTCCTCCCGAATAGACAGAGGAATTCTTTATGTATCTGGTGTGCACAACAAAACAGCCGCACAATTTTGATTCAAATTGAAGAATTTATACTGAGTCTCGAGTGAGAAGTAATAAGGCCTGCAGAAGGATGGGATGTTTTCTATTATAGCTGGATAAATAAGAGGTTGTTCAGTTTTTTCCATTAAGCAAGATGTCGAACAAAGATTGAAATTTGCTTCAGGACACATTGCTTATGTATAGTGCATGAAACAAGTTTCAATGGCCCTTAGAGAACATGTTGAGGGAGATGAACCTCGTGAGACTGTCCTTGATATTATATCTATTACGCCATTTAAATCTGAAACCATTTGAATGCTCTGGTTAAAAATTTGGAAAAAAAATCCAAATTTCTTTCATGGGCATTTGAAAATTTATCGGGAAGATTTTTTCCAACGATATTGAGGTTGAAAGGGTCAGACGAATGATCAATTGTGAAATTTGAAGTAATTCATGAAAATATTGGTTTTGTGGAAGATGAATTTGGTTGTGAAGCTGGTAATGCAGAATAAGAAATATGAAATTGAAAATTTGAGTTTGGCTCTTGAACCAAGTGTACAGAGTTTTTATATCGGAGTAGGTCTCTTGTGAGACGGTCTCACAAATCTTTATCTGTGAGACGGGTCACAATAAAAAGTAATACTCTTAGCATAAAAAGTAATAATTTTTCATGGATGACCCAATAAGAGATCCGTCTCATAAAATACGACCTGTGAGACCGTCTCACACAAATTTTTTACCTTTATATCGAACGACATGATCCAATTTCTAAGGGCATCTCCAACCGGGACTTGAAAATAGCATTTCACGCTATTTTGCTGTCCTATGCCCTCCAACCGGGGCGCTATTTTGGAATCCAAAATAGCGCCCAGCGCGTCCTGCGTCAAATTTGATGCAGGAGGCACCCTGCGTCAAATTTTGACGCAGGGTGTTGTATTTTTTTTATTTTTTTTTAGAATTTTTTATTTACTTTTTTATTATTTTAAAATTATGATTAATTTAATAAATAATATATGAATTCTTTAATATATTTTAAATGATTTAAAAGCATTTAATTAATATATTAAATAAAAAATATTTTGTTAGTATTAATAATTGAAATTTATTTGATTAACATATTAATCTATAAATTGAAAGGTTAATGTAAATCATTACTGTAAATAACATAATCGAATACACAAATTTATTGAATTATATTTAAACATTCAAACACACGATTAAAATAAAAAAACGAAATCTAATACATTTAATTTAAGTGCAAGGATAATAAAAGAGAATCAAACTAAATTATCAATAATCTGAAAAATCAGGTCCTGATCCAGATCCTCCAAAATCACAAAAAAATTTCCAAATGTGTTGCCTTCACGCTGACGACGTTTTTCCTCTCTTTTCTGCATAATTCTTGCTCTTTCATTTTGAACCATTTGACGCATTTCTGGATCATCATGCATTTTCATCACTATTTAAATTAATTGAAAATGAATTTATTCCTTGAGAACCATACATTGGAGATTCCGGTTCTTGATTATCTGATTGTGACGAATCCAAATTTGTGACATGTTGTTTTGATAGTGGTATCGGTGCATTGTCGTTGGCCGAAAATTTTTCTCCAAATCTTTCATGATAGGCCACACATGATCAAATTTGAATCTTCGACTGAAATTTTTATCTTGCATCATTAAATCTTTTGCTCGGTTCAACTGCACAAAAATATCCAACCCGTATAAAAATAAGTTAGCGTATCCAGAATATTTTAAAACTAAAGACTTACAATATCTTCCTCGGATGCGCCACTCGGCTTCAGCTTTTCAATTATGCTTACACAGCCACATAATTTTCTAACAGCACGGAGGATAACTTGCATGCGACATTGCATTGATCTTCTATTGCGTTTTTGCATGTTATTCGATCTGCTGCCATTGAAAGCTTCTTCAATACGACTCCAAAATCGATCTTTGGATTGGTTTATATCGATGATAGGATTTTGCGAGACGTCAAGATAAACATGACATAATAGCTTATCTTCTTCGATAGAGTAGTTAGATGTTCGGCTACTGGAGTCCATTGATTTCTTTGAAGAAATATATTATTTGGAGTATGATTTGTAACGTTTGATAATTCATTCAAACAATCAGGAGTATATTTATAGTAGAAATTCCACCTTATCAAACAATCAGGAGTATATTTATAGTAGAAATTCCACCTACCGGTCCAAATGCACTTACCGATTCACCTACCGTTTCAAATGCACCTAACCTTCCAAATTCACCTACCATTCCAAATTCACCTACCGTTCCAAATGCACATACCATTCCAAATTCAGCTACCATTCCAAATGCACATAACCTTCCAAATTCACATACCGTTCCAAATTCACCTATCATTCCAAATTCAATTACCGTTCCAAATCCACATACCCTTCCAAATCCAACTACCGTTCCAAATTCACCTACCTTTCCAAATGCACCTAAACAATTTAAATAATCATTAAACAATTTAAATTAAACAATTTAAATAAATATTTTAAATTAAACAATTTAAATAAATATTAATAATTATATTAATAAAATTAGAAATATATATTTAATAATTAATAAGAAATAATTTAAATATATTTTTAAAAAGGAATATTCTGATAATATTCTTTTTAGAATAAGATTTGAAGTAAATAGGTTGGAGATGAATATAATATTTGGTGCAGAAATTGCACTATTTTAAAATAGAGTTGCTTTAAAATAGAATTTTGGGTTGGAAATGGCCTAAGGTGAACTGGAATTCATTGGTTGTACAAAGGAAAACGATTTAGATTAAGATTAGATACAAATATTTTTGGACCATCAGGCCAATGTATGTGTTTGCATTAAAAATAAAATCAGTCCAGCTCAAGACCTAAAAATTTTAGCTGGCAAAGTTACACTTGGAAAGCACATCAATTAATTAATTCTAAAAAGCGGAAAGAATATTCAAATGAGTCAGATCGTGGAAGAAATGGAATGACTCTCTAGAAGTGGAAGAAAAAGAAGATATCGGCAGACAACATGAAACACAGTTCAACTCAGCACCCATTTGAATATTCTTTCCGGGAAGAAATGGAATGACTCTCTAGAAGTGGAAGAAAAGGAAGATATCGACAAACAACTTGAATCACTGTTCAACTCAGCACAAAATATGCAAATTCTCTCTACAAAATCTATAGTTTTCATCTTCAAACAATTTTTAAATTTTTATTCTACTTCCAAGTTGCTTACGTCTTTTTCATTACAGATATTAGCAAGTTTTATTGTAATTTTCATATTTTCGAATTCATAGTGATTTATGAAAATAAAATCATGCCGGTAGCTTGTTTTCTTCAATTTTCAACGTTATTTACATCAATTTCTTTATTTTGATGAGTAGATTTACTATAAATTAACAGTCAAGTTTGGGATTCACATTGCTTTATTTCATAGAATTTAGTTTTTTATTATTTTTACACAACCTTGTGCTTGTAGCACCTAGCACGCCCATGTTATAAAAATTGTGCACACACACTATTAATATCTTACATATAATTATATGATACATCTCATTCTCATATATACACATGCAAGTGTAGTTCAGGTCCTAATAGGATATGACTATCTACAATCCATAGTTCTCCATATATGCTACTTATTCTATATAGGGAATTTTTTTAAAAGTTTGTATGGTCAAAAATTTAATATCTTAGCGAAAGAACAACTGACAAGATTTTTTTATTTAGATTCAACTAAATATTTTAATATAATATGATAATGTGAACTCAATTAAAATTTGAAAAATTTGCATAAATCCATACAAATCTAGAATATTTCTAAAACAATTTGTATAAATCTTTTAGGTTGCGTTTGGTTTGGAGGATAAAATAAACTAATGATTAGTAAGTAAATGATAAAGAAAATGATTGTTGTAGGAATGTAATATATAGTGTTATGTTTGGTATGATTTTTAAGTGTATGATAATTTTGAATTTTTTGATGAAAGGACAAAATTGCTCTTTCTTCTTTTTTTTTCTTCTTCCAATCCGACGGAGACGGCGGCGGTCCAGCGGCGGCGGTCCGGCAACGTCGGTGCGGCCGGCAGCCGTCGGTCGGCGGCGACGGTCAGCATTCGGCGGCGGTTGTCGACCGGAGGCGACGGTCAGCCGGCGGCGGAGGTGGCGGCGGTCGGTGGGCGGTGGCGGCGGTCGTGGCGGGAAGTGGTGGTGAGTTTGGATATAGGAGAAGGGTAAAATTGAAAAAATAGGAAGGATTAAGAGTTGGATAAATAATCCTAGGGGGTGATGAGGTATTATTTTAACCCACCTAATATAACCTAATCATTCATAGGAGGTATTGAATTGATTAAATAATCACGCGTACCAAACAAGAGATAAGGTGGGTTAAAAAAAATAAAACCACCTTATCACCCAAACCAAACACACCATTAGAGTTTTACTATGTGAAATCAATGTATAACTTTTACAATCAGGCCGAGCCCGATTAATTGGGCCCAAAAGGGTAACGGCCCAATTCTGCAACATATCTGAACTGCAAAATTAATAAAGTTTCAGCGGAGTGGAATGAGACCGCCACTGTTTTATCCTCGCCCCAAAAACCCTCGGGCTAGCTAGGGTTTTGATTCTCAAATTTTTCTCTGCTCTGAAACGGTTTTCCTTTCGATACATTTGGCTGAAGCTTTGCAGCAAATAGGATTTTGTATAATCAGAAAGTTTGGTTTTCTCAGGTGTCAGTTGTAGTGTAGAAGAGCTTGCAGTGGTTATGGATTCTGGACGGAAAAGAGGAAGACAAGACGCTGCTTTTTCCGGGAATGGTGGTTTCAAGCGGCCCAAGGAAGGTTAGAGTTTGATCTTCGTTTCCGTCTCTTTTTTACCAAATATTCGCTTCTTTATGTTTCTATCGATTTAGAATTTTCGAATTTGGTGTACGACTAGTGCTGGACTGCTGGGATTGATGATTTAACGTGGAGTGTCGAAATGGGTGTTTGTGAAAATGATGTTTTTGATGACCTTTGAGCTTATTTTTAGCTTCGAGATTGCAGTACATGCTAAAATCCAGAAGTTTCTCTTCTTTATTAGCTCATACTGGATATTTAAATTTACGATATTTATTTTGGGGTAACTGGATCTGGATATTTTATAGGTTATGGAATGTGATAGTCATTGAAATATTGAACTGAGTTAAGTAAATTAATTTTCTCGTACAGAAATGGACTCCTTTACTGGTGTAGGAAGCAAATCAAAGCCATGCACGAAGTTTTTCAGGTTCTAATCTAAATCCATTAAAAAAATAAGGCCCTCAGAGTTGTTGTTTTATTTATACCTCCTAGATTGTTAATGGAAGAACTTTTATGCGGTCAAATATGTTTTTTATGTTGTGATATATATATAATGAAAATCCCATCTTCTTTCCAACCAATTAATAAAATTGAGGTTTTTGTTTCTTTTTTCCCTGGGGAGGAATTTTAAATGCTTTTTAATCTATTTTTCAGGAGTTCCATGTCTCAAATATGAATGGAAAAGATAATCATTGTTTCACATTTATCTTAGCTATTTTATTACGGTTCCTGTAAACGGTTATTCTGTGCTTTCATTAACCTGAGTTTACACATCTTTGATGTCGATTTACGAGTATTTTTATTGTGCTCAGTGGTTTATACCATGCTCTTGTCATCCTTCTCTCTCGCAGTTTTATTAAATTAGTTGGCTTTGAATTTCTTGAGTTGCTGCCATTTTAAAAAATGGTTTTCTTGAAGAACCTAAACTTATTGCATTAACTGTCAATAATTACATCTTGCACTGACATACAAAAAACAAAAGAAAATTACACCAATCGAACCCTTCCTTCTATTTGTATCTGCCAATTTTATAAGCTTCTGAACACTAAATTTCTTATTGTTCTTGTTGATCAACGATGCCATGCCTTCAGTAAGCATATGATTCAGAAAAGTTAATGCAATAATTTTGCCACACTGTTTGTGGAACAATATAAAGCTTAGATTGCTGCTGTGATGCCAAATTTTCTGTATCTTGTTTGTAATTGTGTGGCTTTATTTCTCATGATGCAGCACGTCAGGGTGTGCTTTTGGCGATTCTTGCCACTTCATGCATTATATTCCAGGTTATAATGCACATACCCAGCTAGCAAACATGAGTGGCCGTAATGCTGTTCCTGCTAGAAATGTAGAATTCCCTGATGGTCCTGCTCCAACCATGAAAACAAAGATGTGCAACAGGATTAACACTCCCGAAGGATGCAGGTTTGGTGACAAATGCCACTTTGCGCACAGCGAGATGGAGCTCGGAAAGTCTAATACTCCAGGTTATGAAGATCCACGCAGTTTGGGACCAATGGGTGGGTCATCCCGATGGCGTGAATCGTTGCCACATGGCATATCCGTGGGAAGCTTTGGTGCATCAGCAACAGCAAAGATTAGCATAGATTCTTCTTTTGCTGGACCTATTATTGGTAAGAATGGTGCAAACTCAAAGCAGATATGTCGACAAACTGGGGTTAAGCTTTCTATAAGGGACCACGAGACTGATCCGAATCAAAGAAACATCGAGCTTGAAGGTACATTTGATCAGATCAAAGAAGCTAGTGCTATGGTACAACAGCTTATCAGGAGTATTGGTGCTTCAACTAGCCGCCCAGAAAAGCCAGCGAGTTCATTTGGTCGAGGTGTCCCACAGAATCATTATAAGAAAAAGATGTGTGAAAATTTTCCTAAAGGATTGTGCACTTACGGAGAAAAGTGTCATTTCGCCCATTCTGCAAGTGAATTGCGGTTGTCGGATTGAGCAGCCTTGTGACTTGAGCATTGCCAATGTTTATAGCAGTCATACTTGTGGAACAAATGCAGGAGATTGATCCTCTCGATGCTAGCAGCCACACCCAAAAAATGGGACAAACTGGCTCGTGACATGCTGAACCCAGGATGAGTTTTTAGTGTAGAATCTCAGACTTAGAAGCTCCTAATTTCTCTCTCAAACTTTTTTCCTTGCCATATACTCTGTCCTTCTTAGTGAAATTGCTGTTTATTAAAGTAGTTTATGTTGAAAGTCTAGTTTACACTACCTGCGATTGATTCTCATAATAGCTAATGAATCAACCATGTGAGGAGGCAATGATTTGAGTAGTTTACTAAGTTTTACGCGACTGCCTGTTTTTAGTTTTCAACTCTTGCCTGGGTTCTAATGTGTGTGCACAGAGAGAGAGAGAGAGATAAAAAAAAAAAGCAGCTAATTTGCGGATAGACCATAGATTATTCTATTACCATCAATGATTCTGGGCAAGTGCATGTTTATTTAATATTTTCTCTCAAATTAACTATCTTGAATTCCTGCATTTCTATTTTTTTTATCAATTATTAATTTTAACACGTGTAGTGTATAAGACTTGAAACATTACGTTGCAAAAGATTTCGTTTGGTTATTTTGGTGCCCCCAAAAAATATTATAGTTCGTAGAATCATATAGCACAACTATAATACGCTTATCTCAATTACCTTGGGATGTATTTAGATTGAGATATTTGATATTAATTATTTAGGCTTAATTTTTAGACTAATTTTAAAATGTTTTTATAAGAGAAAAAAATTTAAAATACGTATCTGAATAAAATTTTGTAAAACGTTTTTTTTATTAAAAATGTTATTCTTTTTAGAGACCTGAAAGATTTTTTTATGTTTTTAGGAATGAATATAATGATAAACTTTTTCTGTAAATTTTTTTTATAAAATATTTATAAAAACACATATTTATTCTTTAAACAATTTTATAAAACTTTTGTAAAAAAAATTTAATAAAAACATTTTATTTGTCCAAATAGAACCTGAAAATTCATGATCTCAAATGCGTATGAATATTGTTCAGATGAATTTATCTTAGTTAAATTTCAAATCCACATTTTATCGACTTTGTTAAACGTAACAGTAATATATTTAAGTAAAAACTTGTGTGAGACGGTATCACGGATCGTATTTGTGAGACAGATCTCTTATTTGGGTCATCCATGAAAAATTATTATTTTTAATGCTAAAATTATTACTTTTTACTGTGAATATCGGTAGGATTGACCCGTCTCACATATTAAAATCCGTGAGACGGTCTCACATGAGACCCACTACCACCTAAGACGAGTGTCAAATCCTGTCATCCAAATCAAATCTATTAATCTAAACACAACTTTAATTATAATAAAGAGAGGTGACTGGCGATATGAAGAGAAGTTAGAGGATGAATTATTACAACTGATTAAGTTATTATGGATTAGTCCCACCAACAATGTTCACTACGTTTATCATCCCACCGAATGAGAGATTTTCTACAATTTTGAAAAATGCAAAACAGACGAAACGAGTGAGAACGTAGTTATGCAAACAACCAGACCGAAGGAAAGGGAAAAAAAACTATGAAAATTTCGAATCTCAACCCCAATAATTACCCATTTTATATCAATTGTAATTCTACAATAAAATTAGGAAATAGAGAGCCAAGAAATCACGAAGACTGGGGCTTTTTTTTCTTTTTCTTCTTCTTTTTTCTTTTTTTAATCTTGATTCATTTGGAACTTCCGAATATATAGCGAGTTCATAATCACAACG
This sequence comes from Primulina tabacum, assembly GCF_025594145.1. Lineage (NCBI taxonomy): Eukaryota > Viridiplantae > Streptophyta > Magnoliopsida > Lamiales > Gesneriaceae > Primulina > Primulina tabacum. The sequence goes on along the minus strand of NC_134560.1, from coordinate 34,969,384 downwards.
AAAGTAACATATAGGATGCGGACAACGAGCCATATATATTTGAACTATGCATCAAACGCCACAAAATTTCATGCTTCAACAGAGTTGGAATAGATGTATGTTCCATACTGTTAAGCGACTTCCTATGATTTCTTCACAGTTTTAACTTTTACCCAGCTACCATCTGCATTCCTCTGAAAAACTCGAGCCTGCTTTGAAGGAAAAGCTTCTCTCCAATCTGGGTGTCGGATCAAGTAGTCCCACTTTCTGGAGAAAAAGAAGGAGTGTAGCATTAACATACCATACATCATAAGCATAGATATTGACAGGAACAAATTTTTTATCATGGGGCAGGTACTATTCTATTTACGCCGAGTTGGCTAGGATGGTGTCCCATGTTACTTTTGATGACTTTGCACTATCCAGGTCTTTTGCTGCGAAAAGAACCTGTCTAGGGAAGTGTGTTTTCATTGACATGAAGGTACACAAGATTATACTGAGCTAGCATTTGAGTGCATTGTCGTGACATTAAAGGCTATAACCGGTAATGATGATGCAAGGTGTCACGTGTCGATGGTTGGTTTTGTCACAAACAGGTTGCAACACAGATATAACAATCACCTATGATTATTCCAACTGTGGATCAAATCCGACATCTTAACGCTTATACCAATTTTAGGATCACATACTTGTAACAGTGTCACCACACTATATACTATAGATAACACTACCGGCGGAGTTAGTGTGCACACAAATCAACATATATGGATGCATAAATATGTGTAAATCAGTGGTTACCTTTTAATATCATCCACAAAATCAGGACCCTCAGCCGAAGGTGAAGATGAACATGTAAGTAGTATTTCTGTATCTGAAAGATATTGCCTTGTTAATGCAGCCCGTGTTTGCCAAATTGTCCTTCAAAAAAAGAAATACAACCTTAAAAATTAATCTTCAATAGAAGTTGAGGCTAGGTAAGTGGTGCAGCGGAAGGGGTGTTTCAAACGGAACGATAAAACTCAACTTAATTGACAGAAAATAATATGAAACTGAAAATATTATAATGCTGAATGTAAGTTTTGGATACACATATGATGCTTAAATAGACTATCAATTCTAGTCCTAAACCAAGAAGGATACCAAGAGTCCTATTAAAACTAAGAATCCTATTATAACTGAAATACTAATGCTAATGCCAATGCAATGCCACTAAAATATCATAATGTAATTAAAATACTAAGAGTTCTCATCTAAGTAGAATACTGATAAAATCTAATCCTAATAAAATATTAATCTTGTCCAGCATCCGGTTTACAAGTGTCAGTACAATAGAGAGGCCAACCTTTTCCTGCTTTTTACAACCAAATTGATTTGATATAGTTTTCATCCAATAGAAATAAAACAGTCCGAGATCAAAGTCTTTACCAAGCACATGGAGCGATGACGAAACAATCGGTTTCAGTGTCGTAAGTCTCCAATAATCTGCCTGTCCAATTAGGATCCTCAAACCAGGCAGTCACTCGTATACTACGAATAATTTCATCAGGGCATCTCGATGTTCTATCAAAGCTGGCAGGGACTATTTTTCCCGAGTTGGTTTCCACCTGCAGCAAGAAGAATGAATGAAATAAGCTGTAACTGCAAAACTATTTTACGGAACTCCAAGGACAACATATTATCCATGGCTATGAAAATAGATGATCCTTTGTGCCACAACGAGCATACAGATGGGAGTTCCAATGAACCTTGTAGGCTTGAGATCCTTTTGTGTTAGCTTCAATGATATTTGATCTGCATTCAAAATTTTTTAGGGAAAATCTGCTTTGAAATTTTGTATAACTGAATTCAAGCAAATATTAATTTGTTCAGTTGCTCACATGATGCTCAAAAGCTTAATTATATTTATTTATCGATGTATTAAATATGTAAAAAATATTAATTGATCTCCCAACGAGGCGCTTCTGCTATATTTAAATTGAAATGAAGCTCGAACATCACGATCAAACTATAACTAATTCGGAAGTCGAGTCCGAGACATAACATTTTAGAGCTTTGATCTACTCACGAAAATGCAAATTTGACCTCACGTATCAAAATATGAGAGGTGTTTACTTGGTACAACACATTTGCACTCCATTGAACCTTAGACCAACTTTTAATGCGGGGAAAGATTTTTAAAAGCTGAAGATACCACAAATCCTTGGAAAATGGGGTATGCAATTCCTTCAGAATCCCATCTCGTATTATGATCAAGAACATGGAGGGTTCGAATATCAAACTTCTCATTCCTATTGCTCAAGCTTTCAATTATCTTGGTACATAAAGGATAGGAATATCCTTCCAACTTGGTGCGACTTTTTGTAGAATGATCAGAATACTGCACAAAAGTTGAAAAAAATAAACTAAAAATCCTTCTCTGAGAAGCAATAAGCAAATTAATACTGGGGATGCTCCATACTTGAGACGAGATATCATCAAAGCCACCAACAAGATGCACCTGCACGGAACGTGATGATGCATAAGTTAAACCTAGGGAAGGACCTAGATTTCAAATGAGTTATAACAACAATTATAAGCAAAGCTAAATTTCATACATCCAGGAGAGAATCAGAATCACGATCAGAAAGTAAAGATAACATCTGACAGAGGCCAATATCAACAACATCGGGAAAATCCATATGAGCAACAGATATCCTGCAATAAAGTCATAAGATATATGAAACCATGCCACTGGAGCTCAAAAGTTTCAAGTATACAGCATATTGAACTTACATTCCTTTTTCTCGATTCCGTATTACGACCCCTACACAAGTTGTGGCCCCATCAGTACCTATTAGCTTGGGATAAAGAAATATTGCAAGCACATTTTAGATTTATCAAAGTGAGAAAATTGTACTAAAACAAATTATGGTGAAAACTGTAATATGACGAGCATTTTAAAGAAAAACTCAAACATTAGAGGCATGTGAAATATTGAGCGGTGCTAAAAGATGGGAATTGAAATTATTGGCAAATGCTCTTAAACAGATTTATTAATCTATATAATAACAAAACATTTATGCTGTGAATACAAAATTGTAACTGATATAGAACCAATTTTTTGTTCACTACTTACTATTCTCAGCACAATGGAATTCACAAAGTGCAGAAGAAAAGATACGAAGGAGATTGAGCATAGTAATTAATCAAATTCATTTTTTTAAACAATCCACTGCCACTCCAGGAAAAGGAATAAGTCAGACAGGACATATGGATGCTGATACTAGCTATTGATCACCTGATAAATCAAAATGGACAGGTGAAGGGAATATGAATTGTCCAATTTCTTTGGAAACACTGAACAGATAAACTTTCACCAAAAAAAAAGTACTATTAATAGAATTCAATTTTAGGGGATTGAGCCACAGGGTTTTAGGTAGTGGAAGGTGGCAAAAGTTAAACCTCCTAAATAATGGTTTATAACCACAACATCATGAAGTTCGAAAAATCTTGGAAAATTTGAGCATCACACTGCCACCACAAAGATGTGATACATTCGGATTTCAATCTGCAAGACACATATCTGCCTGACATTTGGCTGGTAAAGTACATTATTACGGGATTAGATATATTGGGTAGAAAATACATTGGGCTTAGAAAATGCCGAATACACTAGAAATAGGGATGGAGGAGGAAAAAGAAAGAGGGCGGAGAGTTGGTAAGAGGGCACAAATTCACGTTGTTCAGTCAGTTTACTAGCTTGAGCTAGTGTAGGAAGGAGTGTCTTTCTTCTTGCAAAAGGAATCAATCCTTGGCTGAGAATCTCTCTCATATTAGCTTTCTAATTGAATCAATGCTTCTTTCATCTTAATTTTGTTAATCCCTGTTTTTTTTATTCGTTTGAGATTATTTAGTATCTAAAAAATGTCCTGCATAAAGATAAAAGATAATTTTGGACTGATTGTGCACTGCCAGATATTTCAACATTATATGTCAAATCTTAAAGGAAAACATATTTGAGAAGCCAAGTAGAGAGATAAAAACATACATCCACCAGCGCAGGGTCAACAGTTGCAAATTCCCTTTGGAAAAGGTAGACCCATTTACAATTTCTTGAAACTTCGGAACTACGATTTTCATCAACTGAGATCTTCCTCTCAGGCATAGATTTAAAGCTTTTTGAGGCAGACACCAAAGCTGGATGCTTCATCAAAGCAATCAAATCATCCATACCCTGTCAAGCGTTGAAATTAAATCCAGAAGGAACAAACCAGCTCATATCTTGGTTACACTATTTAGTGACGATCTGAGCCAGCTTTTAGTAGTTAATTTCATCTACACTTCTTGTCTCACCTTGTACTATGAACTGACAATGGATTCTAGGAGAACAGAAAAATCACTCCCATCCCTTGATCAAGCACACACCACATCTTGCCTCATTTTTTGTTAATCATGCCCATCAAAAAGTTTGACTAGGGTAATTTTGCTAGGTATCTCTCAAAAATTATAAAATAAACAATCCCCACCCAAAAAAACAAAAGAAAACGAACCCAAGCACTAACATTTGAGTTCTCAATTAAGTAAACACGTTTATATTCAAGAACCCATCAACAATTTCGTAGCTTGACCATTACTCAATATCTGAAGATTGAAATGTCAAAGAATACCTGAGAGTCAGGAGCATATGGAACCCCGCCTACATAAATCATGGCTTTTAGGAAGTGTTCGGATTTGGGCTTCAGCTGAATTCGACAACTACTAAATAATTATATATTAAATTACATGAAAATCCTCGGTTCATGTTTCAATTTGTGATTTACTCTTTATAGAATAAAATTTTAGTTTGAACCATCTAATTTTGACAAAGATATCAAAAATATTTTTATTTTATAATTGAGCTAGAAATGATATCAGAGTCGATGTAAAATTATTTTAAACATACAATGTTATTATTACTGTATAATTAAATGTTTGAGGAGAAGATTTCTTCAAAAATTTATAGATCCGAACATATGTTCAAGATTAAATATTTACAGGACTTATTCCAATACTTTGAAAAATATACAAAAGTCCAGAGGAACATATCAGAGTCCTAAAGTAAACTTACGATTCTAAGTAATAGATTCTTATAAATAGTCTCAGATTCCTCTAAATTATGCCGAGATTTTAGAGGGATCCAAAAGAAGGTACCGAACTATAACAATCAATTATACTATGTACTACATAAAATTAAGGAAATCCTTGAAAAACAAGAAGAAATTCTTGAAACATTAGGACACATTAGCTAATAAAAAAATGAACATAAATGATTTTATATTTAAAACTAAAATACATAATGAATATGCATAGGGTTTGATTTGAGGAACTTTATTCTGATAAGTTGTATGGACCATATGAACTTTGTTGTCACCAGAGCTTAAGTCCAAATAATTTATTTTAGCAGTTTAGTTTATTCTTAAGAGAAGAAATAAGCAAATTTTTATCGCTTAGTATTACGTGACAAATGAGAAATTTATGAGAAGTTGCAATTGTTACCATAAAATAGTCCATCTACATGCCTTCACCATTATGAATTTTGGATAGAGAGACCGATAGTTTTTCTACCTGTTAATTTTTTATTTCATAGTTTTCAATAATTATAATTCAAAGTTTTAATTATTATTGAATGGTGTTTAATATGAAATTTCATTTATTAATAAATTGATTTTGAATATTATCATACAGATAATAATTATCTATAATATACAGAATGTAAAATTTAAAAAAAGATTTTTTTTTATTTTTCATATACTCGAATTATATTTTCTAAACATTATCTATAATTTTTTTTATTTTTAATTCTTTGCCGTGAAATGAAAATTATAAATGACATATTAAAAATTATTTTCTTTGTTAGATCCCTTGATTTTGCTGATAACAAACAATAATTCATTGTATTAGAATAAGCTACAATGTTTCGTGTATTCGCAGATACTCGAGCAACATGCTATCGGATTCAAGAGTTAGGTAAATGGTTGCAGGATACTTAGCCTGTCCTACCGGTAAAGCTACTCAACCGCTCCATTGATTATTCACACTACTACGAGATAAACTTGTCACTCGAACGGACCACTCACATAAATATTAAAGTAATTCGTAGTTGGACAGAGTTCATAATATTTGTGCAAGTCAACAAATCAGTCGATAGCTTAAAATAAAAATATCGTATAGATCATATAAACTCTCATCTAACAATTATTCTATCTGTCTGCAATCTGAAAATTTTTGTATAAAGTTGACTTTAAAGGCGCAAAAGTAGGAAAGACATCAAAGAGAACTTAATGAAAGCTCCAACACATGACAATGATGTGTCCATATTGTCTGTCTATAGTACAAAGAGTCGTTGGACGAAAACAAAGATTCCAGTACTAAACATAGAGAATGCAAGCCAAGATTCAAAAGATACAAGAAAAAGAAGAAACACACTTGAAGCAAAAATTCAAATATCTTGCATACTCAAAGACTTCTGAGCACACTTCTCATATATATCCTACAATGCTCAACAGCTCTCTCTTCAAGATATTATTAGATCTACAAGGATCATTCAGAGTTTAAGACAAATACTCGACCGTCGTTTTCTACTAGAGACAGCTTGAGAAGTTGCAAATACTTTGAATATTAGGATTCATTCTTTTGTTACCTTTGTGGTTTTTTTGGTTGTTTTACTGAGGATCTCAACCATTGTAAGAAATACTAGGAGTTTCAATTTAGGCCGTTGATAAGACTTGAGGTTGAAATGGTTTGTTATAAAGGTACCTGTAAAACCAAAGTCTTCTAGCCAGGGGCATAGCTTCACTAGGGGCTAGGGTGGGCTTTAGCCCAGCCTAGTCTCGGGATTAATATGTATATATAGTTATGTATTTTAGGAATTTTAGTCACTGAGCAAAATTTTTATACATGGATTTATATGAGTTTTAAATAATCTAGCATTTGAGCTTATTCGATATCTATGTAGTTATCTTAATTTATATATTTACTCATTCTAATTTTACATTATATATATATTTACATAAATATATTGAATAAACTAAAAAAATATAAATACTAAATAATAATAAAATTAAGTGATAATTATTAATTAGAGTATATAATTGTATAACTAAATTATTTGAATGAATAATGTCATATGTACATTCAATTTTTTTACTTACTTTACCATGGATTCATTATTATAAATGATATTTATCATGTATCTTGATATATTAAAATCTTAAGATGATTTTTAAAATTTATCTAGTTCATATTATACAAAATACAACAAAAAAAATTTAAAAATATATTAAATAATATTTACATTTTCAATGTCCAGCCCACCCTATTTTAAAATCTTGGCTACGCCCCCGCTTCTAGCGAATTCATTCATAAGTGAAACAAGATGAGACATAGAAGGATTTTCGCCTTCGAACTTCCATATATTATGTGTCATTTAATCTATCGCATTTACTTATATATTTGAGTATATAAAAATAATAGGAACGATCTGACTGTTTTCTACACTATATGTGATCCGACTGTTACCTTAGAGTTGAGAAAAATAGGTTTTTATAGCAAACACTATCAAGACCGGTCATATTAAATTCAGTGATTTAGAGAAAATTTTAAAAGAGTTTATTCACCACCTCCCTTTAAACTCTAACTCTATCTTAACAAGTGAGATCAGAGAGGTTTTCTTTTCTCTACTACACACACACACACAATCAATTGTCATCTATTACAAGATTCCAATGTTCTCAAAGGAAAATTATGGTTACTAGAAAATTTGTATGCAAACACACTTAGCCGCTCAAGATGATAATTGAAAAATTTGTATGCAGGCATACTTAGCCGCTCGGGATGATGAAATATGGTATGCCATCATTGATGGTCCAATAAAGATTCTGAAGGAAAATATGGTCGTTATTGTCCCTGAAGGTTCTCCACAGATGGTGGATAAAGAACCGGTACCACATTTGTGGAGCATATCTTCAGCCACCAGTACCTCTCATCCTCCTCTCAATCTTGCTATTAATATTTCGCCTATATTCGAAACAACGAAGCTGTTGTGAAATATGAATTGTGTTTTATATTTAGTGTTTTTTTTTTTTTGCAGCTTTTAATTTATATCACTGAGTTGTGGGATATCATCGAAACATTGCAGCTCACCAGATTTCAGTTTGATTGATTTCGAATTTCAGTTTCCAACTTGATATAGCAGCTTTACACTTGAGTAAAATATATTAGAAACACAATAAAAAGTTTGTCATCATCAAAATCAAGATTGACCGTGTTTTCTACTCAACAATATCCCATTTTTGATGATCACAAGCAATGATTTCATCTAACATATTTCTCATCCTTTTTATGTGAATAAAAAAATCATATTTTCAAAACAATTCAAGCACAAGCTTTATATCCCCCCTTAAAATTATAATTAGTTCCCCTTATATTTCTAAAAAATCAGAAATGATAAAATTAGAGGGACGACTAACCAAATTTCTCCATAGTCTATTTTATGTGATAACACACATGATTTGACTTAAATGAATAAACTTCTTTTCCTCGAGCATGACCATGCTATAAATTTTACACCACTGTAATCCTCTACAATTATAGTTTGCAATGCAAAAGCAGTTTTTCTTTCAAAAATTTATTCCATTTTTCCCACGATTGTTGCAAGCTGCTCGAAAATTCAACTTGACATATATGTTAGAAAAATATGAAATTTCGAATTTCGAATTTCAAAATAATTTTAAAATAGTTCTTTCAAGAACAGCTATCTCTGATACAAATTGATAGAATTGTTTGGGAGATAATCATTGAACTACAATAACTCGGTTTTTGAAATATTGTACAAACAAAAATTAAATCGACTTTGATTTTCAAAACAAGCGGAAGAATTTCAAAATAATTCATCACAAAAATCGATTTAACATTTTGAAAAGTATTTAAAATATATGTAAGTTGAATGTATAAAGATATTTTTGTTTGAAGTATTTTATCAAATACTTGATATGCAATATTGGGTTGAAGAACATATAAAATACTTCGACAATGTATCTTAAAAAAAGTAGCAATAATGAAATTTAATAAATAAATAGAAACGAATTTGTTTATGAATGTTCGGAGATTAACAACTCCTATGTCACCCCTTCTTCCACCTAGGAAGGACTCACTAGAAGACTTTGATTTATACAACTCCTCGTATAAATATTCAACTTACGACTTATCCATTGTCTAATTGAAATTCCTAACACACTCGATTGTAAAACGCAACCTCACAACCCGCATAATGTTTAACGTATCTTATGCCAATAATACAAACACAGTCTTTAATGTTTTTGTGTGAAAACTTACACAAATAAACTTCGAAGCTTAACTCTCATGTATATGTGTGAGTGATTGTGTGCGAGGATTTTTACAGTGTACGTATATATCAAATGTATCTTCACACTTGGATTTGCTATCATTTTAGCTAATTTCTTCATGTAAACGGCCTATACTTTGAATCATCTTCCAAATATTGTATTTAATCTTCAATATGTTGTATGTATAGTCTCCAATAGTGATATATACATTAGATACGAGAATATGACCGTTTGGAAATGTTGTGTATGGATTCTGACATTGTAATGATCAAATTCGCATTTCTTACCATTTTCATGGAAATTGTACTCATTTCTCTTAGCTTTCAATGGAATTAGGAATAACTTAATTCCAAGTTCGTATGATAAAGATTAGGCTCTTAACAATCAGGAATTTGTTCTTCATTCTTTGCAGAACCAATAAATTTATCGTGGATTATCAGCTTTTTCTGCTCCGATTCAGAATTTTCTTTTTGAATATGATTTTTAGATCCTTATCTTAGCTTTGTAATACTTATTGAATAGTTTCATTTTGAACAACTGAGCTGAAAGATATGACCAAAATACCATAACTGCTCCATTCAAACTGATTGTTGTTTCCGTTATCATCAGCTCAATCTTGTGACTAATATTTCGCCAAGATAACTTTTGAACCAACTGAGCTGTTGTGAAATATGACTTGTGTAAAATTGAGTTTTTTTTATTCCTTCATTTTGGCGGCTTGTCTTTTGTATCATCGACTTATGAGATATCATCTAAACATTGAAGCTCGCCAGATTTTCAGTTTGGTTGATTTCGAGTTACGGTTTCAACTTGAGATATCAACTTTACACTTAAATAAATATATTATAAACACAATAAAAAAATTTATCATCATCAAAATCAAGATTGCTTATGTTTCTCAACCCAACAATGTTTTTACAAGAAAAAAGAGTATTCCACATTTTTTGCATTAAATTGTTGAATAAGCATCGATAACAAGTCGGAGGTGTCACAAAAATATATATTTTGGGATATTTAATTTTTAAGATTAATTCCCATTTATATATAAAAATACTTAAAAAAATTACTATTATGTTCATGTCATATATAATATTTGTGTATTATATTACATATGTTACGTGTGTGTCTCAGCTACTAATATTATATTATCATAAGGGCTTTAAAGTAACTACTTGTGGTGTAACATTATCCATTTTTCAAAATCTTATAAATTATTAAAAGTATTTTTATTTATATCTATACTTCTAAATTTTTAGATGGCTACATAACTCTTAAAAAATACTATTAAAATTTATTAATTTGAAAAAAAAATTTATCATGTTTAAATAATTATTCCAACTGCACAACCCCCCAACACATGCAAAATGGTACTGATATATATGTCTGTGCAAAAACCTTTTATAGTGATCAATTTTGTCATTTTAATGGACAGACAAAAATATGCCTGCTTTTTTTCCATAAAAAATGTTATAAGAATCTAATTTAGTAAATCATAAAAATAATTAAATAATTTGTAGATCATAACTAATGAAGTAAAAATAAAAATAAAAATATTAATTAATTAAGTGAGAAATCTAAACATGCGAATTTTTAGGTGCATGACTTACTTGTGTATATATAAAATTAAAGATGCACATTTTTTTGTTGAGAAAAGATTCTCAATCTTTATCCGTCAAATTTTTTTTATTTTTCTAATTTTAAAAAAACTTTAATGTTATTAAAAAATGAAACAACGATCTTCAAGTCTATTTCAAAGAGATGGCCGATGATTTTTCTGGTAAAAAATGTTATTTAATTTCAAATTCTAGATAGATCAAATCTCTAAAATTTTGTATTCTAAAATCTCATTGTATTAATATCTTTTAGTATCAAATAATATCTAATTAAATAATAAGATTCTCAATATATTAAAGATATTATTACTATTGTTTCGGATGTTACCACAATAATTCAAATAATTAATTATCTCATGATCTTTATTCATATTATTGTCTTTAATTTATGGCATGATTATCTATATTTCTATATTATTATTTTATATTATTAAATGTGAAACTTTTAAAATAACTATCTTCGAGTAGGGATGGCAATTTCCTCCGAACCCGATGGAGGATCCGATACCCGACCCGAGTAGAAGAGGGTATGAAGGGATTTTTAGACCCGATTAAATAATTGTGTAATCGGGTATGGGGATTTTTGGGTTCGGGTATGGAGGCGGGTTTGATATAATCCTGACCCACACCCGACCCGAATACCCGTTTAAATTAATATATATATATATATATATATATATATATATATATATATATTTATATGAAAGCCTGAAAAAATTTAAATTGGCCAGTTTTGGCCCAGTTGAAGGTTAAGTCCCAACAGGTGTCATGGGCCTGCTCTTTCCACCGCAGCACATATGAGGACAATACTACGTGGGCTGGGCTCCTCTCTCCACCTTAACACACAGCTAAAGGTTACGGTGACGGCTGGCTTCCTTCTTCGACTCTTCTCTTCGTTTTCCTTGTCTTCCTTCGTTCTGGAGCCTTGGTTTTCGGCCTCCGACCCTTGCACCGAGAAAGTCCACCCAAAAAGGTTTGCTTGGTGTGTTGTCTTCATCCTCCATCGTGCAGGTTTGCTTGGTGTGTTGTCTTCATCCTCCATACCGATACTCTTTTTTAAAATATAATCAATGCTGTACTCAAATTCCTATACTCAGTAGAACTCAATGCTGTACTCAAATTAGAGGGTAAATAGATTAATGAGAAATGGGTTTGTGCGAGGCTAAAATGTGGATGTCGTTACTATGAAGTTGGATCAATTTCTCCAATTTGATCGAATTGACCAACATGAGATATGTTTTTATCAAATAACAAAACAATACTATTTGACAGGTAGATTGTTGATTACATTTACCAAGGCTCTCACTTTCACTTTCGTTGTGGTGACTGTTAGTGACAACACATTTACGTGAACATTTACGTGAACATTTCAAAAATTTGTCCAAGAAGAACTGTTAGTGATATAAGGCAGAAATTGCTGATTAAAGAGCAAAACAAGGGGGAATTTGCTATTAAAGGCTTTCAATTTGATCAAGAAACATCAAGGTCAATTCTTGCTGAAATGATAATTTTACATGAGTATCCATTGGCAATAGTGGAGCATCATGGATTTCATAAACTTTTAGCAAGTCTTCAGCCTTTGTTCAAGGTTCAAAGTCGCAATACCATCAAGAAGGATATACTAAAATGTATGATTATGAAAAGACAAAAGTATTGAGTTTATTGGAATCTAATAAAGGCAAAATTGCTTTAACCACCGACATGTGGACTGCATCTAATCAGAGGAAAGGATTTTTGGCTTTGACTGCCCATTTCATAGATGATAATTGGACTTTGCAAGGTCGTATTTTGAGGTATATATTCTATTTTTCACTCAAATATGTAACATTTTTCACACTTTTTATGATTTCAGTCAAATAGATACTTACATATATACATTATTTTAATTGAATTATGTAGGTTTGCTTATGTTCGTTCTCCACATACCTCAGAAGTCCTTGCTAATGTGATAGTTAAGTCTATGATGGATTGGAATATTGATAGGAAAATACCCACCATTACTGTTGATAATTGTTCCACTAATGATTCTCTTATGAACTATGTGATGCATAAGCTTGATCGTTCTACACTTATGCTGCAAGGGTCTTTACTTCATATGCGTTGTGCTGCTCATATTTTGAATTTAGTTGTCCAAGATGGTTTGGATATCATTGCACCTAGTGTTGAGAAAATTCGTGAAAGTGTCACATATTGGAGAGCATCTCCTAAAAGAGAGCAAAAGTTTGATGATGTGGCACGGATTGTAGTACGCAATATGAATGCTAAAAAATTGGTGTTGGATTGTAAAACTCGTTGGAACTCAACATATGTGATGCTCATGATTGCTATATCTTTTAAAGATGTGTTTGCTCGTCTGAGATTTCGTGATCCATCATATAAATGTTTCCCAACAGATGATGAGTGGTTGTTAGCAGAAGAGGTTTCTAAGATGTTGCAAGTGTTTTATTCTGTTACTGAAGTATTTTCTGGAAGAAAATATCCCATAACTAATATCATTTTTCCTAAGGTTTGTGAAATTAAAGCTTCATTGCTCAAGTGGACCACATCTCCTAACAAGGTAATTTCTTCCATGATTGAAAGGATGCTTTCCAAATATGAGAAGTATTGGTGTGATATTCATGGGGTGATGGGAATAGCTACTATTTTAGATCCAAGATATAAGACAAAGTTGGTTGAGTATTGTTTCAAAAGAACACATGGAGAGATTGGTTTTAAAGAACCTGTTAGAAAGATTAAAAAGATGTGTTATGATTTGCTTGACAATTATACAAATAATAATGGTTATGGCAGTGTTGAACAAAGATCAACGGAGACTAGATTGAATACAAGTATTGATGATTTTTTGGATAGTTTCGATAAAGAAGTAGCACTTGAGTGTGATGTTTACATTGATATGAAGACTGAGCTAGATCATTATTTGGAAGACAAAGTGTTGCCGGAAATGTTGATTTTGACATATTGGAGTGGTGGAAGACTAATGGAATCAAATATCTCACTTTGATGAGGATGGCACGAGGTCTGCTTGCCATTCCAATATCAACGGTGGCTTCAGAATCATCATTTAGTACTGGTGGCAGATTGGTGAGTTCCCATAGAAGCAGGCTTCATCCAAAAACCATAGAAGCGTTGATGTGCACTCAAAGTTGGTTATTGAATGAGAAACAAGGTAATATAAATTGTATTTTTAGTTTTTATTGTTTTTGAACAAAAATATTATTAATTTACAATATCCACTAATGATTTTTTTCTTTGAATTTTGTAGCTACAAGTTCACAAGAAACGGAAGCATATTACTCTTCAGTTGAATATGATGAGGACACTATTGATGTTGATGTTGTAAGTTTTTAATACAATATAATTTTGTTAAATTTGACATTGAAAATAAACTGTTGGGTCAATTATTTATGTTGTTCTTCATCATTTTGCAGGACACTACAATGTCAAGTGATGAAGACATGTACGATTAGTTCGGAGATAAACCGATTTAGTTTGATTTTGGGTTGATAATGCTTACATATGATTAAACTAGGGGTAGCCCGTAGATGATTAATCAATTGAATTATGAATTTTTGGATATGATGTAAATTCTACTATATTTTTGTTGAATTGCGTACTTTTGTTCAACTAATATAAACTATTTTTAATATTTCGTTATTTTTTCTATAAAGTTTATTTTGTTCATTAATAATTTTTCTTATTGTTCATTTAAATAATTTTTTAAATATTCATAACTTCGTTGAAACAATTTAAATTTGAAAAAATTCAATTGTATATGATAATTGGGTATTTGGGTAGGGTATGAGTATTCGATAATCCGATGGGTATGGAGATGGGGATAAAATTCAATACCCGATGGGTATGGGGATGGGGATGAGGATGAATTTAATAAATGGGTGTGGAGATGGGTGTATGAAATCCGACCCATACCCTACCCATTGCCATCCCTATCTTCGAGGACACCAAAATATTTAATTCCATAATTATCTTTTTTATTCTACTAAAAATCTCCTCAATTCACCCGATATTTTATGTAGAAAAAATTTTAAACAAACTTCTCTTTTAAATCTAATTATTTTTTAAATTGAAAATAATTTCGTATCAATTATTTAATATTATTGATTAAATTAAAAATAATAATGACAAATACAGCAAGTCTGCATCTTTTACTTGTACGTATAAAGTGTCCTTATTTGCATCTCCTCACCGAGTTACGGAAGACACAAGACCAAGAAAGGAAGACAGCATATTGTCGACAAACTTGTGAGTAATTTATGTTCGTAGTAGTAATTCAAGTACATGTTGTAAATTTCATTTATTCTGTCAATAATTACGTTTTATGATTGATCAGCGGATAATATAACCGTATAGGATTGAATTGCTTCGACTCGAGATTCTAATGGGGGCTTTAATCCGAGTCCTGATTTGAGATATTTGTTCAAAGTTTTTACCACTAAAAAAAATCCCATCTTTGTGTGAGAAGAGGCGATTCGTGATACTTTGTTTTTGTTACTTTTTTTTAGAAAACAGATTGATTTTCGTGATTCTTGAATCTCCGCACGTTGTGACTCAGGAACAATCAAGAAAATGGCTGTGGACAAGCTATTCCTTGGATCACATCTTGAGGTACTGCTTCAGAAATTGAGCGATGGTGCTGCGATGGACTTAGCCCGCCGCCTGAGAGTCGATTGCGATTTCAAGGAGATGTGGATGTCCCTTTTGCTTGTTGCTCACGTGCTTGAGGATGCTAAACCCGTAAACATACGGTTAGAGGAGCTAAGAGATTTGGCTTATGACTTGGAGGATGTAGTGGATGAATTCACCACCCTAGCTTTGATTCAAGATGTGAAGAAGGGGATCCAGCATACTAAGAATAGTATGGTGCGGAAACTGATTCTTACCTGCAGCAATTTCACGCCCAGGGCACTGGTATCGAATCGCAGGCTGGTGTCCACAATAAAAGACATCAGAAAAAAACTGAATAACATCTCTGAAAAATGGAGTGATTGGAATTTGAGAAACTTTGGTGGGCTGTCCAGTCGATCAGGAGTAATGAGGTCGGAAAGCACTTATCAGTTAATGGAATATGATGTTTATGGGAGAGATGAAGATAAGAAAGCTATAAAAGAAATTTTACTCAGGGTTGAGTCGAGCACTAAGAATTTCAGTGTCATTCCAATTGTTGGAATGGGCGGTATTGGGAAAACGGCTCTTGCCCAACTGCTTTATAACGATGAAGACGTGAAGAGAAACTTTGGTGTGAGGGTTTGGGTTCATGTCTCCCAGAAATTTGATGTGTTGAAGATCACCAAAAAAATTCACCAAGCGGTCACTAAAATGAGTGGTACTGGGTACATGGATTTAGCCATGCTTCAAGAAGATCTGCATGAGAAGATAGTGAATATTAAGTTTTTTATTGTTTTCGATGATGTTTGGAACAAGAACTATGTGGAGTGGCATGATCTATGCAGCCATTTGAGTTTTGGGCTGTCCGGAAGCAAAATCATATTTACAACTCGCAATCATGTTGTTGCATCAGTGGTAGCCTCTGCTCAATCTGCCTACCACATGAAATTATTAACCGATGAAGAATGTCAATCCATACTGGCTCAACATGCTCAGATATCATCCCAGGAGAATTCCCATTTACAAGAAGTTGTTCGAGGATTAGCAAATATGTGTAAAGGCTTACCTTTGGCGGCAAAGGTATTGTAGAATGAATTCCATCAAATCAGCTGTCAATAATCTTCAAAATATTGGTAGTCAGTCAATGGGTCTTGTATCCATCTACTTTAAATTATTAGCACTATGTTAGGCAATTTAAATCCCTTGTTATCACATACAGTCAATCATAGCAGATAATTAGGAGTATTTTTATATGATTCTTTGTAGTTTTGTGCTCAATCATCTCTTGTATCGTTGTATATCTACTCAAAATACAATCAATATAACTAAGGCATTACATTCTTACAGGTAGTTGGTGGAGTTTTACGCTCTAAGAATAGCAAAGACGAATGGAAAGATGTTCTAAGTAGCAAGATATGGAGTTTATCGAAAGAAAATATTCTTCCCATTTTAAGATTGAGTTATCACCATCTTCCTTCACATTTTGAGGCTTCCGTTTGCATATTGCTCGGTTTTTCCAAAGGATTATGAATTTGATCAAAATGAGCTTGTACATTTGTGGATGGGAGAAGGTTTTCTTGATGTTCCAAATGAACGAAAAAGCAAGAAAGACTTGGGTCATAAGTACTTCAACGAGCTGCTATCAAGATCCTTTTTCCAAAGAAAAAGTGGCAGAGATTCAAAATTTGTAATGCATGATCTTATAAGTGAATTAGCTCATTTTGTTTCGGGAGGAGTGTGCTACTGTTTGGATGATAAATTGGACACTGATCAGGATCACCAATTACCCAAGAAGATTCGGCATGCTTCTTTCCTTGGTCATGAATGTGAACATTTACTTGAATTTGAGGGCTTCCGACAAATTAAAGGTTTGAGAACGTTCTTGCCAATGCCAGTACAAAATTCGCTCTCTTCACCTCCTTTCCACTTATCTAATAGGATTTTAGTCGAAATGATACCAAGATTGCATAGCTTGAGAACTTTATCGTTAAGCGGCTATTCCATCACTGAGCTGCCGAGTTCCATTTGCAACTTGATACTTTTACGCTACCTTAACCTATCCGGGACACTAATTGTTACGTTGCCACCTTCTGTAAGTGGTCTATTGTCTTTGGAATTTTTGTCTCTAAGTGATTGTCGTTTAATCCACAAGCTTCCGTTGACCTTAGGGGATCTATCTAACTTATGCCATCTTGATATCTCTAATACTGATCGACTGAAAGATTTGCCGGTCGAAATCAGTAGACTGTTGCGTCTCCAGATATTGCCTAAAATCATTTTGGGTGGAGTTGGTAATTTTGGACTCAAGGAATTGAGGTGGCTGAAGCATTTAAGAGGTACTTTTGCCATTTTTGAGTTGCAAATCTTGACGATGCAACAGAGGCTGGTCTTTGGTACAAGAGCGAAATTGAAGATTTGCAATTGTCGTGGGGAAGTGCTGACGCTGTTAATTCCCAAGGTATAAGTCACGAAGATGTCATAGACCAGCTAGAGCCTCATCATAATTTAAGAAAACTCAAGATTGAGTCGTACAAAGGTGTTAACTTCCCGGATTGGGTTGGGGATCCATTGTATGCAAAATTGTCAAGTTTGTCTCTTAGCAACTGTACTGAGTGCACATCTTTACCGCCTTTAGGATTGCTGCCAGAGCTCAAACACCTGCATATTGGAGGCATGCCAAGAATCAAATGCATTGGAACCGAGTTTTATGGGAGGTAAACCGATGTCCCATTTCAAAGGCTCGAAACTCTGAGATTTGAGCATATTGTCAGAATTGGAGAAATGGTCTGCTAGAAGTGAGGAGAGCATGATACACTTCCCACTTCTTCATCGGCTTACAATGTTCAAATGCGACAAATTAAATGATGTTGCTCCGATGAGCTTACCTTTTCTATCAGAGTTAGATACTGAGGGATGCAACATTGTTTTGTTAAAAGACAAAGGGAAATATTGGCCCAAGTTTGCTGGAAAGATCGATGGAAATAACGTGCATCAACAGAAAAATTAACTTTCGACCACTCAGGACACCAAATCGGGTATTATCCGCATTTGCTATCAATTTCATAAACTTTAGGACCACCACGCTCATGTCACCGAAGAAACACGAAATTCTAATCCTCCAATTAATTAATTTTCTTTTTTTATGTGCAGTACGTACAGATCATGGTCACAGAATGCTTTGCAGGAAGAACACAAGTCTTTGTTTTCTTTTTAATTATTGCAAACATAACATTTTGGATATGTTTAAATCGTACTTCTGGATTGTTTCTTCAGATCTTTTTAAGCAATATAATATGCATGTAATGGTATCCCAATATATTATCGTATTTCGTTTATAGCAGTTCGATGGAGAACATTTCAAAAACAACTCTATTTATTTCAGCTCACTTATCCTATCTGATATCTATTTTACAAAATATACGTCGAAAGCAATAGATTATAATTTTTTCATAAATCTCGCATGATATGAATTATTACAAAAAATATTTTTTATTAGCTAAAAAATAAATATAACAATTATTATCAAATAATTGTGTAAATTATAAATCAATTAATAACTAGTCACGACTGAGATGTTGTGTAATTTAATTGTGTTAATTACCACAACTTGATGTTTTCAGCAAAAAATATATTCATAAAATAATTTATTTATTTTGACAATGGAAAAATTATGATTTTTAATACAATAATAATAAAACTTTAATATTCCAAATTCACATATTGAATCGTTATACCTAATATATAATATATGTCCATATAAAAATATTAATGCTAGGCCTTGAGTCCTCAATGTAATCCGTGAAATAGTATCACTTATTTATATCTGTGATACGAGTCAATCCAATCCATATTTGTAATTAAAACAATAATTTTAGCATAAAAAGTAATATTTTTTATAGGTCGGGTCAGATCGAATATCCATATCACAAAATTGAACTTTAAATCGGTCTCGCATGAGTTTATGTGTTGTTAGAAAGAGGATGTTATTTTTACTCAAATTTTGTTAATCGCATAACATGATTTTATATTCATATAATTTCATAACATGATTTTTATTTACGCCATTTACCTTTTTTTTTTCCCAATTTATTATAGCCAAAAATATTTTCTACAAAAAAAAATTTATTCTACAACATGCTAGTTTTTTTATGTTCATATGATATGTATAATTATTAAATTATAATATATTCAATATTTATTTCAGTAAAATATTTTTTAAAATAAAGGAATGTTATCCATATACTAATTTTTTAAAAATCTTACTTTATTTTTTATTATCTCGTGCGCCATATTTTTGTAATTTTTTTTTAAAAAAAACGGAATAATAATTATAAAATAAAAAATTCAATTTCATTAATTATGAAAAAGTCAAAAAAATTCTAAAATTTATTGGCATCTTTTTCAAAAGAATTATAAATGCATGAAATTCAATTTTGGTATATATTTCTTTTAAATGAATTTTTTTAACTAAGTAAAAAATTTAATTTAATTCCTAGGAAATAATTTTAAAACATTATTTTTTAATTAAAAAATTGAGAAGTTATGACACATTAGCTAATAAAAAAAAATATAATCAAGAGTGGCCTTGCAATATGATCATTCCTTACTTTTTACATGATGACACCTTAACTAATAAAAAATAATATAAATGACATTATGGAAAAAATATCTCACATGTTTGGAAATAATATCAAATGAATTATGGTAAGATTTTCACCCCACCTTTTAAATAGGAGGAGCCTCATTCTCGATTTTTACACCAAAATATATCACACAAAATTCGTGAGTGTGCTCCCTAGTGCTATCAAGATTCTGAAGCATTTTTTTTCAAGTCGAAGTTCTGTCCAAGTGCTGTAAAAAAATGATTTACGATTACGATTACTATGACAATTATGAAAATATGATTTTATGAAAATGTTTATGCAGGAAAGTCGTGTTATGTATTTATGTTTAAATTATGCTATGTACGAGCTATGTTAAAATTGCATGAATTTTATTATGTATAACTTAATATTTACGGGTTAAGCATGCTGAGTCATTAAAAGCCCGTTTGGTATCAAAAGTTTTTTGATTAAAAAAGTGCTTTTTTAAGTTGGCTTTTAAAAGTGCCTTTTTAAGTAAAAGTTGTGTTAGTATTGTGTTTGGATGAATAGATAAAAAGCACTTTTTAAATTAATAAATGTGTTTGGATATATATCATTAAAGTGCTTTTTTAACTCATTAATTTATATATATATTTTATAACGGATTTCTAAACAAGTGTGATGTATAAATATAAATAATTAAATCCATACCAAAACAATAAAATATTGAAATCTTAAAAACCATAAAAGCAATTGTTAATAACAATGGTTAATGTTTACATTCTACTTTAATTTATTTAAATAAAAACTAATAGTTCAATGTCGACCTTGTATTGGCAGTGAATTTTTTATGTCATCTCTCAATTCTTTCATTTCTGTAATATTTTCTTGTGTTGGCTCTTGCCATCTCGTACCTCTGTCATGGACATAAACATTTTCACCATCTTGCTCGATTTCTTGTAAATCATCAATATTTTCGAGTTGTTCAAGAATATCTCCAGCCGCATCGTATCGCCTTATGAAATTGTGTAAAGCAAAACATGCCACTATAATTTTAAATTGAGTATCTAGACAAAATGTGGGCATATTTTGTAATACCTTCCATCGTGCTTTGCACACTCCAAATGTTCTTTCAATAACCGTCCTTAAACTGGAATGATGATAATTAAATACTTCATTTTTTTATCTGAACTTTGGAGCCAATCGAAATTGAGGTAAATGATATCTAGTATCTTTATACGGTCCCATAAAGCCTTTGAAAGTAGGATAACCTGCATCAACTAAATAATATTTACCTGCAAAAAATAAGAGTTAAAGTGTAAATATTTATCTAACAATTATTTAAAAAAACATATAAGATATATTAATATCAAACTTTCAGGTGGGAGTGGAAAATGCAATCTCTCGCTGCGCATAGCCTCTTTAAAAATTTTAGAATCATGAGCAGAACCTTCCCAACCAGCCCATACAAAAGTAAAGCACATGTCGAAGTCGCATACAGCCATAACATTTGTTGAAGTATACCCTTTTCTTCCAATGAAATCTATTTGCTTGCTAGGCGGAACACGAATGCATATATGTGTGCCATCAATAGCCCCTATACAATCTTTAAAATAAGGCCAATATCTTTTGTCATTCTTAATATATTCAGGGACATCTGTAAAATTAAGATCGATAGGTTTGATGATATCTCTCGACAACTTCCATATGGACTCTAAAACGCTGTGAAACTGTCTTGAAACAGTTTCCCCCGATTGTTGAAAACGCTCTTGAACATTTCTAACTGAAGCAAGTTGACCCATCATGTACAAAAATAATCCCACCTTTTCATAGATATCAACTCCTTTTGTTGGCTGTAAGCTATATTTTTGGAGTAGATCGTCACATAGTTTATAAAAAACATGTTTCCTCATTCTAAACATTTCAAAGCATCGTGTCTCATTACCATTTAATATCTCTACCACCCATTGAGACCCTGATAACCACGATGTCCTACATTTTTCTTTAACAATATATTTCAAAACATAATTCGTAACACCACACAAGGATAACAAAATCATTCTTTTCTTAGATACATGTGTATTTCTAATAGAATCAACGGAAATGTCGGAATCACTTGATGCATCAGATTTATCTGATATAGTGGAGCCTGAACTCGCAGACATCCTGTGAAAATATATGAATAAAGATAAATATATAAAAAAAACAATAAACATTGAAAGTTTTAGATTATTGCATTAAAAATTTAAACATACTACTTAGTAAAGTTGACTCATCAATCAATAAAAGAAAAAACAAGTGCATTATTCAAGTATTTTTCCTAAAAACATAACTCATGTTAATAACGCTTCAAATCATCTTTAGTGAATGTCTTTGCCCAACCAAGCTGCAGTTCCGAGTCCTTCAATCCGATAAATGTTTGACTATTATGCTTTTTACCCAAAACTCTAGTAACTATGAAGAATTGCTCACTGCCAATCACCATACCAGGCAAACTACGAAGAACCTCCAGACAATTTTCAATGCTACATGGATCATCTTTTGGTGTTTCGTGTATAGACTTTTGAGTCTCAAATTCTTGAAGGACACGATCAAGTTGATCGGCTAACCTAGTGGCAATGGGACCTCTTTTTTCCCCACTCTCCCTTCTTTTTCTCTTCCTTTGCTGCATAGAGTTGTCAGCTCCCATTGTTGAGTTTTTCATAAATTCTTGTCTTTCAATATTAATATAAACATCACTTTGAAACTCTCCATCTAACTGAACATCCCAATCATTTGTATCATCGTTGAAATTATTATGAATTGGTTGATCTTCTGATGGTGCTATTGCAGCATAGCCAGTTGCTATGGAACCTTTAAATATATTTTCCAATAAATCTAAATTCTTGGGTCCCCTCAATCTAAACTTTGCATACTCAGGATTTTCCTGTAATTTGCAACGTAACAAAAAATAAATAAAAATAATTGATTAAAAATTTAAAATGTAGTATATAAATTATGTACCTTAATCTTATCCTCCCACCAACTATTATCAGCTTGCACGGTCATCTTGTTATGATCCCAACCAAGGCCAGTCTCATTATTTCCAATAAGTTGTACCCACAGTGCAAAATATTTTCTCATAGAATCCATTTATTTTTGAATTGTTTTTTATTCAAAGAAAGTCCCGTTCTCTCATGAAATTTTGAAACTAAATTTGTGTATCCCGTTTTGTTTAAATGTTTGGTAGGCTTATTGCCGGATTCAATTTCTTCCTCACAAATTTTTAAAAATATTTCGGTATTCTGATCAGTCCAATCCACCTTATTATTCCCATCAGCAACAAATCCAGGTTCAACAGTCTCAATCGTATATCTAGGTAATTGACTTGGATTTGATAATCATCGTTTAGGAGCTAACTTCGAATACATTCTATATTCAAAAAATAAAACATAAAAAAACAATAGATTATCTAATTCACAATATCATAAATGAAAAAGTAATACAAACAAGGATTAAATAATATTACAGTAATATTATGGTATATAACATATTTTAATTAATATAATATTATATACGTAATACACAAGAATTGATGAATATTATATACGTAGTTGCAAAAAAATGGAATAAGCAAATACTTTCCCCTTCCTGACTTCCTGGATTTATCGGATCATTGACCGAATTGTAACATAATTATCTAATTCACAATACGAAATAGAGACGTAAATGAATAGGGAGTGTAGATTCTGCAGCAAAAAAAAAAGCAGAAAAAAATGAACGAACAAAAACCTCGACGGAAAAAAAAAAATTGTACCTTGTAGAAGAATGGAGAAAAGATTGAGAGGAGGCTACTGGTGGATTTTTTTTTTTAAGGTTATTAAAAAAGTTAGTGAAAATAACTCTAAAATAGGGCTTTTAAAAAGCTCTAATTTCAACTTAAATAAGTGTTTTTTAAGCAGTAGAAGCCCACCCAAACAAGTTAAAAATTAAAAAAGCATTTTTTTATAAAAAAAAAACGCTTTTTTAATTGCAGCTTCGTATACCAAACGGGCTCTAAGACTCACTAGACTTTATCGATGCAGATGATGTAAATGAGGAGGCTGGAGGTGGTGACCCACAATAGGCTCGGGCCAATGGCAGTGCAAACTCGAGGACCTTGTAATTCACTAGTGTTTTAATTATGCACGTTTAAAACTATTTTCTCAAATTTTATGCCTAAGTATTGGTGACTAGTAAGTCGAGATTTTATTATTATATTGGATTTTTCAAAGTTTGGTGGATGTTTTTAACTTGGATTTTATGGTTGTGGTAATTAAAATGATAGAGTTTTAATATTAATTTTATTGTATCATGCGTGGTGACCGTTAATTTGTTTTACGAGTTATATTTATGATAAATTATTTAATAAAAAATTTCAAAATTTTCACAAATATTAAAGTATTAGTATTTTAAGATACGGTTCGTAACATCGAACGTAATGGATTTTTTTTTCAAAAAAGTTAAACTAGATAAAAGTTATGAATAAAATACTTTAAATAAAGATTACACAACTTATCTTGTGGTGTGAAGATTTATAAACGATTAAGAAAATAAAAGATACTATGAGTCTGGAACTCATGACAAATGACATAAAAGTAGGAAAAAAATAAAGAGAAGAAAAAATATTCTCTACAAACCAACGAAGGATCACACAAGTTTCTATTCAAATAGAACAAATTAGTCATACAAAAAAATTATGTTTTAAAGTTGTGAAAGCTATTGAAAAACCAAGTGGTTCTTAAAAAAAAAAAAATTAGAGAAAGACCATAAGTAAAACAATTCAGATAGACAAAATAAGAAGAACACGAGCAAAAACAAGCTCAAGTGATAAAGAAAAAAGGCAACATCAAAGTCGATGATGACAAAGAAATCGTGAAAATCAGAAATGATGAAAGCAGTACCGGGTTAAGCATGTTGAGTTATTAAGACTCAATAAACTTGATCGATGCAGATGATGCAGTTGAGGAGGCTGGAGGTGGTGACCCACAGTAGGCTCGGGTCAGTGGCAATACAAACCCGAGGACCTTGTAGTTCACTAACGTTTTAATTATGCACGTTTAAAACTATTTTCTCAAATTTTATGCCTAAGTATTGGTGACTAGTAAGTCGAGATTTTATTTTGGAATTTTCAAAGTTTGGTGGATGTTTTTAACTTGGATTTTGTGGTTGTGGTAATTATAATGATAGAGTTTTAATATTAATTTATATTTGTGTGTGTGTGTGTGTGTTGGGCGGGAGGGGGGTGTAGCCCAACTAGGGATACGTCTCTAAACAAAATACTTGCAACAGAATTACCACATCTGAAATGAATATGTGGGAGTTGGGGCTGTGATAGCCCCTACTATGGATACGTCCCCGAACTGAATACTTGTAAGAGAATGACCATGACTGAAACACTCGGTCGGTCCTACAGTTGATATATATATAGTCATAGTCTGGTATTTTGTTTTATTTTTTTTCGACTTTATCATTTACAATTATGAAGCACGCAACTCGAGTGTCGATTGCACCACTAACTCAAAATCATCTAAAGCTCAACCACTACAAGACATTATAAATATCCAATTCTTAGGAGTACAAATTATTAGATTAGCAATAAGCAGATCTCATTAACAAAACTCGATATCGATCTATGTACGCCACAAACCAACTGGATATATCATTCTGTACAAATCGATACTGATATATTTGTGATCATTTAGTGGAATCCGATCGAAGCTCGCTTAATTTCAAACTAATTAAAGAAAATGGTACTCTCTCCATTCTAATTTATATTTTTCTATATGCATATATAAGCTGCATGCCGCTATATATATTTATAAGTCCAATGTGCATGTCTCTGTAGGTGGAAGATATATTGGTTAGTGGAACTTGAGGTGTCATCCATAGGAATAGGATTATGCCACCATTCACAGCTGCAACCCATCGGCATTCTTATATATATATATATATATATTGGTTAGTGGAACTTGAGGTGTCATCCATAGGAATAGGATTATGCCACCATTCACAACTGCAACCCCATCGGCATTCTTCCCAATATATATTTTTATATTGGAAATGCATAATAATAATAGTAATAGTAAAGATCAAGAAATCTTTTCAGAGCACAAAACAAAACAACACAGATTGAATTAATCAGAGTAGATCAAGGATTTGTAAGCAAATTGATCTATCCAATACACAAGTTCAAAAGTCAAGGAAAACTTTGGTGTGAGAGTTTCGGTTCATGTCTCGCAGGAGTTTGATGTATTGAAGATCACTACAAAGATTTGTAATTCGATTACTAAAAAAGTGGTACTAGAGACATAGATTTAGCTACGTTTCAAGAAACCTGCAGGAGAAGTTGAAGAAGATTAAATTTTTAATTGTTTTAGATGATCTCTGGAATGAAAACTATGACGAGCGACATACTCTGTGCAGCCCTTTGAAGTTTGGGTTGTCGGGAAGCAAAATCATAGTTAAAGCTCCCAATCATGTTGTTGAATCAGTGGTTGTGAAGGATCGTGTGCTGGGCATCTTCGTAATGCTTTAAACACAATATTCTCCAATGAGCTGCAATAGCTCGTGTTCTAAGAATGTTAATACCGATGAATTAATCGAGTTTGGTTTTAAAACCATGCGGAAGAAACTCGAAATAATCCTTCGTGAAGAAAGCTGTTAAATTTGAAAGCATTTTAACTTATGTAAACTGAATAACTGAAAAGCATAGAATCAGTTCTCGGATGTTTCAGTTCAATTATGGCAAGAACTAAACTGATAACACCTCGAACTGATCAAATCAATTTGAAAACCACAGTTAATCAGTTAAGTACACAAGATATGTTTATGGATGTTCGGAGACTTCAAATGCTCCTACGTCACCCCTTCTACTACCTCGGGTAGGATCCATTAAAGGACTTTGATTTATACAACACCTTGTACAAACCCACTACAGCTTAGGACTTACACTACTGCCTAATCTGAACTCCTAGCCTAGACTGAAGGCAACAACTTTCAGCCAACACTTCTTCAACGTCTGTGTGTCAAAGACTACATACACACGTTTAATGTCTTTGTGCAAGACTCTATTTGAGTGGTGGTGTGTGTTCGTATGTGAGAACTGAACAATGAATACACCAAGAAGGTGTTCTCACACACTGAGGGAAGTAAGCTTCTAAACAAAGCTGATAATAATTGAGTATTCCATCCAGGCTGATTGCTTCTTGAAAGCTGATAGACAAATAAGCGTGCCCTTTCTTTTTCCACTCTCTCACTTGTATTGCGGATGGTCTTGGTCTGTATTTATAGCAGCACGATGACCGTACACCAAGACTCATCACATGTGATCGTTGCAGCTTTGAATGCAGTTCCTTGAACTTTGTGTCTCGACTTTTCCGACAGCTCTTCTGGAACATCTTGTCTTTAAGCTTTGCTGCAACGTCCATTATTGTCATTTGACTGGACCTTTGCTTTTATACCGTTGTGCACAGCTAGATTTCATTGAGTAAGCTTGTCGTGTTCTGCAAACCGATTGATTCCAAACTGATGCTCTAAACTGGTCAGTTGAGCTGGTCTTGAACTGGTGCGGTGAAATCAGTTGGCTCGTCAGTTGAACTGATTTCACTGATTCAGTTGAACTGGTCAGTTGGGTTCTTCATCAGTTGAACTCTTCAATAGTTGGCCGGGCTTCTGAAGGTCTTCTGCCGAGGTACTTATCAACTGATCAATCAGTTGAATTGTTCTTGATACAACAGCTGGAGTGGTTCAGTTTGATTGGTCAATCGGAGCTTTCAGTTTGCTTCTCAATAGCTTCAGTTTTGCTCGATTAACTGATCAGTTTGAATTCTGATCAGTTCCAGTTTCCTGCGCACTTCGATAGATCATTAGAAACAGAATAACAAGTTTTGTTAACATCAAAATCAAGATTATGAACATAAAATGTTCCAACAGTTGGCTCTGCTCAATCAACCTACCACTTGAAGTTACTAACTAATAAAGATTTTCAATACCTAATAACTCAACGTTCTCAGATATCTTTCCAAAATATTTCGCACTTACGAGAAGTTGGTCAAGGATTAGTGAAAAAGTGTAAAGGCTTACCATTGGCAGCAAAGGTAATGTAAAACGAATTTTATAAAATAACTTGTCAATAATCTTAACAGTATTCAAGGTTGATTAATCATTCTTGCATCTGTCTATTTTAAGTTCTCGGTATTATCTTAGGCAATTCAATCTCTGTTTATATGCATTCAATCATATAATATTTTTTATTTGATTCTTACGTAGTTTTGTACTCAATCATCACTTCTATACTTGTATATATACCCAACGTCCAATCAATATACTGCTAAATCGTTCATCAAACTCTTTGAGAGTTTCTCCGGGCTTCATTTGACATTATCAAACTTCTGGATGGCAATGATCAGCTTGTTTTCCTTGGTTTGATCATTTCCAATATCTAACTCTGATAGAAAAGGTAAGCTCATCGGAGCAACATCATTTAATTTGTCGCATTTGAACATTGTAAGCCGATGAAGAAGTGGAAAGTGTATCAGGCTCTCCTCACTTCTAGTAGACCATTTCTCCCATTTTGACATATGCTCAAATCTAAGAGTTTCTAGCCTTTGAAATGGGACATCGTTTTCCCTCCCATAAAACTCGGTTCCAATACATTTGATTATTGGCATGCCTCCAATATGCAGGTGTTTGTGCCCAGGCAGCAATCCTAAAGGCGGTAAAGATGTGCACTTAGTACAGTTGCTAAGAGACAAACTTGACAATTTTTCATACAATGGATCCATAATCCAATCCGGGAAGTTAAAACCTTTGTACGACTCAATCTTGAGTTTTCTTAAATTATGACGAGGCTGTAGCTGGTCTATGACATCTTTGTGACTTGTACCTTGGGAATTAACAACGTCAGTACTTCCCCATGACAATTACAAATCTTCAATTTCCCTCTTGCGCTAAAGACTAATCTCCATTGCATCGTCAAGATTTGCACTGTTTAGCAACTCAAAAATGGCAAAAGCACCTCTTAAATGCTTTAGCCACCTTAATTCTTTGAGTCCCAAGTTACCAAATCCACCCAAAACGATTTTAGGCAATATCTGGAGACATATCAATCTACTGATTTCGACCGACAAATCTTTTAGTTGATCGGTGTTAGAGATATCAAGATGGCATAAGTTAGATAGATCCCCTAAGGTCGATGGCAGCTTGTGGATGAAATGACATTTACTTAGAGACAAAAATTCCAAAGACAAGAGACCACTTACAGAAGGTGGAGTACCAAGCTGCAAATGGAACTCGGCGGCGATGGAATAGCCGCTTAAAGATGAAGTTCTCAACTTGTGCAATCTTGGTATCAGTTCGACTAAAATCATGTTAGATAAGTGGAAATGAGGCGAAGAGAGTGAATTTTGTAATGGCATTGGCAAGAACGTTCTCAAACCTTTTTGTCGGAAGCCCTCAAGTTTAAGGAAAGTTCACATTCAGGACTTTCTTGGGTAATTTGTAATCCTGATCAGTGTCCAATTTCTAAGCCAAACAGTAGCATACTCCTCCCGGCCGCCCATTCCAACAACTGGAATGACAGTGAAATTCTTAATGCTCGACTCAACCCTGATTAACATTTTTTTTATCGCTTTCTTATCTTCATCTCTCCCATAAACATCATATTCCATAAACAGATAAGTGCTTTCCGACCTCATTACTCCTGATCGACTGGACAGCCCACCAAAGTTTCTCAAATTCCAATCACTCCATTGTTTAGAGATGTTATTCAGTTTTTTTCTGATGTCTTTTATGGTGGACACCAGCCTACAATTAGATACAAGTGCTCTGGGCGTGAAATTGCTGCAAATAGGAATCAGTTTCCTCACCATACTATTCTTAGTATGCTGGATCCCCTTCTTCACATCTTGAATCAAAGCTAGGGTGGTGATTTCATCCACTACATCCTCCAATTCATAAGCCAAATCTCTTAGCTCCTCTAACAGTATGTTTTCGGGTTTAGCATCCTCAAAAGCATGGGAGTAACAAGCAGAAGGGACTTCCGCATCTCCTTGTTCGCAATCGACTCTCAGGCAGCGGGTTAAGTCCATCACAGCACCGTAGCTCAATTTCTGAAGCAGTATCTGAAGATGTGATCCAAGGAATAGCTTGTCCACAACCATTTTCTTGATTGTTCCCGAGTTGCAACGTGCGGAGATTCAAGAATCACGAAAATCAATCTGTTTTCCAAAATAAAGCAAACAAAAACAACGCATCACGAATTTTCTATTCTCACAGAAAGATGATATTTTTTTAATGGTAAAAACTTTGAAAAGATATCTCATACCAGGCCCCCTATATAATCTCGAGTCCAAGCAATTTCAATCATGTACGGTTATATCTTTTGAAATCAGATCCAAAACATACCATGTCATAGGCCCTTTTGTTTATAGGTGTATGGATAAAAATCCTACCATAACTGGGTTGATATTTCTTCCATATTTATCGATATGCTTCCTTATTGAGAAACTGCATTGTATGCAATTGATATCCAACCTTAATTTCAAATTAATTGTGTATCTTGCACTGGATTTCAAATTTCATGTATTTATTGGGTTGAATTTTTTTTTAATATCATGTATTATTTAATATTTTCGAAATTATTATTTTTATAATAATACCATAATTCAAAAATAAATTTCTATACGTGTCTATATTTAAAAATCACACTCCCAAAATTTTGGTATACATATTTGGATACTTAATAATAATATATTATTATCAGATTTTAAATATTTGGTACTCAAATATCATATATTATTATCAAATTTTCAATGTTTTGTACCAATTTTCATTCGAGAAAAAATGTGGGCTCATGGAGTGCAGAAACAATTTTTTTAGGATCAGAGAGTACAAACACATTTTTTTTGATAGAGACTCGAAACAATTAAAGTATGTTGTTGAAGATTTAATGATCATTTCTCGTTAAGTTAATTGCATTGAATAAATTTATTTGGAGGAATTAGGGATGACAACGGATTTGGTTGAAGCGGGTTTGGACAAACCCGAGCCCCGTTCCAATCCGGGTTGAACCAGCCTAAAATATATAATTTTATATTTATTCAATAAAAAATTTAAAAATTAACAAATCATTAAATTTATATTAATAATATTCAGAAAAAACAATTATCAGAAATTAAAATATATCGACTTGTATTCAATTAATACAAAAAAAAAATTGTAATGTTATATTTTCATATTAAACATATAATAATAATAATAAAATAAAATTATTTTGATCCAAAAATTTTATAAACTAAAATTATAGGTCAGGTATTAACTATTTAGTATAAAAAATACAATTATATCATTAATAATATATATACATATATTTTATATTATTAATATATAGATATATTTTGATGGGACGGGTTTGACCAAATCCGGGACTTGCTAGGTCGAGTCCAAACTCGCCCCGCTGAGACGAGTTTAATATGGGATCGGGTTTAGATCTGACTGATTGTCATCCTTAGAAGAATGATTTCAAACTTATATTTTAAATAAAGTTCACGATTGATGGATTTAATTAAAATTAGAGAAAATTAAATATTCACCTAAATTAAGTTTATTTAAATAAATGAAATGAATTTAAAATCTATTTTATTAAATTCATTCATGATCCGATGCTCTCTCAATATGAAGGCATGACTGCAAATGCTTAAAAAAACGTTATCATGAACTTTTCCAATCTATTTTATTAAATTCATCAATGATCCATTTCACGTATCTCAAATACTTGTAACAGTGTCACCATACTATATACTATAGATAACACTACGGGTGAAGTTACTGTGCACACAAATCAACAGATATGGATGCATAAAGATGTGTAAATCAGTGGTTACCTTTAAATATCATCCACGAAATCAGAACCCTCAGCCGAAGGTGAAGATGAACATGTAAGTAGTATTTCTGTATCTGAAAGATATTGCCCTGTTAATGCAGCCCGTGATTGCCAAATTGTCCTTTAAAAAAAGAAATACAACCTTAAAAATTAATCTTCAATAGAAGTTGAGGCTAGGTAAGTGGTGCAGCGGAAGGGGTGTTTCAAACGGAACAATAAAATACTAAAGAGTGCTCATCTAAGTAGAATACTGATAAAATCTAATCCTAATAAAATACCGATTTCATCCACTACCTCCTCCAATTCATAAGCCAAATCTCTTAGCTACTCTAACCGTATGTTTACGGGTTTAGCATCCTCAAGCACGGGAGTAACAAGCAAAAGGGACTTCCACATCTCCTTGAATCGCAATCGACTCTCAGGCGGCGGGCTAAGTCCATCGCAGTACCGTAGCTCAATTTCTGAAGCAGTATCTGAAGATGTGATCCAAAGAATAGCTTGTTCACAGCCATTTTCTTTATTGTTCCTGACTTGCAACGCGCGGAGATTCAAGAATCACGAAAATCGTTCTGTTTTCCAAAATAAAGCAAACAAAGCATCACGAATTCTCTCCTCACAGAAAGATGAGACCGGGCTTAGCCCAGTTGGTTGGCCTCACCCTTCCCCCTCCCCTAAGTCTAGTAATAAAAAAAAAAAAATCTAAACGTCAATCAATCATAACTTACGCAATAAATTATTATTCCGATAAAATCTGTATCCATCAATCAGCGATGTCAAAATCAGATATGATTCGTCAATTCGACACGGTTCAACCCGAAAAAAAATCAAGTTTGAGTTTCGAGTTTTCGCGTCAGATCGGGTTGGACCCGATAGTTGACCCGAAAAAAATGATCGGGTTGGATTCGAGTTGACCTGAAAATTTTAAATTTTTTTAAAAAAATTATAATTAATAAATATTGCCTATATTTTTATATATTATATGTCTGAAAAAATATTTATTGTATATTTATATTATAAATTTTCATAATTTAATATTTATTTTGAACATTTTTTTATTTTTAAACAATTGTTTATTTGATTTAATAAATATATTTTATTTTTCTACTATTAGACTTTAAAATTTAAATGATATATACGAGGGAGATTTTGTTATTATGTGTTTAAATTAAAATATTAAGTTTTTTTTGAATTTTATTTAATTTTCTTTAAAAAATTCAAAATCGGGTTGATCGAGTTGATTCGGACTGCGGTTGAGAGTTTTCGGATTGACTCGAGTTCGAACTGGGTTCGATTTGAGCACTTTTCGAACAGTACTATTCTCAACCCGATCTAACTCTCTCAACCCACTCGAATTGACACATTTACCATCAACCAAAACAAATACATATGTAGATTCTGAATCCGATAATCCTATCGTTTTCAGAATAATCCCCAATTAAGTGCTGATTTTCTCATTATCTTGAACTTTTACACAGGAGAAACGATAACGATACGAAAACGGCATTCAACAGGAAGGATACTTGCATTGATATCACGAATTCAAGGAGAAGAGATTAAAATGACACGAAAAGAAGTAAGCATGCACCGTTTCAAAAAGAGGGGAAATGGGCAAAAAAAATGTTGAAAATAGATTCAATAACAGCTAATGAGCAAATGAATCTCAAGCGACGCAAGTGAGAGAGGAGATGAGAGTGAGAGGAGGAAGAGGGCTACCAAGATTTACAGTTACGACCATAACAGTCGGATGGGTGAGAGACCTACTAACTTTCTTAAATGAAATTGTTGGTTGGTTTATTTTCTCAAATATTCCAATATAAAGTATGTATCCTTGATAAATCTCAACAATTCAATTTTGTTTTCCCCAAAACAATTGAATCGAGCTCCAATTAGAACTTTTGACTCGAGCTGAATTGGAATCCAAATTAATTTATTTCTCCAGGTTTGAACTAAATAAAAAAATTTGAGGACTTGGATTTGAAAAATGGATACTATTCGACTCAATTCGATTTGTTTTTATCATATATGTATAAATTACTCCCGACAACAGTCAGATTTGAAATCATTGCCCCGCACACTTCTCAGTTCTCACAAATCGGACATTTGAATATTCAACTTTTAGTTAAAAAATCTGTGGAACTTATGACCTATGAAAACTTTGTTAATTAACATGTTTTCTAATTTACCTTGATTCAAACTCCAAAAAAAATTTCCTAGCGAAGAACAAACAGATGAAATCTTTTGATGCACAGTACTCTAAATCTTATATTTTACCTATTAGATTTACACAAAAACTCCTATGATACTACTTACAAATTAATTTTATGATACAGATCTTCTACCTGACCATTTTTTATGCCAAAAATATTATTTTTTACTCCAAATATGAATTAGATCGATTCATCTTATATATATAAATTTGCGAGACCGTATCACAAAATCTACTCTTAAATTTAAACAAATCAATGTCTTTGTTTTCATTATTACTCGATTTAACTCCTAAATTCTTGCAATTTTTTTGAATAAATATAGAATACAATTTTTTATCACATATTGTAGACTCTATATGGCTCATGTAGAGTAGCTCCCTCTGACCTTTCACGCATTTTACTACGAGGGGCATACTATATCTTGGGGATCTATGGGTTTTCATTTAGCCACACCATATGGTAGGAAACTACTCGTTATGAAATCGAAAAAGCCTTTTGTAGCAGAGAATTTCGTGGAACGATATTCGAGAATCGGAGTGTCCATGCGCAAAAATAAGCTCTAACATAATTTTCTATCAAACAACCTACAATATGCATACATGGGACTTGGTTAATCGAAAGAGGTGCAATTGTAGTTGCAGCTGTTTTTGGTAGTAAACGTTTCAAGAAAACAATTCAAACGAAAAATGTGTATGTAGGGTAAAAAATTTTGTAAGTGATTTTTTTACATTCAATATGTTTGAATTGTAATTCAGTCTTATTTTATATTTTTTGTGAGATAATTTTACGAGTCAATTTTGTGATGCATATCTCCTACTTAGGTCACCCACGAAAAATATTACTTCTTATGTCAAAAGTATTATTTATTATTGTAAATATGTGCGGGATTGACTCATCACAAGGATAAAGATACTGTGAGATTGCCTCATAATAGATTTATTATATTTTATATGCTATTCAGTATCAATTTTTCTAGCTCAAAAATAAAGATCGAAGATTTCAACATAAAACCTTTTAGAAATGAAGATGATTAGTTGCTGAAAAGTTTAGCCCCTATATTTTTATT
Source organism: Primulina tabacum (assembly GCF_025594145.1). NCBI lineage: Eukaryota > Viridiplantae > Streptophyta > Magnoliopsida > Lamiales > Gesneriaceae > Primulina > Primulina tabacum. The sequence goes on along the minus strand of NC_134560.1, from coordinate 34,934,049 downwards.
TCTTGAGTTTAGTATTGTAAGAGGTTTGTTATTCTGTTTAACGTAAAAATACAAATCATATAATAGAGTTTGTCTGTATCAAATTTAAATATTGTTCCAAATATTATAACACTTGGTACAACACGCAGCAGAATGATATAACACAAATAAATATCTTAAACTAAAATAACTCATGATTAATTGTGCACAAGTATAAATACTTGTGAGTGTCTCAAGGTAAAATAATCACTAGAAAACAACTTTCAGTTTACAAAAACCAATCACTAGTAATGTTAATAAAATCAATTTTCTCAACGCTTTAAAAAAATAAACTGTTTTCTAAAACAAATAACACCACTAAAATATCATCAAGGAAGCAAAAATATGGTGCCAAAAATTGGAATAGTAAAACACAATCTTCAGCCAACACTTTCACGTGTGTTCTCTGAAAATGTCTCCAACAATCACGCCAACACATGAAACAACACTATTCAAATCAGCAACGTCTTTGTGAATTGTTTTTCTCTGAAAACCAAAGCGTGTTGAAGTGTAAACAATACGCAGCCACCAAAAGTCGAACAACTCGAGAGCCTCTTTCCTTAGCTTGGTTCCCTTATTTATAGCTTCATTCTTTTCTAGGATTTATCTTCAGAAAATAATTCTACAAGATATGGAAACCAAAAGTTTTATTAGAATTAACTCTTTTTAAACAATGATATTATATCACAAAACACTTATCATAAATATCATATATCTAGAAAGGTAAAACCCTTAATTCAATATTTCACACAATCTTATCAATAAGATAATTAAATTTAAGGAAAATATTATTTGAATGACCCAAATATCTCTTGGAACCCAAGATCGATTTTCTTTTCAATCTCTTTCTTTTTGCCTTTCAGGATAAAATCAACACGAACACTATTTTTCATATTGATTCCATTTGATCTCCCCATGTATATGAGAATTCTTCTTCCCTTGATTGTGTTAACAATTCTCCCCCTGTGCTTAGTCAAGTTAGCTTACGTGTTGTCTGAATTGTTAGCAACACATGGGAGAAACAAACATTCACTCTTTTAGGTAGAGCATGAGGACATAACATCAAAAATAACTCAAGCAAGAAAAACAAAATAACATAGAAATAAAAAGTGAATATTCATTGATCACTATCAGTGTCAGCTACATCAATGTGATCTCCTTCTCTTGTTCCAGATTGACAAGCCTCATCAGTTTGTGCTCCAGAGTGATCTCCCTCTTTTTGTCCAGAATGGACAGCAACCTCCAACGCCAACCTATAATCTGCAAATAGATTTTGATAGCAGGCCAGGTCCACCTTGGTTTGAACAATCTTTGCAAGGGCATGATTGGTCCGGGCTTGGATGGCAGTAGTGGAAAGCATCACATATCCCGTGGGTGTAGTAGTATCCAGAGAGGTTTGAAGGATGTCAGAGATAGTACATGGAGCACGAAAACTCAAACCAAGGTAGGTCTATCTTTTGATTGCCTTTGAGAAGGGAAGGAGCAATCTTCAGTAGCACATCTGCATCAGACAGGTGTTCTTCAATGTCTCTAATGATTCTTGAGACTCTAGGATCCCATAAATCAGCGAGGGGAACAGTAGCTTAGACATTTTGAGTCCCCACTTGGCAAATTGAAGTACTTTCTTGAAGACAAGTTTGCCAAAATTGAAAGTGCCAGGTGTACCGATGGCAAAAAAAGTAAATGCTTGATGTCTAGTGGCGATTGTAGAATTCGCGGAAGGGGTCCAGTTCTGAACAACAATTTTATGAAGAACGGAGTAGAAATATGTCAGATTTGAGGCAGATAACCGATTTGGATGTGCCCGAAATTGATTGACGAGGCCTCTGGTAATTATTGATGTTGCTTCATGTATGTACAGTTGGAGGCCCTCTTCTACATCAGCAGAGGTGTGACTAGAAGTGGTTGATCGCGCTTGGATTGAACTCATACACCCTGTTATGAATGAACACCTTCCCGCACTTCCCAGATCTTTCATCAGCAACACTTTGTGACAGATTCGTGTGGAATTCAAGCACTGGTTTGCGGCAGTATGGCACCATAGTAGACACTGTTGAAAATAGCTTACGGAGTTTGAGAAAAGTTACCAGGTTATGTCTGGAAAACTCTTCTACATCCCCGTTCTTTTCGTCAAGAAACTCTCTGTTGGCATAGAGAGACCATTGTGACAGAGACTATTCGGAGTAGAACTTTATGCTGAAGGCTCTGTCTAGGACATAATCACTAAAATCTGTGTTGTCCTGATATCTTCAACATCTGGAACAACACCGGCACTGTCAGAGGAAGCTTCTGTTCATTCCTCAAATACTTCATCAGTGCTCCTTGAGGAGGATTCAGTGGAAGCTGAGGGTCGATTATCTTCGAATTCCTGCATCATCTGAGGGTAAGGTTCGTCATCAGAGACTTGAGCAGTAGATGCAGGGGCCAAATGCTTGGTCTTCTTCAAATTGGCTAGCACTTGAGCCAACAAGACTTCGTCCTCATCAGACGAACTGGGCGCCTTTGTTTCAACTTGTGGCTTTTCATCAATAGGCACTCGATGATTTCTCATCAGAGGAGGAGCTTTTCGAAGTTTTTGATGTGGTCTTTTTACGGGCCACCAACTCGTAGTCTGCATCGTCTCCAGAAGTATTGTAAGGGTCAGCAAGTGAGGTGAAAATATTAAGGTCGACTGACGTGAAAATAGCATTAAGATTGACTGAGGTGAAAATAGCATTTAAGGCTTTCGAATTGTGGTTCGAGATATGCACTTCCTCAACAGTACACTCATTTTCAGGCTTTATCAAAGTATCCCCATCTTCGTCTACTTTTTTCAGTCGACTCCAACCGTTGACAACACGTTGCCAGGCTCGTTCATCTATGGATTTAATATATATTCTGATCTTAACCTTCCATAGACTGTAGTTGGATCCAACCAAAACAGGTGGTCGAAGTGTTGCGTTTGCGAGTGATGCGTCCATCAAAAAGACATGTTAAACAAAATAATCAGGATCGGCACTTTGTATATAAAGAGACCGCTCTGATACCACTTGGAAGAGGTTTATTATTCTATTTAACATAAAATATAAATCATATAATAGAGTTTGTGCGTATCAGATTTAAATATTGTTCCTAATATTATAACACTTGGCACAGCACGCAGCTGAATAATATAACACAAATAAATAGCTTAAACTAAAATAACTCAGGATTAATTATGCACAAGTACCTCAGGGAAAAATAATCATTAGAAAACAACTTTCAGTTTACAAAAACCAATCAATAGTAATTTTAATGAAAATCATTTTTTTCAGCACTTTGAGAAAATAAACTACTTTCTAAACAACTAACACCACTAAAACGTCATCAAAAAAGAAAAAACACAGTGCCAAAAATTGGAATATTAAAACACGATCTTCAGCCAACACTTTCACGTGTGTTGTTTGCAGATATCTCCAACAATCACAACAACACGTGAAACAACACTCTTCAAATCGGCAACGTCTTTGTGAATTGTTTTTCTTTGAAAACCAAGACATGCTGAAGTGCAAACAATACTCTGCCACCAAAAGTCAAACAACCCGAGAGCCTCTTCCCTTAACTTGGTTCTCTTATTTATAGTTTCCTTCTTTTATAATGTTTATCTTCAAAAAAGAATCCTACAATATACGAGAACAAAAAATTTTATTAGAAATAAATTTTTTTTAAGCAATGATATTATATCACAAAACCCTTATCATAAATATCATAGATCTAGAAAGACAAAACTCTTAATTCAATATTTCACACAATCTTATCAATAAGAAAATTAAATTTAAGGAAATAATTATTTCAAGGTGAAAAAAGTAAATGGAGTAATACATTATATGTTATGGTGGATAGGAACTAATTTTAAAATATAATTTAAGTCCATAATTATGCATTTTGTGTGAACTAAAAATAAGATTATTTAGCTATTTTAATACAACCACATAACATAAAGTAACTATTTGTTTAAAATATAAATTTATTGGTATTTAAATTTTAAAAAATCATACTTATATTAATAATGAAAATATTTTAAATAAAATAAATCTTTTAGCTCCCTAAAAGGCAAAAAAAAAAAATACTTATCTACATAATCAAAATTCCATCAAATTTTTGTTTCAAAACAAAATTTTAGTATTTTATTTAGGAAATAATATATAGGATATTAGTATAATAAAATTTTGTTTTAATTTTGTCGCTCAGTGAGATCGATATTTAAAAAATAACAAAACAGACAAAAGATTTATAGATATATATGTTAAATTAGTAAGAAATTAATTTAATATAAAGAATATCTTGATTAATCGATTTTTTGTCATTGTTTTTAAAATAAAGTTTAGCTCCATTAATTATTAAATCCCAATTTGTCGGGTCAAGAAAACCCCAATCTGCCACGGGTTGCAGGTTAGGTGGGCGAACCAGTCAAAAAAAAGAACTGGCAAATTTTATTTAAAAAATAAGACAGATAAACAATTATAAATAATCTATATATTTCAAAATTCTTTAACTATACATAAATCATTATAAAACAGTATATTTGTTTAAAATTAATCAATTATACATAAATTATTATAAATAATAAAAATATTTCAAAAATTATCAACCATACACAAACTATTAAAAAACAAAAAGCAAAATTTGGCGAACCAATCCGCCCTGACCTCCAACCTAAACAAGGTGCCAAAATTACAACCCACCTCGTCCTATCTAATGACGGGGACTTTTGGGGGTTCGCTATAATACATTAATCTAGAATTCATGCAATTTTTTGTATGAGTTTTAATTAAAGCAAAAACTTGTGTGAGACGGTCTCACGGGTCATATTTGTGAGACGGATCTCTTATTTGGGTCATTCATGAAAAAATATTACTTTTTATGCTAAGAGTATTACTTTTTATTGTGAATATCGGTAGGGTTGACCCGTCTCACAAATTAGGATTCATGAGATGATCTCACATAAGACCCACTCTTTAATTAATGGGATCGTTTTCACTCATTTTGTTTTTATACATTACAAATCGGTAATAGTAGATAAGATCCATTGAATTTTTCTTGCATCGTGTTAGCGAAGAATCCTACACCATATTAGAAAAATTAAATTATTTTTTTCTTGACTTTACTAGATGTTAGTTTAAAAAACTATAAACAAATAAACAAGTCATGCACTGGGCAGCCTGCTTTTAAATTCCTAAATCTAAACATAAATATGTGTTAAGTCTCTGTCAGAAGAAAAGGTATTTGTGCTCCTCAATTCACATTTAAAAAAAATTGCACTACATGAACCCATATATCTTTCCATTGATAAAAATGGGTACAAGACATTGCAAATATGTTATTAATATATATGATATTTAAGTACTTAATATTTTAGATTTGATTCAAATGATAATATTTTCAGTATAAACTTGGAACAAATATATATATCAACACTTGCGACACTTGTTTGAGTACTCAAGTATCATATATTAACATCAGATCTGAAAGAGTTGATATTCAAATATCATATATCAGAACCACATTGTCAATGTTTTGTACTGATTTTAATCCTAAAAAAAGCATGAGTCATAAATATCAATATTTTTTATACACGTTTGTGTACTAAAAAATAATAGATTAGTATCCTATATGAAACATTTGGTACTCAAATATCATATATTAATATCAAATTTTCAATGTTTTGTACAATTTTTATCTATAAAAGATATGTGTCATTAATATCAATACTTGTTATACATGTTGGGTAATTAATAATAATATTACTATCAGATCTTAAATATTTGGTACTGAAATATCATATATTATTACAATATTTTCAATTTTTTGCACCGATTTTCGTCCGAGAAAAAATATGAGCTCATAGAGTGCAGAAACAATTTTTTTTTAGATCAAATAGTACAAACACATATTTTTACCGATACAAATTAGAAACAAATAAAGTATGTTGAAGATTTAATGATCATTTCTCGTTAAGTTAATTGCATCGAATAAATTTTTTTTGGAGGAATTAGGGATGACAACGGATCTGGTTAGGGCAGGTTTGGCCAAACCCGAGACCCTCTCACCCACCCCGCCTCGTCTCACCCCACGAACTTGGTGGGTCTAATACGAGTTGGACCAGTCGAAAATATATAATTTTATATTTATTCAATAAAAAATTTTAAAATTAACAAATCATTAAATTTATATTAATAATATTTAGAATAAAAACTATTATCACAAATTAAAATATATCAACTTGTATCCAATTAATAATCAAAAAAATTATAATGATATATTTTCATATTAAACGTATAATAATAAAATAAAATAATTTCGATCCAAAACCTAAGACTTACTAGGTCAAGTCTAAACTCGCCCTGCCGAGGGGAATGTAACACGGGATCGAGTTTATATCCGACTCTAGAGGAATGATTTCAATTTTATATTTTAAATAACGTTCACTATTGATGGATTAATTAAAATTAGAGAAATTAAACATAAATTAAATTTATTTAAACAAATGAAATGAATTTAAAATCTATTTTATTAAATTCATTCTTGATTCAACGCATTCTCAATATTAAGATGGTGATTGCAAATTTACAATTTTGTAAATAAAAAGTTCATAATCATATTTTTTTTATGTATTTGCAAACATGGTCTAAATCAACGAAACAATACTAAATTTTACATGAATAACAAAAAATCCAACTAATAATTTTCTCAATGAAACCATACATATTATTATTTTACATGAACACCACGAAATCAAATCAACCGATCTCCTAATAAGCTTGAATTTACGGGAAGAATCTGTTCCCTAATGTCACAAATTAATTATACAAAATAATAATATATGAAATTTGACTCGTTTTTTTAACTCATAATAAAGATGAATGTAACATATTTTTAAAATAAATTTAAATAATTATAATAGTGCATTGATATTACAAGAAATGGAAACTTTTTTGCTTCAAACCAGAGACATCGGTAACACGATCAAATTTGGTTTTATCTTGGAGGTATTAATAGTGAGAGGCATCTCCGCCGCCGGCGTCGTAGCCTACATCTGTTCCCACGTAATCTCCCTCGACATATAAACTTCCATCGGTCGTTCCCGCGCCGCCTCCCGTAGGATCCACGTGATTAACAATGCCAATTCCTCCTCCAGCGCCGCCACCTGGTCCACCCGTAAATTCCTGTATCACAGCTTGGGCCGTCGCCTGAGCGATGCCGCTAGCTATACCATTCGTCATATTTGCCAAGATTAGGTTCCCCAATCCGTTGGAAGGCCCAACAGCCCCGTGATTAGCTGGCGGTCGAGTAAAGTTATTATATGGCACGGAGCTCATCGGAGTCACCGCAGCCGGATACGGTTGACCCATGGTCGCCGCCGTATACGGTTGCCCCATGGCCGCGGCTGGATATTGGGTTGCTACAAATTGATTCTGCGGGTGCCCCAAGCTGCCAGAATGATGCGGCGGCCTCGTCACACCATAAACTCCCGAATTGGCCGATGGATGCATGTTCGTAGGCTCGGAGATCGACCTCGGTAAGTTTTGTTGTGGAGATTGTGGGAACATTTGATGCTTGTGAACCGTGGAACTCGGTATCTTCACCACACAAGTCAAATGAACATCAAACTCACATAAATTACAGCGATAGAGCCATGTTTTTGACCCAACCCTCTTGCAAATATCGCAAGAAAACGCGTTCCCCGCGTAAGGTGCCGAGAAGGTCAACGAAAGCTGATGCTGCTGGTGGCAGTTATGAGTCAACGTCATCGGCAGACTCGCACAGATCGAGTGCAGATCAGTGCCGCAAGGGCTGCAATGGTACGAGAAACCATCGCCCTGGATCCCGCAGGCGTCGCACTTGAAAACTCCTTCCGGGTAAACGGGCTTTGGCTGCAGAGAAAGAACATGGCTCTGGTCGAATTCGTGCTTGATCTTCTGAGGCAAATCGTAGCATTTCTTGTGGAGAGTGAAACTGCACAGTGTGCAGGAGTAAACGGCGCCGGACCCCACGAGTTTGCACGCGGAGCAGTGATCAGAAACTGCGGCGTTTGAGAATTTCAAGGGGTGTGGGTGGCTGAAATGGGTGAGGACCGGCGCTGTTTGATCGGATTGTCCGAGGTTTGGATTCCCCATTTGTGTAGATTTGAGGTTTAATTGTAGTTGTCCGAATTGCGGGAGTGAATTAATATAAGGTTTGAGTCGACATTTATGAGGTTTACTTGGTTTCCTCACGCGGCTGAGTCACGTTGATTTTGAAGTTTTGCTTATCATCATTATAACTATTTACAAGTAATCATCGCATATATATGTCTTATTTTTTCTCTCCAATTCTGTAAATCTTTTTCCACGAGATAAAAACTTGTGTGAGACGGTCTCACGGATCTCTATTAGTGAGACGGGTCAACCCTATCGATATTCACAATAAAAAGTACATACTCTTAGCATAAAAAGTAATTTTTTTTTCATGGATGACCCAAATAAGATATATGTCTAACAAATACGACTCGTGAAACCGTCTCAAATAAATTTTTATCTTGCGTAAAAGATTTACAGATTTGGAGAGAAAACCTCGTTTCAAGAAATCAATACCTCACTGCCGTGAAAAATTGAATTTGGTTAGAGCTGATAGTGCTTCTGATAATTATTTTAGGAAAATTATATAAAAAGAAGAGGGTTGTTTCCTTATCATTACTATGAGGAAAGCCAGGATTGTAGATGATATAAAATTTTAAAACGAAATCATTTTACCTATAAATTTTTAATTGTGTAAACTTAAAAAAATTTGAAAACGATACAAATTGACCATGATAAAACATTAAATGAAACAGTTTTATTTATATAATAAATAATATAATATATACTTTTAATAAATTAAATATTACTAAAATATTTTTTTAATAATTAATAGTGGATGAAAAATACGAAGATCTAACTGATTTTATTAAATGTGGAGTGAAATAAATGCGACTACATGCAGCCAATTATATGCTGTGGTTAAAGAGGTTGACTTTTGTGAGGTTGACTTGGTTGTATTGGGCGACGAAGTCAACTAGAAAAAAGAAGACTGATTCAGAGGTTTACTCGGTCCAATTTCATCTCCATCAATTTTTCTTATTAATATTAATATTTTATATTTGGTGGGATTATATATATATATATTTATATATATAAAATAAAATAGTATTTTATAATATACGGGGATATATTTTATTCGATTTATTATAAATTAAATACATTTTTTGAGAGGTTGGATTGGAACATGTTTGGTCAATGGCATAATACTGGTTGCTCATGATCTCTTTCAACGGGGGCCAAGCTATTTATTTATGACAAAAATTTGTGTAAGACGGTCTCACAGATCGTATTTTATGAGACAGATCTCTTATTTGAGTCATCTATGAAAAATTATTATTTTTTATGCTAAGAGTATTATTTTTTATTGTGAATATCGGTAAGGTTGACCCGTCTCATAGATAAAGATTCATGAGACCGTCTCACAAGAGACATAATTTTTATTTAGCATATTATAATGAAAATATATTTAAAGTCGTGAAAATTTTCATTCATAGTTATAATTAACATGGATATTTTAATCCATTTGTTTATTAGTTAATAATTTTGGTGTCATAATAATTATCTGATAACCAAATTCATTCTTCCTCGTAATGGAGATATTTTAATTTTTGTTTAATTTCTTTTATTTTTTGATAATTTTGGTGTCATAATAATTATCTGGTGCGCACACATGCGCGGGTTTGGCAGAAGACCCCGCGCATATGCGCGGCGTGAGGGCGCGCATATGCGCGAGGTGTCCAGTAGCCAAGGGGCTGGAACAGAACATTGCGCGCACATGCGCGACGTGAGCCGCGCACATGCGCGAGGTAGGCAGAGAGTTGGGCGCACATGCGCGGGGTGAAGTCGCGCATATGCGCGAGTGGTAGAATGCACGAGACAGTAGGTCTCGCGCATATGCGCGACGATGGGGCGCGCATATGCGCGAGCTGCCGTGATGCTACGCGCCAAGACTTTGTGTCTCGCGCATATGCGCCGATGCTGGTCGCGCATATGCGCGAGACGTGCCGTATGCACATTTAGCCACTTGCCTTGCATGCGTGAATGTGTATAAGAAGAAAGAAAGAAAGAACCGAGGGAGGGAAGCTCCAAATCCTTATGTCTTTATATCTCGATCCGTCCGTTAGATTTTCAATCCGACTTCAGTACTGAGTTCCTGTCGACGCAAGCTATAACTGAACGTAAGGTTTGTTACGTTTAGATATGATTTGAAATTATGGTACTGTCAGAAATGAATATGAATCACATATGGTGTTTCTGATATAATAGACATCGTATAATTGAAGTCAGATTGAATAACAGACTGTGTATGTATTTGTTATGATATTCGGAGTTGATTTGATTGAGATTCGATATCAGAACTGTATTGTTATTGATTATAAGTTGTACCTATATTGATTATGAATTCGGGTATTATATCTGTGATGTTGAGATTGACGGGGTTATCGAGACTGTATTATTATACCGTCGAAAATCAGTAAATTGATATTGATCAGATTCGGTAGTGATTTCAATTATATCGTGATATCGTCGATATGGATTAGATTGTATCTTGATTCAATATTGGTCAGATTATGTTTGATTTGAGTATTGATCAGGATAGATTTTGAATTGAGTTGCATATTGAGATTGTGCCTATGCGATATTGTATTTCAGATTGATATGGACAAATTTGACTTCGAGACTTCGACTTCGTCAGACCGAGAAGATAAAGGTATAAATTAATATTGAGTTGGGATTGCACAACTCGAGTAAGGTTTGACTTGAGTCTCCCAAAATCACATACTTTATTTTATTGCATTGTTATTTGCAATTGAATGATATTGATATCTTTGATTTATTGATTTATGTACGGAGTCATAGGCGGATACGTCTAATCGTACATGAGTAATCTTGTGACAGTAGTGCCAGATAGTGATGGAATCGTCACTGGCACATTGCACATTGTCACAAGATAGGATATTGGTGAAAATGCCAAAGTCTGTGACGGTTAGATCAAGACACCGGACGTTTGGCTATATCGGAGTGGATAGAATTGGAGTTTCTTCTATTACTGGTGTTCGATATGGAAAGAGCCAAAGTCCGTGAATAAGAACATGCCACCACCCCGATCGGGAGTGTAGGTGGGTGTATGTTCTTATTCCGATCGGGATCCCTAGATTAGGACTGAGTCGAGTCTGAGTCTAAGAATCACGGAGAGTGATTCATTACTTGATATGGAATTATGTTCCTGATGATGATATATGTTTAGAATATAATTTATTCTTGATATTGATTCATGTTTAGGATTATAATACATGTGATGAATATTTGATTAATGTTCGGATTTTGATACATGTTATGAATGTTTATTTCATGCTTTTATATTGTTTATATGAAAGGCATGTATACATGATTTATACTGGGAATATAATTCTCACCGGAGTTATCCGGCTGTTGTCTTGTTTGTATGTGTGCATGACGACAGGTGGGACATGATCAGGGTCAAGAATAGAACGAGGCTGGACTAGATAGCGTGGAGATCCGGGCTCAGAAATAAATTAGGAGTCAGCACTGATATGTAGCTGAACCTAGTTGGATTATTGTAGACCATACAGGACTTGTATGTTTATATTTAATATGTAATTCAGATTGATTTACATAACATCTTCCGCTTTGTATTTTTTTTTAAAAAAAAATTTAGACCCTGTTTATTATAATTGAGTAATTAGTCCCAAAGATGATTAAGAACTTGATTAGTGTCCGGGTCCCCACAACAGGTGGTATCAGAGCTTTAGGTTCCAGAACAGTAGGTTCTAGAACTGTAGGTTTTTGAGACTGAGATAGAGGCTAGTGAGCGGGGTAGAATGTGTTTTCTTCCTTGCATGTGATTGCTAGCATGTGATTTATTATAATGTTGAATTACATTGTATTATGTTAATATTGCAGTATGTTTTACTGTTTTGGAAGATACATGTTACCTGAATATCTGAGTTGGTTTGGTAATATGTCTGATTTGAAAATGAATCAGAACCCATTCTTGATCAGAAGGTAAGATGATCAGAAAGGGACTGAGATTGATTTATCTCCTGTGATTGCTAACTCTGGTGATTATCAGATATACCTCCTCGAAGAATTCCGGAAAGGGGTAGTACTTCGACTGATCAGATGGATGAGATAGAAACTCGGATGGAAACACAGTTGAAGAAATTTCAGTCGTTTCAACCGCCGATTCTGAAGGGTACTGAGACACCAGTGGATTGTGAGAATTGGCTAGAGAACATAGAAATGCTTTTTGAATTTCTTGGTTTTACATATGATTGTAGAGTTAGATTAGTTGGGCATCAGTTACGGGAAGTTGCAAGGAGTTGGTGGCTGGTAACCAAAGAAGCCTTAGAACAGCGTAGCTCAGTGATTTCGTGGAAAATTTTTAAAGTTGAATTTTATCAAAGATTCTTCCCCTTGTCATACAGACATGATAAAAGTACAGAGTTTGCAGATCTGAGACATGGTCAGTTAAATATTGATGAGTATTTGGCCCAGTTCTTCACTTTGCTACGTTTTGCCCCTCACGTGGCTAGAAATGATGCAGCTATGTCTGAGCAGTTCATCCAGGGATTGAATCCGGAGATCCGTACGTTGGTAAATGTGAAACAATCGAATAATTTTGCTGATACTCTAAACAGAGCCAAAAGAGCAGAAACAGTTCTGATGAGACAAAAGGAAGCTCCGTATGTTCTTCCAACACCGAGACCACAGCAACTACATCCAAGAATCGAGACTCGTAGTAGTAGTGGTGAAAAGAAAGACTATTTGAAAGCCCGAAAGAAACAGTTTGTTAGAGTAGGTGCACGTCGAGCCAAGTGTTGGCCGAGTATTCACAATGAAACTCTATGTATAAACAATCTTTATTTTAATAATATTTGAAATTATTATTGGCATATCTTTATATGTATACCCATGCTAGTTGCATAGATAAAGCCCTTGAATATACAAATAGTAGAAAGAATATGAGATGCTCATATGATGAGTATCATGAAACTCATATTTGGAATACTGTATATTCTAAACAGTTCCTAGTCGATTCAGCCGCTGCTAAGAAGGATATAGGCCGCTCGAGTTCGAGACTAGTATCTGCGATGTGAGTACCATGTTTCATTGGTAGGGGACATTGTGATGTCCGAGCATGCAGATAGGTGCTCCTGGTAGAGTGCACTGAACTACCCTCCATAAAGAACTTTCCAAATGGTTCTCACTTATCGAGTGGAAACGTCCTAGTTTATGGTTGTACACCATTAGTCCTTATGACCCGGGACAACATTGACTCTATGTGCTAGCATTACACTTTGACTTGTTTACCGACTCTCAAGTGGTCATCAAGTGGCAAGGTTGGGTGTTTTGTCGAAACATATAGGAGTCGATGCATTATAGTCGGGGATTCACCGCTTATCTTCGGGTATGGATATCCTATGTGTATGTAGTATGAAATCTCTGATCAGAGTATGGTGGTAATTATGAAAGGGGTTTCATAGATTACACCATCGATGCAACTACAACATGACACATAGTATCGATTCATTGACAACTCTCGATATACCAATGGTTGTCGAATCGGTCGGGATATATGAGTTGAAGGGACCGTACTGTATGCTAACCATAATTGAATGGTTCTTGCAGGCACTATCATTTGATACCTAGGGAATCATGTAAGCGATGCTGCTAGGCGTTTAACATGATTGGTTGGGTACTATCAGACTTGAGTTCTGACGTTCTTATTATCAAGGAGTTGATAAGTAAGAATGGAGCAATTGGGGTATGCTCAAAATAAGGACATGTTTAGTCCGAATCACATGGAGATGTGAACCCACGGCTAGTTGTATCAATGAACCATTGAGGGTCACACAAGTGTTAACTTTCTAGATCCCGTTGAGAAGTAAATAGTTCAATGTGTTGAACGGCTTATAAAGAAGTTTATAAGTGTAAATAAAATAGAAGTATGACTTCTATAAGGAGAATGTAACTTTTAATTTGAGGAAGTGTTCCTAAATTAAAAGTTGGCCAAACGAGTAATGTATTTGAAAATTGTGATTTTCATATACATTATTATGGACTAAATTAAATTAATTCAAGTGTTGAATTAATTAAACAATAGTGGACCTAGTAGAGTCCAAATAATTAAATTGATTCAAGTGTTGGATTAATTAAACAACATTGGGCCTTGTAGAGCCCAATTAAGAATAATTAGTAAACTAGTGGGCTTGAGTAAAATCAAGTAAGGTTTAATTGGTCTCAAATTTGTTTGAGACAATTAAATTAAAGTCCATGGGCCTTGTAATTGTTACAATTCCAAATAGAATGTGCATGGGGAGGTGAAGAGTTGGGAGACAGCTTTTTCAATGTTCAAGACTTGGCATGCAACTTTTTGGCTTTAACTTTTTCCACAATCAAGAAAAACACTCCTCCTTCTCTCCTCCCCTCACCATGAACGAAATTTTCATGTCATTCTCCACCATTTTTGCTTCTTCAATTGTTGATGAAAGCACATACTTCTCAAAGAAAAATGCTCTAATTTTTCTAGTGCAAAATTAGAGTGGATCTACCTTGTTAGTGGTGGACTTAATTTTGAAGGAAGGGTTCCAAAAGCAAGGTGAAGCTTGTAGATTTTCTACCATCAAGAGCTAAGTTGTTTACAACTTAGTTGGAGCCATAATCAATCCTTGTGATTGATAGGTACATTTCTAAACACTCTATGTATGACATATATTGTGTTTTGTATTTGCTACACATCTTAGTAGAGGTGCTCGATTTTTCTTCTTGAAAAACAATTTTAAAACTTCCGTTGCGCTTTCGGTCACCTAAAATCGATCCTTTTCAAGTGGTATCATGAGCTAAGGATACTATTTTGTGTAGCTTATACAAGATATTATATTGAGGTCGATTTCTAACCGCATGAGATGAATTTTTGCAACAAAATCAAGGTCGTTTTTGGGGAATTTTGGGGCAGCAAGTTGCTGCCCGAGGGGCCCCCCTTCGAAAATAAAAAAAATAATTTTTGCATGTTTGCCGGAATCCGGCGACGGCGATGACGGCTAGGGTTTTCAAAATGTGTTTTGAAATATCAAAGTGTCATGGGCCTTAAGTTGTTGGGCCATTAGATGGCTAACATATTTGTGAATTTAAATGTTCCAAAATGTCTTTGGTGAAAATGAATTTTTTGGGCCATTAAGTTTAAATTTACAAAAGTTGCAAATATTTTCTCATAAAATAAATAATTGAAGTTGGACTTTAATTATTTATAGTAAATTGTGTTTTACAAGAAATTCAGTTATAAATAAATTAATTGGAAAGTACACAAAGGTGTTTGTATACTTTGTTAATTTAGTTTATAATCGTGGCGGTTAGTGATTGTATCAAGATATATAATATTGGATCAATTAATTATTGTGATAATTAATTGATGGTGTATGATATGTGATACTATGTATGAAAGATGATCAAAAGCCCAAGCCCAATTTGCTAGGTGTATGCTAGGATATTTTGTATTGAATGATTGTAATAATTATCAATTTATAAAGTGGGCTTGGTTTATGGCCCGTTCCCACCCCCATGAGATGTATCCCTATTTGCCATGGATATTTATTTGTAAATATTAGTATAGTGGATGATCAAGATTGGAAGATGGTGGCCATGATGATTATGAAGATCGAAGACATGTAAATATTGGAAGCTAATGTAATAGTTGCATTTGCATCCCATGCATTTCCCTAGGATTGGACCTAGGCCCGTGTTTAGCTCACACGGGCTATTAGTATTGGGGCGATTGATCATCCTTGTTTTGTTTACTGTTTATAATATATGCATGATATGTTATAAATAATGAGTATGTGAGTTATTATTATGATAATAACAAAGTTGCATGAATCCGGCAAACATACGATCAAACATGGCGAGCTTTTAAATAAAATTAATGACGAGACATTTCAAAATTAAAAAACCCTCATTTTGAATAAGATTCAAAATTAATATCAAGCCCGAAAAGGGGAATTATAAATTTGTTTATAATTTCCATGTCTTCCATCGACAATGGGTGCATGATGAACGCTACCCGTGCTCGGGGCTCGGCTCATATTATTGGGGGGGCCCTGGGTGCCGGAAAGCTGTGACATCCATTGACATGGTGATGTGAACTACGTGAAACTCCCATGATTTCGGCTCATATTATTGAGGGAACTCTTGGCGATCGTCCATTAAGGTTCAACATCGATGGGTAAGGCTTGACACATAAAGATGAACGACGTCATATTATTGGGTCCTAATCAAACGTGAGACAAAAGTTTACGTAGAGGGTTGCATTGAGATGCAATTGGAAACTACCTTTTAGGAATTGTGATTGGCTGATATTATTCGGGATCATAATTCGCTTATTGGACCTTGCGTACCTACTGAGGAAAGGAGTTTCCCGTTTTCACTAGAGGGTAGTGAAAGATGTCAAAACAGTGGGAGTAAACATTTATAAAGTAAAAGTCCATATTTTATATCTTACTTAATATTTTAAAATAGTCATTAACATTCATCTGTTATACTTTTCAGTACAATTTTTGACAATGTCTTCGATTCGCAATCCGCTATCTGCAATACTCGACAAACATGTATTAACCGGACCTAACTGCCTCAATTGGCTAAGAAGTCTGAAAATCGTCTTGAATTCGGAAAGGGTAGCGTATACACTTACTGAGTCGTCCCATGTTGAGGCTCCGACTGACTGCACTCTTGATGAATTGCAGACTTACAAGGAATGGTGTGACCATGACTTGAAAAGCCAAGTGTTATATGCAGGCTTCTATGAAAGATGAGAAGTCGGTTCTTTATGTGGGTTCTTCATCTGGTACGAAGACCGATCCACGTGGGAAGGGAAAGAAACGTTCTTTCCAACGACCCAAGAAGAACGTGCCCTTGAAGAGGCAAGCTTCGAATCCCGTTGTGGCAGCCACACCAGTAAAGGCTGACAAGACTGTTGATGTTTGTCATCACTGCAAGAAGCCTGGACATTGGAGGCGTAATTGCAGGGAATATCTTGCCCAGAAGAGTTCTGAAAATGGTATGTTCTATATTGAAGTAAACATTTCAATTAACTCTACTTCTTGGGTATTGGATACCGGTTGTGACTCACATCTCTGTAATGAGTTACAAGTGATGGGAAGAAGTAGAAGGCTTAGGGAAGGTGACACCATCTTGAGGGTGGGCGATGGAGCAAGAGTTGCTGCCAAGGCCATATGAGATGTTTACTTGCTTTTGGACAATAATTTTAAGTTAATTTTAAGAGATGTTTTGTTTGTACCTGATTTGGTGAAAAACATTGTTTCCATTTCTATGCTAGATAAAGATGGATATTCTTGCTTATTTAGCAAAGGTGTTTGCAACATTTACAAGAATGAATGTTTAATTGGTACTGGAGAACTTGAAAACGATTTCTATAACTTAAAATTGAAAGATATTCCACTAAACAATGTCCAAGCTATAACAACAACAAACAAGCGAAAACAAGATACTCTAAATTCGGCACAATTATGGCATGCTCGATTAGGACATATTTTTCTAAGAAGGATGAACAAGCTAGTGGGAGTGGGCATGTTTGATATGTCTGATATTAATGCTCTCACGACTTGTGAATCCTGTCTAAAAGGAAAGATGACCAAAATTCCCTTCAAGGGCCATGTGGAGCGAGCCAAAGGGTTATTGGATTTGATCCATACCGATGTGTGCGGTCCGCTTAGCATCACCACTAAGCATGGACATGCCTACTTCATCACCTTTACCGATGACTTTTCGAGGTATGGGTATGTGTATTTAATGAAATACAAATCTGAAGCCTTTGAAAGGTTCAAAGAATTCAGAAGTGAAGTAGAGAAATAGTTGGGACGAAGCATCAAGACACTTCGATCGGATCGAGGTGGTGAGTACTTGAGTGCCGAGTTCCAAGAGTATCTTAGGGAGAATGGGATTCTCTCGCAGTGGACTCCGCCCGCTACACCACAGTTGAATGGTGTTTCGGAGCATCGTAACTGGACTTTGATGGACATGGTTCGGTCTATGATGGGGTTCACGGAGTTGCCGCCATCCTTTTGGGGATATGCGCTTGAGACAGCGGCACTGTTGTTGAACAATGTCCATTCAAAGGCAGTTGACAAGACACCATATGAGATATGGATGGGTAAGCCTCCCAAGTATTCTTATCTTAGAATATGGGGGTGCCCTGCTTATGTGAAGCAGGTAGTGGGAGATAAATTGGACAGTCGATCCATTTTATGTTACTTTGTGGGATATCCAAAGAATTCGGTTGGATACTACTTCTATCATCCCCAAGAAACAAAAGTGTTTGTTTTTAGGAATGCAACCTTTTTGGAAAAGGAATTTCTATTGGATAGAAAAGGAGAGATGATAGAACTCGAAGAGGTTCGAGAGACACCCACAGTTATAGAACCCACACCCGAGGAGCCAAGAGAGGAGATACAAGCTCCTAGAAGATCCGAGAGAGTCTCGAGACCACCTATGAGGTATGGTCTGCTTCTTGAAGAGGGCCATGATGAGCCTAACCATGAATGTGATCCAAGGACCTTCAAGGAAGCGTTATCTGATGCCGATTCATCCAAGTGGCTTGAAGCAATGAAATCTGAGATGAATTCCATGCATTCGAACCAAGTGTGGAATCTCGTGGATCCACCTGAGGGAATTGTTCCTATAGGGTGTAAATGGATTTACAAGAGGAAACTTGGGGCGGATGGGAAGGTATTGACCTTCAAGGCGCGATTGGTGGCAAAAGGATATACTCAAAGACAAGGAGTTGACTTTGAGGAAACCTTTTCTCCAGTTGCAATGTTCAAGTCCATAAGGATATTTCTAGCCATAGCTGCATGGTATGACTATGAGATATGGCAGATGGATGTCAAGACAGTCTTTCTTAATGGGGATATTAAGGAAGAGATTTACATGTCTCAACCTGAACGGTTTACATCTGTCGGAAGTGAGCATATGGTATGCAAATTTCATAGATCTATTTATGGTCTAAAGCAGGCATCTAGGAGTTGGAACCTTAGATTCGATAGTACAATCAAAGAGTTTGGTTTTACTAAGAATCCTGATGAACCCTGTGTGTATAAGAAGGTCAGTGGGAGTGCTATGACATTCCTGGTGCTTTATGTTGATGACATTCTTCTCATTGGGAATGATGTAGGAATGTTGCAATCAACTAAGATATGGTTAGCGAGTAAGTTTTTGATGCAGGACTTGGGTGAAGCATCTTTTGTATTGGGATTACAGATCTATAGAGATAGATCGAAAAGATTGCTTGGTCTCACCCAGTCCACATACATTGATACCATCGCGAAGCGGTTCTCGATGGATGAGTCCAAGAGAGGACATCTACCAATGTGTCATGGCGTGTCCCTATCCAAGTCTATGCCTCCCAAGACTGATGCAGAGATAGCGGCGATGACACGCATTCCTTATACATCTGCTATTGGTAGCATCATGTATGGAATGATATCTACACGTCTTGACGTGGCTTTTGCACTAAGTGTAGTGAGTAGATATCAATCGAACCCTGGTCTTCCACACTGGAAAGCTGTGAAAGACATCCTCAAGTATTTGAGAAGGACCAATAAGTTGTTCTTGGTCTATGGGGGTGGAGAACTGAAATTGGAAGGCTATACCGACTCTAGCTTACAAAGCGATATCGATGACTCGAAGTCAACCTCTGGGTTCGTATTCATGCTCAATGGTGCTGCTGTCTCTTGGAAGTGTTCCAAGCAAGATAGTACTGCGGATTCCACCACTGAGGCCTAATACATTGCTGTATCAGATGCAGCAAAGGAGGCTGTTTGGATAAGGAATTTCGTCCAAGAGTTGGACGTCATTCCTAATGGAGTTGCTCCTGTCCCGGTGTTGTGTGACAACACGGGAGCTATAGCTCAAGCAAATGAGCCAAGGTCTCATCAAAATCCAAACACATATTGAGAAAGTACCACATCCTCTGAGAGATTGTGGAAAGAGGAGATGTCTCGATTGACAAAGTCGGCTCCGCAGATAATGTTGCTGATCCGCTAACTAAGCCTTTACCTGGACCATTATTCGAGTAGCATCGCGAATTGATGGGTTTGAATCATATAAGGTAGTTGGCTCTAGTGCAAGTGGGAGATTGTTAGAGTAGGTGCACGTCGAGCCAAGTGTTGGCCGAGTGTTCACAATGAAACTCTATGTATAAACAATCTATATTTTAATAATATTTGAAATTATTATTGGCACATCTTTATCTGTATACTCATACTAGTTGCATAGATAAAGCTCTTGAATATACAAATAGTAGAAAGAATATGAGATGCTCATATGATGAGTATCATGAAACTCATATTTGGAATACTGTATATTCTAAACAGTTCCTAGTCGATTCAGCCGCCGCTAAGAAAGATATAGGCAGCTCGAGTTCGAGACTAGTATCTGCGATGTGAGTATCATGTTTCATTGGTAGGGGACATTGTGATGTCCGAGCATGCAGATAGGTGCTCCTGGTAGAGTGCACTGAACTACCCTCCATAAAGAACTTTCCAAATGGTTCTCACTTATCGAGTGAAACGTCCTAGTTTATGGTTGTACACCATTAGTCCTTATGACCCGGGACAACATTGAGACTCTATGTGCTAGCATTACACTTTGACTTGTTTACCGACTCTCAAGTGGTTATCAAATGACAAGGTTGGGTATTTTGTCGAAACATATAGGAGTCGATGCATTATAGTCGGGGATTCACAGCTTATCTTCGGGTATGGATATCCTATGTGTATGTAGTATGAAATCTCTGATCAGAGTATGGTGGTAATTATGAAAGGGGTTTCATAGATTACACCATCGATGCAACTACAACATGACACATAGTATCGATTCATTGACAACTCTCGATATACCAATGGTTGTCGAATCGGTCGGGATATATGAGTTGAAGGGACCGTACTGTACGCTAACCATAATTGAATGGTTCTTGCAGGCACTATCATTTGATACCTAGGGAATCATGTAAGCGATGCTGCTAGGCGTTTAACATGATTGGTTGGGTACTATCAGACTTGAGTTCTGACGTTCTTATTATCAAGGAGTTGATAAGTAAGAATGGAGCAATTGGGGTATGCTCAAAATAAGGACATGTTTAGTCCGAATCACATGGAGATGTGAACCCACGGCTAGTTGTATCAATGAACCATTGAGGGTCACACAAGTGCTAACTTTCTAGATCCCGTTGAGAAGTAAATAGTTCAATGTGTTGAACGGCTTATAAAGAAGTTTATAAGTGTAAATAAAATAGAAGTATGACTTCTATAAGGAGAATGTAACTTTTAATTTGAGGAAGTGTTCCTAAATTAAAAGTTGGCCAAACGAGTAATGTATTTGAAAATTGTGATTTTCATATACATTATTATGGACTAAATTAAATTAATTCAAGTGTTGAATTAATTAAACAATAGTGGACCTAGTAGAGTCCAAATAATTAAATTGATTCAAGTGTTGGATTAATTAAACAACATTGGGCCTTGTAGAGCCCAATTAGGAATAATTATTAAATTAGTGGGTTTGAGTAAAGTCAAGTAAGGTTTAATTGGTCTCAAATTTGTTTGAGAAAATTAAATTAAAGTCATGGGCCTTGTAATTGTTACAATCCCAAATAGAATGTGCATGTGGAGGTGAAGAGTTGAGAGACAACTTTTTCAATGTTCAAGACTTGACATGCAACTTTTTGGCTTTAACTTTTTGCCACAATCAAGAAAAACACTCCTCCTTCTCTCCTCCCCTCACCATGAACGAAATTTTCATGTCATTCTCCACCATTTTTGCTTCTTCAATTGTTGATGAAAGCACATACTTCTCAAAGAAAAATGCTCTAATTTTTCTAGTGCAAAATTAGAGTGGATCTTACCTTGTTAGTGGTTGACCTAATTTTGAAGGAAGGATTCCAAAAGCAAGATGAAGCTTGTAGATTGTCTATCATCAAGAGCTAAGTTGTTTACAACTTAGTTGGAGCCAGAATCAATCCTTGTGATTGATAGGTACATTTCTAAACACTCTATGTATGACATATATTGTGTTTTGTATTTGCTACACATCTTAGTAGAGGTGCTCGATTTTTATTCTTGAAAAACAATTTTAAAACTTCCGTTGCTCTTTCGGTCACCTAAAATCGATCCCTTTCACAGTTTAAGAAGTTAGGGAGCGGTTCAACTAGCTCCAGTGGTTCTAGCCCGAGTTATACCGGAGCGTATTGTAGAGCCTGTGGAGGAAGACATTCCCACGGAGCAATGCCAGGGAGTGACTGGTAGATGCAATGTCTGTAAACAGCATGGACATTTTGCTAGAGTATGTCCACAGAGAGGTTCCCGAAGATTCCAGGGAGCAGAGGCGTCTGGTGGTAGTAACCGAGGAACAGATCCAGGATGCACTTGATGATGTAGTGATAGGTATCTGTTCTTTTATGATTTTGTTCCATATGTATTGGGGAGATTCTCGTACATCTTATACATGGTTCTGTATGAATTTCATTGACATATGCTTTATTCTATTGGGTCTGTATATACTGTAGTATTGATTTCTTTATCTTTTGGGGAAAAGATTGATACCAGTGAATTCTGTAAATATCGTATACTGCAGTGAAATGAGAATGAGATTGAGTTAGATTATGTTGTACTTGTATTGTCTGATTCTGGCAGCATTATTGATATGAATATATTGAACAAGTACAGAGCTATTAAAGATTCTTACTAGGAGATGGTAAGATTCAGACTTGAAATGACCAAAGAATGAATAATGTACGATAAGGATTTTCGATTTTGAATTCCTTTGATTTCCGTATTAATTAGGATTCGATGATTATCGAAAGGAATGGAGTTATTCCTTATGCATTCAGTTGATTACTGAAAATGAATATACCATGAGCTGATTTGTCAGTAGCAGGAGAAATGCTAAAGTCTTTCTAGATGAAATTCCGGACTTGTCTTATATCAGGGAGAGTGATTTCCGCCTTGATTTGATACCAGGTACTGGTTTTATTTTAGAAGTTCGTACAAAATGATACTGATTGATTTGAAAGAATTGAAATATCAGTTAGAAGATTTACTGACCGAAAGTTACATCTGATTGTGTGTTTCTCTGTAAAGTACTTCAGTTCTGATTATGGGTTGATGAATCCGGTATTCAGAGGTATTCTGATGATTTCATGCCGTTTATCTATGATATTTTGTGATATACTCGTGGCATATGACTGACTAAATCGAATATCTTGTATTGAAGGATCTGAGAACTGAAATTGTTGTATACAGAAATTGTTCAGATATGAATCTTGATTGAAACAGATTGTATTCCGAGTATGTGATATCCAAATATGGTATACCGATTGATATTAGCACAACTGAGGCAGTGATCAATGGCTGAGAATGATACCGATGTCAGAAACTTCTTTATTTTCTTGCCTGAGTTTAACAGATTATTGTATATGACTGTTGTTTTGAAATTGCTTGCGAATTGTTATTGTTCTAAAACAGTTTTTAAGACAGATTATATTGTTTGGGGGACATTACATCCGAAGATGATATAGCATTTGATCTAAACAAAGTTGAATATGTGATACAGATTATTGGGAACCGTTGAGAGTATATACAGTTCAAGACGAATCAGAGCTAAACTCGTGAATTAAAGCGGTTCAGAAGTTTGATTAGAATGTTCAGAACTCGGTTTAGATAATCAGAACATGGTGTCGATCAGATTATCAGGTGGGTAATACTGTATTATATGTAAATAATCGACTTGTTTGTGCCGAATATTTCGAATCTGAAATGACAGATATAGTCAGAAGCGCACGGTAGTCGATTCAGTATTTATTCTGGTGACAGAAAATGTATGATTATTCAAAAAGACAGTTTTGATATAAACAGAGTAGATCTATTGTAGCAGAGTTTGTACTGAAATGTATGTATCGTCGACAGATGAAGACAGAAAAATAGAAACCAGGAGGTTGGTTATATAGATTATCGATTCTTGAATAGAAATGGGAGTACATTACTATGGATTGTGTGACGACACTACTGAAATCTGGATAAGATTGTGCTATGATGTAATTATGATTAACAGATTGCTTGAATCTGCTTATATGATGTTGTACAGGATGACGTACAGATACGACCAGACGACTGAGATTTATGTCAGAAATATGGGTCAGATTGTATTGAATGCCAAAATTGATTATATCATACCATGATTTGGATTGATTTTGTACTTTTGGCAGAATATACAACAAGATCTTTCACCTATCGTTTATAAATCGACAGATAGTTGGAGCAACTATCCTGAAACTGGAGGATATCCAGGAACTGTAGTGCTGGATTTTAGCACTAGTTGAGACGATATGTTGTCACTTTGTGAATGGATGTACGACAATAGCTATCAGATGAGTATTGAAATAGCTTCAGTCCAGGTATTGTACAGTGAGGACTGTAGATTTCCTTCGTATAGGAATAATATCTGCGAGATACCTGAGATTGGATCGGATGGAATCAGAGATATGAAAAAGAAATTGAAACTGATTCAGAAGAAAATGAAAACAACTCAGAATAAATAGACTGAATATGTCAACGTCGGATGATGACTGTTGATATTTGGGGTTGAAGATTGAATATAACCCTGATTGAAAATTACCAGATTGATAGGAGATGATAGTATTGATTTGTTCTAAGTTGTTAATTGGTATATACGGATGTTGTATAGCCAGTATTGTAAGATTGATTCTATCATCAGTTATTCGAGTGGTATTATGAGATTATACTTCTTGAAGCATTATTCCAGAGGGAAAATCAGAATCAGCTGAAGAAAGATGATTCAGGATAAAACTATTCCGTTGTTGGAAGTTCAAAGGAATGGGTTGGGTAGTGAAGAAACTATTTGCTGAATGGAATCTGAAATGAGATAAAGATTCTGGAAGTAGTTCATTAAAGTTAGTTTTTTGATTAACTTCCGGTATACATTTCTTCCGGGTTGATATGATTACCTATGATATGATCTGATTGCCTATGATTTCAAGGACGAAATCGAATCTTAGGGGAGGAGAAATGTAAGCCCCGAGAAATTTATCATGTTAATCTGAAATGATTTAGTGATTAATTGATGTGATTATAGATGGAATGAATCAGACCGGGAAAGACAAGAAAAGACGCGAAATATGTGCGAGGGAGATGCCATCCGCGCACATGCGCGGGTTTGGCAGAAGACCCCGCGCATATGCGCGGCGTGAGGGCGCGCATATGCGCGAGGTGTCCAGTAGCCAAGGGGCTGGAACAGAACATTGCGCGCACATGCGCGACGTGAGCCGCGCACATGCGCGAGGTAGGCAGAGAGTTGCGCGCACATGCGCGACGTGAGCCGCGCACATGCGCGAGGTAGGCAGAGAGTTGGGCGCACATGCGCGGGGTGAAGTCGTGCATATGCGCGAGTGGTAGAATGCACGAGACAGTAGGTCTCGCGCATATGCGCGACGATGGGGCGCGCATATGCGCGAGCTGCCGTGATGCTACACGCCGAGACTTTGTGTCTCGCGCATATGCGCCGATACTGGTCGCGCATATGCGCGAGACGTGCAGTATGCACATTTAGCCACTTGCCTTGCATGCGTGAATGTGTGTGTGTATATATATATATATATATATATATATATATATATATATATATATATATATATATATATATATATATATATATAGGTACCTTGCAATTCTTCAGAAGACAGAAATAAAGAACCGAGGGAGGGAAACTCCAAATCCTTATGCCTTTATATCTCGATCCGTCCGTTAGATTTTTAATCCGACCTCAGTACTGAGTTCCTATCGACGCAGGCTATAACTGGACGTAAGTTTTGTTACGTTTAGATATGATTTGAAATTATGGTATCGTCATAATTGAATATGAGTCATATATGGTGTTTCTGATATAATAGACATCATATAATTGAAGTCAGATTGAAGAACAGACTGTGTATGTATTTGTTATGATTTTCGGAGTTGATTTGATTGAGATTCGATAGTCAGAACTGTATTGTTATTGATTATAAGTTGTACCGATATTGATTATGAATTCGGGTATTATATCTGTGATGTTGAGATTGACGGGGTTATCGAGACTGTATTGTTATACCGTCGAAAATCAGTAAATTGATATTGATCAGATTCGATAGTGATTTCAATTATATCGTGATATCGTTGATATGGATTAGATTGTATCTTGATTCGATATTGATCAGATTATGTTTGATTTGAGTATTGATCAGAATAGATTTTGAATTGAGTTGCATATTGAGATTGTGCCTATGCGATATTGTATTTCAGATTGATATGGACAGATTTGACTTCGAGACTTCGACTTCGTCAGCCCGAGAAGATAAAGGTATAAATTAATGTTGAGTTGGGATTGCACAACTCGAGTAAGGTTTGACTTGAGTCTCCCAAAATCACATACTTTATTTTATTGCATTGTTATTTGCAATTGAATGATATTGATATCTTTGATTTATTGATTTATGTACGGAGTCATAGGCGGATACGTCTAATCGTACATGAGTAATCTTGTGACAGTAGTGCCGGATAGTGATGGAATCGTTACTGGCACATTGCACATTGTCACAAGATAGGATATTGGTGAAAATGCCAAAGTCTGTGACGGTTAGGTCAAGACACCGGACGTTTGGCTATATCGGAGTGGATAGAATTGGAGTTTCTTCTATTACTGCTGTTCGATATGGAAAGAGCCAAAGTCCGTGAATAAGAACATGCCACCACCCCGATCGGGAGTGTAGGTGGGTGTATGTTCTTATTCCGATCGGGATCCCTAGATTAGGACTGAGTCGAGTCTGAGTCTAAGAATCACGGAGAGTGATTCATTGCTTGATATGGAATTATGTTCCTGATGATGATATATGTTTAGAATATAATTTATTCTTGATATTGATTCATGTTTAGGATTATAACACATGTGATGAATATTTGATTCATGTTCGGATTTTGATACATGTTATGAATGTTTATTTCATGCTTTTATATTGTTTATATAAAAGGCATGTATATATGATTTATACTGGGGATATAATTCTCACCGGAGTTATCCG
This sequence comes from Primulina tabacum, assembly GCF_025594145.1. Lineage (NCBI taxonomy): Eukaryota > Viridiplantae > Streptophyta > Magnoliopsida > Lamiales > Gesneriaceae > Primulina > Primulina tabacum. The sequence continues at coordinate 34,906,794 of NC_134560.1, read as the reverse complement.
GCTGTTGTCTTGTTTGTATGTGTGCATGACGACAGGTGGGACAGGATCAGAGTCAAGAAGAGAACGAGGCTGGACTAGATAGCGTGGAGATCCGGGCTCAGAAATAAATTAGGAGTCAGCACTGATATGTAGTTGAACCTAGTTGGATTATTGTAGACCATACAGGACTTGTATGTTTATATTTAATATGTAATTCAGATTGATTTACATAACGTCTTCCGCTTTGTATTTTAAAAAAAAAATAAAAATTTAGACCCTGTTTATTATAATTGATTAATTAGTCCCAAAGATGATTAAGAACTTGATTAGCGTCCGGGTCCCCACAGTAGATAATATTGATATATTTAAATATAGAGTTTTATCTTTGTAAACTAATTAGATTTTTCTTAACTTATTTTTTTCTTATTAGATAATATTGTGATAATACTATTGATATTAATGATAAGTTATCTAGATATTTTATTACTATACAAAATAATTTTTTTTAATGAAATTCTTAGTTTCCTACGTGTGTAGGACTCTATAAAAAAATAAAATCTAGAGGAAAGTGAGGAAACAAAAAAAGGGAGACCAAGAGATCAGCTTGGGAGAGGGGTGCGTGATTTTTGTGGTCGATGGTCGAGAAGTGCAAAAAAAGAAAAGAACTTACAAGTGAAGATTTCTCGTGATTGACTTACGCGGTTTTGCTACGTTGCCGTTAAGGATGTGAACAATCCAAACCAAACAAAATAGTATTAGGTTTGAGTTTGGTTCGTTTAAGATTGATAGAGGCTCGAGCTCGGCTCGAGCTCGATTCGAGCTTTTATCATCAAGCTCGAGTTCGAATTGTCTTAAAATTACTGAGCACGAGCTCGGCTCGTTAAAAGCTCGTTTATCATGTTAATCAAGTCGGGCTCGAGTTTGATTCATTTATAACTCGTTTATCATGTTTAACAAGCCTGACTTGAGCTCGGCTCGTTTTCGAGCTCTTAAAACATACAATTGAGCTCGAGTTTGAGCTTGATTCGACATTGGTAAAGATTAAATGTATCTATAAACTAATTTTAAATCACACATAAAAGTATAAATTTTATCAGTACTAATATTTTTATTTGTCAACTCAACAAATGAGCCAGGCTCGAGCCTACGAGCCACCTAAAAAGCCGAGCTCGAGCTTGGAGCCTATTAATGAACATGTTTGCAAGCTCACGAGCCGAATATCCTTAGACTTAAGCTTGGTTTGATTAAATTATCGAGCTCGAGCTTGGCTCGATATGATTAACAAACGAACTCAAACGAATTTTTTTATCGAACCGAGCTCCGAATAGCTCGCGAACGATTTGGTTTGTTTACATCCTTAGTTTTCGTAAGGTATTAAAGATACTCGAACACAACACTCATGTAAAGTGTTCGTCGTAGAGTTGCTTGTTGCTTTGGGTTTTTGGCAATGCAATCATTGCATTTGTGATTTAGTAATTGTCTACTTGGAATGCACTTTACTTCCTTTGCCTGTAAGGAAGAGCGTTTTTTGTAGTTTCACTAGTATTAGTATTGTAAACTAATTACAATTTTTTAGTGAATATTTTGTCTTTAGGCACCACACAAGTTTTATACTTGTGCATGATTTTTTCATTCATGTATTAGTCTTAAAACTTTATTTGTGTGATTATCTAATTTATTCCGCTATATGTTGTGGATAAGTGTTACAACACATGCACACAACACCTAAAATTTGATATACACAATCTAAATATTTTATGTATTTTTATGTTAAACAAATAAACTTTCAGAATTTCTATTTGAAAATTCATAAAATATAAATAATCGAACATACATAAATAGTTTAAGAAAGAAAACTCACTAAAGGGTCATCGGCGGGAAGTATTTCCTTGATGATGCTCAAATCATATGTAAAATGAGACATGCGATTAGATTTGTAGGAGTTTGTTCAAGCGCAAAAATGGTATCGGTTAGAAGCGCAATCGAACGCTGGTGTTTAATTAGAAAGTTGAACTGTTTAAAAGATTTGAATTATATCATTATCACAAATATATAATTTTTGGTTCACCCGTTCCTAAGTAATCGGCGAAGTCTGAAACCATGCACAGTTACCTTCCAGATTGATATATCTATATCCAACTTTTAATTGAGATAACTCTATTTAGCTTCCTGTTAAGATAGCTTTGTCCAACTTTCAGTTGAGAGAATCTTTGTTCTGCTTCTGTTCTCCCATAATCAGTTATTGTTCAATTAAGAATACAACTTCGAGGTTCACTCGGTCGGACAGACGTGGCTATAAATGTGAATTTACTTCTATATGTAAAGAATAATAATAAAAAATAATATTTTTTATTATAAGAATAATTCTTTTAAGTTAATAATAATTTTGGTTACCCAACAATGATATGAAAAAAATAAAGAAAATTATTTAATCAAATGTCATAAAAAATTATAATTTATGGACAATTATAACTTGTGCATTCAATAGTACATGTATATATATAATTTGTAAAATTTGATAATTAAAGATATAGTTTCATTGAAGATTCCAACTGCAACAATTATCTGCAAATTTTGAAAGATATACACAGCAAATTCAAAACACATTTACATAATAAATCTGCGAAGGATTTTATTCAGGACAGAATCAAGAACATTTACATGATTTAATTTTATCTGTTTTCAAATTTCAGTAAATGTGGAAAATCATATTTCACCAAAGAACGGAAAAAAAAAAAAAAAACAAGAAACACACACAGGAAGATTAATCCACGGAAGCCTGGATTTTACTCTGAGTTCCATTCGGAATTATTCAAGTCACAAGCCAAATCCCCCGAACATTCCTCCGAGGAAATCAAGACCGCCTCCACCTCCCGATAATGATTGTAATAAATCAAGTCCTCCGCCGCCGCCGCCGCCAAAACCACCGTTCATTAATGCTTGCAAAAGTTCTTGTCCTCCGCCGCCGCCCCCAAAACCACCGTTCATACTTGAGTAGAGCTGCATCAACTGTTGATATCCATTTTCACCTCCAAAACCACCAGCACCAAATCCACCACCGGCGCCACCTAGACCACCAGCTCCAATGCCACCCGTGCCTCCGCCAAATCCTCCTCCAAGCCCGGCAACGCCACCAGCTCCAAGACCGGTTGTGCCGCCAGCTAGCATCGCCTGTGTCATAGCGTTATTGTTCTGTATTATTTGCTGTAAATACTGAAGAAACAATTGATTGCGCTGTCTGTCAACCGTATACGGATTGTGCTGCAGAACCGGGAATCCTGCCTGAATCCCAGCAGCCGGTGGCGGTGGAACGAAGTTATGTTGCATGAAGGAAGGCGTTGCTGCCATATAATGTGGGCCGTATCCTTGCGGCGGCTGAGGAGCAGATCTAGTAAAGGTCGCCCCCACCTGAGGCACCGACCCTTGATGAGGCTGAAAGCCCATGTTATTCATAGGAGAAACACTTTTGGCACAGTGCAAATGCGCATCAAACGCACACAAATTACATCTATAAATCCAATGAACGGAACCGACCTTCTTGCATATATCACAGCAGAAATCCTTAGTAGGATAAGGCGATCCAAACGTAAGCTCAAGCTTATGAACGTGACTGGAATGAGTAATGGATAAAGGCATTGCGGAACACAGTATATGCAAATCATTTCCGCATGGTTTGCAGTGATACGAGAAGCCATCGCCATTTTTCCCACAAGCATCACACTTAAACATCCCATCCGCATACGCGGGTTGCGTCAAGAGGGTGAAGGCATGGTCTTTGTGACAAGGGTGGGTGATTTTCATGGGCATCTCGAAGCATTTTTTGTGGAGGAAAAAGCTGCAAACATTGCAAGAGTAGATCAAACCAGAAGGCTGGAGCTTGCATCCTGAACAAGAAGATGATAAATTTGGGGTTTGGAGAGGAATATAGCTGCAAAGCTTCAACGGATGGGGGTGGCTGAAATGGGTTGTTGTTGTTTCTTTGGGAGATTCAGAGGTTATCTTGCCCATTATTATTGTGGCCTCTCACACAGAAGAATGAAAGAGAATCGTTAGGGATTAATAAGACGGAAGATATGCCATTTTAGTTACGTGTTCGATCAAAGCCAGCCAAAGAGTGGACTTTTGATCAGTACGTACCAGCTGGCTTTACTGTTTAAGGCAGTGCAGATTATACTTTTCTTCATATATATGTATATATAATACGCGTTTGACTATGATAGATAGTTGACTTGATCGAGAACAACTTGGGTATATTTTTATATCTTCAATTTTTTTTTCTACTCGAGACGTTCGTATAAACATCTTATACAAAATAGTCAGGGTAAAAACTCACTGTGAGAGAGTCTCACGGGTCGTATTTTGTGAGACGGATCTCTTATTTGGGTCATCCATGAAAATGTATTACTTTTTATGTTAAGAGTATTTCTTTTATTGTGAATATCGTAAGAGTTGACTCGTCTCACAAATAAAGATTCGTGAGATCGTCTCACAAGACACTTGCTTTACAAAATATAACGTGGCTCTTCTATCTATTATCAACAATATTCATCATTTGCATACCAAGAAATCAAGTTATTACATTAAAACTCCAAGTAGAGAACCAAAATTCAATTTAGACTAATTTTATTATTATTTTCTTTTCGTTATTATTTTTTGTTATGACGGTGATGGTGGTGATTTTTATTTTGATATGGTAAAATAATTATTAATTTGTATTCATTATTTATGTTATAATTATTACTCAATTATTTGTTTTTTTTATGGCTAACGATTATGATTGTTTTATTTTATGATAGTTATTAAATAATATTATGATAATAATTATTCTTGTTGTTGAAGCATTAACAGCCGTCGTAATTGGTTGTATGATTTAAAAATATATATTTGTAAAGACGAAGCATCGTTATTTCACTGTATTGTTGTGATCTGTTGGAGATATTTGAAGACAACATCTGTACAAAGTATTGATTGAAAAATTGTTTTGTTTTTTTCATTTTGCAACTATTTTAAAATTTTGATCAAATTTGAAGCAGTGTTATCATTGGACGGTAGAAATATTATCCAATTTAATCGGGAGTAATCATCCACTATCACTAAATTGTACCTCATTCTCCCTATGCTATTTTACTGATATTGGCTCAAATAAGTCCATATGCAATAAATCCAAGCATTTGGTGGAAAAGTTATATCCTTTGCTTTTAAAAGTAGATATCAATTGCTTGCCCAACTGATATGCGGTGCAAATATTATTTTTAGTAATATTGTCTTCGGACAGACCGGTCATCAAGCCTTGGTTACTTAGATTGAAAATATATTTGAAATTTAGATGATTCAATCGTTTGTATCACAACCAATGTTTATCATTATTATAAGAAACAAAACATGTAGGGGAGAGAAGTTGATTATCTTTCCAACTTATCCTGTAAGTATTTTCTTCTCTTAATCACGTTAGCATAATATCATCATTACTAGATTTCACAATGCAAATGTGTTGGTGAAGTTCAATAGAATAACCATTATCACATAATTGGATAATTCTAATTAAATTATAACACAAATTTTCAACCAATAGTACATCAATAATGATGACTTTACCATGTATAATCTTATCTTTATCCACGATTACCTTTAGAATTATTACCAAATGTGATTCTTGGTCCTTTACGTACATTCAACTATTTCTTCAGTAGCTTTTTGTTTCGGTCATATACCTTGAGCATCCACTGTAAATGTATCATGTTTAATTTTCGACTGTTTTTGTCTTTTGTACCTGTAAACAAACATAAAATAATTTTTGTACCCATATCTATTTAGGTCCAAACTAGATTAGTTTATAATGAGTTATAATGGACTTCTATAGCAACTTGAGTTAATCATTTTCATAAAGCGATGATAGATACAAAATATTTGCTATAAGTGCCCATTGTATAGTCGCACAAACACTATAAAGTATTTGCTATATATAGGGGCCCATTGTATAGTCACACAGGCACAGGCCCGTGCCTGGGGCGTGACATAATGGTATCAGAGACGGTCACAAGCAAGGAAAACCATGAAATAAGTGCTTTGAAGTAGGGGTGATCGTGATATCTCTTGTCCTACATGATAAAAAATTAAAGATTCAAAATTAGTTTATAATGGACTATAATAAACTTCAATATCAACTTGAGTTAATCATTTTCGTAAAGCGAAGATACGAAGTGGTTACTATAGGGTCATTGTGTAGTCACACAGGCGCGGATCTGGGGCCATGGAATGACAAAAATTCACTAGAAGACTTTGATTTGCACGTCCTTTATAACAACCAACTTCAAATTTAGGTCTTATCCACGACATAAGTTGAAACTCCTAGTATTTCTCACAACGGTTAGGACCCTTAGTGAAAAAACCAAAACACCACAAAGGTAACAAAAGAATGAATCCTAAGATTCGAAGTATTTGCAAATCCTCGAACCGTCTCTGGTAGAAAACGGTTGAGTAGTTGTCTTTAAGCTTTGCCTGATCTTTGTCGAACTGATAATATCTAGAAGAGACTTGGGTTAATCATTTTCGTAAAGCAGATATACGAAGTAGTTGCTATAGCGCCATTGAGTAGTCACGCAGATGCGGCCCTGGGCCCGCGCCGGGGGCATGAAAAGAATTCATTAGAATTCTTGGGAAGTGAGGCATACCAATCAAATGCAGTTCATGTGAGAAAATTTGGGAATAACAACAACTTTAAATTGTTGAAGTTCTCCAAGTTGACCAACTCCCCAAACTGAATAATATAACTGACTATATGCAATATGCTGGATTGGCTGCCCTCCCTAGAGAACAGCCCGAAGTCATGAGTTCTGTAACCCTTGTGATAAGGGCTATTCACATCTATGTAGTCTGGATAGGACTTGTGGAACTCTTGGCGTCCTTAGTTTCTTTCACCCTTTCTGGATCAATTACGTGGATGTTCTGAGCTGGGAGTGAATGATAATAATGTGCCCCTGAGTTTGGAAACCTGCATTGAAACCAAAATTACCTCCTAGGAAACCCTCATCCACTCTTTGATAATTCATGTGCATCATGTCATCATGATAGGCTCATAATAGTTTGCATTTTTGTTGTCATATCTCTCATTGTTACCACTTTAAACATGCTTAATTGACACATTTTTATGTGATTTTATTGTAGGAGGAAGTTTTCTGCTCTTGCGATAAATCTGGGCTAAAAAGGGTGATTTTATATCACAATTAAAGTTGCTGATATGATCTTAATAGAAGACGTGGAGCAGAAAAAATTCAGAAGTGATTTTTGGACAATGCGTGATCACGCCTTGTGACTACTCCTCGGCTGCCTAGGGAGAGTTGAAGTATTTTATATCAAGGAAGAATACTAGATAAGAGTTTTTTCCATAAAAAACTCTATTCTTGGAGGATATTTTCTAAGTATCTTTTAATTTTAGATATTATGCTATAATTTTAATTATTGGGCTTTTATATTTTTTTGGACCCAAAATTTCCTGTTTAACCTACACAATTCACGCAACAAGGGAGTCGGATGATTGAACAAGAAAGAACTCTCCCAACCTTCTCCAACAACTCACGTGAAGAGCAAAAGAAAGGCGCAAATATTTTCTCTCAACTTCTCTCAACAACTCTAGGCTAAGTTTTATTTCTGATTCAAGGGATAATTCTACTATTTCAATTTGTCACTGTGAGGTTTTTTGTGCTTCAATTTAATTTATGTGTTTTGTTCAAGTATTTTTATTTTTATTTAATTCTATGAAAGTTGCATCTCGGTTAATCTGACAATTTAATTCGATATATAATTTTCTATTACTATCCATGAATTCAGTGATCCGTAATTATCATGAACGATTGGTACATGAGTAGCGATAGATTAGGTGTGTTGTGCTATCATAGCATATTTAATCTAAATAAATCAATGAAACTCGATTATCAATTGCAGCTATCTCGGTTGTTAGATTTTAGGATTAACTGTTTTCACAAAACGAAAATGCTATTTTTAATTAATATGGAACGCTATCGTGCCCAGTTAATTATTGATAAGTTTTGACTGGATGTTGGGTTTTGTCAATTAAATTAGGAAAACACAAGGATTTTAGCGGCTATCCTTATAATTCTAAGGTTAATTACTTGTAATTGCATGAATAAATAATATGTTAGCCGATGAACAGTGACACAATTGAATAGTGAAAATCCCCTTGAATCAGAGTTTGGTAATTTAATTCTCGTTTAGATTTATTATTTTTATTGCTTTCTAATTTTAGTTTAATATTTTATTTTATTCTTATCCAAAATCTCCCCAGTATTTACATTTTACTCGAAAGAAATCATCTCCTGTTCCCTGTGGATTCGACCCTGCTCACCATTACATTAATTTATTTAGAGAGTAGGAATTTAAGTTTGGTGGCTCAACGACAGCACACCACATCATAAACTCCTGGATGGTATAGACTGTTTGTCACGCTGTACACTTGATTAACATGTTGTTTTGAGCTTTCCACTCCATGAGCACGTGGATATGGCTGGACTCTCCCCCTAAGGTCTCTTCTCTACTGTGTGGAGATGTATACTTTCTCTCTTGTTGTTTTCGGATTTTGAACTCTGGGTTGAGAGAATCTCCTGCGCTTGTATTCCTATTCCCTTTTCAAGTTCATTGAATTGGTTGCTTACCTGGTTCCCTTCTTTTTCACTTGTGTTATGCTCTTCAGAAGTTGACTAATTTGGTTTACCCAAGAGTGTCTTCAAGCAATTAGATATCGCTTTCGACACTGCTTGTGATATTTCTTCAATTTTCATTGTTGTAAACTCTTTTACCCAACGGTTTGAAATGTGAGCACATACCTCTGGAATACGACCTGGAATGCAAATCCAACACCCTGATCGGTTGTTCAGCAGCATGTTGTTTTGTCGGTGGAACTTGAATATCTTCTTAATTTGGCAGAGATTCCACATCCCCTTGATTGATGTTTTCTTTCCTTCTTGGCAGCATATTTTATGTCCCACTAGTCGTGGAAAAAATTGTTTGCACAATATTTCTGTGATGCGGGAGTGCTAGGTGTTTCAAACACCAATCTTGAGGGAAAATAATGAAATATCTAACTTCTAAAATTCAAAATAGAATGAATTTCTAACTTGATCATTCGTTTTAATCTCCTAAGCAAATATAACGTCATGAACGAAGAAAACTAAAGAAAAACTACTGGAAATTGAAAGATTCACTCCTTACATGATTTTTATTTTCAATAAAATGTAGCAATTTACAAAATACTAACATATAACAAAAGATCGTTGCTGAAATCTGAAATAAAATTACTTGAACTATTGAAATCTGGAATGAAAACGCTTGACTAACGCTATGAAAATTCTGCAGAGAATTTCCTAAAATTCGTGCGATGTATCTTGTGTATTCTGTCGTTTGTTCATGTTTTTTTCTCAGCTTGAGTGGTTTCCTCACTCCTTCCATCTGTTAGGTGAGGGGTGGGGCCCACATAGTAAATAAAATAATATAAAACCACATCCCACATCGAAAATTTATAAAATTGAATGAGAGAATTAGTTATAAAAAGAGCTCAATTCCTTCAGTTATTGTATCCCAAAATCAAAAACTTTTCAGCTTTGATAAAAGAGAGTGTACAGAAAAAAAGTGTATTTTTTTCTTGAGTGCGAGAATTATCTTGTGTGAGTTAGAGAAATTATTTTCTCGGTATACTCGGGATTGGGAGTGAGAAATATTGAGTGTATTGGTGTATACACTTGTTGTAATATTTCTTCCAGTTATAAAAAAGTTGCAGTGCTCTGTGGACGTAGCGTATATTGGGTGAACCACGTAAATATTTGTGTTCTTGTTGGTTATTTTATTCCGCAATTTTTGGGTACTATATTATCATCGTGGTCGGCATCGCTTCAGTATAATTTCCCAACAACTGGTATCAGAGCCTTGTTGTGAAAATTCTCAAGAATTCTGAGTATGCTATGTGGTTGCAGCTTTGTCTGATCTTCCACATCAGAAAAGATTTTTTAGATTTTTTGCTAAGGCTAGAGAAGTGATGGCCGGAGATGATTAATCGGGACCGAGAATCAACAAGTTTGACGGAACAGATTTTTCGTTCTGGCGGTTACAGATAAGAGATTATCTGTACAGTAAGAAGCTGCATCAACCTCTATCAGGAAAGAAACCGGAAAAGATGGAGGATGATGATTGGGAGCTCCTTGACCGACATGTGTTAGATATGATACGATTGACCCTAATGAAGAATGTGGCACATAACGAGCGGAGGCACAAACCACAGAAGAGATGATGTTTATTTTATCGGACATGTACGAGAAGCCATCAGCAAACAACAAAGTGCATCTCATGAAAAAGTTATTCAACTTGAAAATGGGAGAAGGTGCTTCGGTGGCTAAACACATCAATGAGTTCAACACGATTGTTTCTCAGCTAACATCAGTTGAAATTAATTTTAATGATGAGATTCATGTACTTATCCTTTTGGCGTCTTTATTAAATAATTGGGAACCAATGCGGGCATCAGTTAGCAACTCTGTTGGAAAAAGAAAGCTACAATTCAATGATGTCAGAGATCAAATTCTTGCTGAAGAAGTTCTCAGGATGGATTCGGGTGAAGGAACATCATCGAGATCTGCTCTAAATCTCGAGAACAGAGGAAGGGGCAGGAGTGGCGAAAAGAGTTCTAAACGATGGCATGGTAGGTCCAAGTCAAGAAATGGAAAAGACAAAAGCAACTTTGAAAAGAATTTGAAGTGCTAGAGTTGTGGTGAAACTGGTCACTTGAAAAAGAACTGCAGATCAATGAAGAATAATGCCAATGCTGTCACTGAGGAAGTACATGATGCTCTGCTATTACCCATGGAAAGCCCTGTTGATTCTTGGGTTATGGACTCGGGAGCTTCGTTTCATACCACTGGTGATCGCGATGTATTTGATAATTATATCGCTGGAGATTACGGAAAAGTTTTCCTGGCTGATGGAAAACCCTTGGAAATTGTTGGTATGGGTGATATACGGATGAAGATGTCAAATGGATCTGTCTGAAAAATCAACAAAGTCAGGCATGTACCAAAATTGACACGCAATCTGATTTCGGTGGGACAGCTCGATGATGAAGGCCACAATGTGACCTTCGGTGATGGTTTCTGGAAAGTGATCAAAGGGGCCATGATTGTTGCTCGAGGAAAGAAAACTGGAACACTGTATATGACTTCCAGTTGCAGAGACACATTAGCAGCTGTGGATGTTGGAGTCAATTCAAGTCTATGGCATTATAGACTTGGACATATGAATGAGAAGAGAATGAAGATGTTGGTGTCAAAAGCAAAGCTACCAGAATTAAAGACTATTGAACACCAACTATGTGAAAGCTGTATCTTTGGAAAGCAGAAAAATGTGAGCTTTTCAAAAGGTGGTAGAGAACCAAAAGCAGCAAAATTGGAGCTGGTTCATACTGATGTATAAGGACCATCCTCTGTGACATCCCTTGGAGGCTCGAGATACTATGTCACATTCATTGACGTTTCGAGTAGAAAAATTTAGGTTTATTTTCTGAAAAATAAATCTGATGTTTACGAGACCTTTAAAAGGTGGAAAGCCATGGTGGAAAATGAGACCAACTTAAAGGTGAAGTGCTTACGATCTGACAATGGTGGAGAATATAAAAATGATGATTTCAAGAAATATTGTGCACATAACGGGATCAAGATGGAGAAAACCATTCTTGGTACACCTCAACAGAATGGTGTAGCTGAAAGGATGAACATGACCTTGAATGAACGCGCAAGGAGCATGAGATTGCATTCTGGATTGCCAAAATCATTCTGGGCTGATGCTGTTAACACTGCAGCATATCTGATCAACAGAGGACCTTCGGTACCACTGGACTACAAAATACCCGAAGAGGTTTGGAGCGGAAAAGAAGTAAATCTTTCTTTCTTGAAAGTGTTTGGATGTCTATCCTATGTTCATATTGATTCAGCAAGCAGAACAAAACTTGATCCAAAATCAAAGAAGTGCTTCTTTATTGGTTACGAAGATAATGAGTTTGGTTATCGTTTCTGAGATGACCAAAATTGGATGATCATTCGGAGCAGGGATGTAATTTTTAATGAGCAACTTCTGTACAAGGACAAGTCAGACATTGGAGCTGGAGATGAATGTCCTGAAGTCAAGAAGACTGATGAAGTGCCATTGACATATATTCCTATGAATAAATCGAAAACCAGTAACCAGGAAGATGAAGAAGAAACTGCACAAGATGATGACCCACAAACTCCGGTGATTGAACTCAGGAGATCTTTGAGAACCATTAGACCACCTGAAAGATACTCCCCTGCACTTCACTATATTTTGTTGACAGACAAAGGTGAACCGGAGACCTATGAAGAGGCAATGCAAATGTGGGGCCCCGGGTCCGATATCTAATATTAATAATTATAATTGTAACAAACCAAATGATTTAGTAAATACATAATTTGTGGTTCACAAATTCACATAAACATCGTCAAAATAATTTAATGGTCTCAAATGTTTGAAATATAATTTTCTACATGCCAACAAAAAGTAGTGAACCAAAGAAATCCAAACATCATCACATAGCTCCTAAGACCCGAGAATCCCACTCTAACTCGTATCTCCTCGCCTAGAGCTGGACTCTGGCATCCCAAACCTCGCCTCACCTACCGTCAAGCACATGAAAACAAGAGGTAGCCGACGTGCCGGTGAGTATAAACCCAGTATGATACAATCAATAATATATGAGAATTAACATTTCAAGTATCTCATATAAAATTCATAAAGATGCAATATCATGCAATGCATGATCAGAAGCTGTGGGCTATCAATAAATCTCAAGATCAAGTAAATCATCTGGTCATAGGGTACCCAAGGGAATAGAATCACCCAGCAACATCCACCGACTCGTCCGCTCGGGGTGGGGTGCTGTTTTCTACAATCTAGGACTATGGTGTGCCTATAGAGAGTGTTCAGGCCATAACAGCGACCTCCGCATACACTATGCCAACTCAACTATAGCCCCATACGTCCAACAAATCAATAAATCAAGGCGACCTTCGCCGTATCAAATCTGAATCAAAAAGTGGCTCAATATGCAATGTAATGATGCAAATCAATATCATCATTTCGATATCATAATCAACTCATCTCAATACAACAATCATCATCAAATCACCAATAGTTCATCGAGCCATAAAATTTTCAATTTAAAATAAAAATGATACTTTTACCTCGTATGTTACCGACCGTAACATACCTTTCAAATATTACCAAAAGAAGATCGAAATATGTAGGTGAGAAGTCTTGAACCTTTGAATTCTACTATAACTCAAGAACTTTGATCATCTATCAAAACAAAGTAGTTTCTGTTCAAAATTCATAATTAATTCAATACTTCTTCGAATCAAGATCCGTAAATTACTTAACCGTAATATGCCATAAAAACATTTATTGAATCATTTTATCAAACACATGACATGTGTGCTAAAGAGTTAGCTCATTTACTTTGCCCTTACCTTCAATTCCATTTCTTTTCAAAATATCAATACATACAATAATAATACCAGCAATCATTATATTAACAACTTTACCTCAACACTCAAACCAAACAACACATTGTTTTCCCTTCAATCACTAAACCAAGGAAATAAGCTTTCTTACCTTACTTATAAACTCTTGAGGAGAAGAACTTCTAATCTCCAAGCAAACATTAAGGCTTCAATTAAAGATTAATGTCTTGGAAGAAATTGGATTGAAGGAGAATGAAGAACCCTAGCTCTAAACCAATGGAGAGAAAAGAAGGAGAAGGAAAATGAGTAAAAAGATGATCCCATTCGATTTTATTCCTTCCCAAACCTCAAAACACGCTTTTTAACTTGCTGGGCGCTCGGGCGGTCACATATTACCGCCCTAGCGCCGAACTTACTGCCCACAACTCAAAAATTCAGAAGCAATGGCGCTCGGGCGGCCGTTTCTTACCGCTCGGGCGCCTCTCTGCGCACAACTACTGTAAAGATCGCTTCTGAAACGCCTCTTCCCTTCCGAATTAGAGAAAGTGGTAAACAGGAAAGTTGTAGCCCTATGTCTTGGCTTTCATCTCCAATTGACCTCATGTCATTTGAAGGTCTGAGTAAAAAGCTATGCTCAATCTCCCAACATGTGTCATTGTAGGAACGACGATACGCACGACACACTTCAGGGCGCTTTTGGCTCGTTTTCCCTAATGATTTGAAAAAAACTCAAGACATGAAAGTTATAGCCTTATGTCTTATCTTTCTAATGAAAGAGGCCTAACATCAATTGGATCAATATACAAAACATTTTGCTAAAAACCACAACTACTGCCACATTTTTCATACTGTTTCTGCACTTCCATTACCTATTTAGCTCAAATTCCACCTTTGATTCTACCCCTCCATTATCTATTCCATTCTATAACATCCATTACCATTCATACCATAACGTAAAGCCAAGAACCATCACAACTACTGCCACATTTTTTTTCAAAATTCGGGCATTACAATTCCTCCCCACTAAAATAGATTTCGTTCTCGAAATCAATCATCTCTTATCATATCAGGTCCTACAATTGGTGCTTCAGATAAATCGTCCCAATACAGAGGAGATCGACACTTCCTGCCTATATAGTGCTTCAAATGGTGACATTCCAATGCTCACTTGATAACTATTGTTATAAGAAAACTCGACAAGTGGTAACGAATCCTGCCAACCAATGCCAAAATCGATAACTACAGCTCTCAGCATATTCTCTAATGTCTGAATAGTACGTTCTGATTGTCCGTCATTCTGAGGATGATAGGCTGTACTCAAATGCAAACGAGTACCAAGGGCCTCTAGTAAACTCTGCCAAAAATGAGAAGAAAATCTGGGATCACGATCTGATACAATGGACTTAGGCACACCATGCAATCTCAAAACTTCTCTGATATACAATTTTGCCATCTGATCATGCCTATATGTCATCTGATAAGGAATAAAACATGAAGACTTGGTTAATCTATCAACGATAACCCAAATTGAATCGCAACCCCTCGACGACCTCGGCAATTTTGTGACAAAGTCCATGGTGATATGGTCCCACTTCCATTCTGGAACCTTAAGGCTATGCAAAAGACCTCCTGGTCGCTTTCTTTCTGCTTTCACTTGTTGACAATTCAAACAACGAGATACAAATTCTGCTATGTCAGATTTCATTCTTTTCACCAAAATTGTTTCTTCAAATCATTGTTCATCTTTTTACTTCCAGGGTGTACAGTGAATTTACTGCAATGAGCATCACGCAAAATCTGTATCCTCAATTCTGAAATATTAGGAACTACAATACGATCATTCACAAACAAAATACTCGCATTATTGACCTGAAATTCTGATCGATGTCCTGATCTAACGAATTCAATTGATTTCTGAATGCTTTGATCTAACCTTTGAGCCTCTTTAATCTTTACAAACAACTCTGGCTCTGCCTGAATCATAAATACTCTTACAGCTTGAGTATCTACCACAAAATCCAAACCAAAAAGACAACATTCTTCCACTAGATCAGATACACTGCTAGTGATCAAAGACATATTACATACTTTTCTGCTCAAAGCATCAGCTGCTGCGTTTGACTTGCCTGGATAATATTTATTTCGCAATCATAGTCTTTCAACAAGTCTAACCAACGTCTTTGTCTCATGTTCAGCTCCGCTTGTGAAAAGAGATATTTCAAACTCTTATGATCAATGAATATCTCAAATTTCTCCCCATACAAGTAGTGACGCCAAATATTTAAGGCAAAAACCACTGCTGCTAGTTCCAAGTCATGCACTGGGTATCTAGACTCATGTGGCTTCAACTGTCGTGAAGTATAGGCAACCACACGGCCATGCTGCATTAATACACAACCCAGTCCTTGATGTGAAGCATCAGTGTGCACTGTAAATTCTCCTACACCTGATGGAATAGTCAGAACTGGAGCACTAGTCAATCTCTGCTTGAGTTCAACAAAACTAGCCTCACATGCTTGCGACCAAATAAATGGTACATTCTTTTGTGTCAGCTGGATAATTGGCCTCGCAATCTGTGAGAATCCTTCAATAAATCTGCGATAATAGCCTGCCAAACCCATAAAACTACGTACCTCAGGAACTGATGTCGGTCTAGACCAATTGATGACTGCCTCAACTTTACTCGGATCAACTGATATACCAGCACTTGAAATCACATGTCCAAGGAAAACCACTCTATCCAACCAAAACTCGTATTTCGATAATTTAGCATACAACTTTTCAGTTCTCAAAATTTGCAAAACAACTCTCAAGTGCTCGGCATGCTCAATTTCAGATTTTGAATAAATAAGAATATCATCAATGAAGATCACAACAAATTGATCTATATACCTTTGAAACACACGGTTCATCAAATCCATAAAAACCGCAGGTGCATTGGTCAACCCAAAAGGCATAACCAAAAATTCAAAATGCCCATACATGGTACGAAAAGCAGTCTTAGGCACATCTGTCTCTCTAACTCTTAACTGATGATATTCGGATCTTAAATCAATCTTATAATATACTGAAGAACCCTGCAACTGGTCAAAGAGATCATCAATCCTTGGCAAAGGATACTTATTCTATACTGTGGTTTTATTCAACTGTCTATAATCGACACAAAGCCTCATAGACCCGTCTTTCTTCTTCACAAATAAAACTGGAGCATCCCAAGGTGAAACACTTGGTCTTATATATCCTTTAGCCAATAGATCCTCAAGTTGTTCCTTTATTTCCTTTAGTTCAATTGGCGCCATCCTATAAGGAGCTCTAGAAATAGGCTGTGTACCTGGCATCAACTCAATGTTGAACTCAATCTCTCGGACTGGAGGAAATCCTGGAATTTCATCTGGAAATACATCTGAAAATTCACTAACAATTGGAATATCTGTCAATTTAGGTACTGACCTTGAAATATCAATTGCATAAACCAAGAAACATTCGGCTCCTTTCTGCAACAAACGAGTCATGGACAAAACAGATATCAAAGGAATCTTAGCTCGAGAACCTTTACCACAGAATGTCCAGTGATCTGTCATATCAGGCCTAAACTTAACAATCTTCTGAAAACAATCTACAGTAGCCTTGTATCTTGTCAACATGTCAATACCAATTACGCAGTCAAAATCAGACATCTCCAACACAAAGCAATCAATCTCAATGACATTATCCTCATAATGAAATTCACAACCACTTATCATTTTTGCTGACCTCATCACTTTGCCCAGTGGAGTAGAAATAGATAATGTAGATGATAATGGCATAGAATGCAATGAATGCAACGAGACAAAGTGCTCAGCTATAAAAGTATGTGATGCACCAGTATCCATCAAAACATAAGCAGGATAACTTGAAAGAAAACAATTACCTGCAATAACATTATCTGGAGCATTATGTGCCTCATCCTCAGTGAGTGCAAAAACTCGAGCCTGCTGTCTAGGTGGCTGTCCTACCCTGTGGCCACCAATATGTTTGTTCTGATCTGACCGGTTTGATTGCTGATAAGAATGAACTGTAGGGGTCTGACGATTCTGGTGAGGTGTCTGTCTCGATGATCTCCCACTCTGAGATATTTCACTGCCACGATTAGGACACACTCGAGCATAGTGTCCCACCTGGTTACACAAGTGACAAGCTCCCAAGATTCCTCTACACTGATCGGTATAATGTCTACCACCACACTGACCACAAGTTGTGCCTGAATAACCAGTGCTCTGAACTAAACCAGACTGTCTCGATCCACTAGAATTCGAAAAATTACTGCCATGCCTATTAAATTGCTTCCCTCTAGCCCTAAACTGCTATCTTATGTTGCCACTATTACCCTGTCTGAACTGCTGTCGGAAGCTGTGGCTGTTGGGGTCGTTGCGAATACTGAGAACCTCTCTGCCTAATGATTCCAGTTTCAGCTCCCTTGGCTCGATCAAGAGCCTCAGCAAAAGTGTTAGGCATTCCAGTATTAACCAGGGTAAATATATCAGGATTAAGACCATTTATGAAATGATCGGCCTTAGCTTCTTCATCAGATGCTACATGAGGAGCGAATCTCAGTAAATTCGAGAACTTGGCAACATAGTCCTCAATATTCAGATTTTCCTGCTTTAAATTTGCAAACTCGGCTCCCCTATCTTTCCTGTAAGAGGTAGGAAAGAAACGCTGATAAAATTCAGATTTAAAAATATCTCAGGTAACAATCGTACCTCGACCCTCTAAAGCTTTCTTGGTCATTATCCACCAACTCTTAGCAACATCCAATAACTGATGAACAACTAATTTGATTCTACGATCATCTGGATACTCAAGAGATTCAAATAATTGATCCATATTCTCCAACTAGTTCTCACAATCTAATGCATTCTCGGTACCCTTCAACATCGGTGGGTGCAAAGACTGAAATCTGGCTAACAGTATCTCCATCGGAGTCAGAGTTATATCCATTTGAGTATGAGTAGCACTGTCCTGATCTTGTGCCACTGGTATGTCCTGTCTAGGTCTACCACGACCTCTACCTCGAGTAGCCATGTCTGGTATAAAATAGATCAAACAAATATAAAATCACAATATCATAATCATCTCACTCTGGCTCTTGAGACTCAACAATCTCAAAAATCTCGAATAAAACTCAACAATATAATATCTCAATTTAATCATGTATTTCACATCACAGCACAATGAAAATGCCAACAAATATATCACATGATCAAGCAATTCAAATCTGACTCGATCTACCATGTTCCCAAATATCTTACGCTCTGATACCACCTAATGTGGGGCCCCGGGTCCGATATCTAATATGAATAAATATAATTGTAACAAACAAATGATTTAGTAAATACATAATTTGTGGTTCACAAATTCACATAAACATCGTCAAAATAATTTAATGGTCTCAAATGTTTGAAATATAATTTTCAACATGCCAACAAAAAGTAGTGAACCAAAGAAATCCAAACATCATCACATAGCTCCTAAGACCCGAGAATCCCACTCTAACTCGTATCTCCTCGCCTGGAGCTCGACTCTGGCATCACAAACCTCGCCTCACCTACCGTCAAGCACATGAAAACA
The DNA here is from genome assembly GCF_025594145.1 of Primulina tabacum. Lineage (NCBI taxonomy): Eukaryota > Viridiplantae > Streptophyta > Magnoliopsida > Lamiales > Gesneriaceae > Primulina > Primulina tabacum. The sequence goes on along the minus strand of NC_134560.1, from coordinate 34,887,670 downwards.
AGAGGTAGCCGACGTGTCGGTGAGTATAAACCCAGTATGATACAATCAATAACATATGAGAATTAACATTTCAAATATCTCATATAAAATTCATAAAGATGCAATATAATGCAATGTATGATCAGAAGTTGTGGGCTATCAATAAATCTCAAGATCAAGTGAATCATCTGGTCATAGGGTACCCAAGGGAATAGAATCACCCAGAAGCATCCACCGACTCATCCGCTCGGGGTGGGGTGCTGTTTTCTACAATCCCAGGACTATGGTGCGCCTATAGAGAGTGTTCAGGCCATAGCAGCGACCTCCGCATACACTATGCCAACTCAACTATAACCCCATACGTCCAACAAATCAATAAATCAAGGGCGACCTCCGCCATATCAAATATGAATCAAAAAGTGGCTCAATATGCAATGTAATGATGCAAATCAATATCATCATTTCGATATCATAATCAACTCTTCTCAATACAACAATCATCATCAAATCACCAATAGTTCATCGAGCCATAGAGTTTTCAATTTAAAATAAAAATGATACTTTTACCTCGTATGTTACCGACCGTAACATACCTTTCAAATATTATCAAAAGAAGATCGAAATGTGTAGGTGAGAAGTCTTGAACCTTTGAATTCTACTATAACTCAAGAACTTTGATCATCTATCAAAACAAAGTAGTTTCTGTTCAAAATTCATAATTAATTCAATACTTCTTCGAATCAAGATCCGTAAATTTCTTAACCTGTAATATGCCTATAAAAACATTTATTGAATCATTTTATCAAACACATGACATGCGTACTAAAGAGTTAGCTCATTTACTTTGCCCTTACCTTCAATTCCATTTCTTTTCAAAATATCAATACATACAATAATAATACCATCAATCATTATATTAACAACTTTACCTCAACACTCAAACCAAACAACAATTGTTTTCCCTTCAATCACTAAACCAAGGAAATAAGCTTTCTTACCTTGCTTATAAACTCTTGAGGAGAAGAACTTCTAATCTCAAAGCAAACATTAAGGCTTCAATCAAAGATTAATGTCTTGGAAGAAATTGGATTGAAGGAGAATGAAGAACCCTAGCTCTAAACCAATGGAGAGAAAAGAAGGAGAAGGAAAATGAGTAAAAAGATGATCCCATTCGATTTTATTCCTTCCCAAACCTCAAAACACGCTTTGTAACTTGCTGGGCGCTCGGGCGGTCACATATTACCGCCCTAGCGCCGAACTTACTGCCCACAACTCAAAAATTCAGAAGCAGTGGCGCTCGGGCGGCCGTTTCTTACCGCTCGGGCGCCGCTCTGCGCACAGCTACTGTAAAGATTGCTTCTGAAACGCCTCTTCCCTTCCGAATTAGAAAACGTGGTAAACAAGAAAGTTGTAGTCCTATGTCTTGGCTTTCATCTCCAATTGGCCTCATGTCATTTGAATATCTGAGTAAAAAGTTATGCTCAATCTCCCAACATGTGTCATTGTAGGAACGACGATACCCACGACACACTTCAGGGCGCTTTTGGCTCGTTTTTCCTAATGATTTGAACAAAACTCAAAACATGAAAGTTATAGCCTTATGTCTTATCTTTCTAATGAAAGAGGCCTAACATCAATTGGATCAATATACAAAACATTTTGCTAAAAACCACAACTACTGCCACATTTTTCATACCGTTTCTGCACTTCCATTACCTATTTAGCTCAAATTCCACCTTTGATTCTACCCCTCCATGATCTATTTCATTCTATAACATTCATTACCATTCATACCATAACGTAAAGCCAAGAACCATCACAACTACTGCCACATTTTTTTTAAAATTCGTGCATTACATAAAATGATGATTCAACCAAGTGTGAGTTGCCCATGGAAGATGAGATGGATTCACTGTCATCCAATCAGACGTGGGAGTTGACAGAACTTCCGCAAGGCAAAAAGGCTTTACTTAACAAGTGGGTGTACTGTTTAAAAGAAGAGCATGATGGTAGCAAGCGGTACAAGGCAAGACTTGTTGTAAAAGGCTTCCAACAACGGGAATGAATTGATTATACCGAGATTTTCTCTCCAGTGGTTAAATTAACCACTATCAGGACTGTACTTGGACTAGTGGCGAAGGAAGACTTACATTTGGAGCAGTTGGATGTAAAGACTGCGTTTTTTCATGGTGATCTAGATGAAGAAATTTATATGAAGCAGCCACAGGGCTTTGAATTACGGGGAAAAGAGAAAATGGTGTGCAAACTCAGAATAGCTTGTATGGTCTCAAACAAGCTACAAGACAGTGATATAAGAAGTTTGATGGATTCATGAGTAATAATGGTTTCCTAAGGTGTCAAGCTGATCACTGCTGTTATGTGAAAAAGTTTGACGGTTCTTATATCATACTACTGCTATATGTAGATGATATGCTGATAGCTGGAGCTTGTCTGGAAGAAATTGATAAACTCAAGAAAGATTTATGTAAGGAATTTGCCATGAAGGATTTGTGTGCTGCAAAGCAAATCCTTGGAATGAGGATCTTAAGAGACCGAGTGAATGGATTCTTGAAGTTATCTCAAGAAGAGTACGTGAAAAAGGTGGTTAGCAGATTTAATATGGATGAAGCTAAATCTGTGAGTACTCCTTCGGCTAGTCATTTCAAACTAACCAAAGCACAATCACCATCGACGGAGCAGGAGTAGGGTTGTATGAATAAGGTTCCTTATGCTTCTGCTGTCGGAAGCCTCATGTATGTAATGGTGTGTACAAGACCAGACATAGCACATGCAGTGGGAATTGTGAGCATGTTTATGAGTAATCCAGGAAAGCAACACTGGGAAGCAGTTAAGTGGATTCTCAGGTATTTGAAAGGTACTGCTAGTTGTTTTTTATGCTTCAGAAGGTCAAAATTGGGCTTACAGGGTTTTGTCGATGCCGATATGGGTGGTGACTTGGATGGCAGGAAAAGTACTACTGGATATGTGTTCACATTAGGTGGTACAATTGTAAGCTGGGTGTCTAAGCTGCAAAATATTGTTGCGCTTTCGACTACTGAGACTGAGTATGTTGCAGTTACAGAAGCTAGTAAGGAGATGATATGGTTGAGATCCTTTCTGGAGGAATTGGGTCAGAAGCTTGAGAGTATCATATTACACTGTGACATTCAGAGTGATATTCACTTAGCGAAAAAATCCTGTTTATCATGCTAGAGAAAGCATATACAGGTTCGTTACCATTTCATCAGATCAGTTCTGGAAGATGGAGTCTTGAAGCTTGAGAAGATTCCTGGAAGCAAGAATCCGTGCTGATATGCTCACGAAGATAGTAACCACTGACAAACTGAAGTTATGTTCGACTTTAGTTGGTCTTCAGGAATAACATTGGAGATATGAGCTGCTGCATTGATGATGTGAAGACATGATTGAAATCAAGTCTTTAAGTGGGAGAATTGTTAGATGAGGAATGGGGCCCACATATTGAATAAAATAATATAAAACCACATCCCACATCGAAAAATTTATAAAATTGAACGAGTGAATTAGTTATAAATAGAGCTCAATTCCTTCAGTTATTGTATCCCAAAATCAAAAGCTTTTCAGCTTTAATAAAAAGAGAGTGCATAGAAAAAATAGTGTATTTTTTTCTTGAGTGCGAGAATTCTCTTGTGTAAGTTAGAGAAATTATTTTCTCGGTATACTCGGGTTTGGGAGAGAGAAATATTGAGTGTATTGGTGTATACACTTGTTCTAATATTTCTTCCAGTTATAAAAATGTTGCAGTGCTCCGTGGACGTAGCCTATATTGGGTGAACCACGTAAATCTTTGTGTTCTTGTTGGTTATTTTATTCCGCAATTTTTGGGTACTATATTATCATCGTGGTCGACATCGCTTCGGTATAATTTTCCAACACCATCTCCATGATTTGCTTCACGATCTTTTCAAATTCTGCCATCAGCCATGACTTTATCCCACAACCTCCTTTCTCGCACACCATCCCAGTTCAGATTTAAGAAAATACTCGATAGACCTTTATCTTTCAATTTATCTAATTGGCGAAATAATCTTAAGTCAAACACGCATGTTTCATTAGACATATATCAGCGGATGTCCCTCCAGTCATATACATCATCTTAGAATTTTGTCAGAGTCAATCATAAACATTAAATCAATTAATACGCTATTATTTTTCGTACCAAACAATGCATGGTCTAAAAACACGTACAGTTGATACAAGAAATTTTTATTAATAAAGAGAGGAAAAAAGAACGAACTGAGGACATAATTCAAGATGGATCACTATTATATAAATTTCCGATAAATGATTCCGAAAGTTCCGGGCTTTGTTTGTATGTATCTTTGAACTGAAAAAACACGACTCTACTATTTTTCTTCATTCGTTTCTAAAAACTTATTTTTATGTCTCCCAACACAAATAATAATTTCAATTTGATTTTTCATCTCTCTCAAAAAATATTTTACTATTATATTATCTTTAACACAATATAGAATATTTTTAAAATTATAATATCCAATTTTGTGTTTAAAAAATCATTGTGTCTGGTTATTTGCAATTTTGATCATCTATATTGTTAAATTTCATATTTAGTATTTAATCTTTCAATTTTTAAAAAAATTTAGTAATTTTTCATTGGAAGTGTTGATCTTACACTTACACGTCAGCAATATGTCAAAGGCATGTACCCGTCGTGTAGATATCACATCACGTCGAAAATAATTAAAATTGAAAAAATAACAAAAATAGTGGACCAAAACTGAAATTTGGTAACATATAAAACCAAAATCGCAGAGAGACATATAAAAGACTAATATTGCAGTTTTCCCCAATAATTAATTTGATCTTTTTTTCTTAAAAATATTACCAAGCACAAATTTTATTCACAAATATATCTTTAAAACCCCATTTTTAGAAATAATATAACACCGAAAACACTGTTAAACAAAGGCTGCGACTTCCTCGGAGAGTGGCACCTAATTTTTCATAAACAAATTTCTCCGGGTTATCAAGCAAAAAATTATTAAAGAATCAAATTTTGCAGCCACTTCCAACCGATAGTGTGATGATCCGGAATTTCAAACCTCGAAACATATAAGAAATCAACACCAAAATCGATATTTCAAAGCTCAGAAAATTAAAAAGTAATAGTAAGAGCTTGAATTTCAGCTCAAGGTGTGCGTAATTCAGCATAGTGGAACTCGAAGCGATGAAAACTCGCGAGGACCGAAATGTAGCAGCTCATGAGTACAAACCCCCGAATCGTAGATCCTATATCTAGCTCGAATAAGATCATCCATATTGTCCTAAGAAGACCAAATAATCAGTTAAGAGACGAGCTAAGAGTTTAACATAATTAAAGTGTAAGGAGTGACTTTTTAACTAATCCCGACGACCTTTGATTTGGTTAGGAAACCTGACCATCAAGAGATGAATTTGGGGCCAATAAATCGGCTGTATGGAGGAGGGGAACAGCCACCTTTGGCCTATAAATATATCACCAAATGCTGGAAAATGTCACACAAAAAATCCTCTCCAATAAAGCCCCGAGGCCGATCACTCTTGTGCTGCCTTAGAATTGGTTTCCGTTGTATTTCACAATCGCAACTCTGAGATGTAATTTTCTGAATTTATGTCGTCAATGTAAAGATGATATTTATATATATGAAAAATGTTATATATATGTTTTCCGATAATCTTTGGAACAGAGAACAGTACGAGTTGAGGAAAGAAAAATCATTTTTCCGCAAGACGAATTTGCCCGTATTTACGTGCTATACGAAACGGCAATCGGCCCCAAGATACAACAACTCTAATCCAGAAACTGCACCACAATGAGTTCCGGATGGCAGCGAACAAAAAGACGCCGAAGCTTTCAAGTTTGGAAGAACAGAATGCAACGAAAATGTATGCAAGAAAAGAAGAAGACTGATGAATGCATGTAGATGGTCTATTTAATGAGTGAGCCTCATCAGCCAAGGGACATATCCAGAGGACACACCTTTCCAAGGGACATATCCAGAGGACAGTCACACGAGACGCACTGTTCGAATATAAACACCACACTGGTTCAGACTAAGCACTGACTGAAGTGGGCAGACATCGGACTGTTTCGAAACAAAAATTATTATTCCAAATAAACTTTGTCCAAAAAGATTAAGATGGTCAAGACACCACACCACATCGGGCCGAGCCGAGCGTGTGCTGTGTTTTTCCGAGATCCAGCCTGTCAGCGTCCTCTCCTTTTTCAAAAACTTCTAGTGCCCTTTGAGGCCCAAACCCATAGCTCAAACATAGAGCTAACAAAAAGTCTTTTCTTGGCACATTTTCCAACAAGACTTGTCACACTTCTCAATGTTCATTCAATTGTACTTGTCTAACAAAAAAGAATGGTTATGACTATCTATTTTATTGCAAGGTTTATTGTTATCAAACAATATCATATATCTATATGCTCCGGTATCAAACGTGACAAGGCCAAACACGAAAATTGTAAAAATACTAGTAAACAAATAAACCGGTATGGCAATAAAAGTCAGTCAACTCAAAAATTTAAGTCAACGTCAACCATAGAGAGGTGCCAATATTCAACTCTCACCAAGTAAAAAATCTCCCAAGTTGGCCGTGATCCAAGCTCTTTCACATTATTAAATCTCCCAACTTGATCACTGCTATCTCACAAAAAAACTTTGTATATATCCAATTTCAATCCACCAATTCATCACAAGTAGAAAGATAAAAGGAAAAGAATCAAACAAAAAAAGGGAGAGAAATGGAGTTCAAGCATTTTAGCCACACCCATAGCCTAGTTTTTCACCAGGTGCAACATGGATCCCAAGTCCAATGCTCAGGCTGCAAAACGCCCGGAACCGGCAACGTCTACGCATGCTGGCAGTGCAGTTACTTCCTCCACGAGCATTGTTATCGAGCCACTCGATCCCTCAGAAACCCGACTCACCCCGTTCATCCTCTGACTTTGATGCCTTATCCTACCTATCCTTCCAATACGTTTATATGCAATTCTTGCCATATTGCCGGAAATGGATTCTCATATGGTTGTGCGGAATGTGACTTTGATCTTCATATCCATTGTGCTAGTAATAATCCTTATCCCACTCCTTATACATCCCAATCGAATGTTGCTATTACCAATCCGATCTATCCTCCGATCCAGACGAACCCTTATCCTAATTATAATCCTCCTCACAATCCAAGTGATATCCCATGTTTTAGCCAGCCTCAGGGTGCTACTACTTATCCCCCTTTACAAAGCAATCCTTTTCCAACTTATCCCAATCCTAATCCTACGCTACCGAATGGATCACCAAATTATGGACCTCCTGCATCCACACCTCAAACTCCTATGTATCCACCTACTCAGTCTAGTCCTTTGCCGGGTTATCCCCAACCAAATCTGCCGCCTGTGCAAGCCGGTTCTTTGCCGGGTTATCCTCAACCGAATCCGCCACCTACTCAATCTAGTCCACTGCCGGGTTATCCCCAACCGAGTCCACCACAGCCGAGTTTCAATCTGCCGGTGGACACCACTCCCACAACTAATCCACCATCGCTCCCGCCACCAGCTATGCCGATTTATACTCCTCCGTTGACTTCCATCACGGCCACTCCTCATCCTCCTCAGGCGCCAACACAGACGTACACTCCCCCGGCAAGTTACCCCAACACCAACCCACCGCAACCGCCACCATCGGCTTCTCCACCGACCCCAAGCACGTCTCTACCAAAACCACCCTCACTGATAAAGCATTTCAGCCATCCCCACGTTCTTCAACCCATGGAACTCGAGAAGAAGAACGCGAAAGTATGCTCCGCATGCGAATGCGAACTCTCCGGCTCAGCCTACTGCTGCACCGAAGCCAACTGCACATTCAACCTCCACAAAGCCTGCTTCGACTCCCCAACCGAAGTCCGCCATAAATGCCACCTCGAACACCCTCTCACCCTCCTCACAGCCCCACCGTACAAAGACGGGTTCACCTGCAACGCCTGTCTCAAAGACGGCAAAGCCTTCACCTACCACTGCACGACATGCTCCTACGATCTCCACATCGATTGCATCACGTGGCCCGAAACCGTGACCAGACAAGATCACAAGCATCCTTTGAAGCTCTACTACTCATCCCCAGCCGCGAACACGAGTCAAGAAGTGGTGTTCATGTGCGATGTATGCAAGAACCCGGTGCACGAGATGGCTTGGGTCTACTATTGCCACGAGTGCAATTATGGAACACACTTGGAGTGCGTGGCTTCTGGTATGCAACCGAACGTGACTGTTGGGGCGCAAACGGATGATGAATTGCTGAGGGAAACTGAGCTGAAATTCGCCGTGCTTCAGCTCTTGTTAAATGGAGGCCTTACGGTGGTGCCGGGGAAGTAGAAATTCATTCAGAGGTTTGATCATGAATTATTACTGTTTTTCTTGTGTCATATTTATGGAAAGAAACCCTCAAAAATTGATTTTGTGCATTCCAGAGTGATAATTGCAGATCACCAAGACTCTTATCATGGATAAAATTTATTTACCGACAGATGTAATGGTTGAAATCAGGATTCGTGAATCATAGTTTCCCCCAAAATTATTAATTTTCTATATTTATGTTTAAATGGAATAGATATTAGAGCTAAGTAGAATTGAACATTGATGTCATCCAATAAATGGTTGGGAGTGGGTCTCATGTGATACCGTCTCACGGATCTTAATATATGAGACGGGTTAATCCGACGGATATTCACAATAAAAAGTAATACTCTTAGCATAAAAAGTAATACTTTTTCATGGATGACCCAAATAAGAGATCCGTATCACAAATACGACCCGTGAGACCGTCTCACACAAGTTTTTGCCAATGGTTGGATAGGAGTTAGGATACATACTTGATAATTCTTCCTAAACAAATGTTTAATTTTTTTATATCCCAAAATATCATAACACCGTAATAACTTAAGGTTGTATTTGAATTGATAAATTTCAAATTCATTGAGTTCAAATATAGTTAAATGTATTTTATAGTTCTAGAGAAGCAATAATTCGACTATTACATGTTTTATATTTTTTCATGTTAATTAAGATATATTTTAAGTTCATACAACAATGGAGACATTTGAATAATGTTCTACTTAGTAATTAATATGTAAACAAGTAGGATATAAATTTAATATTTCATCAACTGTTTCATTATTAATAATAAAAATATAATCGAAATCTATGGATTTTAAATTCATCCATATAAATGCAACGTAAGGGTATACTTGAGGAGATGGATTTGAAATCCATGTATTTCAATTATATTTTTATTGTTTACCATGAAATAATAAATCAAATCTTAAATTTACACCTTACTTATTTACTAATTAGTAACATAAAGTCAAATGACATTATTATTGTATGAATTTGAAATTCATCATAATTAACACAAAATACGATATAAATTTATAAAATGTTAATTTGAAGTTTATGGTCTTATTTCTTAAAACAACAAAAATATATTTGAAATTCATCGATTCAAACGCAACCTAAAAAATAACTATTTGAGATTTGAAATTATTTGACAAGTGATTTGTCCAAACAAACTAGTATTTGATATTATTGATTTGAAATGCTTAGCTTCAAATTTATCGATCAAAATACAACCTTAACGATTTTTTAGGGCAAAAAGTGAATTGTAACACCGCACTCGGTCTGTACAAGTATCAAATAAATGAGATAACTATACTAATTAACACTATCACAAATGGTTGAAAACACAATATAATTTGCACGAAATAAACTAGGGAAAATATAAATTTAAATTTGAGATTTAAGAAATACATGCTGCAAAACTTAAGTAATTATTATGGCTTCCAAATATTTTAATTTATCTCACAAGTAATTGCACTGTATATGTTTTCATATTGAGTACTATACCAGTTTAGACGATGCATTTGTTGGAAAATTACACTGAAGTGATGCCGATCACGATGATAATAGTACCCAAAAATACGGAATAAAATAATCAACAAGGACACAAAGATTTACGTGGTTCACCCAAGATAGCCTACGTTCAAGGACCTACTGCAGATCTTTTATAGCAGGAGAAATATTACAACAAGTGTACACAATAATACACTAAATATCTCACACTCCTAACCCGAGTATAACCGAGAAAATATTTTCTCTAACTCACACAAGAGAACAAAAAAAAAAACTCTTTTTTTTTTCTCTCTTATTTACAAAGCTTTGTAATTGCTTTGTTTGTTTTGGGATGCTAAAAGTGAGATGGAGGGGGCTCTATTTATAGAGCTCCCCTTGCATGAAATAGCCAATCAGCTTTGACAATTGTGACATTGTTGACAAATTGAATTCGTATTCTTCCGATTTGCAATTCTTCTCACGTAAATTGATGTTCACATCTTACCTAACAATGTTGACATCTCACCTAACATTTCTCCCACTTGAAGACTTGATTCCAATCATGACTTCACATCATCATTGCAGCAGCTCATATCTCTCCATTTATACTTGTAGTCCAACTGAAGTTGAACACAACTTCAGTTTGTCAATAGTTACAGTCTTTGTGAGCATGTCGGCTGGATTTTTTCTTCCTGGAATCTTTTCAAGCATCAAGATTCCATCTTCCAAAACTGATCTGATGAAATGGTACCTAACCTGTATATGCTTTGTCCTAGCATGATAAACATGATTTTTTGCTAAATGAATAGCACTCTGACTGTCACAGTGTAATGTGCTATCTTCAAGCTTCTGACCCAATTCTTCCAGAACGGATTTCAACCATATAATCTCCTTTCTAGCTTCTGTTACAGCAACGTACTCAGCCTCGGTATTTGAAAAGCGCAACTATCTTTTGCAGTTTAGACACCCAACTTACGACTGTACCACCTAATGTGAACACATACCCAGTAGTACTGTTCCTGCCATCCAGGTCACCACCCATGTCGGCATCGACAAAACCTTGTAAGCCCAAATTTGACCTTCTGAAGCACAAAGATAAACTAGCAGTACTTTTCAAATACCTCAGAATCCATTTAAATGCTTCCCAGTGATGTTTCCCTGGATTGCTCATAAACCTGCTCACAATTCCCACTGCATGCGCTATGTCTGGTCTAGTGCACACCATTGCATACATGAGGCTTCGACAGTAGAAGCATAAGGAACCTTATTCATAAAAGCCTGCTCCTGCTCCGTTGATGGTGATTGTGCTTTGGTTAGTTTGAAACGACCAGACAAAGGAGTACTTACAGATTTAGCTTCATCCATATTAAATCTGCTAACCACCTTTTTCACGAAATCTTCTTGATATAACTTCAAGAATCCATTCACCCGGTCTGTAAAGATCTTCATTCCAAGGATTTGCTTTGCAGCACCCAAATCCTTCATGGCAAATTCCTTTGATAAATCTTTCTTGAGTTTATCAATTTCTTCCAGACAAGCTCCAGCTATCAGCATATCATCTACATATAGCAGTAGTATGATATAAGAACCGTCAAACTTTTTTACATAACAGCAGTGATCAGCTTGACACCTTAGGAAACCATTTTCACTCATGAATCCATCAAACTTCTTGTACCACTGTCTTGGAGCTTGTTTGAGACCGTACAAGCTCTTCTGAAGTTTGCACACCATTCTCTCTTTTCCCTGTACTTCAAAGCCCTGTGGCTGCTTCATATAAATTTCTTCATCTAGGTCACCGTGAAGAAACACAGTCTTTACATCCAACTGCTCCAAATGTAAGTCTTCCTTTGCCACTAGTCCAAGTACAGTCCCGATAGTGGTTAAGTTAACCACTAGAGAGAAAATCTCGGTGTAATCAATTCATTCCCGTTGTTGGAAGCCTTTTACAACAAGTATTGCCTTGTACCGCTTGCTACCATCATGCTCTTCTTTTAACCGGTACATCCACTTCTTATGTAACGCCTTTTTGGCTTGCGGAAGTTCTGTCAACTCCCACGTCTGATTGGATGACAGTGAATCCATCTCGTCTTCCATGGCCAACTCCCACTTGGTTGAATCATCATTTTGCATTGCCTATTCATAGGTCTCTGGTTCACCTTTTTCTGTCAGCAAAATATAGTGAAGTGCAGGGGAGTATCTCTCTGGTGGTCTAATGGTTCTCAAAGATCTCTGAGTTCAATCACCGGAGTTTGTGGGTCATCATCTTGTGCAGTTTCTTCTTCATATTCCTGGTTACTGGTTTTCGATTCATTCACATGAATATATGTCAATGGCACTTTATCAGTCTTCTTGACTTCAGGACATTCATTTCCAGCTCCAATGTCTGACTTGTTCTTGTATAGAAGTTGCTCATTAAAGATTACATCCCCTCTCCGAATGATCTTCCTATTTTGGTCATCCCAGAAACGATAACCAAACTCATTATTCCCATAACCAATAAAGAAGCACTTCTTTGATTTCGGATCAAGTTTTGTTCTTCTTGCTGAATCAATATGAACATAGATAGACATCCAAACACTTTCAAGAAAGAAAGGTTTACTTCTTTGCCGCTCCAACCTTCTTCGGGTATTTTGTAGTCCAGTGGTATCGAAGGTCCTCTGTTGATCAGATATGCTGCAGTGTTAACAGCATCAGCCCAGAAGGATTTTGGCAATCCAGAATGCAATCTCATGCTCCTTGCGCGTTCATTCAAGGTCCTGTTCATCCTTTCAGCTACACCATTCTGTTGAGGTGTACCAGGAATGTTTTTCTCCATCTTGATCCCATTCTGTGCACAATATTTCTTGAACTCATCATCTTCATATTCTCCACCATTGTAAGACCGTAAGCACTTCACCTTCAAGTTGGTCTCATTTTCCACCATGGCTTTCCACCTTTTAAAGGTCTCGTAAACATCAGATTTATTTTTTAGAAAATAAACCCAAACTTTTCTACTCGAATCGTCAATAAATGTGACATAGTATCTCGAGCCTCCAAGGGATGTCACAGGAGATGGTCCCCATACATCAGTATGAACCAGCTCCAACTTTGCTGCTTTCGGTTCTCTACCGCCTTTTGAAAAGCTCACCTTCTTCTGTTTTCCAAAGATACAGCTTTCACATAGTTGGTGTTCAACAGTCTTTAATTCTGGTAGCTTTTCTTTTGACACCAACATCTTCATTCCATTCTCACTCATATGTCCAAGTCAATAATGCCATAGACTTGAATTGGCTCCAGTATCCACAGCTGCTAATGTGTCTCTGCAACTGGAAGTCATATGTAGTGTGCCAGTTTTCTTTCCTCGAGCAACAATCATGGCTCCTTTGTTTACTTTCCAGGAACCATCACCGAAGGTCACATTGTGGCCTTCATCATCGAGCTGTCCCACAGAGATCAGATTGCGTGTCAATTTTGGTACATGCCTGACTTTGTTGATTTTCCAGACAGATCCATTTGACATCTTCATCCGTACATCACCCATGCCAACAATTTCCAAGGGTTTTCCATCAGCCAGGAAAACTTTTCCGTAATCGCCAGCGATGTAATTATCAAATACATCGCGATCACCAGTGGTATGAAAGGAAGCTCTCGAGTCCATAACCCAAGAATCAACAATGCTTTCCATTGATAGTAGTAGAGCATCATGTACCTCCTCAGTGACAGCATTTGCATTATTTTTTGTCGATTTGCAGTTCTTTTTCAAGTGACCAGTTTCACCACAGCTCCAGCACTTCAAATTCTTTTCAAAGTTGCTTTTGTCTTTTCCATTTCTTGAATTGGACCTACCGCGCCATCGGTTAGAACTCTTTTCGCCACTCCTGCCCCTTCCTCTGTTCTCGAGATTTAAAGCAGATCTCGATGATGTTCCTTCACCCAATCCATCCTGCGAACTTCTTCAGCAAGAATTTGATCTCTGACATCATTGAATTGTAACTTTCTTTTTCCAACAGAGTTGCTAACCGCTGCCTGCATTGGTTCCCAAACATTTGGTAAAGACGCCAAAAGAATAAGTGCACGAATCTCATCATCAAAATTAATTTCAACTGATTTTAGCTGAGAAACAATCGTGTTGAACTCATTGATGTGTTTAGCCACCGAAGCACCTTCTCCCATTTTCAAGTTGAATAACTTTTTCATGAGATGCACTTTGTTGTTAGCTGATGGCTTCTCGTACATGTCCGATAAAATGGACATCATCTCTTCTGTGGTTTGAGCCTCCGCCACGTTATGTGCCACATTCTCCGTTAGGGTCAATCGTATAACACATAACACCTATCGGTCAAGGAGCTCCCAATCATCATCCTCCATCTTTTCCGGTTTCTTTCCTGATAGAGGTTGATGGAGCTTCTTACTGTACAGATAATCTCTTATCTGTATCCGCCAGAACGAAAAATCTGTTCCATCGAAATTGTTGATTACCGGTCCCGATCCATCATCTCCGGCCATCACTTCTCTAGCCTTAGCAAAAAATCTAAAAAAAAACTTTTCTGATGTGGAAGATCAGACAAAGCTGCAACCACAGAGCATACTCAGAATTTTTAAGAATTTTCACAACAAGGCTCTGATACCAGTTGTTGGGAAATTACACCGAAGTGATGCCGATCACGATGATAATAGTACCTAAAAATACGGAATAAACTAATCAACAAGGACACAAATATTTACGTGATTCACCCAAGATAGCCTACGTACACGGAGCTACTGCAGATATTTTATAACAGGAGAAATATTACAACAAGTGTACACAATGATACACTAAATATCTCACACTCTCAACCCGAGTATAACCGAGAAAATATTTTCTCTAACTCACACAAGAGAACAAAAAAAAACTCTCTTTTTTTTCTCTCTTATTTACGAAGCTTTGTAATTGCTTTGTTTGTTTTGGGATGCTAAAACTGAGATGGAGAGGGCTCTACTTATAGAGCTCCCCGTGCATGAAATAGCCAATCAGCTTTGACAATTGTGACATTGTTGGCAAATTGAATTCGTATTCTTCCGATTCGCAATTCTTCTCACGTAAATTGATGTTCACATCTTAACTAACAATGTTGACATCTCACCTAACAGCATTAGCCAGTACCAACTCCTTCACAATTATACGGGATCATACTTATATGTTTGTTTTATCTCGTTTCGGACGATTCACCTAAGTTGGAATTGATATCCCTATATCGGATCCTTAACATGCATTAACATGTTATTGTCATCCCGGCGATTGAAGTCGTTGACGTCAAATATAAAAATTCGAAAACAACAAGTCTTATGTTTTAAAAATCTTGAACCGGTATATTATTCATAATGATTTTTTTTTTCTTACATCGGAAAACATGAAATGTGCAAATTTAATTGAACTAAATACGTACATCAGCGGAATCTTATAGTGGCAACAGTTAAATCTATATACCTATAAAAGTGTAGATAAATGGCATTGTTTTCCAATTATGCAATGACAAAATTAACATTCTATACACACTTCAAGAATAGAATGTATCTTCTATATTAATTTTATCAAATAACTAATCTTTATACTACATTTAAATGTTTTATCCTTCTATTTTCTCTCTACATTTTTTTCCCAATGATTTTATTGTAATTTTGTAATTATATTTTTAGTGCAATTTCTAATTAAGTAATAAATTATGGTATCACAAAAAGATATATGAAAAATTTGTAACTATATGTGCAACGGTAGAATTACTAACATATTTTATGAGTTTTTTAACAAAGAATTGAAAGTACAGAGTTTAATTTTGATTTTAAAAAATAGTGTGATTTCAAAAAAATATGAAAAAAATCATCTATAACGAATATATATGTTATTGACATAATTATTTTATTAAATTGTATAACTAAAAAATTACATGTGTTGCTTGTAAAATCAATCATTAATCAAAACTTTGAATATGTAATTCATGAAAAGAGATTAATGAGCAATAAAAAGATTTTAAGTTATTTTTTACTATAAAAACAATATATGATATAATCTTTATAACAAATATAATTATAATGATCATTGATTAGCATTTGTCAAAGTATCCGAATTTTTACATATGATATTTAATATTAAAGTTTATTTCTTTTGTTATATTTCAAATTTTAATGGTGAAAATCATACCAATAGTTTAAAATCTATATTTAATAAATATTATATGAGTTTATTTGATATTTACCATATAATCTTATTTGAATGTGCATTTCTTTACATATGTTGATTTATTTATTATTTTAAAACTTATTTAACAAAAACTTATAGTCATCAATGTTAGTCTACGAAAGATCGATATATAGAATTTATTATCCATGATATAAAATTGTAAAAATAAAAAGTAAAAATTTTTTTAGGAGGTTAAATTAAATATTATGAGTTATATTTTACTATATATCAATATTACTATTTCATTTGTTTTAATATTGTTTTTATGAGTTAGTCACATTGATTTGAAATTGATAATTATTTGTCTTTAGTATGCTTCTCTTTTGTAGATTATTATTTATACATTGATAAAATCCATAATTTGGTTGATTTTAGGTTATTACGCTTTATACGTGGTATTTGAATATATAATTTTTTTTAAAAAAAATTTTTCAATTCATTTTTTTCTATATATTATGTTCATTACAATTTATTATATAACATAAAATCAACTGCTTGAATTTTAATTTGGGAAACAATTTTGAAAGTAAGCCCAGATAAATAACAAAATGATTCAAATTATTTTTTAGAAAATAATTTTTTTAAAAATTTTTATAATATAATTGATATTACATGCAAAACACACGTACATCATACTAGTTGAAATAAAAAGCTTGTAAATATCTTCTTTCCCCGGCCCCAAATTGGGTCAGATCATTATCTCAAGTCACTCTTATCTGTACAGAGGAAGTAAGAGTTATATACTTGGAAAAACAATCAACAAATGAGGATCGATTAAATAAGATATAATATATAGATATAATTTTGAAACAAAAAACATGACATAACTGAAACATATCTTTCTTTCAACTTATTTTATAAACGAATAGAAACATATACACACCGAAAATCTTCTAACATCTTCATGACTACTTATATCAGTTCTCTAGAACTAACCCTCGTAAAGATAAGGACAAAACATCAGTTCACCCACCGACTAAAAACATGAAATTCAGAAAAAAAGTTTCTCACCATATCATAACAGAACAAGGAATATTATTACACCACCGCAGCATGGTCAGAATGGAATTCGAGATTTCCTTCCGCTTGGATTTTGAATCATACTAGTGCTTCATTAACATATGTTTGTCTTAACATTTCAGATTGCATATTTTTCAAAATATTCACCCATTAGATCGATTTAACTCATATGTTTCGAATTTTAAATAGTAAGCACAGGTATCGATGAATGCTAAATATTTTTGCTACTTCTAATCTATTTGGGACGTGGACATAATCGCCTAGTATTCTGCTATCAGCTGTTTCTTGTACGCAAATTTACTGAATTTTAAGTGTCTTCCCATGAATTTCGTATGGGTATTTCTAGTTAGTGAAAATTTCAGAGTTACAGTCTAATTATTGACTCTCATAAACATTCATAATCTTCCATGATTTGGTTCTTACAAGACCATATATTAATATTCCATTATTTGATTGTTTATTAGGCTGATGGAGGTGAGCGGTTCACAATTATGACTCAAAATTATTGTTTAATACATGTTCATATCGCCCACCATAATTTTTATCTTGTGAAAATATGGTTAAACACATTTGTTGATACTCAAGTTTAAAAACAATGCATAGCTTCATCACTACTAGCATAAAAACAGGCAATATTTTGTTAGTTATTATTTCACTGTTAATGATATTTATCCAGATGAATCGGGTATGAGATACGTGGACAATCCACCGGATAGTGAGGATAATGTTGTGTTAGGAAATTTGAGCAAGGATACTGGCTTCAACTGTAACCTGCAAACAAGTAAAGGAACTCGTGAATGAGCGCCAGAGGAGTGTCCAGCGTATCCACTCCGATGCTTAAGTCAGCAGGTGAAGCAGGCCGGCAAAGTAGCTGTATACGTGAGAATATATGTGTATGCTTGAAGATACAAAATTCCAGAATCTGTAAATGAAAGTAATATCCGCTACTTATAGAAGGAAAACTCATGATTACCTTGTTTTCAGTGCCTACCTGCTAAGTATGGCAATTCGGCTGCCCATACTTTTACTTCTGATGACTTCTAAAACACGCCAAACCCATACTATTCTGACAAATTAGATGGCCCATACCGATACACTTGAGTGTGGTGTGCTTATCAAGGTAGCCCGGTAGAAGTTCCCAGGAGCTTGCATCAGAGCCCGGGCTCCTGGTAGCCCGGAGAGAAAATGTCTCGTGCACTCACCTACCTGGATGCTGAAGAAATCCTCCTGCACATATACTCTGATTTGGGTTATCCATTTAGTATCCCAGGTCATCCATGACCCGGACTCTTATGGGGGATATCACCACCTATCTCTTAAATAGTCGGGCTAGAGTCTTACTCGCTGTCCCGATCAGTCACGCTTGAGCTTTAAAAGAGAAAGGTAATACACCCAATTATGAAAGCATCGGGGGCTTCAAATATCCCAGAGGTGAGATGAAGTGCTGGGAGCTTCAATTTCCCGGGCTGTAGATAAGATGGCGGGGCCTCATGTCTCCCGGACTTTAAATAAGATGCCGATGCCTCATGTCTCCCGGACTTTAAATATTTTGTTGTTAAGTATTCTCTGGCAGTCATGATGATGTCATGATGACGCATGCTCTAGAATTCTAACGGTCTGAATCGCTTCGTATTCCGGGATAATAATGAGCTTGACGCCTCGATATCCGTGCACGTCCTTTCACATGCATGCACAATTTTCTAGATGCATCTTGACCGTCCGATCTGCCTTTAGATCAACAGTTGATATCATACCCACTTAGCCTATATAAAACCAAACACCCCCTTCATTTGTCACTTTTTGCAAATTTGAATTTCAAAATTTCTCTCCTCTCTCCTCAGCGCAGCGCTTCCCCAACTTCGGCGATCTTCAACCACCTCAACCTCTCCGCTTGCACAACCACCACCTATTCTCCTAAACTCGTAAGTTTCTTTTTTCTCTATAATGTCAGATTCAACTTCTACTTCTGGGGTGAATGCGCGAGGCTCATCTGGCCATGAGTCCACCGCGCTGCGCTCCAATTCATCTCTTTCTCCTCCCCCCGTCGTCTTCATGTCCATACTTCCAAAAAACCGAAAGCCCACCAGTCAAAACCCTCTTTCTCGAAACCTTCATCTTCTGGCCTTCTCGAGCTCTGAAAAAGAGCAAGGGTAAAGGTAAAGCCCTAGCTTCCTCCCTCTGATCCGAGACCACTGAAACTCCCTGGTTCACTTCAATGAGCAGCACCTTGCGCTCGGGAGTGGACGAAGAGCTTAGGACTCTCGGCTCCATTCCTTTTTTTCCTATCATAATCCCTGGCCCTTCTGACAGGGCAGACAACCCTCCTCTCGGCTACACTACTTTCTTATGGGACCAAGTTAGAAATGGTCTCCCGTTCCCCATCCCCCCTTTCTACATCGAGGTCGCCAAGTTCTTTGGTGTACCTATTAACCAACTCCACCCCAATTCCTTCCGCATTATGGCCTCGACCCACATTCTTTTCAAAATGAACAATCTCCTCATCAACCCCCTCGTCCTTCACTATTTCTTTGTTAGCAGACTTGGAGATAATCCCTTCTCCCTATCTGCCCGCTTAAATGCTCGGTCCCTTGATGATATCCCTTCTTCCCAGAAGGGGTGGAAAGGCCGATACTTTTTCATTCAACTCCTGGGTTCCCTTCCTTGCTTGACCGGGTTTCTCTCTTCCCTTCCCCTACAACCAACCCTTCCCAAGGCTTATAAATTTGAGGACCCTTTCCTGATAAGCCAAACTCTAGTAGAGTACCGCAAATACTCCTCCTCCACCCTTATATCAAATGAAAACTTAGTTGCCTATGGGTTGAGTGCCCTGGTTGAAGATCCAACTGATCGAGTGATAGATGAAGTTGCTGGCTCGGGCGCTCAACCCGGTATCTCTCTCCTCTTAAATTCCTCCTTTATTTCTTGTCTTATTAATTTTAATTTGCACACTAACTTTTAATAACTTTGTTTCTCCTTATGCAGATAAGATGCAGGAGGAATTCCTCAGAAAATGGGAGGCTGAGAGGGTAGCCAAAGAGAAGAAACTGGCAGCTCAGAAGGCGGCTGCTGAAAAGAAAAAATAGGCCGAGGAGGAGGAGGCCCGGCTGAAGGAATCATCCCGGGTAAATACTGAACCAGAACGGGAGGCACCTCGGGAGGATTCCTCAGACTCCGAAGACCAGGTTCCTATCCTCTAGAGGAAGCGAAAAGCTATTACAAGCCATGAGCTGAACCTGGATGAGAGTAACCGGGAAGGAGATCAGGGATCCTCCCGAGCTAGTCAATCGACCACCCCTCCCCTCCAACAGCCCAGCCAAGAGCCCTCCCAAGGGCCCCTTGCTTCTGCCCAGCCCCCCCGGGACAACATCTTTTTGGAGGGAGCCACTCCAACTGGGCTCAAAGTTTTCAAGCAAATCCTTATCACTGATGAGGAGGCGCACCTGAGGAGATCCCGGGCCACACCCAAACTCTTTGAAGGCTCCAACAAGATCCTTGCAGTAAGTTTTTTTTTTTTGTTCTTTCTCTCCTTTTTACTAAATTCTTTTGCACAATGCATTCAACTGATGATCTCGACCTTCGAGGAGGTGGCTGCGGCAGCTACCACCAAGAATAATCAAGCTCGGGCCCTGCAAGAAGTTCATGAGCAGCTTCAAGGAGAGCTGTCTCGAGTTACATCTGCCCATGATGAAGAAGTGGCCGGTCTGCACGCTGCTTTGGAATCAGCTCAAGCAGACCTGGAAAAGGCTCGAGATACTATCAATGAAGGCCTTATCCATGAAGAGGCTATGAAAGGGACAATATCTGTCTTGGAATTGAGGAGTAATTCTCTATCCGAGCAAGTAGAGCTTCAGCAAGTCCAGGCAGAAAGAGCCAAGAGTTCCCTGGCTGTGGCTGAACAAAATAAGGAGCAACTGCAGGCCTCCCTCCTCCTCTCTCCTGAATTCAAGGCAGCCGTAGAATATCCGGCTTATCCCCTTTTCAAGACCTGTTTTGACAAATGCCGGGAACAATTTGAAGAGGTCGGGCTCTTGCCTAAGGATAGGAAAAATTTCCCGGACTTCGAACGAGCCATCACATCCCTTCCCAAGGATGGAGAAGAGGAAAAGGAGGGCCCTAAAGAGGAAGAGCAGCCAGGGTCCGAGCACATAGATTTAGAGTAGGATTGTACTCTTTTCTCTTTTTTACTTCTTTTTCTTTTGTAACTCATGCCTTCGGGCTTTTTAATGAAATTTCATCCGTTCCATGTTTTTTTCTTTTAATAATTCATAAATGCCTGACATCTATAAACCTTTAGGAACTATTTGTAAAATAATGAATCATGAAAATCTCTAAGTATCGTAAATTATACGGGCACTCAATGAGTAACCGGGATGCTGAACCTTGAACTTGAATGAAAATCTTCGTACTTAACAAACACTCCCAGTGTAGACCCTTTAAGTCAGAGTACAGAACCCGGATTTTTTGAATAACCTGAGTGTGAAACCCTGGGCCGGGGATCATGTCCCGGGAGTTGAGCATGGTCGAGTTGTGGTGTCCCGAGCCAGGGTGTAGTGCCCTGGGCTTATTAAATAATCAAGGTACGGAGCATTGGGCCGGGGATCATGTCTCGGAACTTGGGAATGGTCGAGGTGTGGTACCCCGAGCCAGGGTGTAGTGCCATGGGCTTATTAAATAACGAAGGCATGGAGCCTTGGGCCAGGGATCATGTCCCGAGACTTGGGAAGGGTCGAGGTGTGGTGCCCCGAGCCAGAGTATAGTGACCTGGGCTTATTAAATAACCAAGATACGGAGCTTTGGGCCGTGGATCATGTCCCGGGACTTGGGAATGGTCGAGGTGTGGTGCCTCGAGCCAGGGTGTTGTGCTCTGGGCTTATTAAATAACCAAGGTACGGAGCCTTGGACTGGGTATCATGTCCCGGGACTTGGGATTTGTCGAGTTGTGGTGCCCCGAGCCAGTGTGTAGTGCCCTTAGCTTATTAATTATCCGGGGTTTTGTACCTCCCGAGTTTAGATATCACTTTTATGCACTTTTCTTGAGAAGAACAAAATCTTCATTATATCTTCAAATAATTACATCTTTCAAGCAAAATATTTCTTTAAATGGAATACATTCCAAAGTCTTTTGAGAAAGCGTCCTTGGGCATATTCTAAATAATAAGCTCCCGAGCTAACCTTCCGGGTTATTTTAAAAGGCCATTCTCAGCGAGCTTCCAACTTTCCCACATCTCCAGCTGGGTTAACTTCCTTCATGACCAAATCTCCTACTTGAAAGTCTCGGATTCGGACTCTCTTGTTATACGATTTCATAACCCGGCCTCGGTAAGCTTCCATTCGAATTAGAGCTTGCTCTCTCTTTTCTTCCAACAAATCCAATTCCATTGCCCGGCTTTGATCATTATCATCTGGGTAAGATTATACTCGGACAGAAGTTTGTCTGATTTCGACTGGAAGAACTGCTTCAGACTCATACACCAGATTAAAAGGGTTCTCTTGAGTAGGTGCCCGAGGAGTAGTTCTATATGCCTAGAGAACACTGAGCAATTCTTCTACCCAATCTTTTCCTTTGCCTTATAGCCTGGTTTTCAAGGCTTGCACAATAATTCTGTTGACCACCTATGTTTGACCATTGGCTTGAGGATAAGCAACAGAAGTGAAAGACTGGGTAATCTTCACTTCCCGACACCAAGCGGTGATCTCCTATCCATGAAACCGCCTCCCATTGTCTGAGATTAGTCTCCTTGGGACTCCAAACCGGCACACGATATTCTTCCTCAGGAATTTCAAAACCTCTTGCTCGGTAATTCTTGCCAGGGGCTCGACTTCCGCCCATTTAGAAAACTAATCAATAGCCACTAGCAGAAATTTCTTTTGAGCTCGGGCAATCAGA
The DNA here is from genome assembly GCF_025594145.1 of Primulina tabacum. NCBI lineage: Eukaryota > Viridiplantae > Streptophyta > Magnoliopsida > Lamiales > Gesneriaceae > Primulina > Primulina tabacum. The sequence goes on along the minus strand of NC_134560.1, from coordinate 34,864,660 downwards.
AAGGGACCCACAATATTCATGTCACACTGATCAAAGGGGCAGGATGCCCAGATAGGCTTCATGGGAGTGGCCGGGCTGTGCTGAAAATTTGAGTGATGTTGACAACCTTCACAAGCCCGAACCACTCGGGTAGAGTCCTGGCTGATAGTTGGCCACCAGAATCCAGCAAGCATTGCTTTACGAGCCAATGATACTCCTCCAAGATGTTCACCGCAACACCCTTCATGAATTTCCCGGAGGACGTAATCCATCTCCCCCGTAGATAAGCACTTGAGTAGAGGTCCCTGAAATGATCTCCTGTACAAGATATTATTTAAGAGAACAAACCTATGAGCTTGTCTCTTGATTTTTTGAGATTGATCTTTATCTTCAGGCAATTCATTGTGTGCAATGAATCTTATCAGGGGTGTCATCCATGAATCCTCTAGTTCCAATAGCGTTTCTTCTTCAATGGAGAGGATTAGCCGGGAAACATGCAATACTTCCCGGGTACTGACCTCTGATAAAGAGGCGGTCATTTTCTCCAAAGCATCTGCTTCCTCATTCTCTTCCCGGAGTATTTGATCAATACTCCAATCCACAAAAATTTATGCTTGTGTTTTTATGAGCTTGAGATATATAAGCATCCTGTCATCCTTAGCCTCATAAACACCCTTTATCTGTTGAGTAATCAATTGTGAATCAGAATACAAAATGATCCGGGAAGCTCCAACTTCCTGGGCAACTCGGATACCGGCAAGAACAGCCTCATACGCTGCATCATTGTTAGTTACCCGAGAGTCAATTCTTAGTGCTAGTTTAATCTTCTCTCCCGGGGGAGCTATGATCACCACTCCTACCCCACATCCTGAAAGGCTAGACGTCCCATCCACAAATACTCTCCAGACCTCCTCTCCATCAGGCTGAACCATCTTTGATAAGAAATCTGACAAGGCCCGTGCTTTGATGGCAACTCGGGGTCTATACTCAATAGCATACTCACCCAACTCCACTGTCTACTTGATCATCCGCCCGGATACTTCTGAATGAGTCATAATCCTCCCAAGAGGAATATTAGTGAGCACAATGATTTGATGCGACAGAAAATAAGGTCGCAGTTTCCGGGAAGTCATATCGAGAGTGAGAGCTATCTTCTCCACTTCACTGTACTGGAGCTCAGGGCCCCTAAGAGCATGGCTGACATAATAGACAGGCCTCTGATCAGAGCCTTCTTCTTTTATCAGGACGTAGCTGACTGCATACTCTGTAGTGGATAGATAAACAAATAATTTCTCCCCGGGCTCTGGCTTCACTAAGACAGGCAGCTCTGCTAGATGGTTCTTCAGATCCTGAAAGGCTTTTCCACATTTCTTATCCCATCCAAACTTCTGGGCCTTCCTTAGAACCTGAAAAAATGGATAACTCCGAGGCACTGATCGGGATATGAACCGGGAAAGAGAAGAAATTCTCCCGGTCAGTTTCTTAACTTCTCGGACAGACTGAGGAGATGGCATGTCCAATACAGACTTGAATTTTTCTTGATTCACCTCGATCCCCCAGTCTGTCACTACAAAACCCAAAATTTACCACTCTTCACGCCAAAGATACATTTAGTCGGGTTAAGCTTAATTCCATAATGCATGAGAGTGGAAAAAGTCTCCTCCAAGTCAGAGATAAAATCAGCAACTTCCTTGGACTTGCCCAAGATATCATCCACATATACCTCTACATTTCTGCCCAACTGCTTCTCGAACACTCTGTTCATGAGACGCTGATAAGTGGCCCATGCATTCTTTAACAAGAAAGGCATGACAACATAACAGAATGTGCCTCCCGAGGTGATGAAGCTGGCCTTGTCTTGATCCTTCTTGGCTAGGGGAATTTGATGACATCCCTGGTAAGCATCCATGAAACTAAGCAGTTCACACCCAGAGGTGGAATCCACCAACTGGTCAATTCTAGGTAGTGGATAATGGTCCTTGGGGCAAGCTTTATTGAGATCTCGGAAGTCCACACACATCCTCCACTTCCCGGTGGATTTTGGCACCAACACCACATTCGAGAGCCAGGTAGGAAATTGTATTTCCCGAATGTGGCCGGCCTTCAGCAAATCTTTAATTTGTATATCAATCACTTTGTTCTTTTCAGAGCCAAAGTGTCTTTTCTTTTGCTTCACAGGTCGAGATCCCGAGAGGATGTTCAAGTGATGCTCCGCTATCAGGGGTGAGATCCCTGACAACTCCTGTTGGGACCAAACAAAAATATTAAGATTAGTTTTTAAACATTTTATCAAACTAACCCAGGTGGATAAGTCGAGGTCTCGGGCCACCCAGGTTTCCTTGCCTGGTCCAATCTCTACCACCTCCTGCTATTCTTCCACCACAAATTGCACTTCACCCTCCTCTACCATCCTCCCACCTCCCTCATCAGTTCTCATCGCATTCCCCTCCCTCCTAGCCTTCTTCTGATCCACCCGGACTACTTCCACATAACACTTTCGGGAAGAAGGTTGATCACCCCGGACTACACCCACCCGGCTCCCCACGTGAAACTTAATCTTCTTGTGGTAGGTGGATGCTACGATCCTTAGCTCATTCATGGTAGGCCGCCCCAGAATGATGTTATACGATGATGGGGCATCCACCACAGTGAAAGTGGTTATCATGGTTTTCTTAAGCTCCCGGGTGCCTAGAGTCAAAGGCAGGACAATCTCCCCTTCTGGATAAAACACATGTCCCGCAAATCCAAAAATCGCAGTCTCCATAGTCTCCAATTGATATCCCTGCAAATCCATTTGTAACAGGGCGCCCTTAAAAATGACGTTGACAAAACTACCCGAATCAACAAAAACTCTTAGAATATCATAGTTGGCCACCCGGGTTTGGATCACCAGGGCGTCATTGTGAGGCAAATTCACACCTTTAAATCCTCGGGGCCAAAACTGATGATCTCTTCACCCCTCCTTACTCCCTCCACCTCCATACACTCCCTCCTGCTCTTTGACTTCCTCGCTTGATTGGAATCTCCGTCAGTAGAGCCTCCTGATATCATTTTTATTACCCCCATGACAGGGGGTGAGTCTTTTTTCTCTCGGGTTCCAGATCTCTTCTTCTAGTCGGATAACCTCTTGGGGAATTTCTTAAATCTTCCCCGGCACTGAGTCCTGGCTGCCGAGCAGTCCAAGGTGGAAATCTCGGCTTTTTATTGGATTGATTATGCCCCTGAATAGAGGATGGGACATAATATCTTTTCAGTGTCTTGCAATCTTCAGTGTTGTGATTACACACCTTGTGGAGGGTACAAAATCCCCTCTTCTCAGGCCGGATAAGCTGATGATCCGGAGGCAAATCCCTGCTGCACTCTTGGACCTTCCTGTCCCGGATAATCCTTAAGGGTACATGCTGAGAAAAATGCCCCTGGTTATTCATCCTCTGTCCTTTCTCCTCGGGCTTAGATACCCGGTCTCCTCGCTCTCTTCTTACTGCCTCTCTCTTCTGCTTTTGTGCTTCCTCTATGTTAATTTACTTCTCTGCCCGGGACAACAAATCCTCGAAGTCCCCAGGCACCTTCTTTGTGATTGAACGAAAAAACTCACCCTCCCTCAATCCCTAGTTGAACGCAGTTGTCTTGGTCTCGGTGGCACAAGTGGGGACATCCAGAGCAACTCTGTCAAACTTTCTAATATAAGCCCTTAGACTCTCTTCTGGGCTCTGTTTAACTTCAAAAAGACTAAACACAGTCATTTTGTACTTTTTGCTGCTACTGAAATGGTGTAAAAACACATTGTGGAAGTCCTCAACAGAATGGAGACTCTGAGGGGCCAGTCTCTCAAACCACCTCTGTGCCGAGTCAACCAGAGTAGTTAAAAATACTTTTCACTTGATTCTGTCAGTATAGCATTGCAACATCACCATATTCTCGAACCTGGCCAGGTGTTCCTCGGGGTCTGCTTTGCCATCATAATCTTTAACTTTGGCAGACTTCAAATTACCGGGAAGAGGTTCTCAGACTATAGCTCAGAAAACGGGCATCCCTTAATAACTACCCGGGAACGACTCCTACCCTCCATTTGTCCCTCCAACATCCTCATCTTCTGCCTCAACTCTTGCAACTCCTCTACCACAGTCAGGGACCTGGACCCAGCACTCGACTCTCTCTCTCTTCCATTCTTGCTTCTTCCTTGCCTACCTCCTGATCTCTCTCCTGCTCTCCTCCCAACTGTGTAGCATGGTGAGAAGGCTCCCTCCGGGCCATAACCTTTTCCACTGCCTCAGACACAATTCGAGCCAAATGCTCAGGAGATAATGTAATGACAGGGGGAGGTCCTAGGGGAGGGACACCACCTTGTCCTGAAGTAAGTGCACCATCTCCAGGAGCTCGGGAAATATCCTGATTAGTTCTTCTAGTAGGATCCATATCAACGTCTTAGACTCAAATTCCCACAGACGGCGCCAATGATGTTTATCCGGGTAAATCGGGTATGAGATACGTCACCAGATAGTGAGGATAATGTTGTGTTAGGAAATTTGAGCAAGGATACTGTCTTCAACTGTAACCTGCAAACAAGTAAAGGAACTCGTGAATGGGCGCCGGATGAGTGTCACTCTGATGCTTAAGTCAGCAGGTGAAGTAGGCCAGCAAAGTAGCTATATACGTGAGAATATATGTGTATGCTTGAAGATACAAAATTCCAGAATCTGTAAATGAAAGTAATACCTGCTATTTATAGGAGGAAAACTCATGATTACCTTGTTTTCAGTGCCTACCTGCTAAGTATGGCAAGTCGGCTGCCCATACTATTACTTCTGATGACTTCTAAAACACGCCAAACCCATACTATTCTGATAGATTAGATAGCCCATACCGATACACTTGATGTGGTGTACTTCTCGAGGTAGCCCGGGTAGAATTTCCCGGGAGCTTGCATCAGAGCCCGAGCTCTTGGTTGCCCAGAGAGAAAATGTCCCGTACTCTCACCTACCCGGCTGCTGAAGAAATCCTCATGCACATATACTCTGATTTGGGCTATCCATTTAGTATCTCAGGTCATCCATGACCCGGACTCTTATGGGGGTATCAGTTAAGATCTAAATTAAACAATATCTTCTTGAATTCTTCGCAACCATACATCATGACATGCTGATGAAGTAGCAGCTGCATATTCTACTTTGGAGGATGATAATATTTTTGTTACTTGTTTCTTTGAACATGATGAGATGAGAGCTGAACCAAGAATAAATACATAACCATATGTTCTCTTTCTATCTTCCGAACACCCAGACCAATCACTATCTGTAAACACAAGCTTCTTTGACACGATGAGATGACAGCTGAACCAAGACTAAAGACATAACCATATGTTCTCTTTCTATCTTCCGAACACTCAGCTCAATCACTATCTGTAAATACAAGAAATTTAATTAAAATCTGAATCGTGATCATACCATAGCCCAAAATCAAGTTTTCCTATGATATAGAGCATCACTTTTTTTGCATCTCCAAGATGATATTTTGAAGGAGAGTGCATAAACCTAGACACCCAACTGAAAATTCTATATCAGTCCTTGTATGAGTCAAACAAATCAAACCTCCAACCAAACTTCTAAAATACTTTGATTTTAATTCTCTAGTACCATAATCAAGTTGTAGCTTTTCAATCTAAATTCATGGGGTGGCTGCAAATTTACAATTAATCGTGTTGAATCTTATAAGAAGATCGGTAGCATATTTTCTTTGTGAAACAAATATCCATCCTCATTAAAGTAATGCCCCAAACCTGAAATTTCAAATTTCTTTTTCATGGAAACTCTAAATTCATTGACAAGAGCATAAGATAACCACAAAGAAATCATATCATCAACATAAATACATATGATCAAAATATCATTCTTAACTTGCTTCTTCAAGTATATCATTCGCTCACTCTTGCTTCTTTCAAAGCTAGCGTCAATAAAGTATGAATCGATTTTGTAATACTATGCACGTGGCGCCTATTTCAACCGATAAAGAACTTTTTGGATCTTGTACACCATGTCTTCTTTACCGTGAATAATAAAACCTTCAAGTTCGGTGACATAAACATCTTCTTGCAACTCCCCATTCAAAAATGCAAACTTGACATCAAATTGGTAAATAAAAAAACTTGAATAGGCAGCAAATGCAAGTAAAATTCTCATTCTTTCCATGCGTGTGACCGGAGAAAATATGTCTTCATAATCAATTCTTTGTTGTTGGGCATACCCTTTCACAACGAGACGAGCCTTATGTTTATTAATGGTACCATCTGAATGATACTTTGTTCTAAACAACCATTTGAATCCGATGGCATTTTTTCCTTCAGGTAAGTCCATCAATTCCCACGTTTCGAATTTAGCTCTTCTTCCATTACAACACGTCATTTTTATTTGCCTACAACTTCCTCAAACTTAACATGATCAACAACAAATAAAGCTTTAGTTGGGTTATAAATTTCCCTCATTAATCGAAATTTTCATCGATGCATTTCATCTGAAGATGAGCTGCTACAGTTTATAGGATTTGAAGTGGTTGAATTTGAAGGAGTTGGGCTTGAGGAATTATGCTTTTGGAGCTTCAATTAATGATGGAATATCAATGCGAACACCTCCAGATTTTTCTTGCCATTTCCAGTTCGCATTTTCATCAAATATGACATTCATGCTAATAATCAGTTTGCCATTGACAGTTTCATGTTGGGGAAAACCCATAAACCGCAGAATCCATCATGATAAATCATCAAGAATTTGACTGAAATCTTAAGCGGAAGCGTATCTGAAGCCATAATCCTGAATTGTTTAGAACTTGTCTTGATCTTCCAGATCTACGCGCTCTTTCTTTGAGAGAATCCTTTAGTTTCTCTTCAGAACTATTTTCTTAATGGGGGAGAGAATAGTGAAAGTGACAACGCGAGATCTGGGGACCATGACCCATATTTATAGATAATGTTTATCAATATCTTCTGATATTTCTGTTTTAGCCCATCATAAAAACAGAAATTACACTTATGTCTCTACACATTAAAGGCCCAAAACCCATTATATACATTAAAGCCCAATAACCCGAAACATTAATTGATCACTTTATTTTGGGCTTAACTTAATAGACAACCCACAACACATAATTATTCACATATAAGCCCATATAAATAATTGATCCAACAATCTCCCACTTGGGCTATATGTGCAACTTTATAATTATGTTTGTTAAAATAACCTTATGAGCTCAAAATTGTTGTCATTCCGAAATGTATCTATAACCAATCCGGTCCATCAATCACATCAACATAGGATCAAAGCAGTCTTCGCTACACTCAAGGTAACTAGACCCATCAATGGTCACATATGCCAACACAACTGAATGACATGGATCATGAAGTGGATGTGTAGCATGGAAATTTCATGCAATGTGACCGTAACATGCCTATTTTCAACTGGTCCTCCCTTTAACCTTATTGAGATCAAAATTTAAATAATAATCAGAGTGTGACTTAACTTGAAATTTATTTCTGCAGAAAATAAATTTACATAACTGTAACTGAAAATGTCTACAACTGAAAAGCATTTAAAACAACAAACTCCCACTAAAACTGGATTTCCTCAATTGACATAACACCCATACTAGCAGTATGCTCATGAAACTGTTTGGGTGGTAGTCCCTTAGTAAGCGGATCCGCAACCATGGAGTTTGTACCAATGTGCTCAATAGACAACTTTCCACTCTGAATTCTTTCTTTAACAACCAGAAACTTGATGTCAATGTGTTTTGACTTCGTCGAGCTCCTGTTGTTATTGGAATACATAACTGCTGATTTATTGTCACAATGTAATCTTAGTGGCCTTTCAATGCCATCAACAATGCGCAGTCCCGTGACAAAATTTTGCAGCCATATTCCATGATTGGATGCCTCATAACACGCTACAAATTCAGCTGCCATGGTGGAAGAGGCTATAAGTGACTGTTTAGCACTCTTTCAGGAAATGGCACCTCCAGCAAGGAGATAGATGTAGCCCGACGTATATTTCATACTATCTTGGCATCCAGCAAAATCGGAGTCAGTATACCCAATGAACTCAAGCTGATCCAACCTCCGATATATGAGCATGTAATCTTTTGTTCTCTGTAGGTACCGTAAAACTCTTTTGACTGCTTTCCAATGTTCCACTCCTGGACTACTTAAATATCGTCCCAACATTCCTGTCACGTACGCAATATCTGGACGTGTACAAACCTGAGCATACATCAGACTCCCCACTGCAGATGCATAGGGAACCTTCTGCATTTCTTTTTCCTCAAAATCATTCTTTGGGCATTGTTTGAGACTAAATTTGTCTCCCTTAGCCACAGGGGTATCCGTTGGTTTACAATCTTGCATCCCGTATCGCTTGAGAACTTTCTCGATATAGCCTTTCTGAGATAATCCAAGAATACCCCGAGAACAATCCCGATGTATCTGAATACCCAGTACAAAAGATGCATCACCAAGATCCTTCATCTCAAAATTCTTAGCTAGGAATCTCTTGGTTTCATGCAACAACTCTATATCGTTGCTAGCGAGCAGAATGTCATCAATATATAAAACCAGAAAAATATGCTTACTCCCACTGAACTTATGGTACACACAATCATCGACCAAATTCATCTCAAAACCATACGAGATGATCACTTGATGAAATTTGAAATACCATTGTCGAGATGCTTGCTTGAGCCCATAGATGGATTTCTATAATTTGCAAACCATATTATTTGTGTCTTTGGACACAAAATTTTCTGGCTGCACCATATAAATCGTTTCATCAATGTCACCATTTAGAAACGCAATCCTTACATCCATCTGATGAAGCTCAAGATCGAAATGCGCCACCAAAGCCATTATAATCCTTAAAGAGTCTTTCGAAGAAACCGGAGAGAAAGTCTCTTTATAATCAATGCCTTCTTTCTGTGTAAAGCCTTTAGCGACAAGATGAGCCTTATATCTTTCCACATTGCCTTTCGAATCCCTCTTGGTTTTAAATATCCATTTGCAACTAATGGGCTTCGTACCTTTAGGCAATGGGACAAGATCCCATACGTCATTGTCCTTCATGGACTTTATCTCCTCATTCATGGCATCATTCCACTTTTGAGAGTTAGAACTTTCCATGGATTGACGGAAGTTAATAGGATCATCCTCCATCAATCCAATGTCTGCCTCATGTTTTTGAAGAAATACAATGTAATCATCTGGCATTGCATTTCTCCGCTCTCTAGTGGATCTCCTTAATGGCATAGGTTCTGAAGGTGCTTGAGTTTTTTCATCTGGAATGAGAGGATCTCTAATATTGTCTTCCTGTATTGTGTCTTGGTCAAAGTGAGGAATATGATCCTGACCAATGTCCAAGACACCTGTGGGAATATTTACATATCCCTCTTCAAAGACAATATCCCTTACTTTATCTCCCCCCGCAAACTCAACATCCTCAAAGAACCTGGCATTTCCTGACTCAAAAATCGACTTATTCGTGGGATCATAAAACTTGTACCCCCTGGATCTTTCAGAGTATCCAATAAAATAACAACTAACCGTCCTTGAGTCCAGTTTCTTTTCATTAAGCTTGTAAGGCCTTGCCTCAGCTGGACATCCCCAAACGTGCAGATGCTTAAGACTGGGCTTTTTACCCATCCAAAGTTCATAAGGGATTTTGGTCGCTGTCCTTAGTTGGAACCCTGTTAAGGATATATGCTGCGGTCTTTAGTGCTTCTCCCCAGAGTGATTCTGGTAAGGTAGAATGACTGATCATACTCCTCACCATGTCCTTAAGCGTTCTGTTTCGTCTTTCAACAACACCATTCATAGTGGGCGAACCCGGCATAGTGTACTGTGGGACGATACCGCATTCCTCCAGGAATCTAGCAAAAGGTCCTGGACGTTGTTCACCTGAACCGTCATATCTACCATAGTATTCACCACCACGGTCAGATCTAACGCTTTTAATCTTTAAGCCAAGTTGATTTTCAACTTCAGCTTTATAGTTTTTGAACAGATCCAATGACTGTGTCTTTTCATGAATGAGATAAATGAAGCCATATCTTGAAAAATCGTCTGTAAACGTTATAAAATACTGTTGACCATTCCAAGAAGCCGAAGGGAATGGCCCACAAATATCAGTATGTATAAGTTCTAAGACGCCTGAACACCTGTTGGCTTCAAATCTCCTTTTGTTGGTTTGTTTTCCCTTTATACAATTAACACAATTATTAAAATCTGTGTAATCTAAAGGTTCGAGAATTTCGTTTGACACGAGTCTCCTTATTCTCTTTTCAGAGATATGACCCAATCTTTTGTGCCATAACGCAGCTGAATTCTCACTTGTTAATTTTCTTTTAGTGCCTCTACTTGTTTGCAGGGATTCATTAAATGAAGCAATATCATCCAAAGAATAGAGATTATCGTATCCTGATAAAGAACCAGAACCAACCAATTTTGAATCGAGAAACAAACTGAATATTCTATTTCCAAAAGAACAAGAATAACCAAATTTGTCCAATGCAGAAATGGAAATCAAATTCCGTCTAAAAGACGGCACAACAAATGTTTCATAAAGATCCAAATATATTCCAGTCTTTAACAATAATCTAAATTTTCCTATTGCCTCAACTTCAACTTTGTTGCCGTCACCAACATAGATGAATCTTTCAGCATCACTTGGTTTTCGGCAATCCAGGAAACCCTGCATAGACACACTGATGTGAGTTGTTGCACCAGAATCTATCCACCACGTGTGTCTAGGCACTGAAGTTAAATTAACCTCAGAACAAACCATATTCAGAAGCATACATTTCTCAGCACGCCAAGCGTGATAATTACTGCACTGCTTCTTCATATGCCAATCACTGCCACAGAAAAAACAACCAGAACTTTGAGAATCACTAGGATTCTTCTGTTGTTTCTTCGGAGGCTGTGTATCCGCAGCTTCCTTATACTTTCGTTTCTTTCCTTTATCCTTCGAGGTAGAGGCATAATGAGCACTTTCTGTCTTGTCTTGCTTCAACCTTTCATCTTCCTGGACACAGTGCGAGATGAGCTCATTCAGAGACCAAGTCTCTTTCTGACAGTTATAGCTCACCTTGAACTGGTTAAACTGAGGAGGAAGAGATATCAAAACCAGATGCACTAGCAAGTCCTCAAAGAGGTCAAGCTTTAGTGCTTTCAACCTTGAAGCAAGATGAGACATTTCCATAATGTACTCCCTGATATTGCCCTCACCTCTGTACCTCATTGAAATTAGGCTTGCCAAAAGTGTACCAATTTCAGACTTTTCACTTTTAGCAAACCTCTTTTCGAGGTCTTGAAGGAAAGCCTTAGCCGTAGCAATGTCGTTAGACATTGTGCCCCTGAATGTTTCTGGAATGGCCCTCTTCATGATCATCATACACATGCGATTCGATCTCTCCCACCTTTCAAACTCCCTCTTTTCATCAGAGGTACTCTTATCCGTAACGGCAGAAGGAGAGTCAACCCTTATCGCAAGGTCCAAATCCATGACTCCGAGAACTATCAATAAATTCTCTTGCCATGATTTAAAATTAGAGCCATTTAACATAGGAATAGAATTTATGTTGGAGTGAATATTTGTAGGAGTCAAATCTGAACAGAGAACAAAAAACCAAATATACATACTCAACCAAATATCCAAATAAAATAATCAATAAATTCAAATAATGTAAACCCCACTAACAGAATATCGAGCACTCCATTAATGTTTCATCTTTGGACAAAAGATTAACTTGTAAGTGGTATCCTGGCGCAGCAGTCAAACACTGATAGTAACTATCATGTCAAATAACAACCTTCCTCTGGGCCGATTTATTATTCACATGAAACCGAACAACTATCACATGTTTACCACCACAAGTGCATATGTAATTATATTAAATATTAACCTTCCTTTGGGCCGATCAGTATTCATATAAATCACATATACCCAAAATCCTTTTGTATTTCAAAATAAAATTAATTTCAATAAAAGAGGTCACTTTGGCGACATTTTATTTCAATTAATCAATTTTTAAAATACATATAACCTTATCATTATTTGAATTAATGAAAATTTAACCTTAACCGAATAAATCTGAACTGAAAAAAAAAAAATTTCGGAAATTCCGTACGGTTCGGGTCGACCCGGGTCCGAATGACCCGACCCGAATCCGTACTTTTTTTTTAAAAAAAAAATTAATCCGAATTTTTTCGATTTTCCTCTAAAATATTTTGTTGAACAAAAACCGGAAGGAAAATCGAAATCTTATACCAAATCTTTAAAATTTTACAACTAAATCTTTTTACCAAAACTGAAACTTTAAAAGATTTGGTTTTCAACCAAAATATTTTCCGGATCTGAAACCATATAAAAAATTTTCAGATCTAAACCAAAATAATTTTCAGATCTGAAACCGTATCAAAAATTTTTAGATCTAAACAAAAATAATTTTCAGATCTGAAAACATATCAATATATTTTCCAGATCTGAAGCCATATCAAAAAAATTTTAAACAAAATTTTATTTTTCAGATCTGGATCCAAAAAGTATCCAAAAACTTTAAACAAATCTCAATGATTCAAACATGAATGGCTCTGATACCACTTGTTGGGAAAAACCCATAAACCGCAGAATCCATCATGATAAATCATCAAGAATTTGACTGAAATCTTAAGCGGAAGCGTACCTGAAGCCATAATCCTGAATTGTTTAGAACGTGTCTTGATCTTCCAGATCTACGCGCTCTTTCTTTGAGAGAATCCTTTAGTTTCTCTTCAGAAATATTTTCTTAATGGGGGAGAGAATAGTAAAAGTGACAACGCGAGATCTGGGGACTATGACCCATATTTATAGATAATGTTTATCAATATCTTCTGATATTTCTGTTTTAGCCCATCATAAAAACAGAAATTACACTTATGTCTCTACACATTAAAGGCCCACAACCCATTAGATACATTAAAGCCCAATAAACCGAAACATTAATTGATCACTTTATTTTGGGCTTAACTTAATAGACAACCCACAACACATAATTATTCACATATAAGCCCATATAAATAATTGATCCAACATTTCATACATCCTATATGCTTTAGATTGCGTACAATAACCAACAAAAATTCATTTTTTTTTACTTATCATCAAGTTTGCTACGATTATGCGAATCAACCAAAGAAAATGAATACAAGCAAATATATTTTATAAATAACTTACAGAAGGTTTCTTACCACTCCAAGCTTCATATGATGTATGATTTAAAATAGCCTTGGTTAGTGATAAATTTAGCAAATAAATTGATATAGCAACTACTTCGGCCCAATATTTATTTGGAATTTCTTTTGTTTAAACGCTTCAAATGATTCTGACGTGAATTTCAGAAAGTAAACCCAACTCATGTGACTGTGATCATCAGCGAATAATATATATATTTCCTCCAAATGACCTAGTTTACATAGGACCACACAGATCACCATGAACAAGCTCCAAACAATTAGTTGCCCTTCTAGATTTTCCAATAAGAAATGATTTCTTGCATTACATCACATACACTCACCCTTAACAAAAACCTAAAGATTAGATTTTAGGCAGCCCGAGAACCATTTCTTTCGGACTCAACAATTTTAAACCTTTAACATTCAAATGCCCATAACGCAAGTGCCACAATCTCGACTCGCTGCTTTCATGGACATCAAAGACATGATTTTCAACACTAGAAACTTCAAGCGGAAACATTTTATTTGGCATCATTTTGACAAAAAAATAACTTGATTAGATTCTTTTTTTCCAGTCACACACGAGCCATTGTAAAAAAGGATAGAATATTCATTATCCATGACAAAGTACTAAATAAAGTAGACAAAAACCTACGTCAATGAGATTTGAACTCAATATTTCTTCTTAAAGTGAGAATCTTGGGGTCTTCCTCCTCATTTCCACGAGGCATTGGCATCCTTGGCAACAATACATCTATTACGAAACTCAGTCTAGTATTTTAAAATTTTTGAAAATTTTAGTCATTTTTGAAGTGAATAGTTTATTCCTATTTAATCTATATTCTATCTAAGTAGAAATATTAGAATTTTGTATTTCTAGACTAATTTAAATTGATGAAATGATAAAATTTATTCCTAGAATAAATTTTATTCTTGGGATTTATTCCACATATTTTAATTTAGGAACATATCTCTAAGATATAACATCTTAGTTAAAAATAGAGTTTTATTCCTAATAAACTCTTGGTTTTACTTGTTTGTAGGATTTGTGTATCTATGGAAAGATGCTGAGGAAAGAGGAAAAGATCTATCTAGAGTGAACATTGAGAGAGAAGTTGGCTGACCAAGATTTTCTAAGAAAAATTAACTACGTTGCTGTGGAGGATTTGCTGAACTTACACAAGTTCACTATTGGAGATTTCCGTGTGAAGGCTTTGTATGGTTGATTCACATACTTTCCGTGTTGTGGATTGGTGCTGCCAATACTCGAAGAACAACACTGATGCAGAGAGTTGATCGAAGAGTGGTTTCGTTTGTTTTGAGCAATACGTGTTTTGTTTCATGCAATCAGTATTTACTTTGAGTTTTTTATGCATATTTTAAATCCTTGGAGTGTCAAGGAATTTAGTTTTGTTATTATCACTAGTATTATTTTGTGTAAATGATTGACATATTTTTCTAGTGAAATTTTTGCCATGAGGTATTCATAAGTATTCGTACTTGTGCGTAAATTAAATCTATTTTTTTATTAAAGTTATATGTGTGTGTTAATAAATAATTTCCGCTGCGTGTTGTGTGCTGGTGTTGACAACACCCGAGCACAACGCTAACTACTGATACACACAATATATTTATTTCCTGTACGTCTATGATCCACACCCCTTTCAAGTGGTCTCAGAGCCAACGCTTGATACACAAAGTAACTGATTCTGGTCTTATGATTGTTTTTAAAGGAATTATACTAATAGCCTGATGGATCCATTGAATTCTAGTGCTGCCTTTAGACCACCGGTTTTGGATGGATCGAATTATGCGTTTTGTAAGGTTAAGATGATGATGTTCATAAAATCCATCGATGAAAGAGCTTGGCAACGGGTTCTAGATAGTTGGTCATCCCCCTAGAAATGTTGATGCTGATGGTGAGAGCCGAGTCAAGCCTGAGAATGCTTGGACAAATGATGAAGTTCAGACCTCGAACTTAAACTCTAAGGCACTCAATGCCATCTTTACGTCAGTTAATGTCAACATGTTGAGCCTCATCACAAACTGCATATCTGCTAAAGAAGCATGGGACATTCTCCAAAAGCACTGTGAAGGATCTGAAAGTGTGTGCAGAACCAAACTGAGAATGCTAACCTCAAAATTTGAGAGCCTGATGATGGAAGATAATGAGAAAATTGTTGAGTATGATCGAAGACTTCGAGATATTTCTAATGAAGCTTTAGCCTTTGTGACCCCATGTCTAATGAAAGGCTTGTCAGTAAGGTGCTAAGATCTCTTCCTGAGCGCTTTAACATTAAGATTTGTGCCATTGACGATTTCAAAGGCCCCTCTACTCTAAATCTAGAAGAATTGATGAGCTCTCTCAAAACCTTTGAGATGAACCTGGATATTCAGAAGCGAGATAAAGGAAAATATGTTGCATTACAAGCCACTGATGACTCTGTCAATAATCTCATTCAAGAGGCGAATGAATCTGATTCGGTTATGAGTCAATCTCTTTAATTACCAAGAAGTTCGGTGATTACTTGAAGAGAATGAGAGACAAGAAGAAAAGTGTGTCAACACCCAAACCCTCTTTTGTCCCTTTTGAGAGGAATAAGGTGTCAACCCGTACTCAAGAGAATTTTAAGCCAAGGATGAAGTGATGGCTCGTCCAGAAACTAAAAGATTGGACTCTGTACAATGTAGGGAGGGTTCTGGATATGGGCATTATGCAAATGAGTGTGTTAATCGACTTCGCAGAAATAAAAGCATGGAAGTTTCTTTGACTGATGAAGATTCTGATGAAGAACTTGAATCCAGTAAAGGAGAGATGAGTTTACCTCTCTGTCTCCCATTTTGAAGAGTACACGCCAACTGCAAGTCAATCCACTTGGTGTTGCCACCGGTGTTGCAACACCATTTCAAAACACTATGTCTGAATGCTAAGTCTTTTGAAAACCTCGAACTTGACGATCTCCAGGAATCTGAGCAAGAAGAGCTTACTGTAGAGGCTGTCCAGATGATGTATGAAGAACTTTATGATGACTGGCTCAAAAGAAATGAGACAAATTCCGTACTCTCAAAATAAAACACTGAATTGAAAAGTAGTTTGTCTCGTCTTGAAATCTTGTTGAGTAGGAAAGACCTCGAACTATGCAAAGTCAAGGATGATCTTGAAAAAGCAACAAAAACTCTTGCTAAATTCAACTCAAGTCCATCAAAACTTGACTCAATGCTAACTATGGGAAAGGATGGCAGAATTGGCCTTGGATATATTGAAAGTGTATATGAACATGGTGAATCGTCCAACTCTGAATCAAAATCTATAGTGTTCATAAAGGGAAGTGAAGACTGTACTGTCCCCTTAACAGTGAACCCTTCTATGGAAACTCTATCAATCTCAAAGCTGGCCTCTGAACAAAAGCCGAAACAAATCAGTTCTTCTTTCTCACCTTCAAAAGTTCACTCCCCAGTGAAGAAGTCACAATTCAAGAAGCCAGTGTCAACCTCAAAACCAAAGCAAAGTAAGCGACAATTTTGTCTGTCACTATTGCCATAAGCCTGGATTTGAAGATCCACATCACATGGACCATGTCTACAAGCTGAAGAAGGCTTTATATGAACTGAAAAAGGCTCCATGAGCATGGTATGGTAGGTTGGATGATTATTTGACCAACTTGGATTTTAAACGAGGTGCGGTTGATAAAACATTTTTTATTAAAAAATTGAAGTACGATATTTTGATTTGCCAAGTCTATGTAGATGACATTATCTTCGGTGCTTCATCACAAAAAGCTTGTTGATAACTTTGTTGAATGCATGTCATCACAATTTGAAATGAGCATGTTATGAGAGTTGAATTTCTTCCTTGGATTGCAAGTTAAACAATTGCATGATGGTATATTTCTGTGTCAATCCAAGTATGCTAAGAATATAGTTAAAAAGTTCTCAAATGATAGTTCCAAGCATATGAAAACTCTCATGGGGTCAAGTAAAAAATTGTCTAAAGATGATGTTGCCGACGATGCTGACAACACCATGTATCGCAGAATCATCGGTAGTATTTTGTACTTAACTGCTACATGCCCCGATATTATGTTCAATGTCTGTATGCTAGGTACTAAGCTAGTCCAAAATTATCACACTTAAAAGCTGTGAAACTGACTGGGCCAGAGACCTAGATGATAGGAATAGCACATCAGGTGGATGTTTTTACCTAAGGAATAACCTTGTGTCGTGGCACAGTAAGAAGCAGAATTGTGTGTCCTTGTCCACAACCGAGTCTGAGTATGTAGTTGCTGCTAGTTGTTGCTCACAACTTGTTTGGATGAATATAAGAATCATGTTCAACACTCTCGGACAAAACACATACACATAAGACATCACTTTATTCAAGATTTGGTTGAAAAATGTATTATTCAACTGGAATTTGTTAGGACTGAAAACCAGCTGGCTGACATATTCACGAAATCATTGGACTTTGAGAGATTTTCCAATCTTCGGAAATCTCTCAGCATGTGCGTACAATGATCACACACACATGTTGTCACTGGTGTTGCCAACACCGGTGACAACACCTTTCATGTATGACCATTTTTAGGATACTGGGCATATTGCATAATCATAATTATCCTATTTTGATTGTGCTATATGTATAATGATGGTAATTCTCTCAGTGTGCACCCTGATTGAGTGCAAACTTTCAATCAAGGTGTGTAAGTGTTTTATTCTCAATCCCAGCCATCAAAGAATTGATGATTTATCAAGAATCTCTTGAACATGTCCAATACGAAAATGGTGAACTGAGGAACTTGGGATTTTTGGAGGAAAACAGAAAAGAAGGAAAAAGTAAAAATTTTTAGATTAGAAGAAAATGGAAAAATCTACCTCGAGGAGTCCTTTGAAGACCGTTCTTCTAATGTGGGAGTTACTACTTCTAAGTCTAAATAGATATGGAAAAAGCTACCTAGAGGAGTCCCTTAAAGACCATTCTTCTAGTGTGGGAGCTACCATGTCTAAACCAAATTTTTTATGGGAGGATTAACTCATAACCAATGGTGTTTCACTATGGTTTTGCCAACACGAAGTTCCAACACAACACAATTTTTACATTGCCCGACATTTCGATATTTTATCATATCTGAGGCATATTCAGGACATGCATGTTGATTCTTGTTTTCGTGAATTCATCATGAACAGTGACATATCAGTATCTAGCCTATAACAGCTGATGAAAACTTGATTACCCAAACTCTGAATTTGAGTGACTAATTGTGTCAGTGGGTTATAATCGATGTGGGTTTTACTGTGATACTTTTTTGGAACCGTCATTACTAGAGTTTGAATCAATATTACCGTTATATGAGAATGCAAAAAGCAAAACTGCAAATCTAGCCTACAAGTTATTACCGTTACTATGCGGATTTTGTTTTAACATAAAGATTGTATCATTTTTTTTTCTTACCGTTAGAGTAAGAGTATATATACAAGTTACCGTTGAATCCTTGTTAATTACTCTTGCTAATCTTCACTGATTACTCTCAATCGTTCATTGCCCTAATTTTTTTC
Organism: Primulina tabacum; assembly: GCF_025594145.1. Lineage (NCBI taxonomy): Eukaryota > Viridiplantae > Streptophyta > Magnoliopsida > Lamiales > Gesneriaceae > Primulina > Primulina tabacum. Next base: position 34,845,882 of record NC_134560.1, on the reverse strand, counting down.
CTTGCGTAAATCTTGAATTATCTCTTAACATCCTCTCACTCATTACAGATGGCCGACAATCAATTCGACCCGTTGGATATTCGAAGCGAAATATCGGCCAGTTATGGTGTTCCGCCCTCTGAGGCAACACCACCAGCAACACCACCTGCAGAGTCTCCTACCGATAATCCATTTCAGATGGTGGCTGCTGCTCCAGAGGCCATCCCATTGGAAGAGATTGCTCCTAGAGAACTGGGAAATCCCGTCGATATCGATAATCCTCCGGATTACGAGGCTTATCGGAGGGCATTTCCCCCTCAACCTATGCGACGACGCTCAAAACGACAAGCCGAGTATGACCCAGACTTTGCCCCTACCAAAAATCCACGCATTGACGCCTTTATTGTCGACCCCAAATTCTTGTCTGGGGATGATTCTGATGATGGAGACTTCGGGTTGGTCAAAAGACCACGTGCCTCGGGTGATGCAAAGAAAATTGCCACTACTACCTCTGCATCATCTCCTCCTAACTTGTCTGAGTCACAGGAAGCCTCGGGTGAGCCCACTTTCTCTTCTGACGATGAACAATCATTGGCCAAATTTCTCAGTCGGCTAAAAGAGGCAGAGGCAACGAACCAAAACCCAGCCGATGATAAAGAATCTGATTCTGAGCCTAATGAAGAAATGACTCAAGAATTTGAGGATAATCGGTCTGTTTCTGTCCCAAGTCCCTCATCCACCTCGGACTTTGAGAATGAAGAAGATATTAATGACGCATCCTGTGGGGCCCTTAGCTCCTAATCGTTATTACAATGCAATCTGATTAGGGTTAACTAATTACAGCGGAAAACGAGTTTAAATTTTCTTTACAATGAGCCCAAATCATTTTATTTGAATACTAAAAATAGTATTTAATCTCACGTCATAAACATGCACACACGAAATCAAAATCAATCATATACAAACAATTCATATCCTCGGGACATGCCCCGGTATATAGATACATATACATATATACTGGGAACAAGACAAAAACATAAAACCTCAGCCCAAGATGTGGCTCTCTCCAGAAGTACCCTCTCCGGTCTCCTGATGTCCTGGAGTACCTGCCATTGTCCACACACAAAGACAACAACAGCCCCCCTTGGGGGTGAGCAAAGCTCCGTATGGAACAACCAATCATATATACCACAGATATCTAAACAATGATATATGGTATGCAATGCATGTATGTCGTGGAGGTATCAGGTCAAATGCCCATCCACTGAGCACATGTCAGAATCAATCGAATCGCTATCAAATCAATGCTCGATCTGGCACACCGGCCAATATGGGATACTCGTATGATAGCGTCGGCAAAGCGCCATCAAATCCCAAATCTCATATCCAATCATATGGGGCCACAATTGTCTATGATTTACGGGTCATATAATACCGACATAGCGATTGTGTTCACAAACCCGGGAATCCAATCCAATCATATCAGGGTATCCAAGGATCATAGCTCAACGTGCATGTCATGTATCGATGTATGCATAAAATGATGTGTGTTAACAAAACATTTATTTTATACATCGATATCTCAATCTCAATGTCATGTATGCCACGTCAATAAACAAATAAGGCATATAGACACATAATCTCATTCCAATCAATCAAATCAATCCGACATATATCATATAATACAGATACCTGTCGTATGTTACCCGGTCGCAACATACCTCAATTCTTCGTTTCCAGTTGATGTAGCTTGAAGATATTGATATTACACTTTATCTACATCAATAACATACTCATTCTAATCAATAACATACTCCAAAATCATTAATATGAGTTTCAAATATCATTTGAAACTTCAAAAATTCATATCAAATTATAATCATATCATAATTCAATTCCGGCTTCGAATATGAGTTTCTTGTCGGTTATTCTACTACATATAAGAAATTCAACTTCAAATACATGTTATTCCAGCACTTTGATATTTAGAGCTGCTGGAACTAGAAGACAATTACCTCAGTCAGAAGCCCTCGACGCGACGATCACAAATATATAATTTGTTTCGCGTTTAGACAGCGTCTCGAAGTCGATTCAGACGAAAGAAATCGAGTTTCCCTTCTTTTCTCTCGAAGCCACGGTAAGGAAATGAAGAAAGAGTAAAGCAGAAGTCTCGTTCTTATCAGCACCGTTCTCGCGCTCGGGCGGTAGAATTCTCGCGCCCTAGCGCGAGACTTTCTGCCCCCGACTTTTACTTGTACCGCGCTCGGGCGGTCACAAACTGCCGCTCGGGCGCGGAATGTTCTGTCCGAGAACATTATTTACATCGAGCTCGGGCGGTCACAAACCACCGCTCGGGCGCGAAGTGTTCTGCCCGCATACTCATTTTACATATCCTGGCGCTCGGGCGGTCATTTTCTACTGCCTGGGCACCACACGTTCTGTACAAATATTTGATGTTCGTACTTATTGGCGTCCGACCTCTCCCCTCGAGCTCTTACAACGTCAATTCATATTCAATACTCATTTCTCAATTCCATTGTCAGGATATACATCAAATACATAATCACATGACAATTTCATACATTATCGATAATCACATAAGATTTACGATAATACGATACACGGTCCTTACACATCCACTGGTGCTGACACTAGATCAGCCGATGAAGATGTTGCAGTTAAAGATGATGTTGGCATCAGTGTTGCCAACACCACAGACGATACCATTGATGAGGACTATGACCTTGATTCTGCCTTCTCAAATGCATTCTATTCTGAGGATGCTGTGGGCCGATGGGATCTTTATGGCCATCGAGAATTTGTGGAGGAGAGGAACGTGGACGTCGAGGCATATGAAAGACACAACTTAATCTCGTTCCTCCGAAATCAATGGAACAGATGGACTAGCATCAAATAAATGCGGATATGATTCTCGCATTTTGCTTTCCAATTCCCACGTCGACTCTTTAACACCATGCCGTGTCCATTGCACTTGAACTAGAGGAATCGATTTATTTCTCAGTATCTTTTCCTTTCGGTCCATAATGCGAACAGTTTGTTCAACATGGGAAAGAAGGATCAAGTTCCACCTCATCAGGTGCAAGTACATGTGATGGATCCGGTTCATATTTCCTCAGCATAGAAACATGAAACACATCGTGAATAGCAGATAGAGCTGGTGGCAATGCCAATCGATACGCAAGATCACCAACTCGATCCAGAATTTCGTATGGACCAACATAACGAGGAGATAATTTCCCTCACATGCCAAATCGAACAGTGCCTCTAAAGGGAGATATTTTCAGAAACACTCTGTCACCTTTCTGGAATTCCAAGGGTCGCCTTCGTTTGTTCGCATAACTCGTTTGACGATCCTGAGCAGCTTTCATCCGCTGCCGAATTAACTGAATCTTATCGTTCATTTCCTGTATCATTTCATGTCCAGTCAATTGTCTCTCACCAATCTCATCCCAGAATAACGGTGATCTACATCGTCTCCCATATAGAGCTTCAAACGGTGCCATACCGATACTCGTCTGAAAGCTATTATTATAAGAAAATTCGACTAATGGTAAGGCATCTTGCCATCCCATTCTGAAGTCCATCACAATTGCACGCAACATATCCTCTAAAGTTTGAATCGTACGCTCGGTCTGGCCATCAGTTTGAGGATGATAAGCAGTACTTATAGCCAAACGCGTACCCATCGCTTCCTGAAAACTACCCCAGAATTTAGAAGCAAATCTGGGATCACGATCAGATACAATCGAGACTGGCACACCATGCAGTCTCACAACATTCTCAATGTATAAACGGGCCATTTTCTTATAAGGATAAGTCCGTTCATACGGAATAAAATGCGCAGATTTGGAAAGCCGATCAATAATAACCCAAATAGCATCACAGTCTTTGGGCGAGCGAGGTAACTGAGTCACAAAATCCATAGCAATATGTTCCCAATTCCATTTCGGGATTTCAAGACTATGAAGTAATCCTCCAGGTTTCATTCTCTCGGCTTTTACTTGCTGGCAGACAAGACATTTCGAAATAAACTCAGCAATGTCCTTCTTCATACGTTTCCACCAGAATTAAGGTCTCAATGTCAAATACATCTTTCGACCTCCAGGGTGAATACTGTATTTGCTACAATGTGCTTCACGAAGAAGGGAATATTTCAAATCAGAATCATCAGGAACTACCAGCCGACCATTAAGTCGTAAAGAACTATCAGAAGAAATTTGAAATCCAGACTGATGTCCAGCAGATACAAGTTCTTTCGACTTTTGGATCTGAGCATCGCTTCGTTGGGCCTTTCTTATTTTCGATATCAAGTTCGGCTCAATTTGCAATGCTGAGACAGTGACAGAATTCCAATTCGAGTGAAAAGTCCAACTAGAAGTACATATATCTTCATGTATCTTGGCGATACAAACAGAAGCTAGAACAGAATCGTAAACTTTACGGCTCAGGGCATCCGCAGTAACATTCACCGATCCAGGGTGATATTGAATCTCACAATCAAAATCCTTCAGGAGATCCATCCACTTGCTGTTGCCTCATATTCAAATCAGATTGAGAAAAGAGATATTTCAGACTCTTATGGTCCGAATATATAACAAACTTTTCTCCGTACAAATAATGGCGCCAAATCTTCAAAGCAAACACAATGGCAGCCAATTCGAGATCATGAACATGATAACGTGTTTCATGAGATTTCAATTGACGAGACGCATAAGCAACCACTTTGCCATGTTGCATCAGAACACAGCCCAAACCTTTACCAGACGCATCTGTACACACCACAAATCCTCCGGTACCTGAGGGAATAGTAAGCACAGGTGCTGTGGTCAATCTCGTCTTCAATTCAAGAAAACTAGCTTCACATTCATCTGACCAAATGAATCGCTGATTCTTCTGTGTCAGTTGAGTAATAGGTTTAGCTATTTTCGAAAATCCCTCAATAAAACGTCGATAATATCCCGCTAAACCCATGAAGCTACGGATCTCAGGAACATTCGTAGGTCTCGGCCAATTCAATACAGTTTCGACCTTAGCAGGATCAACAGATATGCCATGTCTCGAAATGACGTGGCCCAGAAAGACCACTTTGTCCATCCAGAACTCGCATTTGGACAATTTAGCATATAATGACTAGTACGAAGAGTTTGAAGTACCAGTCTCAGATGTTCAGCATGCTCCTTTTTCGATTTCGAATACACAAGAATATCATCAATAAAGACAATAACGAATCGGTCTAGATAATCTTGGAAGACCCGATTCATTAAATCCATAAAAATAGCAGGAGCATTCGTAAGACCAAAAGGCATAACCAGAAATTCATAATGGCCATACCTCGTACGAAAAGCAGTTTTGGGCACATCTTCAGTCTCGAACTCGTACTTGATGATACCCAGAACGAAGATCAATCTTCGAGTATACAGAAGTACCCTGAAGCTGATCAAATAAATCATCAATACGAGGAAGTGGGTACTTGTTTTTCACAGTAGCCCGATTCAGTTGCCTATAATCGATACACATTCGCATAGTACCATCTTTCTTCCGAACAAATAAAACTGGACACTCGGTCGAATATATCCCTTATCGAGAAGATCCTGTAATTGTTCTTTCGATTCTTTCAATTCCAGAGGTGCCATACGATAGGGAGCTTTAGAAATAGGCGCAGTCCCCGGCACAAGATCAATACTAAACTCAACTTCTCGATGAGGAGGAAAATCAGGAATCTCATCGGGAAATACATCCGGGAATTCTTTCGCAACAGGAATCTCATATAAAGAAGACTCCTTCTTTGAAATATCAATAGCGTAGATAAGATAACCCTCATCTCCGCTAATCAACAATCGGGACATTTCCAAGGAAGATACCAATGGAATTTTGGCTTGAGAACCCTTGCCATAAAAATTCCACTTGGGTCCATCAATCGGTCGAAATCGAACCACTACATGACAACAATCAACAGTAGCTCAATTTGTCATCAAGATATCCATGCCAACAATACAATCAAAGTCGTGCATTGGGAGGACAATCAAATTCAGAAATACCACATTATCCTCATATATCAATACACAATTATGCACAACTTTCTCAGACAAAATAATCTTCCCTGCTGGCGTGGCTATCGATAAAGTATCATACAACGGGGTACAATCAATATCGTGAGATGCAACAAATGCATGAGATATGAATGAATGAGATGCTCCTATATCAAATAAAACACGTGCAGGATAATCGCAAAGCGTGCAAATAGCTGCAATCACGCCTCCAGGAGCTTCTCTCGCCTGATCCTCAGTCATGGCGTACACTCTCACTTGGGGAGGAACTTGGGCACTCTGACCACCCGGTCCTCGATATCGTGGGACACTCGACTGCTGAAAAGATGGAACAGGAACAGCAGGTCTCGTCATACCAGGGCCACCTCTAAATCCTGGATGGGGTTGAGCAGAAGTCGTACCCCTATTCGGACATACTCGAGAGAAATGGCCTTCCTGACCACATTGATAACAAGTACCAAACATACCTCGACACTGCTCGATAGTATGTTTACCCCCACAATGGCTACAATAGGGTGCAATCACAGGACTCCCTCTCTGTGATCCACTAGAGCTCGAAGAAGACGAAGAAACAGAGCCAGCCTTCTTGAACTTCTTACCCCTCGGTCGCAAAGTAGGCTGTTGAGCTGACACCGGAGGTGGAGGAGTATACTGTGGACCTCCTCTCCTAAGTCCAGCCTCGGCTGCCTTAGCTCGTTCCACTGCCTCTACGTAGCTGGTAGGCAATCCAGAAACAACATATGTATACAAAGCAGGATGTAATCCATTTACAAACCTGTTATATTTTGCCCTCGCATTCCCAGCTACGTGAGGTGCATACTTCAGTAAAGTAGAAAACTTCGAAGCATACTCTGCAACAGTCATCGTTCCCTGCTGCAGATTATTGAATTCATTCTCCTGAGCAGTATAATAGGATGGAGGGGAATACTGCTCCAAAAACTGGGCCTTGAAGACATCCCAAGTGACTTCAATCCCGGCCTCTTTCAATCCAATCTCAGCGGCTTCCCACCAAGATTTAGCTCGGTCTTTCAGCTGATACAAAGCAAGTTTCAGTCTCCGAGCCTTGGAATACTCAAAAATATTAAACAAGTACTCGATATCCTTCAGCCAGGCCTCAGCTCTTTCAGCACTCTCAGTGCCAAAGAACCTCGGTGGTTTTAGATCCTGGAATCCAGCCATCACTACATCCATGGACAATCCTTCAAATTGCCCAACAATCCTCTCAGTACTGCTACTCGCAGTCTCATTTGTGGGATCCATCTACAAATCAAAAGATGAATATCACAAATCAATATCAATCTCATAATCTCATCATCTCATATCATCAATCTCATCAGATATTTACTCGAATCAAATCAAGTAGGAGCAAGTAATACAAATAATTCAAACACGAGCGCACAATTCATTTGTGCCTATTCAAGTGTACACAAAACTCAATCGAGCATTCCCAGCTATGCTCTGATACCATATAGTGTGGGGCCCTTAGCTCCTAATCGTTATTACAATGCAATCTGATTAGGATTAACTAATTACAGCGGAAAACAAGTTTAAATTTTCTTTACAATGAGCCCAAATCATTTTATTTGAATACTAAAAATAGTATTTAATCTCACGTCATAAACATGCACACACGAAATCAAAATCAATCATATACAAACAATTCATATCCTCGGGACATGCCCCGGTATATAGATACATATACATATATACTGGGAACAAGACAAAAACATAAAACATCAGCCCAAGCTGTGGCTCCCTCCAGAAGTACCCTCTCCGGTCTCCTGATGTCCTGGAGTACCTGCCATTATCCACACACAAAGACAACAACAGCCCCCCTTGGGGGTGATCAAAGCTCCGTATGGAACAACCAATCATATATACCACAGATATCTAAACAATGATATATGGTATGCAATGCATGTATGTCGTAGAGGTATCAGGTCAAATGCCCATCCATTGAGCACATGTCAGAATCAATCGAATCTCTATCAAATCAATGCTCGATCTGGCACACCGGCCAATATGGGATACTCATATGATAGCGTCGGCAAAGCGCCATCAAATCCCAAATCTCATATCCAATCATATGGGGCCACAATTGTCTATGCTTTACGGGTCATATAATACCGACATAGCGATTGTGTTCACAAACCCGGGAATCCAATCCAATCATATCAGGGTATCCAAGGATCATAGCTCAACGTGCATATCATGTATCGATGTATGCATAAAATGATGTGTGTTAACAAAACATTTATTTTATACATCGATATCTCAATCTCAATGTCATGTATGCCACGTCAATAAACAAATAAGGCATATAGACACATAATCTCACTCCAATCAATCAAATCAATCCGACATATATCATATAATACAGATACCTGTCGTATGTTACCCGGTCGCAACATACCTCAATTCTTCGTTTCCAGTTGATGTAGCTTGAAGATATTGATATTACACTTTATCTACATCAATAACATACTCATTTCAATCAATAACATACTCCAAAATCATTAATATGAGTTTCAAATATCATTTGAAACTTCAAAAATTCATATCAAATCATAATCATATCATAATTCAATTCCGACTTCGAATATGAGTTTCTTGTCGGTTATTCTACTACATATAAGAAATTCAACTTCAAATACATGCTATTCCAGCACTTTGATATTTAGAGCTGTTGAAAATAGAAGAAAATTACCTCAGTCAGAAGCCCTCGACGCGACGATCACAAATATATAATTTGTTTCGCGTTTAGACAGCGTCTCGAAGTCGATTCAGACGAAAGAAATCGAGTTTCCCTTCTTTTCTCTCGAAGCCACGGTAAGGAAATGAAGAAAGAGTAAAGCAGAAGTCTCGTTCTTATCACCACCGTTCTCGCGCTCGGGCGGTAGAATTCTCGCGCTAGAGCGCGAGATATTCTGCCCCCGACTTTTACTTGTACCGCGCTCGGGCGGTCACAAACTACCGCTCGGGCGCGGCATGTTCTGTCCGAGAACATTATTTACATCGAGCTCGGGCGGTCACAAACTACCGCTCGGGCGCGAAGTGTTCTGCCCGCATACTCATTTTACATATCCTGGCGCTCGGGCGGTCATTTTCTACCGCCCGGGCGCCACACGTTCTGTACAAATATTTGATGTTCGTACTTATTGGCGTCCGACCTCTCCCCTCGAGCTCTTACAACGTCAATTCATATTCAATACTCATTTCTCAATTCCATTGTCAGGATATACATCAAATACATAATCACATGACAATTTCATACATTATCGATAATCACATAAGATTTACGATAATACGATACACGGTCCTTACACATCCACTGGTGCTGACACTAGATCAGCCGATGAAGATGTTGCAGTTAAAGATGATGTTGGCATCAGTGTTGCCAACACCACAGACGATACCATTGATGAGGACTATGACCTTGATTCTGCCTTCTCAAATGCATTCTATTCTGAGGATGCTTGTGGGCCGATGGGATCTTTATGGCCATCGAGAATTTGTGGAGGAGAGGAACGTGGACGTCGAGGCATATGAAAGACACAACTTAATCTCGTTCCTCCGAAATCGAAGATTGCTCGCTACTGTGACCTCGGTTCTTCCCTATCCAAAGATACCAGTGCAAGAATTTTATAGCAATCTCACTGCTGCAGTCGGTGATGCAAATTCAGTGCGCTTTGGCTGAGTATTTACCTGCTATTATCAACGAACACTACGGGACATCGAGTGTTATTGAGGACACCCCCTGACATTGATGAAGTCACCACCGTACTGACTGGGGGTGTCATCACTAAGTTCCATGTCCGCCCATATCGCTTGGCTGCTGCAAATTTGACATCTTTCTATTCGGTTCTCCAAAAGACGGCAATCCGAAATTGGACTCCTTCCTCCAATACCACGGTGGTCACTAGGCCGGCCTTTGTTTTGTTCGATATTGGTACAGGTTGGACCTTTGACTTTGGCAAACTGGCGTTTCAGACAGTCCTTCAATTTGCTGAAGGAGGGCTAGAGTCTACTTGTAATGCCCGAGATTTGCATTCTATTAATCTGAGATTATCGATTTTGAAATGATATGATTATAGACGGATCACTCTGAGACCAGATTGGGCAAAGCATAGGACTTATTCAAATTTTGGGATAAAACTATTGGCGCCCGAGCGGTGGAAAATGACCGCCTGAGCGCCAATGTTCAACAAAGATAGTTCATGGACAGAGAGTCTGGCGCCTGAGCGGTAGTTTTTAACCGCCCGAGCGCCAGTGTTCATCAAAGATAGGTTTCGGGCAGAAGGTATGGCACCCGAGCGGTAGTCTATGACCGCCCGAGCGCCAATGTGCCATAAACAAAGTGCTTGGACAGAAAATGCCACGCCCGAGCGGTAGTTTAGCACCGCCCGAGCGCCACCTAGCCTTAGCATGCACGACAGATATATATATATATAACAAGTGATTACTTCATAATTGAGTGGCAAGAAGATCGAGAATCCTTCAGAAAAATCCTTATGCCTTTGCATCTCCCAGAATTCCGAGTTTTGCAAAATTCAGCCGTTAAATTTTCAATCCGACTTCAGCACCGTGTTTCTATCGATGAGAGCTTCAACTGGACGTAAGTTTTGTTATGTTTTGAGATGATTTAAAATTATGATATTGGGGGAATTGTGATTTGACTGAGATTACGTGTTCTGAATATACTGATCATTATATAATTGAAGTCAGATCGAAGAACAGACTGTTTATGTAATTGTTATGATTTTCTGAAATGATATGACTGAGATTGTACAGATTTGAAATTATGATCTGTTATTGCTGGGATTATCTCGTGATATTATATCTGTGATATTGAAATTAACGGGATTATCGAGAGTGGATTATTATGTCGTCGAAACATCAGTAGATTGGTATTGATCAGATTCAGTATTGATTATGATTGTATCGTTCAGTCGTGACATTGATCAGAGTATGTTTTGAGTTGAGTACCGATCAAACAGGTCTTGATTTGAGTTATACATTGATACAGTGTATTGATATTGTTATTGCCAGATTGAGATTGACAGGCAGCGAGTTCGAGACATCGACATAGTCAGAGCGACAGAACGAAAGGTATAAATCAATGTTGATCCGGGATTGCACAACTCGAGTTAGATTTGACTTGAGTTTCCCAAAATCACATATTGAATGATTATTGCATTGATATTTTCAATTCTTGATATTGATATGCTTAGGCTAGTGATCTATAGCAAAGCATGAGTTAGATTTGGGCAGATCCGCCTAGTCTTTGGCAAAACCTCCACGTCACTGGACTTTTGGATATATATTGATATACTGAGGAGAAGACCGACTCCTATTACAGATCTTCGTTATAGACAGCCAAAGTCTGGGACTAAGAACGTACCACCATCTAGCTGGGGTAAAGTAGATGGGAGAATGTTGCGTTCTTATTCAGATCGGGATCCCTAGATTAAAAATGAGTTGAGTCTGAGATGATGAGTCTAGAGTTTGATTTACAGTTTTATATCGATTCATGTTTCTGATTGTGATACATGTTATGAATATATGTTTTATGCTTTTATATTGGTGTATATGAAATGCATGTATACATGATTTATACTGGGAATGGAATTCTCACCGGAGTTATCCGGCTGTTCTCTAGTTTTGTATGTGTGCATGACAACAGGTGGGACAGGATCGGGATCAGGAAGAAGATGAGAGATTTTAGTTAGCGTGGAGATCCGGGCCCAGAAGCAGTATAGGATTCAGCACTTGATGTATAGATGTTGAACCTAGTTGAGATAGAAACTTGTAGTACATGATTTGTACTTTTATACTGACATGTATATTAAATAGATTCATTACGTTTATGCATTTATATTTTAAAAGAAAAAAATTTAGTCCCATTTTTCTTAATTCTTATATTTGACATTAATAATGATTAAGACATGAATTAGCGTCAGGTCCCCACAGCAAGTGGTATCAGAGCGATAGATCCTTTAGACTGAGATAGAAGCTAGTGAGCGGGGTAGAATGAATTTTCTTTCCTTGCATGTGATTGCTAGCATGATTTATTGATTGTTGATACATATTACTTGATTTATCTGATTTGATATAGTAATATGCATTATTGAGGTTGAATCAGAACCGATTCTTGATCAGCTGTAAGATGATCAGAGGAAGACTGAAACTTGAAACAGGTTGTGGTATCTGGTTACTAACCCTTGTGATAATCAAATTAGCTCCTCGAAGAATCTCAGAACAGGGAAGTATGTTGATTGATCATATGAATGTGTCGGAAAATTCGATGGAAATACAGTTGAGGAGCTTTCAGTCATTCCAACCGCCGATTTTGAAGGGTACTGAGACGACTGATGATTGTGAGGGCTGGTTAGACGATATTGAAATGCTGTTTGATTCGTTGGATTACACGGATGAACGTAAAGTGAAACTGATTGGGCACCAGCTACAAGGGGTTGCAAAGAGTTGGTGGATCGCAACCAAAGAAGCCTTGGAACAGCATGGTACGATGATTACGTGGAAAATCTTCAAAGCTGAATTCTATCGAAGGTTTTTCCCAGTTTCATACCGAGAGGACAAGAAGGCAGAATTTGAAAATTTGAAACATGGTCAGTTAAACATTGAAGAGTATGTTACTAAATTCTCTACCCTGCTACTGTTTTGCTCCTCATGTGGCTGGAAATAATGAAATTGTAGCTGATCGGTTTACTACTGGGTTGAATCCTGAGATAGGCACATTATAAATGTGGAACGACCCCGAAATTTGGCTGAAGCTTTGAGCAAAGCTAAGGAAGCTGAAGCAAGTTTGATCCAACTATGAGGAAAGTCGTAGGTTGCTCCACTACAGAAAAAGGAATCCCCTCTTGGATTTGATAGAGGCAGTACTAGTGGTGGAAGGAAAGATCAATTGAAAGCTCGAAAGAAGCAGTTTAAGAAGTTAGGGAGCGGTTCATCTAGCTCCAGTAGTTCTAGCAAGAGTTATACCGGAGTGTATTGCAGAACTTGTGGTGGGAGACATTCCACAGAGCAATGCAGAGGTGTGTTGGGTAGTTGCAACATCTGCTGACAGTCAAGACATTTTGCTAGAGTATGTCCACAAAGAGGTTCCCGAAGATTCCAGGGAGCAGAAGCATCTGGTGGTAGTGACAGAGGAACAGATCCAGGATGCACTTGACGATAAAGTGGCAGAGCTACTACAGACCGATCCTGGAAAATAGTAAGATTCGGACCTGACATGGTCGAAGAGTGAACATTGTACGGTAAGGAATCTAGATTTAGAATTCCTTTGATATCCGTATTCTCTATGACTCGATGATTATCGAAAGGAGCGGAGGGACTCCTTATGTACTCGGTTGATTTACTGAAATCGAATTTATTCTTGGCTGATTTTCCAATGGCATGAGTGTTGCTATTGTTCCAGATGATATTCCGGGTTGGACTCCAGTCAGGGAGATTGATTTCAGCCTTGACTTGATACCAGGTACTGTTGTACTTCTAAAACACCGTACAAAATAGTATTGACTGAATTGAAAGAATTGAAAGATCAGATAGAAGATTTACTAGCCGAGAGTTACCTCTGATTGAGTTTTTCTCTTCGGGATGTATCAGCTATGTTTGTGAGTTGATAAACTCTGTGTTCAGAATATTTTGATGATTCTATGATTATGTTATCGATGATATTCTGATATATTCGAAGAATATGACTGATTTTGTTGAATATCTGAGAATTGTGTTGAATATTCTGAGAACTGGAAAGTTGTACACAGAAACTATTGGATTGTGAATCTTGACTGAGACAGATTGTGTTCAGGGCTTGTTATGTCTGAAGATGATATATCTGTTGATCTTAGCAGAATGAAGCCGTGATCAGTTGGCCGAAATTGATATCAGTGTCAGATATTTGTGGTTCTATGAGGTTAGCAGACTATTATTGATGACTGATGCTCTGAATTTGATTTGAAATATCGGTTGTTCTGAATGAATATCTGAAACAGATAATGGACAGTTGAGAATTGGTACTATACAGATTGAACCAGGGCTGATTTTGAAAGTTAAAGCAGCTCAGAAAGTCGATCAGAATGTTCAGAGTTTGATATCGATAGACAGAACAGGGTATCGATCAGAATATCAGGTATGTGATACTGAATTGTATAGGAACAACTGATTTACTGTGCAATATGTTTCGAATTTGAAATGACAGGTAGTGTCAGATGTGTAAAGTAATTGATTCAGCATTTATCCTGATGGTAGGAAAATGTATGATAATTTGAAAAGACAGTGTTGATAATAAACAGATGAGATCAGATATGACAGAGTCTATAGTGAAATGTCTGAATTGCTGACAGATAAAGACGGAAAGAAAGAAACCAGGAGATTGGTTGTTTAGCTTATCGATTCCTGAACGAAAATGAGATCACCTTTCCAGGGATATCGTGACGAAGCTACTACAATACTTCCGAGATGGAGTATCGATTTGAGTTAAGAATAACAGACTGACCAAGTCTGCGAGTTATATTTTGTACAAGATGATGTACAAATATAACCAGATGACTGAGATTTATGTCAAAGAAGTGATCAGAATACACAGAGTACCGAAAATTGATTATATCAGACCATGATTTTGGCTAGCTTTGTACGTTTGGTAGAGTGTATAACAGATTCTTCCAGATCTCACCTATAGACTTAGGGATAGTCAGAGCGGACTATCCAGAGATGAGAAGATATTCTTGGAGCTGTAGTGCTTGATTTTAGCACTAGTTGACAAGATTCATTGTCATGGTGAGTGTTAGTACAACAATAGCTATCAGACGAGTTTTGAAATGACTCTTTGGAGGCGTGGTACAACAAGAAGTGCAGATCCCCTCTTTATTGAGATGATATCTCTGAGGTACCTGAGTTTGGACCTGATATAATCAAAAATATAACAGAGAAAATGAAGCTGAGTCAGCAGAGAATGAAGACAGCTCAGAATCAACAGACTAAATATGCCAACAGCAGACGACGACCGTTGGTATTTGAGGCAAGAAACTGAATATTGAATTGATTGTGATTAAACAGATTTGGTAGCGGATGATGATGTTGATTTATTATGAGTTGTGGATTGGTATATACGGATGTTATATAGCCAGTATTTTGAGATTGATTTTATCAGAGTTACTTCGAGTTATATTATGATATTATATTTCTTGAAGTGTTATTCTAGATTGAAATCAGAATCAGTAAAAGAAAGATAATTCAGAATGAAGACTATTCTGCTCTTGAAAATTCAATAGAGTGGTTAGAATATCGAAGAAGCTATTTGGAAGACAGAATCCGAGATGAGATAAAGATTCTAGAATTGTTTTATTGAGGTGAGTTTTCTTTTAGCTTTTGTATGTATCTCCTTCTTGTATCTGACTTGGTATCTGATATGATTACCTGTGATATACGAATGATGGCTTGTGATTTCGAGGACGAAATCATATCTTAGGAGGGGAGAAATGTAATGCCCGAGATTTGCATTCTATTAATCTGAGATTATCGATTTTGAACTGATATGATTATAGACGGATCACTTTGAGACCAGATTTGGCAAAGCATAGGACTTATTCAAATTTTGGGTTAGAACTATTGGCGCCCGAGCGGTGAAAAATGACCGCCCGAATGCCAATGTTCAACAAGGATAGTTCATGGACAGAGAGTCTAGCGCCCGAGCGGTAGTTTTTAACCGTCCGAGCGCCAGTGTTCATCAAAGATAGGTTTCGGGCAGAAGGTATGGCGCCCGAGCGCCAATGTGCCATAAACAAAGTGCTTGGACAGAAAATGCCGCGCCCGAGCGGTAGTTTAGAACCGCCCGAGCGCCACCTAAAATGTGTGAAAATGTGCCACCTAGCCTTAGCATGCACGACATATATATATAACAAGCGATTACTTCAGAATTGAGCGGCAAGAAGATCGAGAATCCTTCAGAAAAATCCTTACGCCTTTGCATCTCCTAGAATTCTGAGTTTTGCAAAATCCAGCCGTTAGATTTTCAATCCAACTTAAGCACCGTGTTTCTATCGACGAGAGCTTCAACTGGACGTAAGTTTTGTTACGTTTTGAGATGATTTGAAATTATGATATTGTGGGAATTGTGATTTGACTGATATAATTGAAGTCAGATCGAAGAACAGACTGTTTATGTAATTTTTATGATTTTCTGAAATGATATGACTGAGATTGTACAGATCTGAAATTATGATCTGTTATTGCTGGGATTATGAGTTTTATCGATATCGATTATGTCTCGTGATATTATATCTGTGATATTGAAATTGACGGGATTATCGAGACTGGATTATTATGCCGTCGAAACATCAGTAGATTGGTATTGATCAGATTCAATATTGATTATGATTGTATCGTTCGGTCGTGACATTGATCAGAGCATGTTTTAAGTTGAGTACCGATCAGAACAGGTCTTGATTTGAGTTATACATTGATACAATGTATGGATATTGTTATTGCCAGATTGAGATTGACAGGCAGCGAGTTCGAGACGTCGACAGAGTCAGAGCGACAGAACGAAAGGTCTAAATCAATGTTGATCCGGGATTGCACAACTCGAGTTAGATTTGACTTGAATTTCCCAAAATCACATACTAATGATTATTGCATTGATATTTGCAATTCTTGATATTGATATGCTTAGGCTAGTGATCTATAGCAAAGCATGAGTTAGATTTGGGCAGATCCGCCTAGTCTTTGGCAGAATCGCCATGGCAGAACCGCCACGTCACTGGACTTTTGGATATATATCGATATACTGAGGAGAAGACCGACTCCTATTACAGATCTTCGATATAGACAGCCAAAGTCTGGGACTAAGAACATACCACCATCTAGCTGGGGTAAAGTAGATGGGAGAACGTTGCGTTCTTATTCAGATCGGGATCCCTAGATTAGAAATGAGTCGAGTCTGAGATGATGAGTCTAGAGTTTGATTTACAGTTTTATATCGATTCATGTTTCTGATTGTGATACATGTTATGAATATCTGTTTCATGCTTTTATATTGGTGTATATGAAATGCATGTATACATGATTTATACTGGGAATGGAATTCTCACCGGAGTTATCCGGCTGTTCTCTTATTTGTATGTGTGCATGACAACAGGTGGGACAGGATCAGGATCAGGAAGAAGATGAGAGATTTTAGTTAGCGTGGAGATCCGGGCCCATAAGCATAATAGGATTCAGCACTTGATGTATAGATGTTGAACCTAGTTGAGATAGAAACTTGTAGTACATGATTTGTACTTTTATACTGACATGTATATTAAATAGATTCATTACGTTTCCGCATTTATATTTTAAAAGAAAAAAATTTAGTCCCACTTTTCTTAATTGTTATATTTGACATTAATAATGATTAAGACATGAATTAGCGTCCGGGTCCCCACAGCTGGGTTGATATTGTTATTTCCAGATTGAGATTGACATGCAGCGAGTTCGAGACGTCGACAGAGTCAGAGCGACAGAACGAAAGGTATAAGTCAATGTTGATCCGGGATTGCACAACTCGAGTCCGATTCGACTTGAGTTTCCCAAAATCACATACTGAATGATTATTGCATTGATATTTGCAATTATTGATATTGATATGCTTAGGCTAGTGATCTATAGCAAAGCATGAGTTAGATTTGGGCAGATTCGCCTAGTCTTTGGCAGAACCGCCATGGCAGAACCGCCACGTCACTGGACTTTTGGATATATATCGATATATTGAGGAGAAGACCGACTCCTATTACAGATCTTTGATATAGACAGCCAAAGTCTGGGACTAAGAACGTACCACCATCTAGCCGGGGTAAAGTAGATGGGAGAATGTTGCGTTCTTATTCAGATCGGGATCCCTAGATTAGAAATGAGTCGAGTCTGAGATGATGAGTCTAGAGTTTGATTTACAGTTTTATATCGATTCATGTTTCTGACATTGATCAGAGTATGTTTTGAGTTGAGTACCGATCAGAACAGGTCTTGATTTGAGTTATACATTGATACAGTGTATTGATATTGTTATTGCCAGATTGAGATTGACAGACAGCGAGTACGAGACATCGACAGAGTCAGAGCGACAGAACGAAAGGTATAAATTGATGTTGATGCGGGATTGCACAACTCGAGTCCGATTCGACTTGAGTTTCCCTAAATCACATACTTCATCTTATTGCATTGATATTTGCAATTGATGTGATTGATATCTTTGGTCTATTCATTTATGTATTGAGTCATAGGCTGATATGCCTAGTCGTAGACGACTGATCTCATGACAGAGGTGCCAGATAGTGATGGAATCGTCACTGGCCCATTGCACATTGTCACAGAGGTTTGACGGGATATGCCAGGGCTGATTCGCCCAGTTGTTGGCTGATTCGCCAGGGCGGTGGTGCCCAGTCTGTGGCTGATTCGCCAAGACACCGGATGTTTGGCTATATCGAAGTGGATAGAATTGGAGTTTCTTCTATTACTGATGTTCGATATGGAAAGAGCCAAAGTCCGTGAATAAGAACGTGCCACCACCACGATCGGGAGTGTAGGTGGGTGTATGTTCTTATTCAGATCGGGATCCCTAGATTAGGACGAGTCGAGTCAGAGTCCAAGAGTCACTGAGTGTGATTCAGAGTCTGTGTTGATTCATGTGTCGGATTTGATACATGTTATATTCAGAGTTTGTGTTGATTTACATTTCTGATTTGATACATGTCATGAATATCTGATCCATGCTTTTATATCTGTTTATATGAAGTGCATGTATACATGATTTATACTGGGAATGAAATTCTCACCGGAGTTATCCGGCTGTTGTCTTGTTTGTATGTGTGCATGACAACAGGTGGGACAGGATCAGGATCGGGAAGAAGATGAGAGATTTTAGTTAGCATGGTGATCCGGGCCCAGAAGCAGAATAGGATTCAGCACTTGATGTATAGATAGAAACTTGTAGTACATGATTTGTACTTTTATACTGACATGTATATTAAATAGATTACATTACGTTTCCGCATTTATATTTTAAAAAGAAAAAAATTTAGTCCCACTTTTCTTAATTGTTATATTTGACATTAATAATGATTAAGACATGAATTAGCGTCCGGGTCCCCACACTACTCGACTCCCATTCCCTTCTCTGATATATGGCCTCCTCGAGTCTCAAGGCTTTGCCAAGGAGGACGATGAACACCTTATCAGCATCGGGGAATCACTAAAAATTGCCCCTGCTTACTTCAAAGGGAATAGGATATTGGATCTTCCCTGGTCTGCCACTGGTGTTGCCCCAGATGCTAGCAACACTACCCCCTCATCATCATCAATTCCTGAAGGGTTTATCTTACTGACCACTTCGAGATCCACGCACAAATTGATTTTGGGCTCCAGCAAATCAAACAAGCCAAGGAAGTCATTGCTTAATACGAAAATCAAATCACTGACTATCGGCTACTTCTAGAAGTTGGCGTGCATTCCGGTCCAAAATGGGGAGGTGAGACAAAAGCTGCTGATGTTGTTGCTAGTACCTCAGCTGGACCTAAAGGAAAAGATATCAATGACCCAGCTGCGGACCAAGTCCTTGTGTTTTTCTTGTGCTTCTCTTCTTTTACTGTTTTTTAGTACTTTATGTATGCGCTCTTGTATTGTTCAAATGATGAGTGATGAACTCCTATTTCCTTTCTCTTTGTTGGATCTCGGTTTTCTACGTGCCCAAACGCAGCGGAAGTTTAAAAATTTTATTTATTTTGACAATCAAAACATACTTTGTTTTGGGCGCTCGTATGATTTTAACATAAACATTCATAGGGTGTTAGAATCGTTATACCTTTGGTGAATGAATCATGTGGCTCCAACTATTCCGGGGTTAGCGGAGATAGCTCTTCGTGAATCCCTACGAACGTTCTTCAGATCTGCTTTCTTTAATCCTCCTATCAAGTCCACGACTAGATTGTTGATCATCTTCCAAATTGCACTAGAAAATTGTAGAAGATCCTTTCGTAGAGAGAGAACACAATTTTTTGTTCAAGACCTTTGAGAGCACAAAAGTTGGAAGAGCCGAAAGTTTTCTTGCAGAATTTCAAGAAGGTTTCGAATGATTGATGTGCAATTGAGAATAAAGAAATCTTAATATTTCTTTTATGATCATTTACTTAATTAATCTAATTAATTAAGTAAACTATATATTTGAAGGGGTTGGGTTTGTGATTCTCGAAAATCACTATATAGAATTGGTGGAGGCTATCTTTTTCTTTTTTCCTTTTTTTTATTATTATCTTTAAAAAAAAACAAGTGCCTTGACCTAAATTCCATAATTATGGATTTAGGTTCCTTAATTAAATTTAATGGGCTTTGTTAATTAAATGGACTAGTCAAACTAGTTTAATTAATTGTATTAAAGTCCATTAAGAACTGTAATCATTTAATATGTTGGACTTGTACTCCTACAAACCCATTAAACATATCTCCCATCATATTTAATTTAATATTTAATAAACTCAACTCTTGAGTTTAATAAATTAAATCCATTGTAAATTCAACATTTGAATTTATTATTATAAATTCAAATCCTTGAATTGTATCACCTCCAAAATTTAATATTTAATAAACTCATAAATTAAATTCTCAAATTTTATAAATTCAACTCCTTGAATTTATTCTCTCAAAATTTAATTATCATAAATTTAACTCCTTGAATTTACTATATAATATAAATTCAACTTCTTGAATTTATTCTCTCAAAATTCAATTATCATAAATTCAACTCCTTGAATTTACTATATAATATAAATTCAACTTCTTGAATTTATTCTCTCAACGGGAACAAACGATCCAGTGCTTGTGTGACCCTCAATGGTTCAGGGATACAGATAGCCGTGGGTTCACAACTATTTGTGATTCAGGACATAATCCTTTATTCGGGCTTATCCTAGTTAGCCCCATTCTTTTCATCAACACCTTGATCAAGAATGTCAGAACTCATTTCTGATTGCACCCATCGGATCATGGTAAAAGCGTCTAGTAGCATCGCCCCATGATCCCCTAGGTATCACTGATAGTGCCTGCAAGAACCAGTCGATTATGATTAACGTACAGTACGGTCCCTTCATCTCATATATCCCGATCGAATCTGTAACCATTGGTTAATCGAGGGTTGCATATTAATTCGATAACTATGTGATAACTATAAATAGTGGCACCGCATGTACTGTTGGAGAACTCCTTCTCTAACGTACATTTCATACTCTGGCCAGAGATTTCATGCACTATTATTACATTAGATCACATAGGATATCCACACCCGTAGGTGAGCGGTGAATCCCCGACTACAATGCACTGGCTCCTATATGTGTCGCGACTGTACCCAACCTCGCCACCAGATGACTCTCCTGGAGCCGGTGAACGAGTCAAAGCACAGCCCTAGCATATAGAGCCTCAGTGTTGTCCCGGGTCATAAGGACTAATGATGTACAATCATAACCACGGACTTATCCTCTCGATGAATGATAACCACTTGGAAAGTCCGAGGGAGGGTTGTTCGGTATAATCATCATATGACTACCCATCTGCATGTTTGGACATCTCCATGTTCTTACCAAGAAATGCAGTACACAACATCACAGATGCTAGTCTCGAGCTCAAGCGACCTTTATCCATGTTTTAGGCGGCTGAATCGACTAGGAACGAATTTAGATAATACAGTGTTTACAAATGAGTTTCAACATCGAATTACGATTCATTTGTATTAAAGTATAATCAAGGTCTTTATCTATGTTGTTCACATGGGTATACAGATAAAGAAATAACAAACCATGAAACATTAAATTATATTAAAATAAAGATTGTTTATTACAACTGAGTCAATAAATTCCCTAGCCAACAGTTGGCTTACAGGGCATCTACTCTAACAATCTCACACTTGCCCTAGAGCCAACTACCCATAAACTTTAATCCCATTGCTTCGCGATGCTTCTCAAACAATGGTCCTGGCAGGGGCTTTGTAAGTGGATCAGCAACATTATCTGCAGAGAGAACTCTTTTCGACTGATATGTCTCCTCTTCCCACAATCTCCCTGATGATGTGGAACTTCCTCAGTATATGTTTGGATTATTGATGAGACATTGGTTCCCTTGCTTGCGCAATGGCACCAGTGTTGTCGCAGTACACCGGGACTGGATCAACTCCATTAGGAATGACGCCCAACTCTTGGACAAAATTTCTCATCCAAACTGCCTCTTTGGCTGCAGCCGATGCAGCAATGTATTCAGCTTCAGTGGTGGAATCCGCAACGGTGTCTTGCTTGGAACTTTTCCAAGAGACAGCCGCACCATTAAGCATGAATACGAAACCAGAGGTAGATTTCGAATCATCTACGTCACATTGGAAGCTAGAATCAGTGTAGCCTTCCAATTTCAATTCTCCACCCCCATAGACCATGAACTAAGTTCTTAGTCCTTCTTAAGTACTTAAGAATATCTTTCACGGCCTTCCAATGCATTGGACCAGGATTCGCCTGATATCTGCTTGTAACACTCAAAGCGTAAGCAACATCAGGACGAGTCGATATAATACCATACATGATACTACCAATGGCTGAAGCATATGGAACACGTGTCATCATTTCTATCTCTTCATCAGCTTTGGGACACATTGCTTTAGATAGAGTAACACCGTGACACATTGATAAGTATCCTCTCCTGGACTCTTCCATAGAGAATCGCTTAAGTATGGTATCGATATAAGTGGCTTGGGTGAGTCCTAGCATCCTCTTCGATCTATCTCTATAGATCTGTATTCCCAATACATAAGATGCTTCACCCATGTCCTTCATGGAGAATTTACTAGCCAACCATACATTAGTTGATTGCAGTAATCCTACATCATTCCCAATGAGTAGCATGTCATCAACGTAAAGTACTAGGAATGTCACTGCACTCCCACTAACTTTCTTATATACGCAAGGTTCCTCAGGATTTTTGGCAAAACCAAACTCTTTGATAGTGCTGTCAAATCTGAGGTTCCAACTCCTTGACGCCTGCTTGAGACCATATATTGATCTCTGAAGTTTGCATACCTTATGCTCACTTCCTACTGATGTGTATCCCTCAGGTTGAGACATATAAATTTCTTCTTTGATGTCTCCATTGAGGAATGCAGTCTTTACATCCATTTGCCATATCTCATAGTCATACCATGCTGCTATGGCTAGTAATATTCTAATGGACTTAAACATAGCAACTGGTGAAAAAGTTTCCTCATAGTCAATTCCTTGCCTTTGAGTATAACCTTTTGCAACTAGCCTTGCTTTGAAGCTCAATACCTTCCCATCCGCCCCAAGCTTTCTTTTGTAGATCCATTTGCATCCTATGGGAACGATTCCCTCAGGTGGATCCACTAATGTCCAGTCATGGTTCGAATACATAGAGTCCATTTCAGATTGCATGGCTTCAAGCCATTTGGTGGAATCAGTATCAGATATTGCTTCCTTAAAGTTCTTTGGATCACATCCAACACAACACTCATCATGGTCTTGTTCATGAAGAAGTGTATATCTTGCAGGTGGTCTAATAATTCTATCAGAACTTCTAGGAGCTTGTACTTCAACTACTGGTTCTAGGGGATTAGGTTCAACTTCTAAAGTTGAGGGAGTATCTTGAATTTCTTCAAGTTCAATCATCTTGCCTTTTCTATCTAATAGAAACTCCCTTTCCAAAAAGGTTGCATTTCTTGAAACAAACACTTTTGCTTCATTGGGATGATAGAAATAATATCCAACAGAATTCTTTGCATATCCTACAAAGTAGCACAAAGTGGATCTACTATCCAATTTGTCTCCCACTGTCCGCTTCACGTAAGCAGGACAACCCCATATTCTCATGTAAGAATATTTGGGAATTTTTCCCATCCATATCTCATATGGTGTTTTATCCACTGCTTTAGTATGGACATTATTCAACAACATTGCCGCAGTTTCAAGCGCAAAACCCCAAAACGATGTAGGCAATTCAGTGAATCCCATCATAGATCGAACCATGTCCATCAAGGTTCGATTACGACGTTCAGAAACACCATTCAATTGTGGTGTTGCTGGCGGAGTCCACTGTGAGAGAATCCCATTCTCTTTTAGATAATCCAAAAATTCAGCACTCAAGTATTCTCCACCTCGATCAGATCGAAGTGTCTTAATACTCCTTCTAGCTGTTTTTCTACTTCAGATCTGAATTCTTTGAACTTTTCAAATGCTTCAGATTTGTGTCTCATTAAATAGACATACCCATACCTCGAATAGTCATCAGTAAAAGTATTGAAGTAGGATTGCCCATATTTTGTGCTAACGCTTAGCGGGCCACAAACGTCTGTGTGGATCAAATCTAGTAGACCATGTGCACGTTCCACGTTTCCCTTAACTGGAGCCTTGGTCATTTTTCCTTTTAGACATAACTCACAAGTAGGTAGAGAATTTATGTCTGACAAGTCAAACATGCCTTCTCCCACTAGTTTGTGCATCCTTCTTGGGAAATGTGACCTAGTCTAGCGTGCCATATCTGTGCGGGGTTTGGATCATCTAACTTTCTTTTGTTTGTTGTTGTTTTCTTTTGTGCTTGGATATTGTTCAACGGAATATCTTTCAATTTTAAGTTATAGAGATCGTTCATTAATTCGCCGGTTCCTATCAAACATTCATTCTTGTAAATATTGCAAACACTTTTAGCAAAAACACAAGAATAGTCATCTCTATCAAGCATAGAAATAGAAATAATGTTTTTAACCAATTCAGGAACATATAAAACGTCTCTCAAAAGTAACTTAAATTATTGTTCGAAATCAAAGTAATGTCTCCAATAGCAGTTGCAGCAACCCTTGCTCCATTCCCCAATCTTAGAAATGTCTCGCCATCTCTAAGTCTCCTGCTTCTTGCCATCACTTGCAAATCATTGCAAAGATGAGAACCACATCCGATATCCAATGCCCAAGAAGAGGAATTAATTGAGACATTTACTTCTATGTAAAACATACCACGGCCAGAACGCTTATGGGCTAGATACTCCTTGCAATTACGCCTCCAATGTCCAGGTTTATTGCAGTGGAAACAGACATGCTCTGACTTGTCGGGCTTTGAGGGCCCTGGAGTAGGTTTCTTGTATGGCCTTTTGTTGGGCTTGTTCTTCTTTAGAGGGGCAGAACGCTTCTTGCCTTTATTTAGGGCTCCCTTTTTCGTACCAGACGAAGAACCCACTAGAAGAACAGGCTTCTCCTTCTTTATTGTGGCCTCATAAGTAGTAAGCATATTGACCAACTCTTCAAAGGTGGCCTCAAGCTTGTTTATATTAAAATTAACCACAAATCCATCGAACGAGGGGGGTAATGACAGCAGGAGAATATCAGTCGCAAGCTCACTAGGAATAACCACGTCGAGCCCCACCAATTTCTCAATGAGTCCAATCATCCTAACACCATGCTCATGGACAGAAGTCCCATCTCGCAGACGTGTAGTCATGAGTTCTTTCACAGTAGCATGTCTCTCTGAGCGAGTCTGTACTCCATACAACTCTTTCAGATGAAAGTGAATGTCAGCAGCATTCACAGCCTCCTCGAACCGCCTCTGTAGTTCATTCGACATAGAAGCCAACATATAGCTTTTAGCTTGGAGATCATGGTCCCACCATTTCTCAAGCTTAGCTAGTTCAGTCTCACTGATGTCCGAAGCTGCCTCCTTCGGTGGCTTCTTATCAAGCACATACAGAATCTTTTCCGATCTCAGAACAATTTTTAAATTTCGAAACCAGTCATTATAGTTAGGGCCAGTCAACTTGTTTTGATCGAGGATGATAGAAAGTGGATTGTGTGACGTCATTGCAAATATACTGAAAGAAAAAACAGATAATTGTTACTGATTATTTTAAAATAATTTTAAGATATAAAATATGATTTTATTTTATAAATCTCCCTCCCATTATTTTGACATTTCCACCACCCTCTGATGAAAAAGGGAAATCGTATTTCCTTAGTGGGCACGTAGAGTCCAATTAGCCAATTATAATCCCGAATAATATCAGCCAATTATAATTTCTAAAAGGTAGAGTCCAATTGCATCCCTATGCAACCTCCACGTGTTTTGCCTCACGTTTAATAAGGACCCAATAATATGACGTCGTTTATTTTCACGTGTCAAACCAACCCATCAATATTGAATTGTAGTGGATGGTCGCCATGAGTTCTCCCAATAATATGAGCCGAAGTCATGGGAGTTCCACTCAATTCACATCATATGTCCGGTGGAAGTCACAGCTTTCCGACGTACAGGCCTCCCCAATAATATGAGCCAGACACTGTCCGCGGGTAGCGATCAACATGCAACCACGGTTGATCGAAGGCAAGAAAAAATTAAACTCTTTTAATTTTTACTTTTTCGGTTTGATATAAATTTTGAATCATATTCAAAATGAGGGATTTTAATTTTTAAAATTGTCTCATCATTTCAATTTAAAATCGCGTGTCATGAGTTTGTATGTTTGTCGGATCCATGCAACTATATTATCTAATAATATACATACATGCATACTACTATATATCACATATATCATAATATGACATTCAACAATAAATAAGGATGATCGATCGCCGACACTATTAGATCCATGTGAGCCATACATGGATCCAGGTCCAAAACCTAGGTGAATGCAGGGATGCAAATGCAACTATTACAAGAGCTTCCAATATTTTACATGTCTTCATCTCGTTCATCGGGCCCACCATCTTCCATTCTTGATCTCCCACTATTTCTAATAATTACATTTAAATAGCCATGGCACATAAGGGATACATCTCATGGGGTGAGAACGGGCCATAAACTAGGCCCACTTTAATAATATCAAATATTAAAAACGAATAAAATAGTAAAATATCCTAACATACACCTAACACATTGGTCAAGGCTCTCGATCATCCTTCATGCATTTAATATCAAATATTAACAACAATTTAATTAAACAATTTAATTAATTGATAAATCATATATCTAATAATTTTATCACTAACCACCACAATTATTAAAGAATTAATAAATTAAATAAACTCATTTATTTAATTTCCAATTAAATCAATAATAATTGATTTCTTGTAAAAACTCATTTTTACCATAAATAATTAAAATCATATTCTAATTATTTATTTTACAAGAAAATTATTAATTTTCAAAAATTAAATTTTCAAAAATAAAAATTGAATCAATTTAAAAAATATCAATTTTACCCAAAATTTTGAAAAATCAGAAAATTGCACCATTGGCCCAAACAATTCAAGCCCACCAATCAGCACGCTTCCCGAGATGGTCTCGGGCAGTCGTCCCCGCTGCCCGCCCGCTGCGGGCAGTGGCAGCTTCCTGTGCGCGCAGCGCCGCGCAGGGCGGGGCACAGCGTGCAGACGTTCCGCACGCTGCGCGCTTCTGCGCGCAGAGCGCTGCGCACTGTGCCCGGTCTGCCCGGAACAGCTCCGGGCAGATCACGAAAAAAAATATTTTTTTTTGTTTTTACGAAAAATAATTTTATGGTGCATGAATTTTTTTAAAATTTTCTTGTGTGGTTAGAAACAAATTATTCAATATAATTTAAATCATACGATTCAGAAAACCTGGCTCTGATACCACTAATGGATCTCGGTTTTCTACGTGCCCAAACGCAGCGGAAGTTTAAAAATTTTATTTATTTTGACAATCAAAACATACTTTGTTTTGGGCGCTCGTATGATTTTAACATAAACATCCATAGGGTGTTAGAATCGTTATACCTTTGGTGAATGAATCATGTGGTTCCAACTATTCCGGGGTTAGCGGAGATAGCTCTTCGTGAATCCCTACGAACGTTCTTCAGATCTGCTTTCTTTAATCATCCTATCAAGTCCACGACTAGATCGTTTGATCCTCTTCCAAATTGCACTAGAAATTGTAGAAGATCCTTTCGTAGAGAGAGAACACAATTTTTTGTTCAAGACCTTTGAGAGCACAAAAGTTGGAAGAGCCGAAAGTTTTCTTGCAGAATTTCAAGAAGGTTTCAAATGATTGCTGTGCAATTGAGAATAAAGAAATCTTAATATTTCTTTTATGATCATTTACTTAACTAATCTAATTAATTAAGTAAACTATATATTTGAAGGGGTTGGGTTTGTGATTCTCGAAAATCACTATATAGAATTGGTGGAGGCTATCTTTTTCTTTTTTCCTTTTTTTTATTATTATCTTTAAAAAAAACAAGAGCCAAGACCTAAATTCCATAATTATGGATTTAGGTTCCTTAATTAAATTTAATGGACTTTGTTAATTAAATGGACTAGTCAAACTAGTTTAATTAATTGTATTAAAGTCCATTAAGAACTTTAATCATTTAATATGTTGGACTTGTACTCCTACAAACCCATTAAACATATCTCCCATCATATTTAATTTAATATTTAATAAACTCAACTCTTGAGTTTAATAAATTAAATCCATTGTAAATTCAACATTTGAATTTATTATTATAAATTCAAATCCTTGAATTGTATCACCTCCAAAATTTAATATTTAATAAACTCATAAATTAAATTCTCAAATTTTATAAATTCAACTCCTTGAATTTATTCTCTCAAAATTTAATTATCATAAATTTAACTCCTTGAATTTACTATATAATATAAATTCAACTTCTTGAATTTATTCTCTCAAAATTCAATTATCATAAATTCAACTCCTTGAATTTACTATATAATATAAATTCAACTTCTTGAATTTATTCTCTCAACGGGAACAAACGATCCAGTGCTGGTGTGACCCTCAATGGTTCAGGGATACAGCTAGCCGTGAGTTCACAACTATTTGTGATTCAGGACATAATCCTTTATTCGGGCTTACCCTAGTTAGCCCCATTCTTTTCATCAACACCTTGATCAAGAATGTCAGAACTCATTTCTGATTGCACCCATCGGATCATGGTAAGAGCGTCTAGTAGCATCGCCCCATGATCCCCTAGGTATCACTGATAGTGCCTGCAAGAACCAGTCGATTATGATTAACGTACAGTACGGTCCCTTCATCTCATATATTCCGATCGAATCTGTAACCATTGGTTAATCGAGGGTTGCATATTAATTCGATAACTATGTGATAACTATAAATAGTGGCACCGCATGTACTGTTGGAGAACTCCTTCTCTAACGTACATTTCATACTCTGGCCAGAAATTTCATGCACTATTATTACATTAGATCACATAGGATATCCACACCCGTAGGTGAGCGGTGAATCCCCGACTACAATGCACTGGCTCCTATATGTGTCGCGACCGTACCCAACCTCGCCACCAGATGACTCTCCTGGAGCTGGTAAACGAGTCAAAGCACAGCCCTAGCATATAGAGCCTCAGTGTTGTCCCGGGTCATAAGGACTAATGATGTACAATCATAACCACAGACTTATCCTCTCGATGAATGATAACCACTTGGAAAGTCCGAGGGAGGGTTGTTCGGTATAATCATCATATGACTACCCATCTGCATGTTCTTACCAAAAAACGCAGTACACAACATCACAGATGCTAGTCTCGAGCTCAAGCGACCTTTATCCATGTTTTAGGCGGTTGAATCGACTAGGAACGAATTTAGATAATACAGTGTTTACAAATGAGTTTCAACATCGAATTACGATTCATTTGTATTAAAGTATAATCAAGGTCTTTATCTATGTTGTTCACATGGGTATACAGATAAAAAAATAACAAACCATGAAACATTAAATTATATTAAAATAAAGATTGTTTATTACAACTGAGTCAATAAATTTCCTAGCCAACAGTTGGCTTAAAGGGCATCTACTCTAACACTCTTCACTTGAATTATCTTGGTGTCTGGTGTTTCGAGTTAGTGTTGACAACACTGACCACAACACCACTGAACTAACATGTCAAATTCAGGGGGAGAAGCACTTTAAAACTCAGGGGGGGGCTAAACTGACTACAAGCTTGTCTGTCAGCACTTTTGGAAGTTTTGTCCAGAAATGCAAAAAGGAGGAGATTGAAAGGAATAGTTTATATATATTTAATCTATATTCTATCTAAATAGAAATATTAGAATTTTGTATTTCTAGACTAATTTAAATTGATGAGATGATAAGATTTATTCCTAGAATAAATTTTATTCTTGGGATTTATTCCACATATTTTAATTTAGGAACGTATCTCTAAGATATAACATCTTAGTTAAAAATAGAGTTCTATTCCTAATAAACTCTTGGTTTTCCTTGTTTGTAGGATTTGTGTATCTATAGAAAGATACTGAGGAAAGAGGAAAAGATCTATATAGAGAGAACATTGAGAGAGAAGTTGGCTGACCGAGATTTTCTAAGAAAAATTAACTACGTTGCTGCGGAGGATTTTCTGAACTTGCACAAGTTCAGTATTGGAGATTTCTGCGTGAAGGCTTTATGTGGTTGATTCACATACTTTCCGTGTTGCGGATTGGTGCTACCAATACTCGAAGAACAACACTGATGCAGAGAGTTGATCGAAGAGTGGTTTCGTTTGTTTTGAGCAATACATGCTTTGTTTCATACCGTCGGTATTTATTTTGATTTTTTGATGCATATTTTAAATCCTTGAAGTGTTAATGAATTTAGTTTTGTTATTATCACTAGTATTATTTTGTGTAAACGATTGACATATTTTTCTAGTGAAATTTTTGTCATTAGGCATTGCATAAGTATTCGTACTTGTAATTAAATTAAATATATTTTTTATTAAAGTTATATGTGTGTGTTAATAAATAATCTTCGCTGCGTGTTGTGTGCTGGTGTTGACAACACCTGAGCACAACACTAATTACTAATACACACAATATATTTATTTCTTGTACGTTTATGATCCACACCCCTTTCAATTTTTTATCGATATTTTTGATATGTCACTTCAGCAAACAAATATATAAAATCTATAAGACCAAATTTGTAATTTTCTCCCAAGAAATTTCTAATTTTAAAAAGAAATTAGTTGGTCCAACTCCATTGCCTTTTAATTTGGGCTCTCTCAACAATTGTCTAATTTTTTCTCTTGATATTTTTTTAGAAAAGGGATATGCTAAATTTTTTGAATAATTTTGAATTCCCAATTTGATTTTAAAATTGTTATAGTTTAAAAATTTTTTTTACTAGGGGTAACCCGAAATCTTCCAATTAAATTTTATTTTATTGTTTTCCACGGGAATAGTCAAGAATCAATGCCGCCCTTCAAGCAAGAATCCGTGGGATTATAATTATATTAACGTCTTAGAGCGTATTGACTTGTGGATCCACAACATTTATTCAAAAATTAAATTGAGTAAGTACACGATATCACACACACACATATATATATGTGTGTGTGATGGATCGATCTAATCCATACATAGAGTGAAAACTAATATTTTTTGCATCAATAGTAATAATTTTTCATGAGTCGTATTGGACCATTTAAGTTTTAGTGAATTAACAAAACTAACGATTTAAAGGAAATTTTTTATAGAGTCTAGCCGAACTGAATTCATAAAGAAAACTGAACAATCTCGAGAAAACTAATCTTCATAGTCTAACCGATCTAAAAGAACAACTGATAGAAAACAATCGTCAAGGGTCACTGGTTAAAGGGCTACTAATTATTCTACCAAATCAGTCAGTTGAGTTATAGGACATTCTCTTAAAATATCCAGATAATTCCTTTTAACGATCAAAGCTCAGCTGACATATCAAATAAAATCTTCCATTTTTTAACAGCTTTATTGAACCATTAGAAAATCAGAGTCCATTCGGACTACCAAATCGTACTATCTGTCAAAAAAGATGATGATGTGACACAACAATCTCTCAATTTGGAAATGGATATCTGATTCAAAAAGACGATCGTTGAAATCAAAGACCATAAATAGACCAGTTGGATGATTCTTCAACGACTCTAAACTCTCGCATATTATTCCGAATATCAAATTATTGAAAGCCTAACTAATCAAAGTATTTTACCGCCCACACTTAAGAGATTTTATTTGATCATTGAGATCAATTCATGCTAGTATATTCTTTTGAGAAATACTTGTAGTTGAAAGTAGAAATCTTATTGATCATTTTTTTTAAGTTGTGAGATTTCTAGAAGTTTCAGTAGGTGAGAGATAAGTCTTGTTGAACGGAGTTGTTGCAAATTGCTTGTAATTATCAAAACCTTCTAGTGATAGATATCATTTCTGAGTGGAATTGGGGTGTCATAAGAGTTATTTTAATCTTCGAACATCCAGAAACAATCACGTGCATTTTACTTTATGTTATTTCATTTTATTAGCGTAACTATTATTTTACTTAGCCATTTTAATGTTCAAATCTTTTTGGTAAGCTTTTTTCCACGCATTACAAAACTGCTCGTTTATTGATATCTAATCGAATATAATTATAATCCAGTCTTGTAATCCAAAAATGGTTCAAGGCCTACTAATTATTCTAATGAATCAGCCAGGCACATTAGCGGACGATCTCTGAAAAATATCCAGATAATTCCTTTCAAGGATCAAAGCTCAGCTGACATATCGGATAAAATCTTCCATACCTTAACAGCTTTATTGAACCATTAAAAAGTCAGAGTCCATGCGCACTACCAAACCGTACTATCTGTCAGAAAAGATGATGGTGTGGCAAAACAATCTCTCAATTTGGAAATGGATATCTGTTTCAAAAAGACGATAGTTGAACTCAAAGCCCATATATAGACCAGTTGGATGATTCTTCCATGACTCTGAACTCTAGCATATTACTCTAAATATCAAATTATTGAAAGCCTAACTACTTAAAGTATTTTACAGTCCACACTTAAGAGATTTTATTTGATCATTGAGATCAATTCATGCTAGTATATTCTTTTGAGAAATACTTGTAGTTGAAAGTAGAAATCTTATTGATCATTTTGTTTAAGTTGTGAGATTTCTAGAAGTTTCAGTAGGCGAGAGATAAATCTTGTTGAACGTGTCGGCAAACATTTAAATGAGGGGGGACCAGTCAAAGAAACGTGTAGTGGTTGGCTGCAGGAAATTTCACGGGAATTACGTGAGAAGACGGAAGACACGTTTTATACGCGTCTTCACACGGTCAAGGGGCTCTATAAATAGAGCTCCCCCTTCATTCTGAAATTATCCCTTCGTCGAGTTTTCTCTCATCTTATAAGCATTTGAGTGCTTAGTTCTATAATATTTGTGAGGTGTTTTGTTATCTTGTATTAAGAGAGTGCGTGTTCTCTTTGGAAACACAGTGAGTGAGTTGTACACCACAAAATATTATAGTGGAAATCTTTTCATCTTGTCTGTGGTTTTTACCCTAATAATTTTTAGGGGTTTTTCACGTAAATCTCGGTGTCCAATTTATTCTTTATTTTTGGGTTTTATTATCTCAAATTCTGCACGTGGGACCAACAAGTGGTATCAGAGCCTTGGTTTAAAATTTTTTAAAATTCTGATTATGCTCTGTGGTTGCAGCCTAGACTGATCTTCCACATCAGAAAAGATTTTTTGAGATTTTTTATTTAAGGCGGGATTATTTTTTCCAGTCTACTATAATTGTTGTAGACATAATGGCGGGAAGGTACGAGATAGCAAAGTTTAACGGAAGCAATTTTATGCTGTGGAAAATAAAGATACAATCAGTTTTAAGAAAAGAGAATTGCTTGGCGGCTATTGGAGATAGACCGGTGGAGATTACGGATGATGGAAAGTGGAATGAGATGAATGATAATGTTGTTGCCAATTTACACTTGGCTATAGCAGACGAAGTATTGTCAAGTATCTCTGAGATAAAAACAGCAAAAGTTATCTGGGATACTCTGACAAAGATGTACGAGGTCAAGTCGTTACACAACATGATTTTCCTAAAGAGAAGGCTTTATACTCTTCTGATGGCAGAATCCTCATCGATGACCGACCATATCAACACACTAAATACTCTATTTTCCCAACTCACTTCCATGGGGCATAAAATAGGTGAAAATGAACGTGCGGAGCTTCTACTTCAAAGTCTACCAGATTCATATGATCAACTTATCATCAACATTGCCAACAATATTCTTATGGGCTTTCTAAGATTCGATGATGTCTTAACTGCGGTTCTCGAAGAAGAAAGCCGGCGCAAGAATAAGGAAGATAGGTTGGTAACTTCGAAACAGGCAGATGCTTTACCAATGATAAGAGGAAGCTTTATGGATCGTGACTCCAGTGGGAGCCAAAGACGAGGTAGATCAAAGTTGAGAAGTAAGAAGAAAAATATTTACTGCTTTAAATGTGACGGTAAATGGCACTTCAAGAAAGAGTGTACGAGTATCGAGAAAAGTTCTCAATGAAATGTGGCCAGTACTTCAGGCGGTGGTGAAATATTATTCAGCGAAGCAACAACAGTTGCAGAAGGCAGACACAAATTTTGTGACACGTGGATTATGGATTCAGGAGCGACGTGGCACATGACGTCTCGGAGAGAATGGTTTGATCATTATGAACCAGTCTCAGGAGGATCTGTATTCATGGGAAATGATCATGCCTTGGAAATTGCTGGGGTCGGTACTGTCAAAATTAAAATGTTTGATGGCACCGTTCGCACCATACAGGAGGTACGACATATGAAGGGACTGACGAAAAATCTTTTTTCCTTGGGGCAATTGGATGACATCGGGTGCAAAATTTGTATCGAGAATGTGATCATGAAAATTGTGAAGGGTGCGCTTGTGGTTATGAAGGCGGAAAAAGTTGCTGCATATCTGTATGTAGTTTTGGGGGAAACACACAAAGAGGCAGAACTAGTTGTTGCATCAATTGGTCCAGGAGAAGAATTAACAGTGTTATGGCATAGAAAGCTCGGGCATATGTCAGAACGGGGATTGAAAATTCTCTCAGAACGAAAGCTGAGGCCGGGACTTACAAAAGTGTAATTACCCTTTTGTGAGCATTGTGTTACCAGTAAACAACACAGATTAAAGTTTGGCACTTCTACTGCCAGGAGTAAAAGCATATTGGAGCTGATTCATTCGGATGTTTGGCAAGCACCGGTTGTATCCCTAGGAGGAGCGAGATACTTTGTCTCGTTCATTGATGATTTCTCTAGGAGATGTTGGGTGTATCCAATCAAGAAGAAATCAGATGTTTTCCAAGTCTTAAAAGATTTCAAAGCGCAGGTTGAACTTGATTCAGAAAAGAAAATCAAGTGTATGAGGACTGACAATGGAGGAGAATATATCAGTGACGAATTTGATGCATATTGTCAAAATGAAGGCATCAAAAGACAATTCACGATAACTTACACACCTCAACAGAATGGAGTGACAGAGCGGATGAACAGAATCTTGTTGGACAGAACAAGAGCTATGTTGAGGACTGCAGGTCTAGAAAAGTCATTTTGGGCAGAAACAGTCAAAACCGCTTGTTATATTATCAATCGTTCTCCTTCAGTGGCGATTGAGCTGAAGACTCCGATGGAGATGTGGACCGGGAAGCCGACAGATTATTCTCATTTGCATACATTTGGAAGTCCTGTGTACGTTCTGTACAATGAGCAAGAAAGATCGAAGCTGGATTCTAAATCCAGAAAATGTATCTTCTCGGGTTATGCTGATGGAGTAAAGGGGTTTTGCTTGTGGGATCCTACTGTTCACAAGCTTGTCATCAGCAGAGATGTTATCTTCGAGGAAGATAAAGTAAAGGGAGACAAAGGCACACTGAATTCAGAAACTACTATATTTCAGGTGGAGAATAAGACAGACGAAGGTCAAGTTTCTTGTGAAGCAGTACCAGAGCACGAAGAACAAGAACATGTTGAGTCTGAGGTTTCCAATGTGAGGCAGTCAACTCGAGACAGAAGACCACCAGGTTGGCTTTCAGATTATGTTATTGAAAGCAACATTGCATATTGTCTATTATCAGAAGATGGTGAGCCATCGAGTTTCCACGAGGCTATTCAAAGCTCGGATGTATCCTTGTGGATGATAACAATGCAAGAAGAGTTGGAGGCATTAGACAGAAATAAAACTTGGAATCTTGTTACACTACCACGAGGGAGGAAAGCCATTGGAAACAGATGGGTCTATAAGATCAAGCGTGATGGCAATAACCAAGTGGAACGGTATCGTGCTAGGTTGGTGGTAAAAAGATATGCTCAGAAAGAAGGCATCGACTTCAATGAGATATTTTCTCCTGTGGTTCGACTTACAACAGTCAGAGTAGTGTTGGCATTGTGTGCAGTGTTTGACCTACATCTAGAACAACTAGATGTGAAAACGGCATTTCTTCATGGAGATCTTGAAGAAGAAATCTATATGCTCCAGCCAGAAGGTTTTGCGGAAATAGGCGAAGAAAACTTGGTTTGCAGGTTGAAGAAATCTCTGTACGGTCTCAAACAGGCGCCAAGGTGTTGGTACAAGAGATTTGATTCCTATATCATGAGCCTTGGATACAACAGACTAAGTGCAGACCCTTGTACATATTTCAAGAGGTCCGGTGATGATTATATCATTTTGCTGTTGTATGTGGACGACATGTTTGAAGCAGGCCCCAACAAAGATCAAGTCCAAGGATTGAAGGCACAGTTGGCTAGGGAATTTGATATGAAGGACTTGGGACCAGAAAACAAGATTTTAGGGATGCAAGTTCATCGAAACAGAAGTAACAAAAAGATTTGGCTTTCCCAGAAAAATTATTCGAAGAAAATCTTGCAACGCTTCAACATGCAAGATAGAAAGCCAATTTCGACCCTCTTCCTGTTAACTTCAAGTTATCCTCCGAGATGTGTCCTAGCAGTGAAGCAGAGAGGATGGAGATGTCTCGAGTACCATATGCATCAGCAGTGGGAAGTTTAATGTTCGCCATGATCTGCACAAGACCAGACATTTCTCAAGCAGTGGGAGCAGTTAGTCGGTATATGGCGAATCCTGGACGAGAGCATTGGAGCACTGTTAAGAGGATCCTTCGATACATTAAGGGTACCTCGAATGCTGCATTATGTTATGGAGGATCGGATTTTACACTCAGGGGCTATGTCGATTCAGATTATACAGGTGATCCTGATAAGAGGAAATCTACTATTGGTTATGTGTTTACACTTGCAGGGAGAGCAGTAAGTTGGGTTTCAAAACTGCAGACAGTTGTGGCGTTATCTACAACAGAGGCAGAATATATGGCAGCTACTCAAGCTTGCAAGGAGGCAATATGGATTAAAAGGTTATTGGAGGAGATCAGACACAGACAAGAGAATGTTCCTTTGTTTTGTGATAGTCAGAGTGCCGTGCACATCGCAAGGAATCCAGCCTTTCATTCCAGGACAAAACACATAGGAGTACGATTTCACTTTGTGCAGGAAGTAGTAGAAGAATGAAGCGTGGATATGCAGAAGATCCATACGAAGGACAACAAAGCTGATTTTCTGACCAAGCCAGTGAACACTGATAAGTTTGAGTGGTGTAGATCCTCAAGAGGCCTATCATAAACGTAAGCAACAGGTAATGGCAAGATTGAAAAAAATGTGTGGAGATGTGTTTGATTCTCAATCAAATCTTCAAGTAGGAGAAATGTCGGCAAACATTTAAATGAGGGGGGACCAGTCAAAGAAACGTGTATTGGTTGGCTGCAGGAAATTTCACGGGAATTACATGAGAAGACGGAAGACGCGTTTTATACGCGTCTTCACACAGTCAAGGGGCTTTATAAATAGAGCTCCCCCCTTCATTCTGAAATTATCCCTTCTTCGAGTTTTCTCTCATCTTATAAGCATTTGAGTGCTTAGTTCTATAATATTTTTGAGATGTTTTGTTCTCCTGTATTAAGAGAGTGCGTGTTCTCTTTGGAAACACAGTGAGTGAATTGTACATCACAAAATATTATAGTGGAAATCTTTTCATCTTGCCCGTGGTTTTTACCCTAATAATTTTTAGGGGTTTTTCACGTAAATCTTGGTGTCCAATTTATTCTTTATTTTCGGGTTTTATTATCTCAAATTCCGCACGTGGGACCAACAGAACGGAGTTGTTGCAAATTGCTTGTAATTTTCAAAATCTTCTAGTGACAGATATCATTTCTGAGTGGAAGAGGGGTGTCATAAGAGTTATTTAAATATTCGAACATCCAGAAACAATCACGTGCATTTTACTTTATGCTATTTCATTTTATTAGCGTAACTATTATTTTACTTAGCCATTTTTATGTTCAAATCTTTTCGGTAAGCCTTTTTCCGCGCACTATTAAACTGTTGGTTTATTGATATCTAATCGAATAGAATTATAATCCAACCAAATTAATTTGAAAATCTGTTTAGATTGTTTTATCCACCTCCTCCAAACCAATCGGTTAGGAGGTAGATGTTACAAAATTGACCTGTGTGATATTCTCATATGAGTTTTTGTGAAATTATATATAGTTAGATTAACGGGGAAAAAATTTATTACGTTGAATTTAATTAAGTAGTTAACTAATTTTATATATTTTAATTCTCTAATTTCTATAATCACATAAAAAAAAAAATCAGACTTGCTCGAAGTTTAGTCAAATCCTTTACATTGGTTGATTTCACGGTGCAACCACTTCACGGTAGATCAAATAACTGATATTGGTTAAAAACATATATATATATATATATATATATATATATATATAAGCATCCACAACATTTGTTTAAAAATTATAAATGGATTTAATTCAATGACAAAAATGTTATCAACATGGATTTAAATAAGTTGTTAAATATTTTTTTATATATATTTTTGTTCTCTAATTTCTATAATCTATACATATATATAAAAGAGTTTTTGTCATTCCTACCAATGTCATTTCTAAAAAAGAAAAAATATATCATGAATATTGAAATATGTGTACTACAATAAATGATAAATTCAATTATTGTTTGCATTGGTTATATCAATTCTTTTAGTTCAAATTTGAATTTAATTTATTTTTATATTAATTCAAATATAATTTATATATTATATTTTTTTTATTTTTTATTTAAATTGAAACTAATCTCTATTGAAAACATAAACTACATTAAATTTTTTGCATTGATAATACCAATTAATTTAATTTGTGATATGATTTTGTGTTACTATGATATATTTAATTTTTATTACAAACTGTATAAATAAATTTTAAATACAAATTATTGCAATATTCAGCATCACTCATATATATATATGTGTGTGTGTATATATATATATATATGTATGTATGTATATATGTATGTATGCAGAGTTTTTGCAAAAATAATAATTTTCAATCAAAATATCATTTTTTTAAAAAATAAAGATATGTCATGAATATTGAAATATGTGTACTGCAACAAATGATCACTTCAATTATTGTCTGCATTGATTATATCAATTCAATTAATTCAATTATGAATTTAATTAATTTTTATATTAATTCAAATGTAATTTATGTATTATATGTTATTTTATTTTTTGATTCAAACTGAAACTAAACTCTATTTAAAACACAAACTATATTTAAAAAAATTCATTGATTATATCAATCAATTTAATTAAAAACTGTATAAATAAATTTAAAATACAAATGATTGCAATGTTCAGTATCACTCATGAGGTAAATCATTAAAAAATATATTTTGTTATTTTAAGTAATTTCATGTCCAAATTACTTATTAAAAAATATAATATTTAATTAGTTAATTTAATTTTTCTAAAAATAAAATTTGTTGAATATTAAAAGTTATTAGTACAACAAGGTTTTCCAATGGACATTAAATTACTATTTAATAATCATAATTTTTTTTATCTCAAATGCATATTATTTCGATATTACCTTAATTTTAAAAAATTAATGTATTGTAGTTTTCTTCCAAAATCATATGTATATTGTATATCTTGAATTGTCTTCTTAAACATTCAAATAAGAGAGCCCAAAAAAATTAAAAGAGATAGATTCAAAAGAGTTTCAAATGGACATTAAATTACCATCAATAAACATGTATATTACCCTCAATAATCAGAAATGTTGACACACAATGCATACAATTCGAGATTTCCATAATTTCAAAGAGTTAATGTATGATATAATTTTGCCAAAAGCATCCAATGTATAATTTTTGTCCCTTGAGATGTATTATTTGAATTTTAAATTATAAATAATGCGATATTGCATATTATATTAAAAACCAATTTTATTCTATTTATCTTACTAAATTTATCTACTCCAAAAGTGAATTATGAAATGACTCATCTTTTCAGCACCGTATCTGAGTTGAATCTTTCCAAGATGTAATGTTCGTTTAAATTTTGATTTGTTCGTTGTTATGAACTACCTACATATGGAAACAATGAGACATTAAGTTTGAAATTTGACTTTCATGATCGAGAAGTAAAAAAATATATTATTTTTCTATTTGTGCAAAATTTTAATTATTACGTATTTACTAATGTGATAATTTTCTTCTATACTACAAAGTTCACGAATACATGATAGTATAAATGACCCGTAATGGAAACGATTAAACCAATTCTAAAGAAAGTATGCATCTTATTAGAAGACATATTATAAAATTTATTGGCATTGTTTTGGAATACACATAGTAAATGTTAATAAAATAACTTTTCTGGTTTGTACATAATTTATTTATAGTCGCATATTTCATTTTTCTTTAGAAATAATAGGATGTTGTTTTTATTATGAAGAGATTTTATAGATTAAATCACAACTCATTTGGATAAAGATATTGATGAAACAATTATTGTTATCATTCAAATGTGTCAAACACGTGCCATGTCACAAAATTGTCTGTGAATGTGGATTGAGATGAAATTATTGAATTTTAAAAAAAAAAAATTTCTCATTAATTTTATTGAATTTGATTTAAAAATATTTTTTATCACATGTTAAAAAATAATAATATATAACTTCTCAAAAATTAAAGAATTAAATATGTATTAAGGTTGGTAGTCGACATCAATACACTAAACACGATAAGCATCATGTAATTGACATAGGCTAACACAATCTAAAATTTTGATATATGATAGTGATTATTAACCAAAAAAATTAATCGACATGAGTTATATTTAAGCAAATTTTTTAAAATTAGCGAAAAACAGTTTTTATAATTATATTATTTTTTCAATTTAAATATCTATTCATTTTTCACTAATTTTTAATAATATCTCGTACATCGCACGAGTTAAATATTAGTAACATCAAAATCAGACTTACTCGATGTGTGGTCAACTCCAACCACTTCAAGGTAGATCGCAACCGTATGTTATTTTCTTTCCTATCATTTCGATTTTTAAATTTAATAAATCTCATTTTAAAATAATTCTTTATTTTTTTTACGAAACACATATTTTGTGTGTGCCACAATCGGCTAGTAATATAAATTATAATTAAACCCTTAGTGGCACGTTGATGAAACCTACCAATTTTATTCTCCTTAATTTTCTCCATTCCATATGCTCTCTAATCTTTCAGTCAATCAACCAAAGCAAAGATGCAGTGTATTTAGAGTCCAAAAAATAGTTGATTATCGAGAATGAAGAAAAGAGAGTTGATGACATATTTCGGAAAATACAGATTTTTGTTCATCGTTGTACAAGTTTTTTGAGTACTCTGTTTTGTTAGATGTCAGATGGTTTAGCTGTTGGTTCAAGGAATTAATGCTCTTGTAAACCTTAGAGGTCATAAGCGGTCTATACCGTAAAATCGATTTTCGACGGAATGGACATGGCCAGTTTACTGTTTCATGTAAAAAAATAAAAAACGTTATAAACACTTCAACTCTAATATATATTATAAATAGAAAACAGTTGGTAAGTGAAACATTAGTGTAATAAAACTTTAGAAATCAACTTGCCAATATTCTAAGTCCCAATAACTCCTTCAAACAGTAGACAATACAAGTTCCTAAATTACTATAATTACACGTACAAACAACAATGTACACATGAACGAATTACGGCAAAAAAAGAAGAGAGAGATCTTAGCCACTTCGAGTGTACATACCTTCGAAAGCATTCATTCTTTGTTGCTGGAGGAGCGATCCTTCTTCGGTCCACCAAGAATACGAGATATCTGCAGGCCTCTGCTGAAAGCTTGGTTGAACAACATTCGTGTTTGGAACTCAGAAACGAAAGGGAACCACGCCAAGAATGCGACTGGTGTGAACACCAGCAATCCGATTATAATTTCATAACCACGTGCAAGTGTTCTAACCGATCCCCAGAATCCAGCACGGACAACTAGAGGCTTTAATGCCTGTGCGATCTGATTTTAAAGAATGATTCGGAATGAGACTCAAACTCGACCATAAAATTTGTTAGAATAATGGATAGACAATATCAGTGTTCTATCTTACTATAGGTTTACTCCATGTTACACACTTGCACAGGCACGCATCTGACATTTGAACCATTAGAGACTACAAATTATGACAACATTTAAGTGTGAGAGAAATCTTGGTTTAACCAACTTAACAGTTCCTTCTAGTTAAGGTAAAACGGTTGTTATTTTTTTTTAAATATTGCTTGATTCGACTAAGTTTCGGTTATTCTCAAAAAACAAAAAGGACCAAACAACATGAACTTAAGTAGAGAAATATTTTCTCATATAAATATTTCGATTTGGTTAGTCATGTCAGTACACTTATTTAGCCTAATTCGTTCAGTTAGCTAGTTGTTTAGACTATTTTAGTTATATATCGATTCGGTTAGATTGCTTATGATGAAAATTTTGGTTGATTAAATGATTTGTAAATAAATATGATTTATTCAGTTCTGAATGCTCGCCCTGACCGACATTCTATAGATCGCAATACTTGCATTACACTTGAGCACAAGTAGAGTATAACTTGGGATAAAACAAGCGGAAGATGAAGGTTGAGTCAGACCCAAACCATAAATAAATTATAAAACAATAAACATGGAATAGGGCTAGGAGATAAAAAGATTGTCAAAAAACTGATGAACAGAAGATAGGACGGACAAGTAGCACTCACCAATAGTAATCCCCATCCGGTTGGCATGAATGCGAGGATGCAAACAATAACGTCTCGGAATGTCATGTGTGCACGAGCTATTAAGGTAATAAGAACTGCCACAAGTAAGAGGAAAATCAAGCCCTTGATCATTCGAAACACGAGCTGAAAATCAGCACTGAGTTGCTTCCTTCCAACTGAGACAACCTGCAAAAGTTTGGCACATTTAAGGTCCAGGAAAGAGTTCGAAGCTCGACATGAACAGTTCTATTCTTTTGAGCAGAGATATGCTCGGTATTATGATTAGTATAAAAGAGAGAAAATGTTCACCTTCAACATTAGTAAGACCAGAAGAATCACAAGCCACGATAAACCATACACCTGGATATGAAGCAAAAGGGATGATTATCATGTCCACATTCCAAAGTAGCAAATAAAAACTGAAGGAACGAAGGAAAAATAAAAAACAAGGAATGAAGATAACATGAGTGTAAACATCATACCAGAAAACTTCTGCTTCCCTTGATGAAGCTCAGGTGATAAACGAGTCCGTACTGATAAATGAAAAACCGAAGAGACAGCAATATTTCAAAAATTATACCACGCGTCCCCGAATGAGACAAATGCTCTTGTTGTTTCTCCCAC
Organism: Primulina tabacum; assembly: GCF_025594145.1. Lineage (NCBI taxonomy): Eukaryota > Viridiplantae > Streptophyta > Magnoliopsida > Lamiales > Gesneriaceae > Primulina > Primulina tabacum. The sequence continues at coordinate 34,802,189 of NC_134560.1, read as the reverse complement.
CAAGATTGCCAACTCTTGTCCGAAGGGACACCTATGCCTCCATGATTATTTATCCATTTGTTCCAATCTGTCCAATCATCCACGATTTTCTGCCATTCGAATCCAGAAGGATTGAACAGAAAAGGGGCAAAAAGCCAAGTGCCCACCAGCACCCATATAGACACAGTAATCAATACATACGCAACAACTCCTCTGTATGCTCCACCAAATATTTGGTACACAAGAAGCAAAATCATTAGTTCAATTCCTTTGACGAAATGGCTTCGGGAATATAACTGATAGTTGTCCGCAAACTTTGCGTGAAACACGACAAATCCTCGACCAGTACCTCTATATTGTGCACCCCCATGAAGCAACGTTCGTCCAAAATAATGTATTCTAGTTCCAAGCGAAAATGTGAAAAATACAGGAGCAAGTTGAAGTTGCATTAGAACAAAATCAGTTAACGCACTACCAAAACCCCTTTCAAGACCTATCTCCATCATCATAGGTAAAGCCATTAGGAGTCCAATTTGCACAAATGACTGAGAAGCAAGGGCAACTTGTAGAGGCTTATTGTCCCGTATTGCTGGATGGCTACTCAAATTCTCTTCAAGGCCACTTAGAACGAGATAAAGCCGACCATATAGAAATACATATACAGTTAGAACCGTAAGCTGTCAGGAAAAAATAGAAACGTTTAGATACAACCTTGAGAAGATTTACATTGTTAAGAAACTTTTTCATGGTGTGGATGCTACCAAAGTGCTAAAATAGAAGCCCACTGTAGTAAAATAACATGACAGCATTCGGAAAAAGTCGAAGCGATGGCCAAGCCTATAAACATCACGACTCAAAGTCTGCTCTCCGTTACCACATGCTATCTTTGCCTCAAAATTTGAGATTTGGTTGAGGCCGACATCCCTTCCTTTACCAACTTGTACGTACTCATGATGAGTGACATTGCCTCCACGAAGAGTGGAATTGAAACCTTCATAGAAATGAGCTGTATAAAATAGCTGAAATGCTAGATTTATCAGAAATTACACATAGATTGTTTTAAGGCTATGAAAATGCCTGCAAAAATATCCTCGCTCAAGTTGATGATTTTAGAAGCTTTGCTAACACCACCTCTAGTCAGGTGAAACAACCTATCAAATACATCTGGATGTCCATAATGAAAACGAACCCTGAAATACAACAAGAGAATTTGAAATCAGATGAATAAATTTAGCTGATCCAAGAGGAGCCACGAACATTAGCATCATATTATAAAGAATTCATAAAATGTCAAGGCCTTGTGGGATTTTTACTTAAGTGATGAAGCAGAACTGATGATGAAGACGAAGATAGAGAGAAGGTGGTTATTAATTTGCCACATTGTCTAAACACAAAGTACCCTCATATGTGCAGCTATTCTTCTTGGCAGCAAGACTTGACCCAAGCCCTGTTTGGACTACCACTGGTACACATTCAATGACCCCCTCATTTAAACTCTAAAAGTATTATAAATGAGACATTTAGACATTTTATCTTTACAAATAGTCTTGTTCTTCAATTTTCAATCTTATTAAACGGTGGTTAAAAGGAATACAAAATGCAACAAGCTAACCAAATATCATAACTATTTCTAGGCTACAATCTGACTATATATATATATATATATTTATATATATATATATGACAAGCAATTAATAAAGGAAAACAAACTTTATTAGGGAAACTAGTGGCAGAAGATATATGAAGGTGCAGATACTGAAACTTAGATCTGTAACAAATCCTATAAAAATCAACATAAACTTACTTCAATGGATTGGCGAGCAATCTTTGACCTATTGTCACAAAACAATTCTCCTGATTTGACATGAACCAGGCAAGTGAAGATACACTAAAGAAGTAGAGAACTACAGGTTAACCAACAATAAAATTACAGAAATGGGATTTGAAATGAGTAAAAGTTTATTTCCCGAGTTCAATACCTTCCTGTGAATATGTGCTCCCTAAGTCCAAGAATTGTTGGTTTCCTCACACCATGCTTCTTAAGGAACTCTTGCAACACGTTCCTCATTTTGAAGGCTTCCTCCATGTAGTTGTCCTGTTGCCAAACATTTGATCATAATCCATTAGGTCAATATTGGAATTCCAATAGCTTAACAAGCAGAAGTCAAATACCTGGTTCATATCAATCGTTTGTAAGCCTTCCCCACGTGTAAAGATTATGGCATGATTTTGATTCTCTGGTTTGCCCTCACCCAATATTGCTGGTCCGGGAAGTTTTATGCGATAAATAACCTGGTAGGAATTTGAGTTGTTATTACTATCATCACATTACCATGCTTATACAAATGTAGATTCAAGATTTTTAAAAATACCATGCTTATACAAGACTCGCATCACCAGAAACTTTAAGGTACATACAAAGCTTCACGTTGAATTTTAAAAAAAGAGGATATGCTATTATATTAAAAAACAGTCATAATAAATCAAAAGAGCCGATATCTGAAGGAATTGCCTGTAAAACAGTCAGATATGAGATGAATGTAAAATTATCAGATATGTACTCCATTATTTTCCATGACAGTGTCAAGTATTTATGTTGAATGTTTAAACTCGGACTGATAGCTCATAACATTTTAATTTTTTTGGTTGTTAAATGTGAAACTTATAGAACTTCAATCTCTTCAGCATAAGGTAACTCCGATTATAAAACATGAAAAGTTGAAATAGAAATTTTTATCATATATCGTGGATATATTTGATAATATTTAGGCATTCATATCAAGTTAAGAACTTGTACCTGGTCTAACTTCTGATCTGGATCAGATGAGTCAACTGATTTTGGCACAGCTTTGACAAGAGTTGAATAGTAGATTTTCTCGTCCATTTTACTAGATTTAATTCTACCTGTATCTTCAACCTCATCAATGTAAGCCACACGAACAGATGGATACCTGCTCAATAAATTAACAAACTCAAGACACATAGAAGACAATCAATGAACACATGAAAGAAATAAATCACAAGATCATACTTAATCATAAGTCTCAAAATATCCGCTGCACGAGAATCACCCGATCTTTTTTGAAGTCCATATCTTTGGCATGAGACCACATATGTAAACTTCATGTCTGCCACTGCTTGACATTGTGTTAATAATGAACTTTCATTTCTAACTTGTTCCTCAGTATTCAGTTCAGCAGCCTTATAGCCTTTCATTAAATCTGTAGCAAGCATTGACTGAAATAATAACTACTTTTCAAGTTAATGGACGGTAAAGAAAAAATAAGTAAAGAATTCATTGAGCACCTTCCTTTCCTGCCATATCAAGAAAAGCCTGTAGTTCTAAAGCTTGTCGGTAGTACATCATTCCTCGTACTGGTTTTCAAGTGGAGAACATATCAATATAACATACCATCATTTAATTTAGCAACCACTCAGCTCAGAAGAAAATATTAAAAATAGAATACCAGTTTTGGTCAATGTTTGGCCCCTGTATGAAGCCCATAGACGTAGTTCTTCCTCGAGTTTTGGGTCTAGCTTGATATCTTCCTCGCTGCTGCAACCAATTCGTTCCAGAAAATTCTCCCATTCATCTGTCATTTAAAATAGTAGTTCATGTTAGTGCTCTTCATTCTAAGTCAAGTGTGTATACATAGTAATAACAGTATCAAGAGTCGAAAACCAAAATAAATCAAACCTGGGAAAATCTTTTGCAAATAAAAAAGAATTGAAACACCATCCTCATTTGGCTTTTCCAGTGAATTAATGGAGAAGAGAACTTCTTCATCCAAGTAAGGAGTTAAAATGCTGCAGAAAACATAAAAGCAAATATGAAACATAAGACGCATGCTTTATAAAAACAGCATATTCATCAAAAACAATGATAGGACTTTGTTTAGTAGATATTCTAGCAACAAATTCATCTAGAAAATAGCCAAATACCTCACATTAAAATCCAGTTAATTTAAACAACTCCCAATCCCAAGAATATATCGTGTGGGAAAATCTCCTCCCAGTTAAAGAAGATTGTGCATATAATTTAGTCAATGTATTTCCAGATTGTGTGGGATTTAGATTAGAGTAAATATTCTCTAGGATTTAATGTTCCTAATTATATCTTGATTATTGTGTATATAAACCTTTGTAATCATCATTATTAAGATACAAGAGTAATATTTCTCTCTCTAAAATTTTGTCATGAATATTAGAGCTGTCGGAAAATATCCTCCCAATCAAAGAAGATTGTGTGTATAATTTAGTCAATGTATTTCAAGATTGTGTGGTATTCAGATTAGAGCAAATATTCTAGGACTTAATATTCCTAAATTAGATCTTGATTATTGTGAATATAAATCGCTGTAATCATCATTATTAAGAGACAATAGTCATATTTTTCTCTCTAAACTTTTGTCATGGTATTAGAGCCTTGGGTCAAAAATCCGTGAAATTTTTTCGTCACCATTATATCACCTATCTCTCTATTCCCCTCGATCACATAACCAGTTTTCAAGCAAATATGTCAGAAGTGTCTGATAACAACAGCGCTAAGGCCACCAAAGAGATCCCATCGAATGAGGGCAGCAATCTGATGCCAACCGGGGAGCGGGAGCTACAAAACATTCACTCAGCATATAGGCTGAATGGGAAGAAGTACCTCAAATGGCCTCAATTGGTTCGCCAATTCTTCAAAGGAAAAGGCAATTGAGTCATCTACTTGGTTCTGGCCCAAAAGAGGGAGATCATCGATTTCAAGCATGGGATGAACAAGATTCGATGGTGATGTCCTGGTTAGGGAACTCCATGCTGCCTGAAATCAGCGACACATGCATGTTCCTCACCACTGCGGCAAACATATGGGAGATTGTGAAGCAAACATACTCCAAAGTCCGAGATGATGCACAAAACTATGAAATCAATACAGATTTCATCAACTAAACAAGGAAGTTGGTCAATCACAGAATATTCCAATCTTCTACAAAGTTTGAGGCAAGAGATGGATCGTTATCAATGCGTAGAAATGAAATGCAGTGATGGCGCAGTACTTCTTGAAAGGTTGGTTGAAAAAGATAGAATTAATGACTTCCTGTCTGGATTAAATTGAATTTAATGATGTGAGATAACAAATTCTTGGAAAAGCAGATCTACCAACACTAAATGAGACAGATGCATTGTTCGAGCTGAAGAAGGAAGAAGAGGTTTTATGATAGAATACAATTCAGTGACTAATTCAGCCCTTGCAACCACAAAAGGGAGGAACTTTAGCACCGAGCAGCCGGCAGGGAAGGATAATAAATAGCCTGATTTTTCATTGAAATCATGCGGTAAAAATTTCATGTGGTGCCCTCACCGTGAGGGATAATCACACTGAGGACAAATACTTGAAAATCCACGGCCGGCCACAAAGATCAAATAAATATTGGACAAACAAAGGTAAACATTCAAAGAGACAAGGAAAGGCATATACACCTGCCAGTGATCAACAAGTTGAAGAAAACAACATTCAAGGATCACCCATTGAATTCAATAGAGAAGAAAATGAGAAACTATATTCTTCTTCTCACGCCTTCCATGTGTTGGATATGATCAACAACTAGCTCTTGGGTCATTGATTCAGGTACTACAGATCACATGACCCACTATCCACAAAAATTTGTCACACATAAGCCTTGCCGGACAAAAAAAGATAACAATGGCTTATGGTTCAGCAACAACAGTAGCAGGACAAGGAGACTGTAGAATATTGGATTATCCTCATCTTATCAAGATTGATAGGATTATCATCGGCTTATCATATTTGAATTTTTAGGATTAGAATTATCGGTATCTAGTTAACCATTAGATTTAGGAATTTAGTTAACTTAGGAGTCTATAAATTCATTGTATCTAACCATTATTTTTTGAAGCAATTATATAAGTGAAGCATTTTCTTTCTCTGCTATTCTCTCAAACTACATGGTATTAGAGCCAGCGAGAAGAGCAAAATACGACATGGCTTCACCATCCGTTTCTTCCATTTCCGAGGCCACACCGATTACATCAACAGTGGCTGATACCTCTTCCCTTCCCATAACGAACCACAAATTACACGGAGAAAACTTCCTGCAATGGTCGCAATCCGTTCTTATGTTCATTCGAGGAAAAAGGAAAGAGGAGTTCATCTCTAACGCAGCGATATGCCCTACTACAACAGATCTGAAATTCAAGGTGTGGAATTCAGAGAATAATATTGTTAGAATTACTATTATTTTTTCCTAGTCAGATTTGTATTTAGGATTTTATTTATTCATTCTATATTAGGATTTTATGTATTCTATAATAGGAAAAGGTGCTAAATCCGAAATCCGGATTCTAAGCCTAATAGAAATAGGATTAGTAGAATCTTTTATTTTAATTAGAGATTTGGTAGTGATCTCTACCATCTTTCTAATAACCGATTATTCTTGTATAAATACCATGTTTGAGGAATAAAATATTCATTCAGCCAAATTCACAAAATTCACAAATATGATTATGTCGTGGCTAATCAACTCGATGACGACAGAAATCGGTGCAAACTTTCTCTTTTACCAAACTGCGAGGGAAATATGGGATGAAGCTCATGACACCTATTCTTCCAAAGACAACACGTCTCAACTATTCGGCATTGAAAGCACCCTTCATGACCTCCGACAGGGAGACTCCTCAGTCACGACTTATTTCACTGCCCTTACTCGACATTGGCAGCAACTCGACCTCTTTGAAGTCTACGAGTGGAAATGCCCAGACGATGAAAAATGTTATCGGGCAATAGTTGAACAAAAACGAGTCTTCAAATTCTTACTGGGCCTTCATAGCACACTCGATGATGTGCGTGGTTGTACATTGGGGACCAAACCACTACCTTCTCTCCGTGCAGGATTCTCGGAAGTACGCCATGAAGAAAGTCGCAGAAAAGTCATGCTTGGATCTCAACAACCTATTTCTACCACAGACGCTTCAGCACTTACTGCGCATAGGCCTTCATTTCCACATAATGATCACTCAGGTGCTTCACAGTCTTCACAGCTCTTTAAAAACAGCGGGAAATTCAAACAGGGACGCCCATGGTGTTAAAAATGCCGAAAACCAACCACACAGTGGATACTTGTTGGAAAATCCATGGGAAACCCGCTGACTGGAAACCGGCAAGAGAAAGACGAGCAAATGCGGCTGTAACAGAGAATCAGCCCCATGAACCCCAACCTTTCATAAAAGAGCAACTCGACATTCTCCAGCAAATGCTCAGCCAAACTAATTCAACACAAACCTCATCACTTGTTAGCACTGGTAATGTGGTACATCGAGGTATATCTTCAATTGCTTTACTTACACAACATGAGTTATCAGATTGTTGGATTGTTGATTCTGGAGCCTCGGACCATATGGTGGGAAGTTTGAAATCCTTTACACATTTTAGTTCTAATAAGGATTCTCATTTAGTACGCATTGCAAATGGCTCATGCTCCCAACTGACTGGTTACGGTTCAGTTCAGCTAACTCCAGATATTTTCTTGAAATCTGTGTTATTTGTACCCGATCTAAAATGCAATCTCTTATCCATGAGTAAGCTCAACAACGATTTGAAATGCACAACTAAATTCCTTGCTGATTCTTGTGTTTTTCAAGATTTGGCATCGGGGAAAATGATTGGCAGTGCTGACCTTTGTGGTGGATTGTATCTCCTCAAGATGAATGTTTCCAAGAGAAGCTTGAACAATACGACCACGAATCCGCCACCGCCTATTCCTTCATGTTCTGTTTCGACTTTCAATTTAAATAAAGATAGTGAGATCTTGTTATGGCACTATAGTCTAGGACACCCGAATCTTTTGTACCTAGGCAAATTATTTCCATCCTTGTTCAATAATAAGAATTCTAATTCTTTCCAATGTGATATTTGTCAATTGTCCAAACATACACGGTCCACATTCACACCACAAAGTTACAAACCATCAAAACCGTTTTCACTCATTCACAGTGATATTTGGGGTCACTCCAGTGTGACAAACATTAGGGGTGCACGCTGGTTCTTATTGTTTGTCGATGATCACACACGTTTGTCTTGGGTTTTTCTAATGAAAGACAAATCTGAAACCTCCAACCTATTCAAAAAATTCCACACCATGATTCAGACTCAATTCTCTACCAAAATTCAGATTTTACGTACAGATAGAGCTCGTGATTATTTCAACACAGTTTTGGGAGAATACCTGCTCTCTCATGGGATTATTCACCAAAGCTCATGTGTTGGACACTCACCAACAGAATGGTGTGTCCGAAAGGAAAACCGTCATCTCTTGGAAGCTACACGATCCTTGTTGTTCACGAAAAATGTGCCTAAATGCTATTGGGGGGACGCCATTCCCACAGCCGTATCTCATCAATCGAATGCCCTCACAGATCCTAAAATTCCATACACCTGTCCAAACGTTCCTTAAATGTTTCCCCAACTCACACCTAGTTCATGATATTCCTCTCAAAGTGTTTGGATGGTTTGCATTTGTTCACATTCATTCCCACAACCGCAACAAATTCGAAGCTGTCAAATGCATCTTCCTTGGGTATTCCCCAAACCAAAAAGGTTACAAATGTTATTGTCCTACCTTAAAGAAGCTATACACATCCATGGACGTCACATTCTTCGAAAATGATCCCTTCTATCCTAGTTCTACACTTTAGGGGGAGAAGTCAAATATAGAAGCGCAGAATTGGGATCCCATCAAAGAATATCTCGAACCAAACACACTCCATACTGAAACAAAAACACTGCCTCCCGTGACTAGCAACCCCTTTATCTATAATGCCCAAAATCTCATCCAACCGATTCAGGTGTACTCTCGACGGAAACAATACCATCAAAAAAGTCCAGATCCCCACAAACTCAGCCTGCTCATGATTTTTCCACGACACCAGATTCAGGTAACCTTGAGAACGATATTCATACATTGGAAAATGATTTGGATGATAGACCTATTACTTTAAGAAAAGGAGCGAGAACATGCACACAACACCCCATTGGGAAGTTTGTCTCACTTGAACGATTTTCTCAGAATTATCGTGCATTTCTATCACACCTAGATCAGGTTCAGATTCCATCAACTATTGATGAAGCCCTCAAAGACCCTAAATAGAAAGCTGCGGTTTTTGATGAGATCAAGGTACTTGAAAAGAACAAAACATGGCAGATTGCTGATCTTCCACTAGGAAAGAAAACAGTTGGTTGTAAATGGATATTCACTGTCAAACACTTGTCTGATGGAAGCATAGATCGGTTCAAAGCACGACTTGTAGCCAAAAGGTATACACAGTCGTATGGTATTGACTATCGAGTATCAAGAAACATTCGCTCCTATAGCCAGACTCAATACCGTCAAGAGTCCTGTTATCACTTGTTATCAACATGGATTGGCCATTATACCAACTTGATGTGAAAAATGCATTCCTTAATGGCGATCTTGAAGAAGAAGTGTACATGGACTTTCCTCCTGGTTTTGCATCAACGACTACAAAGAATAAGGTATGCAAATTACAGAAGTCGTTGTATGGCCTCAAAAAATCACCCAAGGCATGGTTTTTCCAGTTTACCAATGTTGTAAAGAGGGATGGCTACACCCAATGTCGAGCTGACCACACGCTATTTATTAAACATTTGGAGGGAGTCAAGATTACAATACTCATTGTCTATGTAGACAACATTGTCCTCACAGGGAATCACGAAGAAGAAATGACCCGTGTGAAACTACACCTTTCGAAAGAATAAAAAAAAGATCTCGGGCAACTTAGATACTTTCTGGGAATAGAAGTAGCAAGATCATCTATAGGTATCTCAATCTCTCAACGAAAATATGTTCTTGACCTTCTGAAAAAAACTGGCATGCTAGGTTGCAAATCGGTTGATACACCCATGGATCCAAACATGAAAATAAGAACTGAAAAGATAGTTCCTCAGTGGACAAGGGAAGATATCAAAGGTTAGTTGGGAAACTAATACACCTATCACATACACGACCAGATATCGGCTTTTCTGTGAGTGTCATTAGCCAGTTCATGATAACCCGAGGGAAGAACAAATGAATGCAACCTACCGAGTACTAAGATACCTAAAGGGGACTTCTGGACAAGGACTAATGTTTAGAAAGACTTCCAACAGAACAATCAAAGTCTATAGCGATGCTGATTGGGCAGGATCACTCATAGATAGACGGTCCACGTCTGGATATTGTTCATATGTATGGGGAAATTTGGTGACATGGCGAAGTAAGAAACAAACAGTAGTTGCTCGGAGTAGTGCAGAAGCTGAATTCCGATCGCTAGCACATGGGATTTGTGAAGGAATCTGGCTCAAGAGACTACTGTATGAACTAAAGATAGAAGAAAATCACCCCGTGGAGCTTATGAGTGATAATAAAGCAGTCATCAGCATATCCAAGAATCCAGTCCATCATGATCGAACCAAGCACATAGACGTAGATCGACATTTTATCAGTGAAAAGATTGAAAACAAGATAGTTGTTGAATTATATCCCTACTCAATTACAAGTGGCAGATATTCTAACAAAAGCACTTCATAGACCAAGTTTGCAAGATTTGTGTTTCAAGCTAGGAATGATGAACCTATATGACCCAGTTTGAGGAAGAGTGTAGAATATTGGATTATCCTCATGTTATCAAGATTGATAGGATTATCATCACTAGATTGATAGGATCTTGTTTGCATTATCTTTTATATTTGAATTTTTAGTATTAGAATTATCAATATCTAGTTATCCCTTAGATTTAGGAATTTAGTTAACTTAGGAGTCTATAAATTTGTTGTATCTAACCATTATTTTTTGAAGCAATAATACAAGTGAAGCATTTTCTTTCTCTGCTATTCTCTCAAACTACAGAGACATTGTTATAACTAAAACCCTCGCTCTTAAAAATGTCATGCATGTCCCTAAACTTTTTACAAACATGCGGTCAATCCAAAAACTCGCAAAGGATTCTAATTGCAGTATTGTTTTCGATGGTTCTCATTGTGTTTTTCAGGAACAGGGTACAAGGAGGATAATTGGACAAGCGAGAGAAAATAATGGTCTCCACTATCATGAAGAATCGAGTGGTTAGGATAGAGTTACGAACCCCTCTCCATTCTCATTACTTCAGAGCCTTCTAAATTAAATAAATACCATATTTGGCTCAAACACCTTCGTCTTGGTCACCCATCGTTTAAAGTCCTTAAGATTATGTTTCCTTTAATGTTCAAAGATTTGGATATTGATAATTTAAAGTATGATGTTTGTGAATTAGCAAAGCACGACAATTCCTCATTCCCAATAAGCAATAAAAGAACCATAGTTCCATTTATTCTCATTCATAGTGATGTTTGGGGACCTTCAACTATTCCTAACATATTTGGGGCTCGATGGTTTATTTTCTTCACTGATGATTGTACATGCGTAACTTGGATTTTCCTTATGAAACAAAATCTGAGATCAGCACCATTTTTCCCATCTTCTGTCACATGATTAAGACAATTTGATAGGGAAGTCAAAAGATTGTGGTCTGACAATGCTAGGGACTATTTTAATCAAGTTCTTGCACCATATTTCCAAGAAAAGGATAATACATTATCTCTTGCGTTAATACACCTCAACAGAATGGGGTGGCTGAGCGCAAGAATGACATATTCTAGCCGTCACCGAAGTATTTTTGTTTTAAAAAAATATTCCTAAATAATTTTGGGGAGCGGCAGTCATAACAGCATCAGTTCATATCATTAACAGATTACCTACCAAAGTTCGTGATTTTCAAAGTCCCAAGCATACGTTACCATCCTCCCACAAGGAAAGTCTATCTCTGCCAATGTCACTTTCAATGAAGATGATAAATATTTTTGTAGTCCTTAACATCAGGGGGAGATCTTATTGAAAAAAGGATAAGGACAATGAAATTTCCCCCCTTGATCATGCTCTTCTACCTCATCTACAGCTCTTACACCTACCCAGCTACACACTGAATCTTTAACAACTAAATCACCTCCGCCTATTGCCCCTCCCAATATAGAACTCATCATGAACCTCCTACAGCTCAAGTTCAAGACTTCACTCGACCACTGAGGTTATTCAAGAAGGCACACACCAATTATCAAATTAGTCCAGGTCCAATCACCCAAACCAGTCCATGTTCATGAACTTAATGAGGTATCCCCTAATCCTTACACTGATAATACTTTGAATGTCCTTGATCAAAATAATTATGATGTTCCAATTGCTATTAAAAAACGAATCCGATCACGCACCAAACACCCCTTAACCATATTCATGTCTTACAAGAATCTGTCTCCCAATCACCGAGTCTTTCTCACCAGCCTAAACTCAATTCAAATTCCCAAAACAGTATCCGAGGAATTGAATGATGTTAATTGGAAGAATGCCATGAAGGATGAAACGGAAGCACTTGAAAAAAATAAGACTTGGGACTTGGTGAAACTGCCAAAAGGAAAACAAACAGTGGGGTGCAGATGGATATTAACAGTCAAATACAATTCAGATGTTTCATTGGAAAGATACAAGGCAAGACTTGTAGTCAAATGGTACACTCAAACGTATGTGATTGATTACAGTTAGGAATGTAAACGAACCAAACCGTTCGCGAGCTATTCGGAGCTCAGTTCGATAAAAAACTCGTTTGAGTTCGTTTATTAATCATATCAAATCAAGCTCGAGCTCGATTTGACAATTTAATCAAACTAAGCTCAATGCTAAGGATATTCAGCTCGTGAGCTCGCAAACATGTTCGTTAATAGGCTCGCGAACTCGAGCTCGGGGTGCTTGTTTAGGTCGCTCGTAAGCTCGAGCTCGGCTCGTTTTTGTTTTTTAGTTGTTATTTGTAATTTTGGTTATTTATGAATGAATTTGTACTTTTATGTTTGATTTAAAATTAGTTCATAGATATATTTAATTTTTAACAAGATCGAATTAAACTCAAACTCGAGCTCAACTGTAAGCTTTACGAGCTCGAAAACGAGCCGAGCTCAAGTCAAGCTTGTTAAACATGATAACCAAGCTCGAGCCCTGCTTGATTAACATGATAAACGAGCTTTTAACGAGCCGTGCTCGAGCTTTTCGCGAGCTTAATAATTTCAAGACAAGTCGAGCTCGAGTCTCTATCAATCTTAAACGAGCCAAACTCAAGCCGGACTCTCATTTTCTGAACAAAAGTCCCTTTATCGGACAATCTTAAACGAGGTAATCTTGTGACATGGAGAAGGAAAAAGTAGGAAGTCGTGGCAAGATACAATGCAGGAGCTAAATATAGAGCTATGGATTAGAAGACTTGAAAGTTCAATGGAAAGGCCCAATGAAACTTTATTGTGACGACAAATCAACTATTAATATTGCTCATAATCCAGTACAACTTGACTGTATAAAGCACGTTGAAGTGGAACGACACTTTATAAAAGAAAAGCTCCTTTCTATTTCACAAAGCAGCAGCTTGCAGACATACTCACCAAAGGATTGATTGGGACTTTTTTCCAGAGACTAGTAAGCAAGATTGGTATGAACGACATCCGTTCCCTAGCTTGAGGGGGAGTGTGGAAAAATCTTCTCCCAATCAACGAAAATTGTGTGCATAATTTAGTCAATGTATTTCCAGATTGTGTGGGATTTAGAATAGAGTAATTATTTTCTAGGATTTAATATTCTTAAATTAGATCTTGATTATTGTGTATAGAAACAGTTGTAATCATCATTATTAAGATACACGAGTTAAAATTCTCTCTAAACTTTGGTCATACCACACTTCTCAAAATGACTTATCTGTAACACAATTTAACTTACGAGTACTCTCAGTTGAAAAGATGTTATTAATATCTTTGGGGAACCATGTCAAGAACATGAAATATTTAGAGTGTGAAGCGATTGTTGCATATAAATTATTTATCAATTTGCATAGAACAAAACAGCGTAGGAAAAATAACTGCGCATTGTTATGGCATCATGTAAACCAAGAAATCAATGTTATGACTTTTGGACACAGATATTTCATCCCTGAACCATGCAGGCAATGAGCTCCTATTCTTAGTGCATCATCTCTCTATGAATCATAATTGTCCGATAAAATACGAGAAAACACATTATACAAGGGAACCCTAATATCAAAGCATGACAAAGTAAACCTAAACCTTACTATCTGAAGTGACTTACGAAAAGGAGAGCATATTGCGAACTTTGGGAGCTGGAGGCATATCCATGAACAATGAATTTGAGAAAAATGAAATACGTCTCCTGGCTTCTAAATTGGATGGCACATCCATAGCCGATTCCTTCACAGTTAGCAGCAGATGAAGCCGCTTAATCTGAATACACAAATAGCTATTGATTTTGATAGAGTGAACAATAAATGTCAGAATTACAAGTATCAATAAAAATAGTTAATATAATTTTAATATCTTTTAACTGTTGTTCAAGTCCAAGTTTATCAGAACCCTAACGAGGAAAGGAGGATTTTACAAAGCATTCCATAGAACTTACTTTCTCTTTCCATGCCTCAAGGTCTTCTGTAACTGGAAAACGGAGTGTCTTAAAGTATTGCTGCTGTTGATCAAGAGGCATCATCCCTTGATACATTCCATAGGACCCACCATGGCTGGATTCTAGCAAACTACAAGAGAAATTAATGATTGAAGTGCATACACATTAACCTGAAATCGTATGTGATTATTAATAGCATGTGTATTATTACCTAGGAACAAAGTCATCCAATATGTCCCTAGTCACAACTTCTAGCATGTCGAGCAAGACAATAACTATTTCATCCTTATCCTTGTCATCCCTTCTATTTTCTCTCTGCAGAGTATAAAATAATTACTCTTAGGCAGTTTCAGACATTGTCATGTCCTGTATTGACATTAGAAATATAGGATTCAAAATATTTACCAGATACTCAATAAGCAGCACAAATTTGTCATAGAGGATTGGCAGAGCACTCATATTACATTTCACAATAAGATCACCCTGTTGCACGTGTTCATCGACTTTAGAGAAGATCTCACTTATTACTCTGAAATTTACAAACCAAAATAACATGATTGGAATTTTCAATATGTGATAAATAATATAAAATTTAATGTTCTTTGATGAAAACTTACTGCTTCTCACGTTCTCCCACAACCAAATAATTGATAATATTTTTACAAGACGCATAGCACTCACTAATAGCACATCGCATGTATATATCAACACCCAATCTCTTATTGAGCTCTCGATCTCTTGCATTGACGTCTTTTGCCATATCCAGGGCAATAGGAAGCTATATCGAAAACCATGACAGATGATGCGATAACTTAAAAAGCTTACAAATTAAAGTATTTCTAGCACCCCTACCTTGCTGGCTAGTAAAAACGGAGGCCACTGGATAAGGTCCAACTCTTTGTCAGCATGATATGGCACAAGCAATAGGTTCATTTCCCTGTTACCATTGTTCCCCAACCGTGAACCCAGAAAAAAATATAACCAACTTCAGAGAATCAGAAGAGATAGGGTTACAAGCAGTTCAAAAATTTAAGCCAAAAACTAAATACATGTCCCCTGATTGCATTCTGTGGAAAAAATCCGAGTGGAAAAAACTAATAATACCTAACTATATTAGGGGTTTTGTGTTTGGATATTGCACTTCTCTATTTGCTCTGTGTGATTGCTTGAAAACTGAAAGTTTCTTAAATTGTCTTTCCAGTTTAACTTTAATGTCTTCTGGTATATAACCTCTTGATTACATAACAAAAAATACAGTTTTTTCACCTTAACTTTCTACATGGCATCAGAGCCATAGGTTTCAACGTCGGGAAGAGCTACTTAAACTGGTCACAACTGGTCAAAACTATTCCAACTGGAAACGTGCTCATTTCAATGAAACAAGACCAAAGGAAGGAGACCTGATTTTGTATCATTGGATAAGAATGCCTTGAACTATTAATTCAATGGAGACAAGCATCAGCGCTGTGTACCTATCTTTAATTGAGAGAAAATTCTGATTTGGAAATCTCTCATGTTTTTGCTCAATGAAATTGAATAACAATAAAGGAATCTGAATGTTTATGTGACCAAATACTAAAACGTTTAAAATTCAATGGCAAAAGTTGGACGCATTCATGAAGTAGATTAGAGGGGTTTGGATATCCATGTTAAATTTTAAACATCACGGATAAAGAAAGATTGTATGATATCCTTGCAAGTTTCCATTGGGAGTTAGATGAAGTGTGTGGTAGAATTCAAGGAAGGAAACCGCTCCTTTCGACTGTAGAGGCCTTTTCCAGCGTTCTACGAGAAAATAATAGGAGAGTCATGTTAATCGATAAAATGGACTCCCTTTCCATGGCTGTGTTGGGGAACTGATTGGAAAAGTGCTATATTTTTAAGAATCAATCCACCTATTCATCTAATAA
Source organism: Primulina tabacum (assembly GCF_025594145.1). NCBI lineage: Eukaryota > Viridiplantae > Streptophyta > Magnoliopsida > Lamiales > Gesneriaceae > Primulina > Primulina tabacum. The sequence goes on along the minus strand of NC_134560.1, from coordinate 34,785,763 downwards.
TCACACTGATGTAAAACATCAGGAACTGGAATAAACCTTGATGTGATTTTTTTTTTTTTTTTGAGAATGATGATAATTGATATCCCAATTGTTAAGGACCACTAGATTCATAGCATATTTCTGTTATTTCCTAGTTTGTGTGAGAGAGAGAGGATTCTATCACTAGATATTCTAAATTTCTAATCCCGAAGGTTTATGACAGAATCTTGACTTCTTCAATGATGACTATGGAATGGAAGCACGCAGATTATTGCAATTACTTTAAGGAGATCGCGATTATTGCAATTACTTTAAGGAGATGGCTGAGTCAATGTTGATTTTGATGAAGTAAGAGGAGTTTATTATGATTTTTGCAATAAACCACGACATAAGTGTGAGTGTTACCATATACCTGTAATTTATCAGATCTTCCTCTCTAAAACTTTCGATTATCTTGTTCCACATCTGTGAAAATTTTGCTGCCTCCTCCTGTTTATTAGATTTGATCTGCGAATAACAGTCAATTCCAAATGCCATTATAGATCTTTGGAAACAAATAAAAGAAAACAAGGTGTAATATATTGAAGTTATTCATGATCAACCTGAGCAAATTTACGGGAGATCGTGGCCTTTATTCCCTTAGGCTTCTCAGCCTTTTCTGCTGGAATCAAACGGGCATTAAAAGCACCTGGCAATGATTGAAACCGAGACCTAAGCATTGCCAATGTTCGAATCTGTGGGCACAACATATATTTATCAGCTCAAAAAACCAATAGAAAAAAGCAGAACTTTCTGATAAGTGTAAGAAAACCACATTTTCTGTATGAGATAAATCATATGTCATGAATTCATATATAAAACATATTTCTTATTTATCAATGTAAGATCGAGGGTCTGCTATTTTGTCTGAATTTAGTCTCATTGGTTGAATTACAGAACTGCAATTAATACTTAAACTAGAAGATTAACAAGCTTAGGCTTATAACTTGCTTGGGAATAATAAAAATGTTCAAGTAAAATTAGTTTTCACAGAAATGCTTGAATGCAACAGTAAGGAAGCTGTTTATGAATCTGAAATCTTCAATCTAGCAACATATTGAAGGATTCGTCAAATCTCAATGGGCAAATGAATAATGTTTTATAATGAAGTGTGGATCTCTGGTGCATGATCTCATAAATTGAAATGATAAATTAGAATGTAGAATTGGGTCTGAACAATATATTGTCATAATACATAGACATACATTACTTAAAACTAAATTTTCACAGGGCTGTTAGACACCACAGAATAACTGAATATATAAAGCAAGTCAAAACAATAAACAATTGGCAGCAATTGAGAGTACTTGCTTTAGAAATGTGAGAAGGCATTATTTATTGATAGTCATATTCTCAGAAGGAATGACAAGTGTGTCCAAAAACAACAAAAACTTAAAAGCAGAGAGCACATATTCACGACTGAGACACGAAGAAACAGCAAACATTTTGAAGAGGGTGAAGCAACATAAATGGTTCACGAAGTAAAGAACGCATGAAATCAGTTGATCCATGCCCATTCAGGTATCTCTAAAATACATGAACTCTTGCAAACATCAAAGCTACACCAATCTCCCCTCACAAGAAGGGAATTTGGGTGTAATAATGATTTTTGGAGGGAAGTCTGTAATTTGGAAATTGGGCAGGCGATGTAGAACTTTCTCTCCTTTTCAAATGGACAATCAATTAAAAGAAATCGAAAATCATTTTTGTGCTAATGGATTAGTTGTAAATGATTCAAGTGCAAGTATAATAGCACAATTAAACAGGGAAGTGTCTCTACAATATAATATAGGTTTCAAAACAATAATAATATAGGAAACTATTTACAGGATCTTCATGCATACATTCATGTGTATTTACTAGAGTAGCAAACGAGTCAAGCTGAGTAGCTCGTCAGCGGCTCGATCAACACTCGAGTCGAGCAATCAAGTACCTCGGCTTGAATTTTAATTGTTTCTACTCAAGTAGCTTGTGAGCTACTCGAGTAACTATATATTAATTAGAGAATACATAATTTACAGATATTTTTGTCCATATAAATACAAAATTTAAACCCTAAAATTATACGACAAAGCTTTTCGAACACCAGCTCAAGTAACTCCATATTTTCACGAATGGAGTTCAAACTGAAATTGAATACTCGATCGAGCTCGAGCCTACAAAATTTAAATCGAGTCGAGCTCGAGTATCGACTCGACTCGGGTGCACCCCTAGTATCTACTAGCATACATGTGTGCATTTCTTAAAGGATGAGTGTGTAAATGATTAAATTTATAAATTATGAGACATAAAATTGGAAAGAATGATCCATAAGGTATATATTCATAGCATTACAAAGAGGGTATTCATTACGCAGCATACAGCCATACAAATGCCTAGAAACACCAAATATTGAGAACTGATCTCAAGAAAATAAAAGCCAAACAACCTCTCCAAGGCGTCGAAATGCTCCATATATCCCTCCAAATATTGTGGAAAAAATGGCATACCAAATCTGGGTATCCATGAAATATACCTGGAAGAGACCATAAATAAGAGATATTTAAACACAGGTAGAACAAAGGATAACAAACATCGACAAATCAACCTCAAGTATAAAGATAAACTTACAATAATAACAGGAGCCCAGAGTGCAATCACTACCCCAATGTTATTTTTTGCTGAAATGAAAAAAATGGTATCTCCCAGTGATGAGTAAAAATTTCATACATAAACATGGTCAAAATTAAATATACAAAACAGCCAATTGTGACCAGTGTAACGACCTCGAGGAAAGAACTCATGCCACTCATATTTATTTATATGAACCACCATGATTTCTTTTGTAGGACCCACAAGAGGATGTATCTGCGACAATATAACCCATCAAATCACCGGTCCATGAAAGTTGACAACCAATATCTAAACTAGGGACAGCCTTTTACAAAAATATTCCTTTCAAATACTATTGATTTGGCCAGGAGAGAAATTTGGGAACATAAATTTCACCTGATGCAGATGTAGGAAGATTACTTACAAAGGGGATGGTTTATCAGGTCATGGAATATCTGATTTGAAATAAATATTGAAAGTTTGATTTAATATACTAGCATATAATTCCAGATTGTATTCCTCATGTTCATGAATTTTCAAGATTCAAAGGCGTACAGAGAGACTGTCTTCCAAAGAGTACAAAGTTAAACATACACAAACCTCAAAATGTTATCAGTGTAATTTTTCAGTTCTTCTCAGTTCTCAAAATAAATAAAAATGGTATCATCAAGTTTAAACACTTTAAAAGTGCGCGTAAATTTCTACCATAAGAATATCAGGACTGAGAATTACATAAATAAAATTAAATTTGTGTAGATAATACTACAAATGGAAACATTAACAAAATTGAATACACGTCGAAATGGAAATAAAAGCAATCAAATTTTGGAAAGAAAGAAAGAACAAGAGAGAACTGTCAGTCACCTCAGCATAAAAACTAAAAGCCAACTTCGCCGCCAAAAGTAGAACCCAAAACACCGTATAACTGGAAAAAAAATTATGGCAGACCAATGGTTTATAATAACAGTAGGAATCTATTACGAGTAAATTCACTTTGATAATCAAAGAAATGCTTTACTTGACAACAGAAAATGTGCTTTCCTGCATTCCCCTTCCAACATAGAGCCGAGGCTGCAGGGTAAGAGATATTCAAGTGTTAGAGTCCAATCTTAGCCTACATATGATGAAAGTTAGGAGTGACATTGACATAAATAATCACAAACAAACTAGTTAAACGTTCAGGATAAAACTGCTGCTTGCATACCTGAGACCACCACATCATTAGCCTCACAATTTTGTAGTCTGATCTTTCAAGATACCGCCGTATAAATGGAAACAGAAACAATGATCCGGAGAGCATATTTGGAGATAAATATATTAAAACCGCAATGATATACAAAGAAGGAGAACCATGCCCCTTTCCAAACCAGTTCTTAATCGTTTGCGCAAATTCAGGACCATTATTCCAACTATATGCATAAGTCACTGGCAACACAATCACCCACACTGCTGCAGAAACAACCTTTAATATATATCTCAGCTTTACATGCGCTGACATACTCATCCTAGCTTTCCAGCTCATAATCACATCGAGAACAGCTGCGCACAACAACGTAGGAAAATGAGGACATTCTCCCAGTACAAACTTTCAATTCATAGTCATGTTGAAAAATCAAGACTCTATAAGAATATGATGGGAGTTTAAACAAATTAAATTAGGGTCAATGACAAAAAACGATTTATAAAACAAGTGGTCAAGTTTGCAAGAAAGACATGAAACTGGAAAATTCTGTTGGGCACCACCTCCCAAACAGTGCTGACCGTAACCTGATCTTCAATCTGAAAGCTCAAACCCATGGTGTCACATGACAGTGCAGGACAAAAAACCAAACACTGTTAACCATTCATGGTTTAGTTCATTCATTGAGAAGATTAGGAACTACAAGGTCTAAAAAATAACATTCAGGCTAGAAGATGCACAAAAATATAACAAGATCGATATCATTTTTTAATCCTTGAGCAAGTTTTTTTTCTTTTGGAAATTACCTTGAGCAAGTTTTAGTATTGCAGCTGTAATAAATATACTCAAAACTTTCTTGATCACATCTCCATCAAATATACCGCCAATACTTCCGGATCCATTCCATGATATTATTATCATTGCCTTCACAGTCGAGAAAATTAATTTCAAGAAGATAACAAAAGTAACATCTATTAGAAAGTAGAACATGATGATGATGAAGCAGATACAGATACAATTAAAAAGGAAACCTGTAAACACAAAATAAAAAAGCTCCACATTCTATCATAACTCCTAAATATGTGCCAGAACGAACGAGTCTCGACAAAGTTGATTTTTCCCATCCATCTCTCTCTCCCAACAGATGCATTTTCCTGAAAGTTGGAGAATAATTTTTATAAGAAGAAAAAGAATAGCAAGAGAAAGTTATGGAACTTTAGTTCTTCTTTTCCCTTTACTTTCTGAATGAATAATTAGTACAAGTTTGTCTACATTTATACAATATACAACTTAATAGATATAGAAACTTCAATTTTAAATCCTTAGTTACAGGGAAAAAATAACCTGCTTTTAAAAACTAAAATAACCCTATTTTCCTATATTCTCCCACAAGTTGGTGCATGAATATCTAATGTAACTCAGCAATGATGAATGGCATAGTGAGTTCTAATCTCCAACTTTTATTTAATAAAATGTATATCAACCTCAATATGTTCAGTTGCGATCATCATGGAATAGGTTATTTGCAATACCAATCGCAGACTTATCATCACAAAATTATTTCATTGAGATTTCTGTCTCTAATTTCAACTCTTCATGTATCAGTTTATCCACAACTCTCACACCCTCCACTAACCATAACTTATTTCAAACAACTACATTTTGTGAAGTTAGAATAAATTGAGAATTGGTGAAACACCGTATATTTCTTATTCTGAAATGTAGAGTCTACAAAGATTAAACAAACAACTAAGAAGATAAGATAACATAATACTAGGAATTTAAAATACAAAGATACAAATAATTATAGATAATCGATAGATAAGTTCTTATCAAACTAAGAAAATAAGATCAGGTATACAACATTTTGGTTTTCAATTCTCAACGTGATATGATTATCCTTGAGAAAAGTACAATAACCAACAATGGATCTTCTATTTGAGTTAGAACCTACACAGTCAGCATCAGTAAAAACTTCAATACTTCTTTGATTGCTTTTCATTAGCAGTAATCCTTTTCTTTGTGATCTTTTAAAGTAGCTCACCACATTACAGTGAAGGTAATATAATGCCTCAGGTGTGACAGGTAGATAAGCTTGCTCACATGATACAAATATCTCCAATTATCAAATGGAGTTCCTTTCGATATTCCTCAACTGTTCAATCAGCTTCTTCAACTCCTGATTCTTGTCGATCGTTCCTCCCCTCAGTCACCGGCGTCGGCCGTCGGCGGCATCTACTTTCACTCTTTTTCGCGCCGACCTTGCTGGAAAAACTTCGCTCCTTGCTTGTTATCTTTGCTGGCAACAATCTCTTCTTCTTTTATTGGCCGACTACCTAGTCTCATCACAGAATATCACTAAACCTATTTGGAACCTTACCACCATTTCAAAAAAAAAAAAAAATTCATATCCACAGCTATACTTCAGTCATGAACAGAGGGACGATTCGGGCTAATTCCAGGACAGCTTGCGAGTTTAAAATAGAGCAAAAATTGTTTCTAATGAGCAGTGGTAGGAGGGGTCTTACTGTGTGTATGACGGAGAGAACTAGAAATGCGAGCTATGAGTTGGAAGTGGATTTGGAAAGCTTAGATTGGATATTGTCGAAATTGTGGGAATACATTAACAAACCTCAATCATGTCCTAAGTTTAATAGATTCAGAGGAAGAGAAGCAGTATTATCTATGCAGAAAATTGTGAATGGCCGAGGAAGCTATCTCGAAGTCTCTAAAATTGTCTGGAAAGGAAAGCGGCAGCGCATCATCATACCAAGTGGGCGATTTGATTGGGGTTGGACATGGGTGGCACACAATCTGTCCAGATTTATGAAGAAAAGAAGGGATACTGGAATGCGCTTTACTGAAGGAAGGAAACATATGGAACAAACTCAAAAGATCGAAAATTTTGGCCGAAACATAGTAAACAGGGGGTTATCGAAGCTGATAAATATGAGCAATTACCAGCATGTATGGTGAAGGATTGGAGTAAAGCTCTCATCATCACAAGAGAATGTGTTAATACACCGTGGGATTTGGTGCGTCTCACTCTTGGGAAAGCGGTCCAGAGGAGTGTTGAATTATTTCCATTTCAAGCCAACAAAGCAATATGATGGCCACACAACGAGGAGGATGCCTCCTTTTATCTGCGAATGAAGAAATGCTTTCTGGAGAAAAAAATTACCTTGTCATTTGAGAGATGGAGGCAGCAAATCAACTGTGAAGATGAAGTGTTTGAATGCTGCAATAGTTGGGTGCGATTATTGGGGTTACCTTGGGACTTATGGTCCACTGATCTTTTCAAAATAATAGGAGAGCAATGTGGAGGTCTATTGGGCATCAGTCAAGACACTATTCAACTAAAAGATTTGTCGGCGGCAAAAATTAAAGTGGTGGGGCTTGAAGGTGGGTTCATCAACAGAAATATGAAGATCTCAACTCAAAGAGGACCTATGGTTATTCGCATTGAAGAGGATTCGGTCAACATAGCAGCGTATGAAACTTATGAAAAAAGATCCTATGCACAAGTGGTCGTTAACGGTGCTAGAGTGTTGGCGGGATGGGGTACAACGAAGAAATTCAATGGGTCAGTAGCAATGTGGTACCTACAAGTGACACTGGCAAAATGGATTCGGATAAACACACACATCAGCAAATAAGAAATGAAGAAGGATCCTGCGAGCTTCAGCGGAAAGGGCAGAAATTGAGATCGGAATTCACGGATCATTCCAAAGGACAAGAGATAGAGGGCACATTACAAAAATCAGATGGAAGAGGTTGCGTTTCTGAACCATGGTGTCGAGGGCGGCAAATCAAGATTCTAAAGAAGATAAGGCCGAAAGAAGAGGGTGAATTTCTGAAAGGGATGATTAACCACACAAAGGAGGAGAATAGTCCAAAAGAAAGGAAGTTTGAGTTCGTTTATCGAAGGAAACTTTTTAAGTCAAAAAATGAATCACTCGACTCCAGGGAGGAGCTCCAAAGATTACACCCATTGAGGATGGGTTACAAACACTGGATGGAGAAGAACTAACAACAGATGTAATGGATGATATCTCAAACGAAGGATGCGAATTCAGTGAAGTTGACAGTCATATTTCAGTAACTTCAGATGAGTCGACTCCGCACTCCATGGAACTCGAAGATTTAGGGGACTTTTTAGAATTATCTCCGAGTAAGGTTTGCAATGTACCCAATTCTTCTTATCTTGATCAAAATTCTTTCTATTCTAAATCTTGTCGGTATCAAATGTGGGGTTGGTGGGAGGGGTAGAGAATATAGGAGGGGTGGGGAATTCGAATTTGGTTGAAGAGTCGGGTATGTCGGGATACAATTCCTTAGGGCAACAACACGGGATCGAAGCTGGAAGGAGATGTGAGGGCCTGGAGATGCTGGAAAATGTGTGGGTGGTTGAAAATGAGTGTCTATCGAAGATGAGTGTAGAAAAAGTGGAATTTTCGGATTATCAAAAAGACAGGAAGGATGGTGGAGAGACAAATATGTAGTTTCAGCTACAGTGACAAGGTTATTGTAGTGAATCGATGAAAGTTCTTTCATGGAATATTAGGGGTGGGGGTTCATCTAGACGTAGGGGATTGATACATGCCGTCCTTGCTAAAGAAAAACCAGATTTAGTTGTGCTGCAGGAAACTAAAAGAGAGGTGGTGGATAGGAGATTTAATGCAAGTATATGGAAATCAAGGTTTGTGGAATGGGTTACTTTGTCGGCAGCTGGTCAGTCAGGCGGGATTCTGATTATGTGGGATCCAAGGTTCATTTCAGTTAAGGATAACTTGATAGGGGAATTTTCGGTTTCAATACATATTCAAAAGGATGAGTACACTGATTGGTGGTTTACGGCTGTATATGGGCCATGTAAACCAAGGTTGAGAAATAATTTCTGGGATGAATTGGCTGGGCTGAGGGTTTTATGTGGAGATAGATGGTGCTTAGGGGGAGATTTTAATGTGGTTAGAACAAGTGAGAAAATGAATAGTCGATTAGAGACTTCGAGCATGCTCTGTTTTGATACATTGATACAAGAATTGGAGTTGTGTGATCCACTTTACTAAATGGAAAGTTCACGTGGTCAAATTTCAGGGATTCACCAATTTGTTGCAGATTGGATAGATTCTTGTTCACGGCAGGATGGACTAAAACTTATCCATTTTATAGACAAACAATCTTGACAAGAATCACTTCAGATCATTTCCCAGTCGTTTTGGATTTGGAAAAAGTAAGTGGGGTATGACACCTTTTAGCTTTGAGAATGTGTGGTTGAGGGATAAAAGTTTTAAAAATTTGGCAATATCGTGGTGGAACAATACGAAGATTCAAGGATGGGATGGATACAGATTTATGATGAAACTCAAGGCAATGAAGGTTGAAATTAGACGTTGGAATGATGAGGTTTTTGGGATGGTGGAAATGAAAGTTGTGGAGTTAAGACGAAAAATCAGCATGTTTGATGATTTAGAGAGTGAGGATCAGGGATCGGAAGAAGTATAGAATGAAAGAAAAGAGACAAAATGGTTGTTAGAAGAGTCGATATGTCGAAATAATCCAATCAATTATCAAAAAAGCAAGATCAAATGGATTAAAGAGGGGGATCAGAATTCAAAATTTTTTCATTCGCTTTTTAATCAGCGGAGGAGTAAGGCTACCATTAACAGATTGGAAAGGGATGATGGATCGATTACGAGTGATGAGGATGAAATTGTCACCATTATTTTGAAATTTTTTAAGGAGTTGTATGGTGTGACATAGAGAAGTTGAGGGATTGAAGGAGTGGAGTGGTGCCCCATTGATGCAGTTTTGAGTCGAGAGTTAGAACAGCAATTCTCAGAAAAGAGGAGATCAAGAAAGCAGTTTTTCAGTGTGATGGTGGTAAGAGTCCGGGGGCTGATGGGTTTACCTTGGCTTTTTTTCAAGAATGTTGGGATATAGTCAAAAAAGATTTAATGAAGGTTTTCGATGGGTTTTTTTGCACCGGAATCATAAATGGGCAACCAACGAAACGTATATTTGTTTGATCCGGAAAAAAACAGAATCCATCAAAGTGAAGGACTTTAGATCGATTAGCCTCACAACAAGCTTGTATAAGATAACAAGCTTGATATGAATTTTCAAAGTTTCAAAAGATATTTGAAACTTATATTGTTGATTTTGAATGATGTTATTGATTGAAATGAATCTGTTATTGATGTAGATAGATTTTTATACTGATATCTTCAAGCTACATCGACTGAAAACGAAGAATTGAGGTATGTTACGACCGAGTAACATACGACAGGTAACTGTACCATATGATATATGTTTGATTGATTTGATTGAAATTATATGTCTATATGTCTTATTTGTTAAGTTGATGTGACATACATGACATACACGTTGAGCTATGATACTTGGATACCGATTATAAATGGATTTGATTCTGGGGTTTGTGAAAACGATGCTATGTTTGGCATTATGTGGCCCTTAAAGCATAGTCATTAGTGGCCCCGATGATTGATTGAGATTTTGGATTTGATAACGCTTTGTCGACGTTATCATACGAGTATCCATGATCGAGGCCGGTGTGCCAGCTCGAGCATTGATTTGATAGCGATTCATTTGATTCTGACATGTGCTCAGTGGATGGGCACTTGACCTGATACCTCCACGACATACATGCATTGCATATTATATATCTTTGTTTAGATACTTGTAGTATATATTGTGGTTGTTTCAGTCTGAGCTTTGCTCACGCGAGAGAAGGCTGTTGTTGTCTTTGTATGTGGGCAATGACAGGTACTCCAGGATATCAGGAGACCGGAAAAGGTACTTCTGGAGGGAGTCACGTCTGAGTTGAGGTTTTATGTTTTTCCCAGTGTATATATGTATCTATATACCGAGGCATGTCCCGAGGATATGAGTTGTTTGTCTGTAGTTGGTAGTTGATTATGTGTTGGCATATTTTATGTTGTGATGTGATTAGACCAGACTATATTATATACTATTTTTAGTATTATAATTATAGTTGACACATTTTGGGATCATTGTAAAGAAAATTTAAACTCGTTTTCCGCTGTAATTAATTAACTCTAATCAAATTGCGTTGTAATAACGATTAGCAGTTAAGGGCCCCACAACTTCTAAGCCTTCTCTTCAACCAACGAAAATTATCTCATCCAAAGGTTCAAAATCTTTGGCCAAACATTTTAATTCATGTAGTGACCAGCCCACCACATCTGAATCCAATTATCAACATAAAATGGACGCTCTAAGTCAAACCTTAACAGAGGACACATGCTCAATTAAACCTAAGAACTGTAAGGATACATCTGGAATGTTTTTTCAAGAGACCCAGAATAAAAATCTTATATGCCATGTAAATTCACCAGAATTCTTGGAGCAAAAGTGAAAACAGAGGGCACCAGTGGCAAAATTATCTACTGAAATTAGGAACAACTCATGCACCTACAATTTGATTACTGCCAATGCAGAATTTGAAAGGAAATAAAAGATTAGAACAATCCATGTCGAAATACATCATCTTAGAAAAGTAATTCTTACTTCACTTTTATCTGAACGTTTTTCAAAGGGAACATGGAAGAAATCAGCATCAGCACGCATCGGCCAACCTAGTCTGAAGCAATTAAGTGACCTGCAACTTACCACTAGATAAGTAACATCGTTTGACATAAAGGCCATAAGATGGGATCATATTACCAGAAGTATTCATTCAAATCGTCATATGTTCTCCACTGAGAATGCTTGGATTTCCCACCCCGGCTCCTTTTAGCTTCCTAAAAGGCAGAGATGAAAGTCATGGACTTAAAATAAAAAAAGTATGGCAAAAAGAAAGATCTCTGAAGGCTTGAGAACCAAACATAGGATTGTCACCTCAGCTATTGTATTATAAATTGGAGTTACAACTTTACTCAAGAAAGCCTCTTCATCGCCGCCATAGGCAGGCTTGATATTCTCACCAGTCACAGAACTAACATGTCCAGCAAGAAGACCATAAAGCTCAAATGCCATCTGAACAAAGAGCCAAGAGAGAAAATTATATAAAACAATCAAGAATCAAAGCAGGGTTAAACCCCCACAAACAACCACTTCAAGACTCATTTCTTAGATATTCATCGTAAAAGAAACAAGAATCAGATACCAACCAGCATCCTGTACTTTACTTGCTTTGCAATGACCCAAAAACTCAAGGAGAAATAGATTTTTAACATGGAAATAACTTGTCAGATTTTTTATGTCAATATTCTCAACCATAGACAATGCCAAATCTTACTTGAGCTTTAATGCCCAATATTTTGGTAGTTCAGATAAAAGAAACTCTACCATATAGTTAAAACAGTGGCCATTGTCTATAGATATAAAAGTAACCATACCATTGAAAAAGTGGCCAGAGCATTCAAATATTCACTGAGCATAAATTCAAACTGAGCCCGGAGGCAGCTTCTCTGGAAGAATATTACATTGCTCTTACGTCCACTCAAAAATTAAAGAACCAACTATTTTTGTTCGCTATTATGATTAATTGGAAACTGAGGGGTCAGACATTACAATTTTTTCTACATAGAGTAGTTCAATGTTACACATTTTCGGAATGACAAAGAAGTATTTAAATAGATGGAGTCAACAACATAGATTTTTATGGGAAACTTGTACCAAAACAGGTCTTCACAGCGTGCTTATATTCTCAGTCACGCACACCCTCGTAAACTTCTCAGGAGGTCACTCATTCAAGAATTGCTTTGAAGCTCTTATGTGATAAGCACCCGAAAAAAAGATGCATCTTATTGATATGAGTAATACCTATCAATTCTTTTAAACTCTCCTCATTTTTACAGTTTCATACCTGCACAATCTTGGAATCCATCTCATTCCAATGTGTGATCAGTTCATTCACGTTCATCTTCGCCTAGAAGCTTACCAGGAGCCGCTCCGTGTCCGTGCAACCTCATGGAACCGCGATCACTCCCCACTCCGTCGTCCCCTGGAGTCACATATCCACCAGTTTCCGCTTGGTTCGTCCTCGAACCACACCGTACTAGGAGAAGTCGTCTTTGATACCAACTGTGATGCCCCAAATTCAAAGATTGACCTCACTTTACCAACACGGATCTTTCCAACGTCCTTATGTCATCATTCACACGCACCTTTGGAGATCACCCGTCTCAGAGTTGTCTTAAGTCAAACATGCTTAACTTTGGAGTTTTTACGTGATGAGCTGCCGAAAAGAAAATGCATCTTATTGATATAAATAGTACATATTGTGATAACCGAGTCAAAGTGATCATTTCCATTCTCACAATGGTTGTAAAAAGAATTGTAACTCCCAAGTTAATGGGTGTTGATGGCTATAATGGGGAGTTAATTCTAGTAACCGGCGAGATAATGAGGATTTAATGGAAGAAATTTGGTAGTTTATGGAGATAATTGGGGGTGATCATGGGAATTAAGCACCATCTTACACCTCTATAAATACCCCAACGCTACCAATGATAAATTTACACCAAAAATTTAAGTAAATTCGTATCGAACCTTTATTGTTGAAGTGCTATCGTGTTCCTGACATCTCCAAACACCTCCATAACTATTTACCAACAATTGTAAGTGGGTTTACATTTTAAAATACGTAGTTTCTATCAAATAGAAGCATGTATGCTCTTCTGAAAATCATGATTAATACTGATTAGTATTTTTGCACTGAATGAGTATGAACTGAAAGGTAGGAATGCGTATTCTAAACACTACTGATTACCGACCTCATCCCTAAGAGGAGTAACATATAGGAGACTGATATCAATTTATCCACGAGGAACATTGTTATTTCAGTGCTCTTTAAAAATATGATTATTTCTCTTAATTACTGCCACATGAAAAATTATTTCCTTTAACAGCCAAAATTTACTATTATATATATGGCTTTTTTAAAAATTGAGAGTATGCCCGCCCCCATTTACTCACACCTTCCAGTTGAACAACAAAAATAAGAACAAGGAAGATAATTAAAACAAGGTCAAGGAAAGAGAGAAGACCGAGCTTTGGAAACAGTGATTGTGGTCACGATAGATTTGGGTGCTGATTTAGAGAATTTTCTGCTGTTATACTTTGGTTTAAGTTATCTTCCGCTGTTTAAGTTCCTGTCCCACAAAAGGTTCAAATGTTCTCGTGGACTGTGGCGTTGGGTAAATTACCTACAGCGGATTCGGTGCAAAGAAGATGGCCAACGTGTGCTTTATGCCCTCATTGGTGCACGTTATGCCAAGGCAATGAAGAGACTCAGGATCATTTACTATTACACTGTTCGTACTCACGCCGTTTGTGGACAATGGTTATCCAAGAGCTCAGATTTCAATGGGTGTTTCCACAGAGGGCTAGAGACATGTTCATCATCGATCCAGGTCTCTCTACGGGGAGCAGGGCTAGCATTCTATGGTATGTTATGATTCATTTCTTATTTTGGAGCATATGGCTAGAGAGGAACAACAGAATCTTTAACGACACACAAGCAGACGCCAGCGTAGTATGGGAGCTCATTAAGTTCAGAGTGGCGACTACAATCACAAGGGTTATAGAATTTCATCATCTTTCGATTTCAAATGTTGTTAGGGATTGGAAGTTTGTAATGCTTTGAAGATTGTCTTATCTTTGTTGTTTTTGCGTTTCGCGGATCACTCATCCGCTTCTATTGTATTTCGAACATTCTTAAATTATATATATTTATGTTTCTGATCAAAAAAAAAAATCTTCCGCTGTTTTGGTTAAGACAGTTGTATATTTCCATTATTGGGTTGTAAAGATGATTTTATTTTGTTTATATGGAACAAAAAGACTGGTGTTTCGAGTTATTGTGTACTAGTGAGGCGTCATGTTCTTCAAAATCATGTTAATATATTGAAGAGCCTCGTTGATGTCACATCTCGGTTTCGGGACGTGATAGAAATGGCATCAGAGGGAAACCAAGTTCATAGTCTTGATGGGAAAATTGGATTTAATAAGAGAAAATCATTTGGCGATTAGTGTTTATAAGCAAAACAGGGTGCTTAGTACTGAAAGAAGAGTAAGATGTAATATGAAAGGGCGAAATCAAAATCAACTGGGCATTAGTGTTTATGTTTCACAATCAATTAGAAGTTTAAATTTGGTGACTAGGTTTTTTATTTTTATTTTTTGGGAGGGGAGATTAAAGATTGGGTAAGTATTACTACTTGATAAGATAACTTGATATTTTCTTTGGATTTGAGATGATATATTGGACGAATATTTATGGCGGGAGGTAATAATGTTTTTGGGCATTAAAGATTAGTATAGTGTTTGTGAGAATATAGGAAACTGAAGGTATACATCATTTCCTAGTAAGTTATGACTTCTTATTGTTAAATTATGAATTTAGGACTCAATCAAGGATAATGATAGTGAAGTGTTGAGGTAAAATAATGACTAGTATGAGCATGTTGGTTGTAATAAAACATGACACTCAATAGACGAAACCACATTTAGGAATAACAATGAGTTTGGTTATGGTTTGCAGAAACAGGCATTTGTAACTTTATGGATTCATATTTGGTAGAATAAAAAATGGTTCATGGCCATGATGGCATAACAGAGTTTATAATTATGTTATGAGATTTAGAGAAAACAATTTGTGGCGGGGATAAAGGTCGAGAATTACTTATGTTGGGGGAATTTCCACATGAAATTCAGCACAATTTTGCAAAGAAAAAGCCCACTTGTTTCTCAAGTAGAGATGGGAAACATGCTCATTTCATTGAATAGTTGACCCAGCCCTTTGTTTATTGAAGAAACGTTTCACTTCGATTGGTATTTTTCACGAAAAGTAGACATTAGATAAGAAATCTCGTGCTTCACTAAGATTTCGAATAACAGTCCCGAATTCAAGTTGATTCTATTTCGCCTCTGCCCCAGAGAAAGGAGATCAAACAATTCCAATCAAGGTCCTTGCAGGTGGGATCATCCATATAATATACAAAAATGAAGATATTTTATAGCAATTTTCCGTAGCAACAAAACTTTGGCTATAACTATTTTGGGATTTAAGCTACTCAATTAAGGATAATTTATGTGATTACATCACTTAATGACGATGATTTTTGGGATATTGATGTGGAGAAGGTTATCAAATACATATTAGATAACTGATTTTTTTATTAAAAAATTATAAATGCGAAGATGGTACTAAATAAAAAAATTTGACTTCAAAATTTTTCGAAAATTGAGTTAGGATTTCTTAGAGAAAGGTGTATTACATTGATTATTATATTTGAATAAATTTTATTATGTTGATTTTAGTTTATAGTATAAATGACAACTTTGAGTATCAAGTATTATTTGAGATTCGGGGATCTAAGTTATGATTTTTTTAAAATAATAATAATAATTCAATACTTAGGAAATATATTATAAGTGATAGGTAACACTAATATATCGAACTTTGATTTGAAGAATAGGAATGGGGTTTTAGTAAGTTGTCTAGTGATTCAACTATTTTTTTATAATTATTGGTGTAATAAAATATATCATGACATTGGGTGAACACTAGACGTGACAATAAGATATTTTTAATTGCAAGTTATAAATTAAGGTAACAATAACTTAGCAACGGTGTTATTTTTAACCAATAAATTAAAAATATGTCATAATCACTCGAGTGAATCATGTAAGAGTTAATTCAGTAGCTCAAGTAACCCTAGAGAGAGAATTTTTAAAAAATGCTCTCTCCCTTCTGTTACCTTCGTTTCTGCGGCCAACCCTTTCCCTTTCACAGTGCCTCGTGATTCCCCTTCATCGTCGACCACTCTCTCACCACCGAGCCCGGCGCCGACCGTCGGTTGCCGCAAAATCGTTCCTCAGTTCTACAGCCTCGTCCTATTATAGTCGGGGCGTGTTCCGCTTTTTGTTCGTGTCTTTACTACAGATTCATTCTTGCACACATCTGGCATATCCTTTCTCGCGTGGGGGCGCTCGCAGGTCAAGCGGAGTTCTATGACATACTCGCTAGCAATGCATGCTACGATGACATGGAGAAAATCCTCTGTATCTAGGCTAACAGCACGAGATGAAGTGATACACATTGAACACAAACTTTTGACGTTGCGGCTGGGAAATGGGGGCTGTTCGATTTGGTGGGAAGAAAGAACCAGGAAGTCGAGTTACATGATGGACTTTGATCGTGACGAGGCACGTTGGATAAGCCTAAGATTCCATGACTTCATCAATAACCCCCTCTCAGACCCAGATTTCCATCGATACAGGGGCAGGAATGCGGTCTTCACTCTGCAGAAAATTAATAATAAACGTGGAAGATTCATCGAGGTGTCCAAATTCTGTACAAGGGGCAAAAAACAAAATACAATCGTGCCCAGCGGCTATAATTCAGGGGATGGAAGAATATTTCGATTACCTTGGGGAAGCTACTGTCAGGGAGTTATCAGAAAAAGATTCAACAATCTATTCTACATTGTGGCTTATACCCGCTGAGAATCAAATAAGTTAAACAGGATGATAGAACAATAGAGAGGGAGCTTAAACAAGGGTAGTTGACAGCTATGGAGGTTAGTGGTAAGCAAAGAAAGGAGATGAAGTGTCATGAAGCAATTGATGTTACCAAAGGTAGGGTGAACATCTCCTGGGAGCTTATTCAAATCGTTCTTGGGAAATCTACAAATAAACCGGTTGAGTTATTTCTGTTTCAAGCCAACAAAGCAGTATGGTGGCCATCGAATTCTGATGAGTTAGCATACTATATTAAGCTGAATAGAGGATTCTTCGATAATGGGGTGTCTTTGGATTTCGAGGAGTGGAGACCGGATATTAATACGTCAGATATGGTAGACAAATGTTGCAACAGCTGGATTCGAATTTATGGGATACCTTGGAATCTATAGTCGCAGGATACATTCAAAATCATCGGGGAACACTGCGGGGGCTTGCTGGACATCAGCGATGATTCAATATTTTTTCGTAATCTGGAAGCAGCTAAGATCAAGGTTAAAGGCATCGAAGGAAGGTTTATTCAGAGTAGGATGCAGATTCCGTTGGAAAGGGGGAATATAGAGATAAAAATTCGGGTAGAATCCTTCGATCCAGTAGCATATGAGCAGTATCAACGGCAAACTTATGCACAAGTTGTGGTGAATGGCAAGAGGACTTTGGCAGGATGGGGCAACATAAATATTCATAGGAAACAGATAAGAGTTGCGGAGTCCATAAGATGTCCTATCAAAGGAAAGAAAGAATCGGGTATACTCGATCAATCAATGAGCACGGAAGCCAGAAGGATACGAGATACATATGGGGACAGCGGGGAGAGGATGGAAGACGCGCAGGGTTCCAGGCATTCGAAGGAACAACAGAATCGTTCAGCAGGTAATAATGAGACATCGACACAACCAAAGGGGGGAAAAGTATACAAGATATTGAGGAAAGTAGTCCCAAAAGAAGAAACAAAATTCAGATGATCCCAATCCATTCACTGACTAATAGAGACGATGAGGAGAAGCATAACATGGGGGTAATGCAACCAGCAATCAACTAGTGCCTATTTATGGGAATGTCTATTGCAGAAGACATAAAAGAGGAAGTGTTTGGATAGAAGCGGGTTATGGCGATGATGTGAAGACAGACTCAGTTCACGTCAACAGCGACGACATCGAGAAGTTGGGGATTCATGATTCAGAGGACAAAATAAAAGGGGAGTTTGACGACTCACAAGATGATTTCCTGGAAAATGATTTTGATTCATCAGATACTGATAGCCAGGGTTCCTTGCGATCAGAGGAGTCAATGAAATGTGTAGAAGAGGCAGCAGTAATGAAGGAGATGTTCTCATCACCGAAATGGAATATGTCTCACACCGAGCCAAGTCAACCTGAAAATGCGAAATCTAATGTGGGATAGGCACTAACCAGTATTCATTCTTCACTTCTAAGCTCCATTCAATTTTACCGGCGTCATTCTCTGTACTGGGGTTGTCTAGTGGTCTGATAGGAGGAAGGGCTGAGAGGGTAGATGTCTTGCCAGGTTACGAGAGAGAAATTTCCAAAGGGCTAGATGTGGAGAAGAATCGGCGTGTTGCAAAGGAAATTAAGGGAGATTGTGCAGATGGAAAATGTGGGGTTGAGGCGAAGATATCGACGAGTCTTTTGAAGAGAGAACTTCATAGGTTAAAGTATGGAATTAACTACGAGAGAGGTTCGTCCTCGAAGAATCGAGACTCTTTGTTATGAAATTTTCTCTTGGAATATCAGGGGAGGAGGGCGACAAAAAGAAGAGAGCTAGTTCGAACTGTCATACGTAAGGAAAATCCGGATTTAGTGGTGCTTTTGGAAACAAAGAAAGAACAGGTTGATAAGCGTTTTGTGACTAGTCTATGGAAGTCTAGATTAATGGATTAGGTCTGTCTACCTTCGGTTGGGAGATCAAGGGGTATACTAGTGATGCGGGATCCGAGAGTAGTGGTGGTCAGTAATAATCTGAATGGGGAGTTCTCGGCGTCAATTAAAATTAGATTGAATGACAACATCAAGTGGTGGCTCTCTGCTATTTACGGACCGGTCAAGCCTAGAGACAGAGAGTTATTCTGGGGTGAATTAGCGGGCTTGAACTCTATTTGTGGTGACAAATGGTCTCCGGGAGGTGATTTTAACGTGGTCAGGAATACAGGAGAAAATATGAACAGTTTCTAAAACACTACGAGTATGTTATGTTTGATAGTTTGATAGGAGAATTGGGACTTAATGACGGTCCTCTATTGAATGCAAAGTACACGTGGTCAAATTTTAGGACTGAGCCGATTTGTTGCCGACTAGACAGATATCTCATCTCCAATGGCTGGAGGGACATTTTTCCAAATTTCAGACAAATGGTGCTACCCAAGATTACATCAGATCATTGTCCTGTGATGTTTGATACCACTAACTCGAAATGGGGACCTGCTCCGTTTAGATTTGAGAACACTTGGTTGTCACATAATAATTTTAAAAATTTGGTCAGACATGGCGGAACAATGGGGTCACTCAAGGATGGTAAGGGTATAAATTTATGAAAAACTAAAAAGGATGAAAGTCGAGATCTCCAGTTGGAATAGAGAGGTTTTCGGAGATGTGGGTGTCAGATACGCGGAGTTGACTTGCATGATAAATCACCTGGATGAGTTAGAAGCTGAGGGAGGCTGGTCTGACAATTTACATACCGAAAGAAGGGCTGCAAAATGTGAACTAGAAAATTTGTTGTTTAAAAGATTCCAAATGGAGAGTCAGAAAAAAGCGAAAGTGAGATGGTTGAGGGAAGGATATCAAAATTCAAAATTCTTCCACTCGTTGAACAACAGAAGGAGTAGATCAACTATAGATAAAGTGGAGTTGGAGGATGGGTCGGTGGTTACGAAAGAGAGAGAGATTGAAGAAAACATTATCAAATACTATACGAAACAATATAGAAAATCGGAGGGGGATGGGGGAGGATTTGATGGGTTGGAATGGTGCCCTTTGGATACGCTCGAAGCAGAGGAGTTGGAGATTCCTTTTTCGGAGGAAGAGATAAAAAACGGTGTTTGGGACTGATGGATCCAAAGCTCCAGGGCCGGACGGGTTCACATTGGCTTTCTTTCAAAAGAGTTGGGATACGGTCAAAGGGGATTTAATGAAGGTGTTCGCTGAATTTTTTGAAGGAGGAGTGGTTAATGGCATTACAAACGAAACATATATTTGCCTAATTCCTAAGAAACAAGAAGCGATTAAGGTTAACGACTTTAGGCCAATTAGCTTGGCAACGAGCTTGTATAAGATATTAGCCAAAGTATTCACAAACAGAATGAAGAAAGTTTTGAGCGGTACAATTGCGGAGAACCAGTGTGCTTTTATCAAAGGAAGACAGATTCTGGACTGTTGCCTAGTTGCCAATGAAGTGGTTGAGGAATACCGAAGGAAGAAGAAGAAGGGTTGGGTGCTTAAAGTTGATTTGGAAAAGGCGTACGATAACGTCGACTGGAGATTTCTTGAATTTGTGTTACAAAAAGAAAGGGTTTGGAGATAGATGGAGGACGTGGATCATGGGGTGTGTGTCTAGTGTTTCCTTCTCAATTTTTATCAACAGAAAGCCGAGGGGAAAATTTAAATTGGAAAGAGGCCTTAGACAAGGGGATCCGTTATCCCCTTTTCTTTTTAATCTAGTCGTTGATGTTTTGGGGAGGTTGGTTGACAAGGCAAAGGAATTGAACGAAGTAAGAGGAGTTGTAGTGGGAAGGGGAAATTTAGAAATTTCACATATCCAATTTGCGGATGATACATTGTTTTTGGTACAATCAGAGAGGCATGTGATGGCATTAGTGGAAATACTCAATTCTTTCGGGCTTAAATCGGGCTTGAAAATTAATTTTGAAAAAAGTGTTGTGTTGGGGATTAATGTTTCGGAAGAGGAAGTCGTTGGTTTGGCGCAAGCAATTGGGTGCAAAAAAGATGATTGGCCAATTAAGTATCTCGGGGTCCCGTTGGGAGGTAAGCCTACGACCTTGGAGTTTTGGGAACCGGTCGTATCCAAAATGGCAAAAAAATTTCAAGTTGGAAGAAGGCATTCCTATCAAGGGGGGTCGACTAACTTTGATAAAATCAGTGTTAAGCGCAATGCCATCTTACTTCATGTCTTTGTTTAGAGTGCCAAGTCGGGTGGCCAAAAAGATGGAAAAAATGGTGAGGGATTTTTTGTGGGACGGAGCGGACGAGGATACGCATTGTCATGTTGTTAGATGGGAGCAGGTTTGTAAACCAAAGGACAGAGGAGGACTGGGATTGGGGAATATTTGTTTGAGGAATAAAGCATTACTAGGGAAATGGTGGTGGAGATGTACAAAGGAAAAGAAAACGTTTTGGAAAAAAGTTATAAAGAGCATTTATGGTCTTCAAGATAATGGGTGTGACTTGGGGTTGGCCAGGAATGCGACTTTTAGAAGCCCTTGGAAATTTATTTCTCGTTCTTACCCGGCATTTCATCAATTGAGTAGGACAGTGTTAAAAGAGGCAATATCATTCGGTTATGGAAGGATGATTGGGGGGGAGGGGGTCCTTCGTTCAAAGAGCGATTTCCATCTTTGTTTCGGATATGTACCGAAACTAATAAACCTATTTGTAGCTTTTTAGAGGTTGTCGATATAGGAGTCAATCAAACCTTTCGATGGAATGTGCGTTTTAGAAAAGATTTAAATGAGATCGAGCTGGGAGAGTTCGCTAATCTATTAGGAGTCTTAGATGCAATCAGGTTAGAGTTGGGATTAGAGGATTTTAGAGTTTGGTTGGGTGACTCTTCCGGTTCGTTTTCCGTCCGATCTTTCTATGATTTTTTCTTTCCCATAATTAAATTTCCCTATATTCTCTTGTTATGACAATATCTGGAAAGTACCTATCCCGCATGAGGTTCAAATTTTCTCGTGGAAATGGTGATTTTGGTCACGATAGATTTGGGTACTGATTTAGAGAAGTTTCGACGTCATACTTTAGTTTAAGTTATATTCTGCTGCTTTTGGTTAAGATAGTTATATATTTCCATTATTGGGTTGTAATGACGATTATATTTGTTTTTATGGAATAATTTTATGGAATAAAAAGACTGGTGTTTCGAGTTATTTATGTACTACTAAGGCTTGATGTTCTTCAAAATTTTTTGAAGAGCATCGTCGATGTCGTTTCTCGATTTCAAGGTGTGAAACCTGTTAAACCTTTTAAGACCTCCTCAATTGTACAGTCTCATACATGCACAGACTTGGAATCCCTCTCATTCTAGTGTAATATCGGTTTATTAATATTCCCCTTCGCCTAGAAGCCTGCTACAGTCTCATACCTGCACAGACTTAGAATCCCTTTCATTCTGATGTAATAACGGTTCATTCATGTTCCCGTTCACCTAGAAGCCTGCCAGGAATCGCTCATTTTCCGTGCAACCTCTTGTCACCATCAATCACTCCCTGTCCGAGACCAACAAGGGCGGCACATGGCATTTGGTTTCTTCCTAAACAACCTTCCTCCACTCAAAAGTTCGATAACTAATTGGTTTTATCCACTTTCGAAATTAAGTTTCATCCTAGTATAAAATCAATATATCACACACATTATAATCCAAAAAACCACATACTACTAACTAATTTTCAGATTTTTAAATATCTCTGTCACATTAAAAAATTAGATCCGACACAATTTCAAGTCCCAAAACATCAAATCAACTTTCACAAGCTTCATACCAAACATGCTTTCAAAAGAACTCAAAAACTGACTTCAAAATTTGAGTTGGAAATAGTTGAAAGTCCGACAAAGTGCCACTAAATATTGACATATGGACTAGGATACTGGGCAATGGATTAAGAAGCAAACAAACAAGTGCCCAGAATGGAAAAAAAAAACTACAATTATACACATATGGCCGTAGATCCTTTTTCTCAAAAAAACACGGAAATGCAGCTGCCAGCTTGTTAAGTAATTGTAAATCAATTAAGTCACGCAGATAGGATTAAGGAAATGTTGCAATGAAAATGGCCCACGAAAACTAACAGAATCTACTGATAAACAATTTTCTCATAATCATTTCCTTCCCTTCCTGTCAAGCTTAGAGGACATATTACACTACAAGTAGAAAAGGGAAAACTCTTCCTAATGTAATAAAAACCATCCTTGCAGAGCTGGGGACTAGGAGTCCTAGGATTGATATACGTGTGGATTAATTACATATATTACCTAAGTGAAATCTTGAGGTTGCTAAAAACCTCTCGTGACTGTTAACTCCCCGTGTTTTCAATCTTGAGCACATGTACCTTAAAAACACGTACTGACAAGGATGTGCACGCTCAAGATTTGAAAACATGAGGATGTGTACGCTCAAGAAAACAAGAGGAGTTAATAGATCTTTTTCATGGAGGATTTTTAACAATCTCATTATTTCACTGGGATAATGTATGTAATTAATTCTATATGTGCAAGCATGCATGGAATTATTTATATTATTTTGTAAACGGTTTCTACACGATGGAAGATATCAAAAAGTATCTGCACAAACATTAAAACAAAAGGACAGTTGCCTGTAAATTATTAGACGATTATGGAGCCAGATCTGAAAAACAAGATGATAGTCAGAGGACCAAATGACATAAACATCTTTGGAGGAAGAAAGTATAAAACGCATAAATACATACATGATGATATATATAGCAGAGGCATTCAGGCATAAATCTCAAATTTGCCGCTTCTCCCCAAATAAGAAGATATAGACCCATATATAATAATTTCCGTTGTTGAACTTCTTGTTGGATGGTTGGCAGCCTATTGAAAGAAATTGGTATAAGTTAAAAAGTAGCTAATGTAACTAGAGACAGATGCGAGAGAAATGTTAGAACAACCTTTTAAACCCTTTCCTCCCCAGAATATGTACAGTATTTACAACACGACAAAGATTCTGGTCATAAATTGAACATAAACACAATATTTCACTCACCATAAGCTACTCTTGCGACCAAGATACTTGCACCACTTCTTGTAGTTCTTGAAAAGTTTTTTCATAACTTCAGTGAGTGCACGATCATCCAGCTAAAAGACATCATACAAGAGAACTCTGTTACAAAGTAGATCTCATATGCATTAAAATGAGAGTACAATGAAAAGGAAAGCACGATACTTTCGGCTGCTGATCAGGATTTGGTTGTCTAATGTGCACATTTGCTAGCAATAAAATCAAGTGTTCCCTCTGGTTTGCCACATTATCTTTCTGCACTCAAGACAACATGCAGAATATAACCGTATGAAAACAGTTTATGAGGATTTGCCAAATATGTGGCTTCATCAGAACAAGTAAAGCAAAACTTTGAGATCCCAATTCTCCATCAAAACTATTCAATGACACATAGGAAGATGCTTCATAAAAGTGAAACTTAAATAGTATGTGTCAACACATCCTAGCCACTTCCATGTTGCAATTTACTGCTAAGAACTATTAAAAAAACACTTATAACAAGTTAATATTTATAAAGCTCCAAATACATATTATAGGATTTGACAAGACTGCAAATTCTTGTTACAGAAACGAAAATTTTTGCAAGAAAATTTTAAATTTTTTCAGTGGATGCATAATTTCAATTAATGCATTCATTAGTTTCTATTTCAGATACGTATCCTTGACAAATTGTGAGTGGAATTCTTGAGAATTGAAGTTTTCCATGTGTGTGCCTCATTGTATCCCATATCTAGGTCATAAGTATTGAATAAACATGATACAGCACATTTCAGTACCTGAAAACCAAACATCGCCTGAAGCCAGTCTAAAATATCTTCGTCCACTTTCTTATTCAGTCCCTTTGGCCTTGGAAGACCTCTTGTATTACGAAGTGCAGCAACAGATGCTTGTATCTGTCAAAGAGAGAAGCAACTAAATTCCGGAAAAAAAAATGATGTTAGAAAATCTGAACTCCCGAGAAAATGAAGTCCCACCTCAGGGTATCTCATGATCGCTTGATGTGAACTTTCAGGATCAAGAGGAAGTATATTGTATGGAACATATATCTGAGTCTTCTCAGTGACCTTGGTGTGTTTTTCTAAAATCTATACGTAGAATGGAAATAAATCGGAAGGTTAACGTGTGGTTCTGGCAATTTAACATATACGATCGGCGATGACATGTCCATAGAAGGAACAAGAACGGAAAAGATTATCATCAACAACAGAAGCAGAAAATCTATGGCTCGATACAAAAAAGTAGAAGAATCATAAGTTGTTTGACAGAATAGCGAAACATTACCTCATCATCTACTTCAACAGATTCTGTTAAATTAACTGCCTTCAAGACATCAAACAGCACTGCAGCTGTTTGATAAGCTTTTGTGAGCCGAGCACTGAATCAAGAGTAAAGATTATTTAAAATATGTGGGATAAATAATTGAAATTAAATATTTTTAAATATTTTGGAGCACTTTACCGATCCGCTTTATCTGCAGCATTCTGCAAAGCCTCAATGTACTTCCTGTAGTAATGCTGATAAAAACTCTTCATTTCACGTGCATCACTTCCTTTCCTTGCCTTCAATGTTGTATCATTTTCCTACAGAAAAATTACCAAATATCAGAATTTTCTTATAGCAAACTACCCAGCATCAAAACCTAGACATATAAAGACTCCAGCCTTGCCTTATGTTACCTTTCCCATGTTAAAAAAAGGAGCCCAAAGAACAAAATAACCTGTCAAGCAGGATACTGGGCATTCTCAGCTAATTATCAGCATTCTTAAATATGCATTTTAAGCCATTCAAATAAAGGAATTTCCGCCAACTGTGATTCTTCTCCCAGATTATCACCTAAAATATGGTCATAATTTTTGGGGAAAAAAATAGCATTCAATCTGTAGCTGATTGCATCAACACCCAAATTTGCCTCCCTAACACTGGGATATGTCATTCTGAGTCTTTACATGGTACAGATACCAGACAGATCAATCTATCTTTTAAACAGTCATGGATGGTGTTCTCCTTGCAAAGTATTTAGACTACAATAAGCTTTAAGATAAACTACTCCGAAATGAGTCAAGGAACTTAAAAGTATGAAAACTGATCCTTACCTACTTGGCCTACACACGAAACTCAAAACTAGCCCGTTTTTAGCAAGATCAACTGTCTGCAGTGTATTTGAATTTCATAGCTTCATCTTTTTTATTAATTACCCCAACCATCATTTTCTCGTACCAATTTCAGCAGAAACCAACAGTTCTTAGATTTGCACCAACTTTCTGAAGTAGTTTTTCAAAAGTAAATTAAAGGCAGGGATCATCCAAGAAAAAAACAGTCCATAATAAAATTTCTTGACCGGTCATTATTTTTTTATCTGTTCATAATTTAACAGCCATTTATGACTTATTTTGTGTGACAAGATTTTAGTTCATCCACGTCAGACAAACAGCCGTCGAACTATAAGGAACCTCTTGCTCTAGATGGGAAAACAATCTTCTAAGAAGTAATGGTACAAGATTTGGAATCAAAATAAAGGAAATTAAGTGGTCCAATATTATTGAAATAATATCAACCTTCTTTTTTTGACACGCAAAAGGTAAGAAACCAAATTGCATTCAAATATGAAATACCCTTTCGAGGCGTTGAAGGAGTGCAGTTTTAAATTGGCGTACTCCACGTCCACTAGAAGTTGGATCTAGGCGGTGAGCTTTCTCAAAGGCATAGAACCGACCTGATTCAAAAGCACACATCAATACACATTGGATTTAAAAGAAAACAGTAAACAATCAAAAGAATGCTTCACAAATCAGTTGGGCAAATACATAATAAAATTGTGCAGCTCAGAAAAAACTCAAACAACAAATACTATGAAAGATCAATGTGGGAAGGAATCATTTGTTTTCTTGATTTGAGGCTGGTTGTGTCTAGCTGCAAAATTAGGATACTTAGAAAAAGTTTCCTTATTTCCATCGGATTCAATGCTTCCACAAGCCCTTTTACCTCATTGACACAGTCCGAAAAGTTTCCTTTTCCATCGATTCAATGCTTCCACGAGCCCTTTTGCCAACTCTTGGATCTTAGGCTCTTGAACCACCGATCACATGACACACTCGTCACAAATTTTCTGTTCATATACCCCTTGTCCTAGCACTAGAAAAATTACTACTGCTGATGGTTCTTTAATCACAGTAGCAAGGTTAGGTGATGTCGAATTAAGTCCATCCATTACCTTAAAACAAGTGCTTCATGCCCCCCAAACTGTCCACTAACCTTAAAATTAACACAAGCATGTATTTTTTCCTCAAAGCAATAAAAGAATGTTCAAGCCCTATTTATTTAATCCATGGCAACGATTGGGTCCATCTCCTATTCCAAATGTTTCTGAATATCGCTGGTTCATTTCTTTTATTGATGATTATAGTTGCATGTGTTGGATATTCTTGCTCAAACATAAATCTGATGTGTGTTCTATCATTCCAAAGTTTCCTGCCATGATTCAAAACCAATTTGGGGTAAAAATAAAAAGGTTAAGGTCTGATAATGCCAAAGATTATTTCAATCAAGTTCTTCACTCCTATTTTCAAAAAGAAGGCAATATCCATGAGAGTCAAGCAAAGTGGACTTGCTGCAAGAAAATATGGTAACTTGCTCAGTATCACTCGTGCATTTTTTTTCCAGAACCATATGCCTAGGTATCATTGGAGAGATGTTGTCTTAACAGCTGTACATTGTTAAAGGCAATATTTGCACTTATATTATCGTCTCAATTGGTGTTTATGTTGTTTCAAAGCAGTTTTAAGCGTTTTGGGTAATGTTTTGCATTGTTTGCAGGGACCAATGTTAAATATGCATTTATGGCAAAGAAGAGGTGAAATGGGAAGGGAAATGATGACGTGAAGGAGATAAAGAGAGGTGCATGGCAGAACAATAAGCACCCCCACACCTAAAAGCCAGTGCGCCAAGAAAAATCGAAGAGCAGAGCAGAAGTTCAAGCACCCCCGCTACATTTGAAGTGCGGCCATGCTGCCAAGAACATTCAGGACATCCCGAGAACAGATAGGAGTGTGCACCCGCGCACGTTTCCTGTGCGGCCGCACGAGCTGACGTACAGAACATGGACACGGCAGATTTTTTAGATTATAAAAGGGTTATAACCCTAGCCGCCGTGAGGGGATCGAGCTAAAAATGAGAGATAAGACGAAAATACAGAAAAAGTGAGAAACGACCGAGAGGAAGAACTGGGAAGCAAAAGAACTTGGGTACGAAGACAAAGAATGCTGCATATGGGTTCTCCGTCTTCATTTCTTTTCTTCTTTTTTTTCTACAATTCTTAGATTAATCTCTGGATTGAAAAACATGATTTGTTTTCCTTTCTTTTTCATTTTGAACTAATTTCAATTATAGAGGAACAACATAGCTTGGTTGGAAACTATGTGTGTGACTTTTTTGTTTATATGATTGAATTCCTCTTCGTTTGTTTGTGTCTTTCCGTTTTATAATGTCTTCAATTGACTGACCATAGATTGATTGATAAAAGAATTGTAATCTATCACTCGAGAAACGGATCTAGAAGATCGTAGGAAACACGTCATGGGAATTTATATAGTTCGAAAGGCATATAACCCCATCGAAGTCCAGGTAAGAACAATCGTTTACATATATCGTTTGATGTCAGATTTTAGATAGCAATATCAAAATCAAAATTAGATGGTAATTTCTATTTATCACTTGAGAAAGGAAATAGAAATAATTTAAGTGCTTTTGCCTAATAAACGGGTTGAATTCATGAATATAAATGTCATCGAGAATTAAACATAGCGAAAAATAAAGTTAAATCGAACCTCTAAATTCTCTCTCTCATCGAATTCTCATTATTTAGGTGTGCTTGATTTTAGTTGCTTGTTAAATAAATAATCCAAACTTTTCATGAATTTCTAAATAAAGTCCTCTCGGGATGCTCACGGCCTCCTTTTGTGATCTACACACTAATCAATTGCCATCAAAAGTGTGTGGGCATGTGTGTTTGGTTCATGGTCATAATCGTAGGAAGTTGGATCCTAGAAATCTCAAGTGTGTGTTTGTTGGTACAGGTGTCAATTCGGGTGGTTCAAGTTGAAGAAAGGGTATAAATTAAATTTCTCAACCGAACAAACCCTAAAACCAAAACCGAACCAACCCGGTCAGATTTTTTAACTATGCAACATTATTATTTTATTCTTTCAAAACACATAATAAAAATAATAAAATTTATTTTAAATACATAATAACACAACATCGCCTAAAATAATTATGTGTCATGGGTTTAAATATTTAAATTTAAGAATCTAATTTTGTAAACTAATAATTACTCCACAAAAGAAACAATTGTTTAGAAAATTCAAATATACAAAATAAATATTACACGATGAAAAATTATAATATCAATACATATACAATAAAAAAATTCTGTAGGCACCACAAAGTAACTTTCAAGTTCCAAGCTCCACTTCATTGTTTTACACCTTTTTGGTACTAGTCAAACCTTGAAAAAATATATATAAATGGGTCGGGTGGGTTCGGGTTGATGAGTGACCTCATTCTTGATTTGGGTCAACCCGAACCCAACCCAACCTAATTTTTTCTCTATTACACCCAACCCTAACCAGATATTTTCGTGTCGAGTTGGCAGGTCGTGTTAATTTTTGAAACCCCTATTTTTTGGGTATTCATCAACAAAAAAAGGCTACAAATGTTATCATCCTCCCAAGAAGTTGTTTGTTTCGTCTGATGTCACATTCCATGAAAATAAACCTTATTTCTCCACCCATCATCTTCAGTGGAGCATCCAAGTTTGGAAGATAAAGAGGTTCCAACCTTACCTAACTTCTCTACTCAGTTGCCAAGCCCACAATTTGTCCCAGAAAATGTTCAAACCCTTGATCATACACCAAGTTCTCAACCAGTCCCAAGTTATGAAATGATCCCTACTCAAATAATACGAGATTGTTTGGTCAGACATATGCAAGGAGGAAAGCTCCCTCGGTCCCTGAACTTGTGCAAGCCCAAGAGTTCACACTGAGCTCTAAACCTGAAGTAACAATCGAAAATCTCATTGCACACAATGAACACGCACCTCACTTAGTAGATGAGACCATAGCATGCACATTCCTATTGCCCTTCACAAAGGAACCAGAGATTGAACAAAACACCGACACTACTCAATGTCCCGTGTCGTAAAATTTGACAATTTTCACCATCATATAAAAGCTTCTTAGTAAGTTTGAACATCATAAATATCCATTCCACACTACATGAAGCAGTCTAATGAAAAATGGAAACAAGCCATGAATGTGAAAATGGAAGTTTGGAGAAAAATAACACTTGGGAGATTATTGATTTACCTTCGGGAAAGACGTTAATACGGTGTAAATCGATATATACAGTGAAATATAAATCAAATGGCACATTGGAAAGCTACAAGGCGAGGGCTAGTAGCTAAGGGTTATACACAGACATATGGGTGGGACTATCAAGAAACATTTGCTCAGGTTGCTAAAATGAACACATTTAGAGTACTAGTATCTTTGGTAGCAAATTATGGATGGTTATTGCAGCTGTTTGATGTAAAAAATGCATTCTTACATGGAAATATTGAGGAATAGATTTATATGAACATTCCACTGGGATATGGAAAATGTAAGAAAGATATAGGAATATAGACTGAAAAAGGCCCTATATGACCTCAAGCAATCTCGCCGGTCGTGGTTTGGAAGTTTTACAAGAGTAATGCAATCCACGGGATACAAACAAAGTCAGAGAGACCATACTATGTTCATTAAAGATTTGAATGCTGGGTTTGTCACTATTTTGCTTATTCATATTGATGACATTTAATTTTTTTTAATAAGAAACAATAATTTTATATAATAATATTGATCATGTTACATAAAAAGCGGATGAGCAATCCGCGAATTCAAAGAAACCAATACACTACCGTCAAGACAATACAAACTTCCAATCCCTAACAACATCTGAAATAGAAAGATGATTGAACTTTGTGATCTTCGTTGTCGACGTTGCAACCCTGAATTTGATCATCTCCCATACCTCATCGACGGAGGCCGACGAGTCGTTGAATATTCTGTTATTTCTCTCGAGCCAGATTGTCCAAAAAGTGAAGTGAACGATCAGATACCAGAATCTCTTTACTCTTGTCCCTACTGGAATTCCGGGCTCAATAATGAACATGTCTCCTGCCCTTCTCGGAAAGATCCAATAAAATCTCAGCTCTTGCATCACCTTTGTCTATATTCTTCTTGAAAAAGAACAATGTACTAGTAAATGATCCTGATTCTCCTCGTGGTTTTGACATAACGTGCACCATTGCGGACTTAAAGCA
This sequence comes from Primulina tabacum, assembly GCF_025594145.1. Classification (NCBI taxonomy): domain Eukaryota; kingdom Viridiplantae; phylum Streptophyta; class Magnoliopsida; order Lamiales; family Gesneriaceae; genus Primulina; species Primulina tabacum. Next base: position 34,754,108 of record NC_134560.1, on the reverse strand, counting down.
CAGGTTGGCCATCTTCTTTGCACCGAGTCTGAGGTAGGGAGTTTCCCCAAAGCCACAATCCACGAGAAAATTTGAACATTTTGCGGGATAGGTACTTTCCAGATATGATCGTAACATGAGAATAGTGGGAAATCATTAAATGGAAAGAAAGAATCGTAGAAAGATCGGACCGAGAACAAACCCGTAGAATCCCCCAACCAAACCCTGAAATCCTCTGAACCCAACTCTAACCTGACTGTATCTAAGACTCCCAGTAGAGTAGCAAACTCGCTCAGCTCGATATCATTAAGATGTCTTCTAAAACGCACGTCCCATCGATAAGTTTGACTGACACCTACATCGACAACCTCTAAAAAGCTACGAATAAGTTTATTAATCTCGGTACAAATCCTAAACAAAGAAGGAAAACGTTCTTTGAACGAAGGACCCCCTCCCCCAAACATCCTCCCAAAACTGAATGAAATTTCCCTCTCTGAAAACCGTCCCACACAAAAGATGAAATGCCGGATAAGAACGAGAAATGTATTTCCAAGGGCTTCTGAACGTCGCATTCCTAGCCAATCCCAAGTCCCACCCATTATCTTGAAGACCATAGATGCTTTTTACAACATTTTTCCACGTCTCCCTTTCTCTTGTACCTCTCCACCACCATTTCTCTAGTAAAGCTTTTTTTCTCAAACAAATATTCCCCAAACCCAGACCTCCCCTGTCCTTGGGTTTACAAACCTGCTCCCATCCAACGACATGACAATGCTTGTCCCCGTCCGCTCCATCCCAGAAGAAATCCCGCATCAATTTTTCAATCTTTTTGGCCACCTGAGTTGGCACTCTAAACAAAGACATGTAGTAAGAAGACATTGCGCTTAACACCGATTTTATCAAAGTCAGTCGCCCCCCTCTTGATAAGAACGTCTTCTTCCAACTCGAAAGTTTTTTTTGCCATTTTGGATAGGACCGGTTCCCAAAACTCGAAAGTCGTAGGCTTACCTCCCAACGGTACCTCGAGATACTTAATTGGCCAATCATCTTTTTCACACCCAATTGCTTGTGCCAAACCAACCACTGCCTCATCCTCGAAATTAATCCCCAACACAACACTTTTTTCAAAATTAATCTTCAAACCCGATTTAAGCCCGAATAATTTGATTATTTCCACTAGTGCCATCACATGCCTTTCTGTTTGTACCAAAAACAACATATCATCCGCAAACTGGATATGCGAAATTTCTAAGTCTCCCCTTCCCACCACTAATCCTCTTACTTCGTTCAAATCCTTGGCTTGTAAACCAATGAGCACACCTATAGAACTCGATCATAAGCTTGGAGAAGCCGGGGAGGACAGAATGGAGAATAAAAAGATATATCAATGCCTGTGGGAAGACTCATTTATCTCTCACACAAGATCAGACATAGCATATGTTGTAAATGTGATAAGCCAATCCATGCATGACCCAAAGGAAACGCACTTACGTATAGTTTACAGGTACTTCAATACCTAAAAGAGAAACCAGGAAATGTATTTTGTATAAAAAAATGTGACAATATGGTACTTGATACTTACACATACACGGATTGTGTTGGATCAATTAATGACAGAAGGTCGACCGCAAGGGTTTTGCACAATCCTGGGAGGAAATCTTGTCATGTGGAGAAGTAAAAAACAAAATGTTGTATCAATGTCAAGTGTCGAGTCAGATTTCAAAGCAATGGCTCAAGTGTGAGTTGCTTTGAAGATTATCTTGGAAGAACTAAAGGTAAAGAAGAGTGAACCTATGAGACTCTACTGTGACAACAAGTCACCTATTAGCATTGTTCACAATCCGTTGCAGCATAATCAGACAAAGCACATTGAAATTGATAGGCACTTCAATAAGGATAAGCTAGATAGTGGCTTAATCTGTACATCGTATGTCTCTTCAGGTCATCAGCTAGCCAATATAATGGAAACGATAGATATTTATTCACCAGCTTGAAAGGAGTGTTGATGTGAAAATATAATCAAAAATAATATATAAAATCAGAATCTTTAAGATGTAAGAAATTATGTGGCATTTGCAAATTATGATAATTAGGAGATCTCTTCATTAAAGGGATTGCAATTTTATCTCTATTTTTCTATTATCTTCGTGTGCCTATAAATTTGTGTTAGTGATGGCAAATAATTATAGTGACATAATAAGTACTTTTTATTTTCAGCAATTACGTTCTTCCTGTTCGTTTAACAAAATCCCACGATTAAGGATTCTAGATAGAAAACCCTTTGATTAAGGGATCTTATTTTTAATTCGTTCCATCTTTTATAACTACTACCTGGGGTTGTCTGTAAATTCAGTTCTGTTGCACAGAAAATCTCTTCTTATTTTGCTTTCTTCTTCCACGTAAAAAGATTTCAAACTAATAAAAGTTATTCTTCTCCAGATGGTATCAAAATGGGAAATTTAACACCTTCTCACCTTTATTTCTATTTTTTTTCCTTGGCCCACATCGCCACAGTTTCTCCAACCTTTCATCTTTATTTTTTTCTGATATATAAGTTTCAATAGCCTTTTTACAATTTTCTACTATATTTCCACAATGAATAAACCGCTTCCTCCATCCCTTCAAGATCATGGAAAACCACCCTTCAAGGATAACAGCAAGGCAGCAACTCCATAACATCTAGCCAGGAAATCAACTTACTGGGAATTAGACCAAAACAATGAGATGCTGGTTACGAGGCCAGGGACGAGGAGACTCCATGATTGTGTCATGGTCATAGTCATGGTTGTGAGGTAGACTATCATGAAACTTTTGTGCTGATAGCAAAGATTAACACTGCAAGAACTTGATTGTCCCCAACTACCAGCCATAATTGGGAATCACAATAGTGAAATATGAAAATTGTCTCTCCAACCCACATAAGATTTAGTGTAGTTGATAGAAACGTGTGCCGATTCAAAAAGGTTTTGTATGGCTCAAAACAGTCTCCACATGCCTGGTTTGGAAGGTTTACCAAAGTAATGTACTAATGTCAGCAACCTATTATAAACAAAGTCAGAGAGACCACACTTTGCTTCATCGAGCACTCAACATGAGCTTTGATAGCTATGTGGAACCAGAGATGTTGAGGAAAAAAAAAACAAGTATTAAATCGGTACTTAATCAAGGAGTTCGAATTACCCAGTGATTCCCAGAATTACATCGGATCATTACCCAGTGATGTTTGATACCATGAAGTTGAGATGGGGTCCTGCTCCATTCAGATTTGAAAATGCTTTGTTGTCTCACCATAAGAAGGGGTTTGGAGATAGATGGAGGAGGTGGATTATGGGGTGCATGTCTAATGTGTCTTACTCGATTTTCATAAACGGAAGGCCAATGGGAAAATTTAAAGGGGAGCGAGGCCTTAGACAAGGGGATCCATTATCCCCTTTCCTTTTTAATAGAGTCGTTGATGGTCTGGGGAGGTTGGTAGACAAGGCCAAGGCATTGAATGAAGTTAGAGGACTCGAAATAGGAAGAGGGAATTTGGAAATTTCGCATATCCAATTTGCGGATGATACTTTGTTTTTGGTTCAATCAGAGAGGCATGTGATGGCATTAATGGAAATTCTCAATTGTTTCGGGCTTAAATCGGGCTTGAAAATAAATTTGGAAAAAAGTGTGGTGTTGGGGATTAATTTCTCGGAAGAAGAAGTCAATGGTTTGGCGCAGGCAATTGGATGCAAAAAAGATTCTTAGCCAATTAAGTATCTCGGGGTTCCGTTGGGAGGTAATCCTACGACTTATAACTTTTTTTTTGATAGGAAACATATATTTTATTTAATTATAAAAGACCATTACATTGTAAGCGGAAAAGTTTTCCGCAAAATAAAAGAGTAAAACAATCAAATTAAAACGTTACAAACTTCCAATCCCTAACCACATCTGAAATAGCTAGATGACCTAGTTCTTTGATATTTCTTGTTGCCTGTGCCACCCTGAATTTCAGCAATTCCCAAACTTTGTCCTCCGAGTTAGACGAGTCATTGAAAATTCTGTTGTTTCTCTCGAGCCATATTGTCCAAGTAATATCCAAAATGGCAAAAAAACTATCAAGCGGGAAAAAGGCTTTCCTTTCAAGGGGGGGTCGACTTACTTTGATACAATCGGTGTTAAGCACTATGTCATCTTACTTCATGTCTCTGTTTAAAGTGCCAAGACAGGTGGCAAAAAAGATGGAAAAAATGATGAGGGACTTCTTGTGGGATGAAGCTGACGGGGACACGCATTGCCATGTTGTTGGGTGGAATCAGGTTAGTAAACCGAAGGACAGGGGAGGACTGGGATTGGGTAATATTTGTTTGAGGAACAGAGCGCTACTGGGGAAATGGTGGTGGAGAGGTTCAGTGGAAAGGGAGACTTGTGGAAAAAAGTTAGAACAAGCATTTATGACATCCAAGAGAATGGGTGGGACGTGGGATTAGCCAGGAACTCGACATTCAGAAGCCCTTGGAAATTTATCTCTCGTTCTTACCCGATTTTTCATCAATTGGTTGGGGCGGTGCTAAAAGAAGATAATATCATTCGTTTTTGGGAAGAAATTTTTTTTTTTTTGGGAGAGGGGGGTTCAATCATTTCAAGAATGATTTCTATCTCTGTTTCGGGTATGTACCTCAATTAATAAATCGATCCGTAACTTTACAGATGTGGTCGTTAGTGGAGTCAATCCTATCTTTCAATGGGGCGTGCGTTTTAGAAGAGATTTAAATGAGGTTGAATTAGGTGAGTTCGCTGAACTTTTAGGGGTCTTCGACAGTGCTCGAGGAAAGAGTGGAATAAAGCATTGATTGTTACGAAAGAATGCGTTAATATCTCTTGGGAAATGGTAACAGAAGCAATTGGTAAGGCCGTGATGAAGAAGATTGAGATTTTCCCCTTCAAGGCGAACAAAGCAATGTGGTGGCCAAATAGCAGGGAGGATTATGATTTCTACCTGAAAATTAATAGATGCTTTTTCGAAAAGAGGATATCCTTGACTTTTGAAAGATGGAGGAGTGACATCAACACGGAAGAGGAAGTTTGGGAATGCTGCAACAGCTGGATTAGGATCATTGGTTTACCATGGGATATGTGGACAACACAAGTGCTCAAAAACATAGGGGATACAATTTTCTTCAAGGACTTGGCAGCAGCTAAAATCAAAGTGGTGGGATTAGAAGGGGGCTTCATTAATAGTTCTTTGGAAATACAGACACCACGCAGTCCCCTGATTGTTCGCATTTATGTAGATTCGATCAACATTTCAGCGTATGATATTTACGAAAAAAGATCCTATGCACAAGTAGTGGTGGATGGTGCAAGGATGATAGCTGGATGGGGAAGAGTGAAAAAACCTGTTGCTAATGATACAGGTATTCTGGAAAATGTTTGTGTAGTGAATAATCAGGAAGATTCAACAAATTGCAGTCAGAAAATTAATGAAGAAGATGCTGGACAACAGATAATACATGGCACAGATATGGTATCGGGGGGAGAAATTCCTTCGATACACCAGGAACGGAAATACAGCAATACTCGACTCATTCAAGGAATGGAAGTGTTTGTTGGAAATCAGCAGGAGAAAGGGATTAGGGGAGCTAAATCAAGGGGATCAGAACCAATGTGCGGGGGAAAACATATTAACATTCTCAAAAGGATTAGTCAGAAAGGGGTGGAGCATTTCAACAAGGGATTGGTGAAATCAATGAACGGAGTACACAATGAAAAGGCACAGCAAGATGGTTGTTCACATGATACATGCAAACAAGAAAGGACATTCGATGTGGTTTACACAAGGAAGAAATCAAGGCAGAATTATGGTGGTTTTACTACAAAGGATGATGATGTGAAGAAGACAAATACCCAGTGGATGGATGATGGACCATTGCATACAAGACAGAGTGGTACATGGGAGGACAGGGATTTAACAATGGATCGAGGAAGTGCTTTGGAAGAGGATAGCGAATACAGTGATGTCGAAACTCATATTTCAGAAAGCTCAGACGCGATGACACACACCAGTTTGGGATTGGAGGACATACGAGATATCTTCGCAACAAACTCTGATAAGGTACATAACAAGAATATTCAATCTCATAACCAGGTACTCAATATTTCACTTGATCCTTCTTCGTCTTTTTCATTCAGTCGAGTCTCGGGGCAGGGTAGGAATTTAGAGGGTAGGGAGGATTCCATGGTTTGTGATAAGTCGGGTAAGGCGGAGATCAAAATCCACGACGGTAATAACAAGAGTGAGGGGAAGATGATATTGTCTGATCATGAAAAAGATGTTGGATGTTTGGAAATGATGGGAGTACACAGGGTGGAAATGCGGGGCGGGTAGAAGATGGTTGGCAAAAGTTTGAGGGGAGAAAAAGTTTTCCGATGAAGATTCTTTCTTGGAATATAAGAGGGGGAGGTTCGGCAACGAGGAGGGGATTCATTCGAGATATGTTACGAAAGGAAAAGCCTGACTTAGTGATTTTACAAGAAACAAAAAAAGAAGTTGTAGGAAGAAGTTTCATATCCAGTGTTTGGAAATCAAGGTTCATTGAATGGGTTCATCTACCCTCAATTGGTAGATCAGGTGGGATTTTGGTCATGTGGGACCCTAGAGTGGTGTCCATCTAAGATAATATGATTGGGGAATTTACGGTTTCAATTTGTATTGAAAAGGAGAAAGACATAGGAAGCTGGTGGTTTACTGCAGTTTATGGCCCATGTAAAGCAAGATTAAGGAATTTTTTTTGGGATGAATTGTCGGGTTTGCGAGTTTTGTGTGGGAATAGATGGTGTTTGGGAGGGGACTTTAATGTTGTGCGATCTTTAACCGAGAAAATAAACAGTTACACTCAGACAACAAGTATGGATTGCTTTGATACGTTGGTGCAGGAATTAGAATTGATTGATCCCCCACTTTGAGGGCTACACCGATTTGCAGCAGACTAGACAGATTCTTGTTCTTGGGAGGGTGGATGGAATTATTTCCATTCCATCGGCAGTATGTATTGCCTCGAGTAACATCGGATCATTTTCCAATTGTCTTGGATACACAAAAAATGAAATGGGGGCCGAGTCCATTTAGATTCGAAAACATGTGGCTGAAACACAAGACTTTTAAAGAAAATTTTTCGACATGGTGGAATAGCACACAATTTCAAGGTTGGGAGGGATATAAATTTATGAAAAAGCTCAAGTCCGTTAAGGAACATATCAAGCTATGGAATGGCGAGGTGTTTGGGAAGACTGAGATGAGGGAGGCCGAATTGAAAAACAGAATCATTGCTTTGGATGAGATAGAGGGTAAAGGGAGGGGGAATGAAGAAGGGCGGAATGAAAGAAAATTGATAAAATGTGAGTTGGAAGAATTGATGTGTCGACGAAATCAAATGTTATATCAAAAAGCAAAGATAAATTGGTTAAAAGATGGAGATCACAACACCAAATTCTTCCATTCTCTTCTTAATCACCGAAGAAGCAAAGGAATAATTAATAGACTGGAAAAAGAGGACGGGGTGGTTGTAAAGGATGAGGATCAAATTATCAAAACCATTCTAGAATACTTCCAGTTACTGTACAGCAAGAGAAATGCAAGAAGATTTGGGATTGAAGGTGTAGAATGGAGACCTGTCGATGTCGATATGAGGGCTGAAATTGAAAATCCATTTCTCGAGGAGGAAGTTAAGAAGGCTATTTTCGAGTGTGACAGATGCAAAGCATTGGGCCCTGATGGTTATACATTTGCATTTTATCAGGATTGCTGGAAGTGGTCAAGGGGGAGTTAATGAAGGTTTTCGAGGATTTTTACGAAGGGGGGACCAAAAACGGGATAACAAATGAAATGTATATATGTTTGATACCAAAGAAACATGACTCACTAAGGGTCAAAGATTTCAGGCCCATTAGCCTCACAACGAGCTTATACAAGATAATCGCTAAAGTTTTGGCTACAAGGATGAAAAAAGCCTTGTCACATACATTATCCGAATCTCATAATGCATTTACTGAAGGAAAACAGATTTTGGATTGTTGTTTGATTGCTAATGAGTCGGTGGAGGAAGGGAAGAAGAAGAAAAAGAAAGGTTGGGTCTTGAAAATTGACTTTGAAAAAGCATATGACAATGTGGAGTGGGATTTCTTGGACTTCGTGCTAGAGAAAAAGGGATTTGGAGAGAGATGGAGAAGATGGATAAGAGGATGCGTATCTAATGTTTCGTTTTCCATCATGATCAATGGGAGACCGAGGGGGAAGTTTAAAGCAAGTAGAGGGCTTCGACAGGGAGATCCATTGTCACCTTTTTTGTTCAACATGGTGGTCGATGTCTTGGGAAGTTTGGTTGATAAAGCAAAAGAGGCGAACTTAATCAAAGGGTTCGAAGTGGGCCGAGAGAAGGTGGAAGTATCACATATACAGTTTGCGGACGACACATTGTTTTTCGTACAAAAGGAGGTACACCTAAAATTTTTTGTGCAAATCTTGGAGTTGTTTTGTGATATGTCAGGACTTAGGATCAATTGGGATAAGAGTGCATTATTGGGCTTATGTCAGGATGAAGTTGAAGAGGAGGAAATAGCCCGGACGTTTGGTTGTCGAAGGGAGAAATGGCCAATCACATACTTGGGAGTCCCTTTAGGGGGGAATCCATTGAAAGTGTCTTTTTGGGAACCAATCTTGATCAGGATTACCAGAAAATTGGCTATGTGGAAAAAAGCTTTTTTGTCCAAAGGGGAAAGAGTAACATTGATCGCTGCGGTATTGAATGCATTGCCTATATACTTTGTCACTTTCAGGGTACCGAAAGGAGTAGCGGCGAAGATGGAAAACATAATGAGAAATTTTTTGTGGGATGGAAACGAGGGTGAATCACACTGTCATATGGTAAGGTGGGAACAAGTTTGTAGACCGAAAGAGAAAGGAGGATTGGGGATCGGAAACATTTGTTTGAGGAACAAAGCACTTTTGGGAAAATGGTGGTGGAGGTTTGGCGTTGAAAACGAACCGCTGTGGAAAAGAATAATAAGGAGCAAATATGGGTTACAAGAAAATGGTTGGGATGCGGGGTTGGCGATGAATGTGACGTTTAGCGCTCCGTGGAAATTTATCTCAAGCACTTACCCGACTTATCACCGACTATTGAGATTAGTGGTTAGAGGGGGGACTAAAATCAGGTTTTGGGAGGATATTTGGTGGGGGGACGTAGCTTTCCGGGATTTGTTCCCTTCTTTGTTTCGTATTAGCTCGGCTCGTAACTTGCCAATATCTTATTTCTTTGCTTTCGACAATGTGTCAAATGATTACTCCTGGGATTTGCATTTTCGTCGGCTTCTCCGAGAGGAGGAGGTTGTTCACTTGTCTTCGTTGTTAGGTATCTTAGAAATGGTTAGGCTTGTCGAAGGGGTAGATGATTTTAGAGTGTGGGAGGGGGATCCGTCGGGGAAATTCACAGTCAAGTCTTTTTTCCATTCATTCTTCTCCGCAAATAATGGTGTCCAAAACTTCGAATTTGACAAATTCATTTGGAAGACACCGATTCCTTCAAAGATCAAAATTTTTTCTTGGACGGCAATTCTTGGTAAGTTACCTACATCAGAGTTGATGCAAAAGCGATGGCCTAACGTGCTCTTTCTCCCAATTGGTGTGTGTTGTGTCGTAATGAGATGGAAACTCAGGATCATTTGCTGATTCACTGTAAGCTTGCAATTGAATTGTGGTCAAGGGCGTTGAATGAGATGAAATTCGTTTGGGTCGTACCGAAGACAACCGCTGATTTGTTCAATACGGATCTCGGACAATGGGTTGGTAAAAGAGGAAGAATTTTTTGGAGGGTGGTGATCCATGGCATATGCTGGGCATCTGGCTAGAAAGAAATAGAATAATCTTTGAAGATGTGGAAGACAGTGCAGAAGAGTGTTGGGAGAAGATCAAATTCAAGATAGTCAGCTGGATTGGAATTAATAAAGATTTTCAGAGTTTATCAACACTAGATCTTTTAAGGGATTGGACTTATGTGTATTGCTAATTTTGAGTTTTATAATTTCCTATTAGTGGACCACTAGTCCACTTCATGTAACTGAAAAACTATTTCAAATTAATATAAGTAAGTTTCTAATCAAAAAAAGTTTATGAAGAAACTCAAAAGAATCAAAGTTGAGGTGTCCAAATGGAATAGAGAGGTCTTTGGAGATGTGGATGTCAGATACACGGAGTTGGTTAACAAAATCAAACAGTTGGATGAAATAGAGGCTGGGGGAAATTGGTCGGATATTCTTCGTGAGGAAAGAAGGGAAGAAGGGAGGCAAGGTGCGAACTGGAAGTTCTGTCGATTAGAAGTTTCCAGATGGAAAGCCACAAAGCAAAAATGACATGGTTGAGGGATGGGGATCAAAATTCCAAATTCTTCCAGGCCTTACTGAATAATCAAAGGAATAGATCAATGATAGACAAGGTGGAAATGGAGGACGAGTATGTGGTTACAAAGGAGAAAAAGATTAAAGAGATCATTATCAGTTTCTACAGAAATCTTTATAGGAAATCGGATGGGAATTGGTGTGGGGGATGGGGTTTGACAGTTTGGAGTGGAGTCCATTAGACATGCTTGAAGCTGAGGAGTTGGAGATCCCGTTTTCGGAGGAAGAGATTAAAAAAGTGGTATTCGAAAGTGATGGATCCAAAGTTCCAGGGCTGGACGGATTTACATTTGCTTTCTATCAAAAATGTTGGGATACGGTCAAATCGGACTTAATGAACGTGTTTGCTGAATTTTTCGACAGGGGCATTGTTAATGGCATCACAAATGAAACTTACATTTGCCTTATCCCAAAGAAACAGGAAGCGATCAAGGTTAAAGACTTCAGCCGATTAATCTGATAACGAGCTTGTACAAGATTTTGGCAAAAGTTTTGATAAACAGGTTGAAGAAAGTCTTGGTTAATACAATAGCGGAAAATTAGTGTGCATTTATTAAAGGAAGAGATTGTAAATTGTTGTCTTATCGCAAATGAATTAGTAAAGGAATATAGATGGAAAAAGAAAAAAAGATGGGTGCTTAAAGTTGACTTGGAAAAAGCGTATGATAATGTCGAATGAGATTTCTGGATTTCGTGCAATAAAAAAAAGGGTTTGGGATCAGATGGAGGAAGTGGATTAAGGGTGTATATCCAACATCTCATTTTCGATCTTTATCAATGGAAGGCCACGGGGAAAATTTAGAAGGGAGAGAGGCCTTAGACAAGGGGACCCTTTATCCTCTTTCCTGTTTAATCTAGTGATTGATGGCTTGGGCCGATTGGTAGATAGGGCTAAAATAGAGAACGTAGTGAGAGGCTGGAAGTTGGGAGAGATAAAATAGAAATTTCACATATCCAATTCACGGATGATACGCTGTTTTTCGCCCAGTCCGGGAGGCATATGATGGCTTTGGTGGAAATACTAAATTCTTTCAGCATCAAATCAGGTTTGAAAATCAATTTGGAAAAAAGCGTTGTGTTGGGATTAAATTTTTTGGATGAAGAGGTCGAAGGATTGGCATTAGCGATTGGGTGTAAAAAAGAGCAGTGGCCGATTAAGTATCTCCGGGCACCGTTGGGAGGCAATCCGAATTATCTTGAGTTTTGGGAACCCGTGGTATCAAAAATGTCCAAAAAACTTGCAAGCTGGAAAAAGGCGTTTCTCTCGAGAGGAGGTCGACTTACACAGATAAATTCAGTGTTAAGCGCAATGCCAACATATTTTATGTCTATATTTAAAGTGCCTATTCGGGTGGCAAAACAAATGAAAAAATTAATGAGGGACTTTTTGTGGAACGGAGCCGATGGGGAGGCGCATTGCCATGTCGTTGCTTGGGAACAAGTTTGTAAACCTAAAGACAAGGGAGGTCTGGGCTTGGGGAATATTCATTTGAGGAATAAGGCGCTTTTAGGAAAATGGTGGGTGGAGATGCTCAGTGGAAAGGGATTCTTCGTGGAAAAAAGTTATCGAGAGCATTTATGGTCTTCAAGACAATGGGTGGGACGTGGGGCTGGCCAGGAACTCGACATTTAGAAGTCCTTGGAAATTTAATTCTCGTTCTTACCCAGCTCGTCATCAGTTGGTTAAGGCGGTGCTCAAAGGGAGAATAGCGTTAAATGAGGTCGAATTGGGTGAGTTCAGCACTCTTTTAGGGGTTTTAGATTCAGTTAGGTTGAGTTTGGTCACGGAGGATGTTCGGGTTTGGTTTGGGGATTCTTCCGATATTTTTTATGTTAGTTCTTTCTACGCCTCTTTCTTTCTAGTTTCCAATTTTCCTTCATTCACGTACTACTCTAGAATAAGGAAAGTACCTATCCAGCATAAGGTTCAAGTTTTCTCGTGGATCGTGGATTTGGGAAAATTGCCGACTTATGATGTGATGCAAAACCGGTGGCCTGGCTATGCCTTATGCCCACAGTGGTGAAGCTTATGTCGGAAACAAGAGGAGAATCAAGACCATTTATTGTTGCATTGTTCTTTCACGAGTAGAATTTGGATCAAAGTTCTGCAAGATTTGGGTTTTGAATGGACTTTGAAAGGCACAGGACTTGTTTCTCATGGAGCCAGGATTCTTTACCGGGAAAAGAATTAGGAGTTTTTGTACTCCGTAGTTCATTGCATTTTTTGGTCAATTTGGTTAGAGCACAACAATAGAATATTCACAGACACATCGAAGTCTACGGACGACGTTTGGGAAAAGATCAAATTCAGAGTTGTGACTTGGATGACAAAGATGTCAGAGTTTAATCACATGATTATCTCAGATCTAGTTAGGGATTGGAAATTTATTTGCTCCCCACGATAGTGTAGTTGTCGTGTTTTTTCCATAAATTGTGAAGTGTTTTGCGGATTGCCCATCCGCTTTTCTTGTAACCTTCTCTATTATTATAATAAAATCATAATTTTCGATCAAAAAAAAACTTTATGGGAACTGAAGTAGCTCACTCCAAACCACTTTATCATTGGAAATTCATCATTGATCGCCAAAAAGATATCAGCATGACAACAAGCAAACCAGTCACAACTCCAACTGAATTGAAGCAATGACTTGGAGAGTTAATTGAAGACCAAGCAGCAAACGAAGAAATGTACCAAAGACTAGTTGAAAAGTTCCCGCAAACGGCAGGCTATAGCATACTCAGTTAGTGTCATCAGTATATTCATGAATGATCCCAAGGAGATTCATCTATAGGCAGTCCACAAATTATTTAGTTGCTTGAAGTCTCACACAGGAAAGGGTATAATGCATAAGAGCTATTCTGAACTAAATTTTGAAACCTACATTAATGCAGACTATACCGGATATCCTGTAGAACAAAGATAAACCTTGAGCTATTGTATCTTCCTCATGATAACCTAATAATGTGGTGGAACAAGAAATAAAATGTAGCAGCCCATTCAAGTGCGAAGCAGTGTATAGGGCTAGTGCACAAGGAGTATGCTAGTTTTAATTGGTGAAGACGGCCCTAGAAGATCTAAGGTTAAATGGAGTAACCCTGTGAGACTGACTGTAACAATAAATCAGCCAGCAACATCTCAAATAACCTAATGCAACACGATCTGCGAAAACACATTGAGATAGATAGAGACTTCATCCAAGAAAAGCTGGATAGTGGACTGATTTTTTTTATGCCTCGTGTTCCCACAAGAGGCCAATTAGCAGATGTTCATGCAAAGGGGCTGAACAAAATACAATCTTTTAGGAGACTATTGGCAAGTTGAGAACGGAAGATGCATATTAATCAGCTTGACAAGGAGTGTGGAAAGATGTGATTATTTCTTGATTTGTGGGCTGATTTAGTGTACAACTATAAATTAGGCTACAAAGGAAAATCCCTTGGTTGAAGGAAACTGAATACTTCTCTTGATTAAAGGGATCTGATTTTTTAATTGTTTCCATCTCTTGTAAGTTAAAACTAGGGTCGTCTGCGAGTTTAGTTAGTGCACAGATCAACAAAGAATTTCATTCTCTTTCACTTCCACAGCATAGAATTTCACATAGCTACCCCAGCTTAAAATTTGAAACTCATTCCATCATAAATTCATAATAAGCAAAATGATTCAAGTCTGGGAGATGATATATGTAAAAGCAAAAAAAGGAGTGATGCTGTAAATAACATTGGAAGCAAGATGATAATTATAACAATGATGAAAGAAAGAAAAAACACTACAAGAATATATCCATATGAAGAGATGTAATTTATTTTGAGACTTACAAAGATAAGCAACCCTGGGATTTATGGGCTCAACCTCATTGGCAACACGAAGAATTGGTGCAATCTCAACAAGAGATGATGGCACCACCTCACTATCCATCATTGTCTCCCCCAAATTACCAACGGTCTGAGTCCGCAGAATCCGCCTCGGTGGCTGCGAATCGGACCCCCTTCTCTGGTAAGCCATTTTAGCTTTAAGCTTTCCAAACACAACTTGATTTACTTTAGTTTACCTGTCAAAAATTATTACAAAAAGTTGTAAGAACTCAGATTTCCTTTAAAGGAACCTCTTTTGAATTAATTAAGTTATTACTTACAGCATATTTACAATAAGATATTTATTTTCAAGGCAAAATATAAAATGTTTCCAAATTCAGATTTCAGGTTCGGGTGAATGGTCTGGGACTGTTTTAAATTTAACCTGGTTACTAAACCCTAAATCTAGACTTTTTCACCAATATTTCCTTCTATCCTGCTGTCCTTTTTCCTTCCCCTATCATGCAATCAATATAACACAAACCCAAGATCCAATCAAGTTGTCATCAAAAAGAACTGCCACATAACTTGACTAATTAGTTTATAATTTATAAGCGTTTAGAGTAACAAGTGATCATGGACACCAAATTATCTCAAAAAAATACATTTAAAAACCAGTGATGAAGTCTAGATCATGAATTAGGAGGGCCGACAACATGTTAAAGCATATAATGCCCATGATTTTTTTGAAAAAAAGTAAAGCAAACAAGAAACAAAATTCAAATTTCTGAATAAATTACAAATACCCCATAGCCGTGACGGATTCAAATAATTTTCACAGTTTTCTTGCACATTTCATACCAAAAAATGGGTTTTGGGGGAAAAACAAACAGAGTCAAAAGTTTAGTGCGAGTAAACATCAAATATCATCAAAGCCACCAGGATCCAATTCAGTAAAATAAACAGCGAACTGATACAAATGGAATATGGGTTACACGTCAATGTGATTAACAAAAAGGAGCAACTTTAATTCATGATATTGGGTCCTCGCAGTATACAAAAATTTAATATAGTTAAAAACAATATCCTCTGTCTGATTTGCACGAAATATGGATTTTGCAGCTAACCAAATCATCTCTTCAGGCAATCAAAACCCAGAAAGAATTAGTTCTCATAATTTAGGGAAAAGAAGACCATACTCCGGGTTTCGTTATTTAATTAAAACTAGTAATCTAACGCGACATGCAGAACCCCTTTTTGGTTTCTTCTTCCCGGTGCTCTTACAAAAAAAAATAACTTAATTGAACAAATCTTTGAACTTTAACCCACTGCACAATTCTTGAAGGCAAAAGAACAAGAAAAAAGAAACAAAACAAAAAATTGCAACTTTATTTTTCTCCCGACTCAACCAAGCAAATAAAACCGCAACAATTCAACCTATCAAAACATTTCCATCATCAAAATTTCCAATTATTGATGAAACATAACCTCCATGCTGAGCATAATCAAGAACCCTCATATCTCTCTCATTTTTCTAACCAACAACAACCCAATTCTGAATAATCTTTAACCGAAAATTTTGATCTGCCAAATTGAAGTGAGAAGAAAATTACAAAGCAATTACAATGGAAATCAATCCCACCAAAACTTGACAGCAGAACTTAAGTTTCTTGGGAAAAAGAACCCATTTCCTGGCCCTAGCGTTGAAGAGACAAGAAAGCTCAGTAAATGATATGCTAAGAAACTTCGACAAGAATAATTAATAAATTATCTTCAGAATTTCATACAGAAAGTAGGAAAAGAAAATTTTTTTTAATAATGAGTGTGTGTGATAATTCAGAAAGGTAGTGCCACCAAACCGATTGAAGGTAGGAAAGCAACGTGCGTAGCAACAAAAGTCGCATCATAATGGATCAAAAAACCAAAAAAGTTGTATAATAATAAAGAAAAACTCATGTTGTAAAAACATTAAAAACAAAAAAAGTTTTTTTTATTTACATTCGAACCCATGCTTGCTTGTCTCTTATTCACTCCAGTATATACGTTGCATTTTGTTACCCTGTTGTTGTTGGACCAACCCAATGGAGTAAACAAGAAGTCATCCTTGCACGGAAGAATGAACATTTTCTTGTGTGTGATATAAATATAGTATACTCTTGGAATAGTAAACTTATAATTATATATAGTTGATTTTTATAAGAACTTGAGTTAATCATTTTCATAAAATAAGGACGGATACAAACTAGTCCATGTAAGAACTCATTATGAAGTCGTGCTTGTGTGGGCCTAGTTTTGAGCTTGACTAAAACTATAAATGAATCAAATCGAGTCCAATAATATTAAAAATTAAAGTTCAAATTTGAACTTTAATTTACATTTGACTTTAATTTTATGAATATTATTCGACTCGACGAACTCGAAATTTTTTAAATCTTTTAGCTCAAGTTCAGCTCGAAAAAAATTTTGATTTCGACTCGAAATCTTCAAACCTATTCGCGAACTATTCGAACTATTGCTTTGATAGTAAATTTTGATAATAAAGGTTCAAAAGGTTGAAACATTCGAAAAACTCGAAATTTATGTATATTTAATACATAGTTATATTATATTAATAAATTGCTAAATCTCGCGAGCGGTTCGCACACTATCTAACAAAATAATATAAGATTGAGTTCGCAACGAAAAAAAGTTCGAACAAGTTCGAGTTCGGCTCGAGTTTGATAAATTCGAATGCGAATCAAATATTTATCGATCCGGGTCGAAAAGCTAGCGAACAAGCTCGATTCATTTATATCCCTTGGCATGACACATATATAGCATATATGTATATTTTATGCATATAAAAGTTATCGATAAATAGACTTAAGTTAAATATGTTGTTTGTTTTAAAATAAATGTGATGGTATACTTGTAATTTTCATTATGTTTCACCAAATTAATTTATGCAGAGTCTCTATTTTAACAATATCTATACTTCTATACTATTTTATTAAGTTTAAAACCTTAGAGAAACTAACTTTGGTGTCATGGTCTGTTTTAATAATTATTTATATTAATAAAATGTTAAAGTTTTAATGTAAATTATAAGTAGTTCAGCGGATAAAATCATTGGTTCTTGGAGTTTAGGTCTTAGGTTCAATTTTTATTGAGGTCATTTTTTTATTCTTTTATTTTTCGATTTATTTTTTAATTTATATATCAAAATTATAGTGTAGTCACTCGCTATTTCTTATAATTATATTTTGATCCTCATTTTTTTATTCTTTTATTTTTCAATTTATTTTTTAATTTATATATCAAAATTACATTGTAGTCCCTCGCTATTTCTTATAATTATATTTTGATCCTCATTTAAATATAAATAAAATGATTACGTCGATGCACTAGTAGACAGAAAGATAACTCACTATTGTAAGTTTTACTTGTATGTAATTATCATATTTTAAGAAATTTATTATAAAATTTGAATTTTAATTATGAATAATATTATCAGTCTAAAAGAAACAGATGGGAAAAATAGTAAAATGGAATTGAACTTCAGTTTAGTTGAAGAAGGTGACACGGGTCTTTTAGCATAAACGATGGAAGTTTTGGCTTGGCACATCGATATTTGTAATGTGGCGTAATTTACATTACATTGCTTCAAATAGAAAGCGGTACTTGTACTTTATTTTATGACGATTTTTGCGTAATTGTGCTAAAAAGTCTCTAGTTGATTAATTAATTTCTTAGTACACAAGTAATTTACGTGCTTGGAAATTTTTTATATTCATTAATTAATTAAAAAGAGATCGATAAAAGTAAATTTTGTTCACAATTTTTGAATGGCTAAATGGGAAATTACCTTTAAATAAATAGAAGTTGGCGAGGTTGGATAAAATTAATGCCTAACATATTTTTCCACCGCGTCTCATCAAAATAAGGTAATTGATAAGATCGATCGGCAGATAATTATTGAGATACAATAGTTTCGTTCTTAAAATATTTAAAATCGATGAATTGAATCGAGTTTGGTTATGAAACTAATGACTAACATATTTTTCCACCGTGTGTCATCAAATTAAGGTAATTGATAGGATCAATCGGCGGATAATTATTGAGGTACAATAGTTTTGTTATTAAAATATTTAAAATCGATGAATTAAATCGAATTTGGTTTTCAAATAAAACGGAAGACAATCAAAATAATTTTTCGTAGAAGCTAATTAAACATTTTGTTAATGCATTTAAAAGATATGCAATCAATTTGTTCTTGCAATCATCAATTTGCCTAGATAAGATTCGATTTAGTCCAACTGACGTTAAATACAAACTTGTCCCAATTTTATTTTTCTGTTCAGTCATTTTGGAGGTTGGTCATTTGCATTATCGAGCTATGAGATATCATCAAAACATTGTACCTTGCCAGATTTTCAGTTTGGCTAAATTCGAGTTTCAGCTTACATATTGTGTTAACACTTTTACACTTGAGTAAATATGTTAGAAAGATAAAGAAAATCTTAATTATCAAAATCAATATTGCTAGACTTTCTAAACCCAGCAATCTCCAATTTTTTTATAATCACAAAACTTGGATAAACAATGATTTCAACTAACATATTTCTCATTATTTTTGTGTGAATCAAAAAGTCATATTTTCAAACTAATTTAATCAAAAAAAATTCCTCAATATTTAAAATATATCCCCTTCTTAAAATCATAGTTAACTCTCCTCATATAATTTTGAAAGTTTGAAATTAATTAATGTATTAGGGATAACTAGCAAATTTTCTTCATAGTTCATTTTCTGTCATGACACGCTTGATCCTATTTTGATGATTAAACTGATTTTCCTCGTGCATGACCAGACTGCAAATTTATACTGATATGATCCTATACAAGTTAGTTTACAATGAAAAAAGAGGTTTGTCATTTTGACAATCGAGAAAAGAGTTATGTCATTTTTCTAAGGTTGCTGCTGCAAGTTGTCCTAAAATTCAACTATGCATATATGTGTTATAAAAAATATGAAATTTCATATTTTAAACATCAAAATCAGTTTCAAATGCTCTTTCAAGAACAATCGGCTTTGATACCAATTGATAAGATTGATTGTGAGATAATCATTGAGTTACAATAGCTTGGTTCTTGAAATATTGAACATCGTTTAATTAAATCGAGTTTAGTTTTCAAACAAAGTGGAAGACATTCAAAATAATTCTTCTTAAAAATTGATTAAACATTTTGTAAAGTATTTAAAAGATATACAAGTTGAATGTGTAAAAACGTTATTGAAGCATTTTATCAAACACATTATATGCAATATTTTCGGTATTTGAAATACACATAAAATGTTTCAACAATGCATCTTTAAAAACGTGATTGAAGCATTTTATCAAACACATTATATGCAATATTTTCGGTATTTGAGACACACATAAAATGCTTCAACAATGCATCTTTAAAATAGTATCAATATTTTCGGTATTTGAAATACACATAAAATGCTTAACAATGCATCTTTAAAATAGTATCAATAATAAAAAAAAATGCAATAAATAAATAGACACAAAATTTTTTGTGGATGTTCAGAGATTAACAACTACTATATTACTCCTTCTCCTTGGAAAAGATCCACTAGAAGACTTTAACTTGTACAATTTCTTGTGCTAACCCATTTAAACTTAGGAATTATCTCTTGTCCTAACTGAAACTCATAGCACACTCTAGATTATAAACCGCAACCTCACAATCCGTATAATATTTAACGTTTCTTATACCAAAACTACAAACACTATCTTTAATGTCTTTGTGTGATGACTCACTCATATAAATTTTGAAGTTCAACTCTCATGTATATGTGTGAGTGATTGTGTGTGAGGATTTTTACTGTGTATCTTTAATGTCTTTGTGTAAAGACTCACTCATATAAATTTTGAAGTTCAACTCTCATGTATATGTGTGAATGATTGTGTGTGTGGATATTTACATTGTATGTATATACAAATGTATACTCACACTTGTGTTTCCTCTCATTCTTGCTAATTTCTTCATATAAGCTGCTCATGTTTTGAATCTCATTTCAAATCTTGTATTTGATCTTCAAGATTTTGTATTTATAGTTTTGAACAATAATATGAACATGAGACATAAGAATATGACTATTTGGAAAGTTTCTGTTATTTTCCCCTTTCTGACCACTTCTCCCGAGCCTAGCTGATTTTGAGTTTTTGAGGTCCGTTGCCAGTTGGGCTCGTCAGCTAAGCTAGTCATTCAGTTGGCCTCGTCATCTAGACTTAACCAAACGAATAAGGTTTGCTGAAATCAACCTTGCTGATTTCAGTTTGTGTCGAACTGATAATTCATCGTCATTTATCAGCATCTTAAACTCTGATTCTATGAGGGCCCGTGTCCTGATTAATTTTTAATTATCAAACAACCAAGATTTATTAGCGTAAACACCTAAAACGAGTAAAAAAATTCCATTTTGGGCTTATATGGAGGTATTCTGTACTCATTTTATTCAATAATACTCATCTCCATCTTATTATTCTACTAAGGAAGCTGAGTTCAATCAATTGGTTCAAGGAAATATGTCAGTTGGAGAGTATACCTCTCAATTTTTTGCTCTTCTAGCTTACGTACCTCGTGTTTCTAATAGCGATCGATCCAAGATGTCGCGTTTTATGCAAGGACTGAACCGGACGATACATACGTTGGTTATGACTGAGGCACCAACTACTTATGCTGAAGTAGTAGAGAAAGCAAAGAATATTGAGGCTAGTCTGATTTGGGGAGGATCGCAACAAGTTTCATCTTTTACTTCCCAAGGATCTGTGAGAAACATTCAGATGCCAGTGGGCATACCGTCTCCGCAACCATATCAGCCACCTAAGAAGCAGACATTTAAGGCTAAGGGAAAGCAGTTTAAGAAGAAGTTTTACAACAGTTCACCTAGTTCAGACAGTTCTCGTGGAGGAAGATCTAGTGGTTATGTTCGAGATTCTTGTGGGAGATGTGTAGGTAGACATCTTACTGCCCAGTGCACAGGAGTTCAGGGAGAATGCCATAGATGTGGATTATCGAACACTCACAGATTTAGACATTGACTTGTTAATAAGATTTGTAGATCATCATATCAGCTTTGTAATACATACTGAATCGTTTAATTTGGATAATCGAGCCGACCAAAATACTGCAACTGCTCATGCCAAACTGATTGTTGTTTACGTTGCAATCATTTTGGTTTCTCAATCATTAGTTTTCCTAGATAGAATTTGATTTAGTCCAATAGACTTGAAATATTACTTGTCCCAAATTGAATTTTATGTCCAGTTGTTTTAGAGTCTGGTCATCTGCATAATCGAGTCATTAGATATCACCAAAACACTGTAACTTGCCAGATTTTCAATTTGGCTAAATTCGAGTTTCAGCTTACATCTTAAGTTAGCAATTTCATACTTGAGTAAATATGTTACAAACACAATAAAAATTTTGTTATCGTCAAAATCAATATTTCTAGAGTTTCTAAACCCAACAATAATGTTTGACTTGATTTATAATTTAAAGTTACAAATTTAGAGGTTTTATGTTCCATTTTGATGTTTATCAAATATAAAAAATAGTATTTTGAAACTCTATTTACATTTCGGTTTAAGAAGGATTTTGTGTTCAAATTGAAAGAAATGTGATTAGAATTCTACAATTTAAAGTTGTCAAATATATATTGTCTTATAGAAGGATTTCAAGGTAGTTCTTTGCTAATCAAGTCATTCCCAAACTATAATCGAAGTTTTATTATAATGGAGCTTAATTAAGACAACGTTGAACTAATTTCGCTTTTTTATGTAGATATCATAGCCATCATAAATAATGTGTGATATAGATTTTATGACAGCTAAAAATTTCTGAAATATCTAAAAGGAACTTGTAGTGTGCGTGGCTTTTGTGGTTGTCTAAGGAACTTTCGTTTTGAACGTAGTTGTTATATAGATGCAGATTATGCAGATTGTGAAAATGATCAAAAGAACACGAATGAGATACATGTTAATTGTTGGACGATAAAATTTTCTCATGCAGACAAAAATTGTTGCTATCATTTTTGTGGATTCAACAAGAATCATTATAAAAACATGTTTTTATCCATCAATTTTCTTGTATATATAACCCAAACAAGTATGATTTCTAGCATAATTTTCTATAAAACTTTGTTCTTCTTTTATAATTCCTTCGATGTTATCTACAATTTTCTCTAATATCTAGGAATAGAAATATTTAGTGTGAAATCTATGAACGAAATGGAATTATTTGCTCTATTTTATGTAGATTTGTGCTACAAAAATTATATATAGTTATAATGTTGGGAAAACCACGAGTTGATCACGACTTTCAAGTTTACACGATTATGCAATCAAGAAGTATAGTTCATCACAAGACACAACACAAGAGATTACGTGGTTTGGTCAATCGACCTACGTCCACGGGAGGAACAAACCAAGACTTTATTCACAACACTTGAATGTACAAGATATGAGAGTTCTTTCTCTAGGAGCAATAATATTCTATCTATCACTCAAGAACATACACTCTCACTTTTATCCTTGCCTACACTCGTGTGTTCCTTGTTGATTTTAGAAAGCTAGAAATGATTCCTTCTCCTGTGGAATTTTTCCTTCCTTCGTATATGTAGAGCCCAAAATCAGTACACGTAAAACCCATGCATTTATTTAATTGTTAAATCATTTATTTAAATTTAAAATGATTTTTAGTGATGCATGACCTATTTAAATTGTATTATTTTAAATTATTTATGTTTATGTGATGCACATTAAAATATTTCACGAGTTTCATGTTTCAGGCGATTATTCGATGCGGGATCGAGAAAAAGAGACCGGTGACGATTTTGGCACTTTTAAAATGGGGTATCTTATTTTAAGTTAAGAATGAGATATTTTAAATAATTTATTTAGTTGTAGCATTTTAAAAGCCTAATTTGGTTATTAGGTGATTCTAAAATTTCATAATTTTAAAAAAGTGTACATATTGTGTATTTTATTTCAATTTTTAAGATGCTAGTATTTTGTGAGGAGTTAGTATTTTAGTTAGTATTTAATTAACTTTTAATTAGGGTTGATTTTTAATTAAGCAATATTTTAATCCCCTAATTTGACTACACACACCGAGACACACACACACATACACATTTTTAACATACACAACACGCATACACACACATATCAATTCAGATTTTTCATATTTTTGAGAGAAGAAAACTAGGGTTCCTTGAAGCAAGAACAGCCGCCCCTCTCTTTTTAATCTCCAGCAAATTTTCGTGAGTTTTATTTCAAGAAAATCGTTGCACGATCGTCCTGGATCAACCCTCGCTTCTTTCCCGCGTCGAAGTCGTCGTTTCGGTAACGTTAAATATTCAAAAGCACGTATATTCTGTTTTTCCTGCGTCGATCTTGTCATAGTATTTATGTTGATGTTTATTATGTGTAAAATTCATGTATGATGTTCATAGTTTGAGCAGAAAATTGGTTGGATCAGTTTTGAAATAATTTTTAGATCTAAATTTTCGTTTTTCACTGTATTTTGAAAATTGCGATTTTTTGGTCGCGATTTTTGAAAAACTTTCAAAATATGAAACGTAGAACTTTTTGATACCTTCGATTTGATATAAAATTCGAAATATTTGGATAAAAATTGAGTGAGTTATGGTGTTTTTCGTAGGACTGCTCAAACTGCGTTTTCTGAAAATTATTCTATTGATGTGCTTGAAGTTTATTTGTTGCAGGCTTCGTTGGGAACCGTCGGGTGATCGCTGCTGTGTTTAGGTATATGGAGTATGAGTTTGGGATGAGTTTTGATGCTTCGTTTCGTGTCGCTAGTCGTTGGTTGCATTAGAAATCGTAGGAAACAATTGGTGTCAAGATTTGAGTTTATGGGTTTTATTGCGTTGCGTGTGGTGCGTCGTTTCTTTGGGATCGTTTGGGGCGCTTTTATGGATTGCGTCCTAGGATGAGTCTCGATGAATTGGTTCACGATTCGTATGATTTAGTTGGGAGTATTAAGCTTCAAGTCGCGGAGTCCAGTTGCTCGGCGCCTGAGCGGTAACTTTTTACCGCCCGAGCGCCACTCTTTCTGTCAGAGGTAAGGCGTCCAGTAGACCTGGCGCTCGACCGGTAAAATAGTACCGCTCGAGCGCGGCCCCATCTGTAAAAATGTTTTGTTTCTTTCTTATTGTCAAGTTCCAATAGTGAGTTCATGTCTTTTATTTTTGGGAAATGTTCACATCATCACTTTAGGGATTTTTCTGGGTTCGATGTCATGGGTTAATACGATGATTTAACGAGATCAAGTTCCGAGTGATCTAGAATGTCATAAGCTATTTAATTACTTCGGTGGTGAGCACGAGTACCTA
The DNA here is from genome assembly GCF_025594145.1 of Primulina tabacum. NCBI lineage: Eukaryota > Viridiplantae > Streptophyta > Magnoliopsida > Lamiales > Gesneriaceae > Primulina > Primulina tabacum. Next base: position 34,729,507 of record NC_134560.1, on the reverse strand, counting down.
CGTCTAAGCTATGAAAGTTAAGTGCATATAATCATGTTATTATGTGCAGCAGTGACCCCAAGCGAGATCCAACGAATCCCTCAACGCCAAGTAAGTAAGTATGTTCGACGTGCAAAGAAAATACTTTTAAGTTTTTGAGGTATGCTAAATGTCTTGTGACCAATTTATGTATGGGATTGGAAAGCGGTAAAGTATGACCAAAGACCAATCCACCCCGTTAAATTATGAACGGGTTTATATCAGGATTGGAAAGCGGTAAAGTATGACCAGGGACCAATCCACCCGTTAAATTATGAACGGAGATCTCATGTATGTGGCAGTGGATCTTCCCTGTCAGTCCAGTACTATGGTTTAGTCTGATCATGCGTTTTATGTATGGGTCACTTACTTTGAAACATGCCTCTACGCAAAATGATGAAGTTATGTATGTTAAAGTATGTACAAGTATACAAGCATGTTTAAGAAAAGTTTCATGTTATGGCACGTCTATGTAATGAATGTAAGATCAAGATTTTACACGCATGTTAAAGTTCAAGTATGTATATTCTATTTTAAAGTTGCATGTGATTTTATTACGTATTACTTGCTACTTCCAGCTTATACGTGTTGAGTCTTTAGACTCACTAGACTTGATCGATGCAGGTGAGGATGAGTTTGAAGAGACGAGAGGTGAGGACCAGTGAACTGGCTTGGACTGAGCGAGAGGCTAAACCCGAGGACCGCCAAAGTTTTAAGAATTTATGAAATGTTCAAATACTCTGGTTTTTATGTTATTGTCATCATATTGAGGCAAATGATTTAACAAAATTTTAAATTTCGAACGTTTAATTGCAAATATTTTTGGGAACGGATTATGGATGATTACAGTCGAAAAGCTCATTTGGTATTTAAGAAAATTTTTATTTTTCCGCAAAATTTCAAGTAGTTCAAAATACGGTACGTTACAGTATATGTGTAGCTGCTGCCTTTTAGCCTCCCGATCAGTCCTTGAGCTGGCCAACCGCTCCTTAACTGTCTTCTAACTTCCAGTAGCTGCACATACTCACCTACAAACCACCTCTCTAGAGTTTTGGTGACACACGCATCCATCAATCTTCACCTTGTCTCCAAAACAAAAGCTTTCCTAGTTGCTCCTCCTCAATCTCCCAAAGGGTAGATTATCTTCTTTCTGTCAAGTTTACCAAGTCAAGGCATTGCCTAAACTTGGTTTGAGGTAAAGCTTTGGTTAGCATATCTGCAGGATTATCATATGTAGATATCTTCTGAACTTCAACATACCCTTTTGAAATTATATCTCTCACAAAATGTAACTTGACATCGATGTGCTTACACCTTTCATGAAACACTTGATGTTTTGTGATATGTATGGCACTTTGACTATCACAATTCACCACTACTTGCTCTTGCTTTATACCGAATTCTGCCACTATTCCTTTGAGAAAAATTTCTTCCTTAATAGCTTCTGTAAGAGCTATATGTTCCTCTTTTGTAGTTGACAAAGCAACCATTGAATGTAGTGAGGATTTCCAATTGATGGCAGTTCCAAATAGAGTGAAGACATATCATGTTAATGACTTCCTTGTATCCAGGTTCCCAGCATAATCTATATCCACAAAACCTTCCAGTGGCTGGTCTAATTTTTCTTGTTTTCGAAACATCAGACCCAGCTTGATGGTTCTCTTTAAGTATCTCAGGATCCACTTCAGTCCTTCCCAATGCATCTTCCCTGGATTAGCCATAAACCTTGATATCAGACTTATAGCATGTGAAAGATCTGGACGTGTGCACACCATTCCATACATTATACAACCCACACAATTTGCATAAGGTATACTTCTCATCATGCCCTGCTCTTCTTTATTTTTCGGAGAATGGTTCCCGGATAACTTGAAGTGTTGCCCTATTGGTGTAGAAACTTGTTTGGACTCGTGCATTCTGAACCTTTCCAGGACCTTTCTGATGTATCTAGCTTGACTGAGAAACAAGGTTTTTCTCTCCTGTTCCTGATTATCTCGATACCCAGAATTCTTTTGGCTTCCCCCAATTCCTTCATGTCAAACTCAGAGTTCAAGAGCTTCTTGAGGACTTGGAGCTCCTTGTTGTTTGTGCTTGCAATTAGCATGTCATAACGTGTATAGAAATAGGAAGGTAGTTACTGTATCACTTAACCTTTTCATGTAAACGCAGCTGTCAAAAGAGCTCCTAATGAAGTTTATCCTTATCATAAATTCATCAAATCTTTTATACCACTGTTGAGGACTTTGTTTTAGGCCATAACGGGATTTTCTTAGTAAGCAAACCTTATTGATGTTCTTTGCTTCAATAAAGCCCTGAGGTTGTTCCATAAATATGGTTTCCTCAATATCACCAAGAAGGAAAGCAGTTTTTACATCTAGCTGCTCAAGTTCAAGATTAAACTGAACTACTAATTCCAACATCAATCTTATAGATGTGTGTTTAACAACTGGTGAGAAGACCTCATTAAAATCAACCCCTTCGACTTGAGTAAAACCTTTTGCAGCTAATCTAGCCTTAAAATTTGGTCTTTTGTCTTCACTGTTGGCTTCCTTAATCTTATATACCCACTTGAATCCCACCACTTTATGTCCCAGCGGTTTACTTACTAGCTGCCAAGTCTCATTTTTCATTAATCAGTCAATTTCTTCTTTCATGGCTCTCAACCATTCATGCTTGAATTTCCCACTTACAGCTTCGTGATAGTAAGTAGGTTCTTGGAATTCCACGCTTTCAGATGTAACTAATGCATAAGACACCACATCAGCTTGTGCATACCTTTGTGGTGGTCTTATGGTTCTTCTTTCTCTGTCTCTTGTCAGCATGTAAGTACTGGTATCCTCATCCCCGTGTGTTGCTGTATCAAACTCGTCAATTTCAGCAGTGGCTCTTGTTATAGCCTTCTCACTATGGTCTGGAGGTTATTTTGAATCCTTCACCTCAAATTGTGAGCTGGTATTTGGAATAGGGCTTCGCTCAGGGGTGTCCTGCATTAGTCCATATCCCATTTTTGATTCTTCGAACGTGATATCCCTGGTGTTAAAACATCTTGGTCTAGTAGCTTCAAGATTACATACTTTGTATCCTTTGATACCATCTGGATATCCAATGAAGATGCACCTTAAGGCCCTTGGTTCAAGTTTATCTTGCTTTATGTGAGCATAAGCAAGACAACCGAAAACTCTTAAGTTCGAATAATATGATGGGGAACCACTCCAAAGTTCCATTGGAGTTCTGTAGTTCAGTGCTGTAGAAGGGCATCTATTAATCAAGTATGCTGCTGTTACTACAGCCTCCCCCCAAAAATATTTTGGCAGCTTTTCATTTAGAAGCATGCACCTTACTCTTTCAAGCAAGGTGCGATTCATCCTCTCGGCTGTCCCATTCTGTTGTGGTGTCCCCGGGACTGTCCTATGCCTTGTAATACCTTTAATCTTGCATAGTTGATTGAACTGATCTGAAAGATATTCAAGACCATTATCAGTCCTTAGATGTTTCAGCCTTTTGTTCAGTCTGGTTTCCATCAATTGCAGCCACTCCTTGAATTTTTGATAGGCTTCACCTTTGGATTTCAAAACGTATACCCAAAGTCTTCTTGAGTAGTCATCTATAATGCTCATAAAGTACCTTTCTCCTCCATGTGTTGGAGTTCTTGCTGGCCCCCAGAGATCCGAGTGTGCATACTCAAAGGGGCCACTGGTTGAGTGTTTTCCAGTCTCAAACTGAACCCTTTTGGATTTACCAAGTATGCAGTATTCACATGAGTCTAAGGTTTGGATTGAGTCCCCACATAGGAGATTTTGCTTGGATAACTCATTCAATCCTCTTAGACCCACGTGACCAAGCCTCATATGCCACAATTCTGTTACATCTTCATTCCTTTGGACAATTGATGAAGATCCTATGACTGTATTTTCTTGTAGAATGTATAATGAGTTTCTCTTGATTGCTTTCATTACTTCTAGTTGTCCTTTTGTGATTTTAATAGTTCCTACATCAGATTTGAAGGAGTATCCTTGTGATTCAAGAGTTCCTAAAGATATTAGGTTTCTCTTGAGTTCTAGCACAAATCTTACTTGTTGTAGAACTCTATCCACCCCATTATACGTCCTCACTCTTATGGACCCGATCCTTTTTACCTTGCAAGACTTGTTGTTTCCCAAGAGGACCATGCCTTCCTCTGAGTCATTAAGATGTTCAAACCATGAATTTGTGGGGCACATGTGAAATGAGCAGCCGGAGTCTAAAATCCATTCATTCTCTGACAGTTGATTAGTGACAGCAAGTGCTTCAGCTTCTTCATAATTTTCTAGTGCTACTGCTGCCTCTCCATCCCTTTTTGGTTTTTCATATGGTCTATGCTTTCTTTCAGGGCAATGCCTCTTGAAACGTCCTTTATGGCAGTGGAAACACTTGTATCTTCCTTTGCTTTTCGATCTCGATCTGTTCTTCGGATTAGGCTTGTAATTTCGCCTTTCTGGTCTTCCCCGAACAGAGAATCCTTCTCCTTGTATCTCTTCATTTTGGAGTTTCCTTTGAAGTTTCTTGGCATTTAACGCGGCTTCAACTTCTTCCAGTGTGATTGATGACTTTCTTCCATACAGCATTGCGTCCTTGAAGTTCTCAAAATTCTTTGGCAAGGCATTCAGTAAGATCAAGGCCTTGTCTTCATCTTCAAGCTTGACTTCAAGGTTTTCAAGAACATCAAGAATCTTGGTGAACTCGTCAATTTGATCTCCAAGATTCTTGTCATCCCCGATTTTGAAGGAGTAGAGTCTTTGTTTCATATACAAGCGATTGGCCAGGGATTTTGTCATGTATAACTTCTCCAGTTTCAACCACATAGCGGCATCAGTCCTTTCTTTGGCGACTTCTCTCAACGGTTTATCTCCTAGACACAAGATTATGACACTCTGAGCTTTGGCAAGGATTTCATCACCCACGGTGGCTGACATTTCTTCTTTCTTCTTCAAGGCTTCACTCGGCCCTTGCTGTACCAGAATAGCCTGCATCTTGATTCTCCATAACGATAAATCGTTCTTGCCAGTGAACTTTTCTATATCGAATTTCATGGATCCCATTCTGCCGTAATTCTTGATTCGTTGTTATCGATTCCCACAGACGGCGCCACTTGTTGGGAAAACCACGAGTTGATCATGACTTTCAAGTTTACACAATTATGCAATCAAGAAGTATAGTTCATCACAAGACACAACACAAGAGATTACGTGGTTTGGTCAATCGACCTACGTCCACGGGAGGAACAAACGAAGACTTTATTCACAACACTTGAATGTACAAGATATGAGAGTTCTTCCTCTAGGAGCAATAATATTCTATCTATCACTCAAGAACATACACTCTCACTTTTATCCTTGCCTACACTCGTGTGTTCTTTGTTGATTTTAGAGAGCTAGAATTGATTTCTTCTTCTGTGGAATTTTTCCTTCCTTCTTATATGTGTAGCTGCTGCCTTTTAGCATCCCGATCAGTCCTTGAGCTGGCCAACCGCTCCTTAACTGTCTTCTAACTTCCGGTAGCTGCACATACTCACCTACAAACCACCTCTCTAGAGTTTTGGTGACACACGCATCCATCATATAATAATTTCAAGTATTGTATATAAGTTTTATGTGCCAAAGAAAGAAAATCAAAGGTCAGTTGAATTTATGTATGTTTATGTGATAGAAAATATAGCATGTATTTCAAGTACAATAACATTATGTTTAGATCGAATTATTTCAAATTCAAGTTCTAATTAGAATTCGTGTTGAGATACTTCTGAATTCAATGAATTTATTCCTTTTTATTTCTCATTTTAAACATGTTTACACATCAAACTATCAATTTCCTCGATCGATTTTACTATATCTTAAAATATAGTCATTTTGAATTACTGTGCAAGTGATTGAATCGATTTCAGTCTAATTCGATCTACGAAGAAAAAATCACGCTTTATAAGATTTGAACCTACAACAACGGGTTTTGGAGACCCACATTCTACCGAACTAAACTAAGAACGCTCTTTATCAGGATATTCATCTATCAAATCTCCCTCGAATCTTTCGATTATAAAAAAACGTGTTTCAATTATTATGTTTTAGAAGTATACATATAGTAGTAAGTTTAGGAATAAAGGGGACTTATTACACAACATGAATTAATTTTCACTCTGCAATTATTATATTTTATGTGTCACTAATTATTAAATATATCGATGGATTTTCACTTTTCATTGGTTAATTTTCACTCTGCGATTATTATATTTTATATGTGTCACTAATTAGTTAAATATATGGATGGATTTCACTTTCCATTGGATGTAATAAAAATACAACTGGACCACACAAATTTAATAGTTTGGGCACAATGCGGTCCTTCAAGAACTATCTATTCCCTCTAGTGCAACAGAAATTTACGAAAAACCTTTTAAATCAAAAATAAAAATAAAAATAAAAAATAAAATAAAAATAAGAAAGAAAAAAATTGCTATTTTTTTTAAAAAATTTTTGAACCAATTGCATGTCTTGAGTTTTGGTAAATTAATTGGCTGCATCTCCTTGAATTGTCCCAAAGAATTTTCCATATTTGTGGAAGATAAATCATCCCACGAAAAAACAGTAAAATTGATCTTATATTTATGTTTAAATTGGATTTTTATTTTTTAATAATTAAGATATGTCTTAATGTAATAATTTTTTACGTTTTTTCTCGGAATAATAGCATCGGATATTACTGATATGATCGATAAAGAATAATATTTTTTTTTTATATATCCAGTTTAATGAACGAAAATAAAACAATTAAAGGTGCTATTATCTTCTTGAAATACCTCCGTTGGTCCAAAAGCGACTTTGAACAATTCACACATTCGTGTCATCTTGATATTCTGAAGAGTACTCACGAGCTTTGAGAGGTGGCATCCATCTCTAATATATGAATTGACACATGTTCAAGACAAGTACAAATTTTTTTTGTGAGAATGTCTTATATTTTAATTTTATTGGATGAATCTTCGATCCAACCATAAAAACATAATTTTTATATAAAAAATATTATTTTAATTTTCACTATAAAATATTTTTTTAGTTATTTTATGAATAAATATTATGTAATATATGATTTGGAATGGAAAATATTAGTTTTTATGTTCAAAGTATTATTTTTCAAGCAAAAGTATAATTTTTTGTTATTTATGTTATGAAAAACATTGTGTGATATATACTGATTTGAGTGAAAATATTACTTTTTATCAAAAGTATATTATGTAATACATGTAAATTTAAGTGAAAAATATTATTTTTTATGTTAAAATCTTTATTTTTCACTTCAGATATGAAATCAGAAACGTCCCTTACCTCTTATTTTAAATAAATATTACTAAAAAAAATTTCCCATAAAGACCGAATCATACCAAAACATGAATCTATATTTAAAAAAATCGAAATTTGTGATAAAATCCATAAATCATCAATCATAAAAGAATACTTCGATCATACGAAATTCAGCATCTAAACTTTTAAAAAACGAAACATAAATCTCTCTTTAAAATAATCCTCAAAATCTTAGTCAAAACTTTAACTATCATAATATTGCGAAAAACGTAAGGTCTTCGGGAGTGTACTGTCATGTCCGATCCACTCAAGCGAACGAGCCTCCCTCAACATTATCCTCAGCTACGACCATTCAAACCTAGTGACTCTAACGACTCAGCGCGTCCAACCCATATGTAACTAGTAATACATATACAGGCACATGCATCCTTAACAGAATACTTTTAATAAAATAAGCTAGCATACAAACTCGTAAACATATAAACATTTTCGAAAATCATTTAAGCACATAGTATCATAAAGCATTTCCTCATCATAAATCATTTTAGTGAAGTTTGATCATTGAAAGTTACTATCATTTATCATTAATTATCATCTGTTCGATTGACAATCTATAAACCATGGTACCTGGAGGTCCCCGTCAGCAACTCTCGTCATTGGGCCGTGGCCTAACATAAAGTGAGTTCATTGCCCCTTCTTAAGACGGATTCCCACAAATCCTCTGAGTCATAGTTAATTTACATATTTCAAAATATTTTTTCCCTTTTTATTTATAAAATATCATATCCTCCAAAAATCGGAAAATAAGTATTTTCGGGAAAATCGTTCAACTGTAACATTTATCGTAAAAATATCATAAATTTACCATAATGATTTTAAAAATCATTTAACATGTATTATGACCCATCAGAACACAGCCAGGACATTCGAATTACCCAGGACGTAAAATGATCATTTTACTCATGGACTCCAAACTTCTCGTTTTTGACTTTTTCCTAAGTTTCTTGACTCGAGCTTATCTCGAACCATCATATAACCTTATTTTTGACTTCTACTAATTTACTTATGCATAAACTTGTGCCCTTCAATTTATTCAACTTAACCGCTAAACTGTAATTCCATTTCATAACCTGATTTAACTCAAAACTTAATAACTTTTTTCCAAACTCAAACCACGACTTACTAGACCCTAGTCCACCCTCTTGAGCCACGGTCCAGCCCACACAAGATCACGGTCCAGCCTCTTCCCTCAGCCCTAGCCAAACCGCATGGTTTCCCCATAATCGAGCATCACGGGCCCTTTTTCCCATGAGCCACCTTCGATCAACCACTAGCTAGACCAACTCCAGCCCCTTACCCACCCTCCTAGGACCCTACTAGACTGCTCAAGCACCAGCTCCCGCGCACAGCCCACCAGTGTGCCGCCTTTCCCCCTTAATTTCCCCAAAACCGAACCCAACATATGCAATACACCCTAACCAAGGCTCGACGCTTTTCCCTCCCGTTCTAGCCCTTTTTCTATCCTACATAGGACTCCTTTTAGGACTTCTAAACATCATCTCCCTTTCCCTCAATGTAATGGGTTCCTAGGAATCAGAATGCAACTCAAACATGCATTAAAAATTTTGAAACTTCACAATAAATTATTCAAAACGTGGTGACGAACAGATGATGATTTATACCCTTTTTTTCTAGACAAAAACCCACCAAAAATCCGTCGTAGGATGCAAAGGAGTAGAGTGATCGTTGCTGGCAAGAAGAACGAGAAAGAAAATCGAAGAATGAAGGTGAAAAAAATTCGAATCTTCCCTTGACAAGACAAGGAATCGGCCGTTGTTCTCTTCCAATTCACGTAAGTGGTGTGTGTGTTTCGGTGTGCGTATGCATTAGGACTCTTCTCTTTTTAAAAATAAATAATAAAAAGCTTCTTAATCACTTAATTAATGAGTTTAATCAACCCTAATTTTAATTAATAAATTAGGCCCACTAAGATCAATAAAGTCACTAGGTCTCAAATTTAAAAGATTTAAAAATACATATTTTCAAAAATCTCATTTAAATTACATAAATTACTTGTTCCACTAATTAATTTAAATTTGACCTTAAAATGCTAAAATTCTTTAATTATTTAAAATAAATATTTTCTTAATTAAAAATAAAAATTTAGTTTTTAAATCTTTAACACTTTAATCGTTTTCGGTCCTCTATCCCCGGCCAATCGTCGATATTCGCCTGAAAATCTTTAAATAATGAAATCAAGTAAAATTACACAATTAATTATTTATTCAATCAAAATATATCATTCATGCATCCAAAATCATTTAATTAAATTAATTTAATAATTTAATAATTTTCATGCATGCGGTTTACGTAACCGCATTTTGGGCGTTACAGAATCGATCCGTATGAATAATGCACAAAAAACTTACTCTAAAACATATGTATCGCTTCAATTTGATAGCCTTAAATAACGAAGATTCTCGTTGAAAGGAACATTTTGAAAATCAAGTTAGTTTTTGTTTCGCATAGTAAGATTAATTTTTATTTTTCACATGATGAAATTAAATTGATTGTTTGATCGTATCTATAGTACACTATATACTTTTTATCTTTTTGATCTTTTTATCAACATATTTGGTTGGACTATAATATATTATGATATGTAAGATTTATTATTCATCTTAACACATTAATTTATTTTGTCAATAAATGTTGATAGGATAGGAAAAAAATTTAGAAGGAGGTAAATAAATTTTTTTCAACAAATATTTTGGTTTGATTAGTAACATTGAAATGAAATTCTTGTTAATTTGATTTTCCGTATGTCAACATTAAGAACTGTGCAGAAATGGACTGACTAAGACTTGTTTGAACAAAATGACTTGTCAAAACTCAGTTGAGTTATCGAATGAAAAGTAAAGCAAGTAAACTAGAAAGTAGATTAACACAAGTTTGTTTCTGGTTAAAAGATTTCAATATTCCTATGTCACCTCTTCTTTCTCACGGAAAGTCTGCGCTAAAAAACTTTAGTAATTACAAGCAATTTGAAATCACCAAGTTCAGTAGGACTTGACACTGTCTAACTGAAACTCTTAGTAAACTTCAGTTTTAATCAACTTGAGCTGTAAGACCTCTTACTATCAATTACACATATTTCACAAAGAAATTATAAGCATGGATTGATCTTCAAATTATCATATAATAATTTATCAGCGTGTGCTTGTTCTTATCAGCTGTGGCTCTCATAAAGTTTTTTCAAAATGATACAATATATCTGTTGATTCAAAATATTCAAAGAGCTAGAGAGCTTAAGAGGTTTGTCAAACTGATCTTTTTATAGACTTCATCTGCAATGATAATCTTTTTTAAATCATATATTCGTTTCTGATATCACTCATCGGATCATAGTAAGCGCGTCTAGTCTCATCGCCCCATGGTCCCCTAGGTATCGATGATATTGCCTGCAAAAACCTTAAGTTATGGTTAGCGTATAGTACGGTCCCTTCAACTCAGATATCCCGATCGAATCTGTAATCATTGTTATCTCGAGAGTTGCATATGAATTCGATAACGATGTGATGTATCTTTGAGTAATAAAAGTGACATGGTATGTGCAACTGAGAAAACACATTTACAAAATGCACATGTCTTACACTGGCCAAAGATTCCTTGCACTCTTAATTCATCGGATCACATAAGATATCATCACCAGTAGTCAAACGGTGAATTCCCGACTACAATGTATTTGCTCCTACATATTTTGAAACAACTCACAACCTCACCACTTGATGAACCTCAATGGAGTCGGTAAATATATCAAAGTGTATGCTAGTACGTAGAGCCTCTACATTGTCCAGGATGAAAGGACTAACGGTGTACAATCATAACCACATACTATTTCACTCGACAAATGATAACCACTTGGACATCACGAGGGAGGGTTGTTCAGTGAATCATCAAATGATCATCTATCTCTATAAATGGACATCTTCATTCCCTTACCGATGATATGTGGTGTTTACATCACAGATATTAGTATCAAACTCAAGCGATCTTTATCCTTATTTTAGGGGACTGATTCGACTAGAAACATGTTTAGAATATATGGTATGCTTCTTAATGAGTTCATGATTTTAAGTTGTGAGGCAGACCTCGTGGTATCTATTATATATTCAACGACTTTATTTATGCAGCTTGAATGCGTATACAGATAAAGTAAATGTCATAATTGGATAAAAAAGTATAATATTATTAAAATAAAGATCGTTTTTACATTAGTATCAATAAAACTCAAATCACAAGTTGGACGCCTACTCTAACAAATACATGCCTCCGGGATATTTGGATGAACATCTAAAGGGAATATTAAATAGTTTGCCTTTTAGTCACTGGAATGCTTGGTGCGATTAGCTTCTGTGAGGCGATCTCTTTTCACCAATGATGCTGCACGTTCCAAGTTCTTGGACCATCTGATGTCGGAAACCAAAGAAATTTTACGAACAGGGCAATGTATGTGGGCTGTCTGCCTTCAAAGTTTCAATTTTCATCTATTTCTTAATCTTCTGTAACAGTATTATTATTTTTGGTGCATTCAGTTGAATATAATGGCTGTCATTATCATTTTCGACAGCTGTACTGGCTCTGAAGTTTTTTTTGCATCGCTTTTGTTCCTTTCAAAGTGGTAGTCTTTGTTCTGCGTTTATTGTTAGTGACATGTGCCTAAAGGAATGCAGATTGATAATTCCTTGGAGATGTCCATCCAACTTCTTTCTCCTTTCTTGTTTTCCGTGGGCTATTTTCTTCATAATTTTTTTTTAAATGTAAGTTGGATGTTTGTTTCTAAATAATACAAACTTATAGTTTAGTAAGTGAAGACGCAAGCTCAAATTAGAGTTCCAGAAGTATAAAGACACTCATGTTTTGATGTAAGTTGGATACATTTTTTATATGCTATCTTGTCATATGTCAATAATGAAACAGCTTAGACTCCTCTGAATTACTTATGCTTCCATGCTTGTTGGTTACTAAAGAGAACTGCAACACCATCAGAAAAAGGTGGAAAGCAAAATTGAGCAGCAAAACAGATTGAAAGAAGGGGATAAGAACATTAATGGCATGCGGCGGATAAGAACAATATCGGCAGGGACGGATCTTGGAATTAGAGTTTGGTGGGGCTTGAACTTGATATAATAAGTTATATATATTATCAAAAAAGATATTACATTATATTGTTCAACGAAGTTGTGCTCTACGAGATTTTGAAACATAAAATTCATCTATTATAGAATCTAATTCTATATGTTTAGCTAAATCTCGTTCAATATAGAGTGTCAAACAATCGACAAGAAAGTCATCCTCCATTTTATTGCGAAGTATCTTCACATGCTTCATTGCTGAAAAAGTCGCTCAGTAGTGGCGGTTGACACAGATAACGTCAAAACTATTGGGTTATCGTTTTCTCGAGTCCAAATTGCAGCGAAAGTTTTAAAATTTTATTTTGACTTTCAAAATTTTCTTTAGACACTCGTATGGTTTAAATTAAATAAAGATACATAGGATGTTTAATAATGTACCTTTAGTGAATTAATCATTAGGCTCCAACTATTCCGGGATTAGCGGAGATAGCTCTCGTTGAATTTCCTACGAAAAATCTTCTTGAAATTCCTTTCTTCAATATCTAAATCGGGTCCACGACTAGATTACTAGTTCATCTTCTATCTTGCACTAGAAAGTATAGAATATATTTTAACGTTGAGATCAAAAATTAAAAGAGCGGCTCAAACCCTTGAAATTATTCAAGGTGTGGCCGAAATCTTGAGAGAGAATGGAGAGGGAGGGATTTCGAAAATCATGCAACAAGAATAATGGAGGCTTGCTTGGAGGCTAGGGTATGGCTTCATTGCTTTAAAACAAAAGCCATAACCTAATTTCTATCATTCAAGATTTAGGTTCCATAATTAACATTAATAGGCTTAATTAATTAATTGGACTGGTCCAACTAGTTTATTTAATCATATCAAAGTCCATTAGTCCATTATGAATTTTAATTATTTAGTATGTTGGACTTGTACTCCTACAAGCCCAACATACTTCCTACTTTATTTAATTAATATTTAATAAACTCAACTTTTGAGTTTAATAAGTTAAATTCTCAAATTTTATAAATTCAACTCTTTGAATTTATTATCTCCCAATTTTAAATATCATAAATTCAACTCCTTGAATTTACTATCTCATAAATTCAACCTCTTGAATTTGCTATATCATAATTTATATAAATTCAATTCCTTAAATTTATTCTCTCAACGGGAACAAATGATCCAGTGCTTGTGTGACCCTCAATGGTTCAGGGATACAGCTAGCCGTTGGTTCACAACTCTTTGTGATTCAGGACATTTTCTTTTATTCGGGCTTACCCTAATTTGCCCCATTTCATGCACCAACATTTGGTCATGAGAATGTCAGAAATCATTTTATGATTAAACCCATAATCATGGTAAGAGCGTCTAATATCATAGTCTCATGATTCCCTAGGTATCACTGATAGTGCTTGCAAGAACCAGTCGGTTATAATTAACGTACAATGCGGTCCCTTCATCTCATATATCCCGATCGAATATGTAATCATTGGTTCATCGAGGGTTGCATATTTGATTCGGTAGCTATGTGATACAATCATGAAATATTCATAGTGTCATCGCATGCACAATTATAGAACTCTTTCCCTAATGTACATCTCACACTCTGGCCAGAGATTTCATGTACTACTATTTCTTTAGATCACATAGGCTATCCATACCCGTAGGTGAGCGGTGAATCCTCGACTATAATGCACTAGCTCCTACATATTTCGTAATTGCACCCAACCTCGCCATTTTGTGACCCTCGCGGAGTCAGTAAACGAGTCAAAGCACAATCCTAATATGTAGAGCATAAGTGTTGTCCTGAGTCGTAAGGACTAATCATATACAATCACAACCACAGACTTTTTCTCTCGATGAATGATAACCACTTGGAAAGTCCGAGGGAGGGTTGTTCAGTACAATCATCTTACGATTACCCATATGCGTGATTGGACATCTCTATGTCCTTACCATGAAACACGGTACACAACATCACAGATGCTAGTCTCAAGCTCAAATGGCTTTTATCCTTATTTTATGCGGCTGAATCGACTATGAACGAATTTAGAATATACAGTGTTTACAAATGAGTTTCAAGATCGAATTACGATTCATTTGTATTAAAGTATAATCAAGAATTTTATCTATGTTGATTGCCTAGGTATACAGATAAAGTAAAATGAAACAATAAAAAGTTAAATTATATTAAAATAAAGATTGTTTATTTCACTTGAATCCATAAATTCTCTAGCCAACCGATGGCTTGCAAGGCATCTACTATAACAAAAACAAGATGAATCAATCTAGTCAACATAGCATAAACTTTTGAACGTCCACTCTCAGTCAGTTGCCGACACAACTTAACAAATGTAGAAACTTTCAAATTTTGCACCACATCAAGTTTATAATGTATCAATTCATACTCCAAAGCAACGATGTCTTGATCTCAGAAATCTTCAGGATAAAACTTTGTTGCAAGCTTGCAAATATTATCATTGTTAAATGAGTAAAATAAATTTTAGGATCTAAAGCTGTACTAAAAGAAAGAAGTTCCACTTATGACTCATTGAACCTAGTATTTAACTCCACGTATTAAAAACATCAAAGTAGTAATGATGCTGAATTCTAGTTTGCTGACGAGAACGTCTGATCTTATATAGACAATAAAGGTCAGACACATCAATTTCATTTCTATAACAAGAAACTTTCACTTCATGAAGAAATTCTTCCCACCCACATTCTCTAAGTTCTTGATGGATAGGTTAAGTTGTAGTGACAAATGTAATAGCAGTCAAAATGTCATGAGATTTTATTTGAAGAATCTGACTAAAGAGTATTTGTTGTATACATCAAGTGCAAAATGAACACAAATTCAAAGTTTGCCATATTTCTGCAAATCCGACGAACTTCAGACTTAGCTCTTCCATTTGGAGAATGGTCACTAATAACTTCAAAAACTTTGCAAGTTTCAATGTGCATACCTATCAAACTTCTTACTGACTCATAGTGAGAACTCCAACGAGTAGCTCCTGAACGTTGCAAATTACCAATCTTTTTGGCCCCAGTTCCAGAATCACGTTCTCCATTTGCCAACAAATTCTTAATTTCATTTCTTTGTGCATCATGTAACTCGGCAATGCGCTAAGCGGAAGAAGTGACAATATTGACAATATTATCCAAATGAGAAAAGAATTCCCAAATAACACTGACATCCCACGGAACAAAGCCAAGGAGTACTTGGTAGTTGCCGTATCTGCAGACAGCAGGGACACTTTGCCAGAGTGTCCACAGCAAGGTTCCTAGAGATCTCAGGGAGCAGAATCATCTGGATCAGTGGCTCAGACTGATAGACGAGCATCAGTTGTTCACTCCTTCCAGCCACCGACTACTCTCCAGTCACAGCAGAGTCCAGGAGGAAGCCAGCCCATTAGCCAGCCTCCGAGACAGCAGGCCAGGGTATTTGCTTTGACTGAAGAACAGGCACAGGAAGCACCAGATGATGTTGTTGCAGGTAACTGTTCTTTATGTGGTTATCATGCCTATGTATTGATTGATATGGGTGCATTCCATACTTTTATTTCTGAAAGGTTTGCACTGATTCATGCATTGCCTGTTGAGTCATTATCTGCTGTAGTATCTGTCTCTTCACCTTTGGGGAGAGGTCTTGTATCAGTGACGTCTGTTAGACATTGTATGCTACAGTATGACGGGCATGAGATTGAGTTAAATTGTATTGTACTTGGATTGTCTGATTTTGACTGCATTATTTGTATCGATATGTTGACCAAGTACAGAACTACCGTAGATTGTTTCCAGAAGATTGTGAGATTTAGACCTGACATGGCTGATGAAAGGAAATTTTACGGTAAGGGTTCTAGATTGAGAATTCCTTTGATATCTGCATTATCTATGACTCGATTATTACAGAAAGGAGCAGAGGGTTTCTTTGTGTATTCAGTTGATGTACTGAAATCGAGCCCATCATTGGCTGATTTGCCAGTAGTATGTGAGTTTGCTGATGTCTTCCCAGATGAGATTCCGGGTTTGCCTCCAGTTCGAGAGATAGACTTCAGCATTGAATTTGTACCAGGTATAGTTCCGATTTCTAGAGCTCCGTACAGAATGGCACCGATTGAACTGAAAGAATTGAAAGAGCAGTTAGAAGATTTACTTGGCCAAGGGTTACATCAGACCGAGTGTTTCTCCTTGGGGTGCTCCAGTATTGTTTGTTAGAAAGAAGGACGATTCAATGAGACTCTGCATTGACTCTCGGCAACTGAACAAGGCTACGGTAAAGAACAAATACCCTTTGCCTCGTATAGATGAATTATTTGATCAGTTGCAGGGTTTTCCTGTTTATTCTAAGATCGATCTGAGATCTGGATATCATCAGCTGAGAGTATATCGAAGACAGCTTTCCGAACAAGGTATGGCCATTATGAGTTTATTGTCATGTCGTTTGGTTTAACCAATGCTCCAGCTGTATTTATGGGTTTGATGAACCGTATCTTTCAGAGATATCTTGATGATTTTGTGATTATATTTATCGATGATATTCTGATTTATTCCAAGAATATGATTAATCATGCTGAGCATTTGAGAACTGTGTTGAGAATTCTGAGAAAAGAGAAATTGTATGCAAAGCTGTCGAAATGTGAGTTTTGGCTGAAACAAGTTGTATTTCTGGGACATATTATATCTGGAAACGGTATTTCTGTTGATCCTAGCAAGGTTGAGGCAGTGATTAACTGGCATAGACCGACATTTGTGCTAGAGATACGCAGTTTTATGGGTTTGGCAGGATATTACCGTCGATTCATTAAAGATTTATCGAGTATTGCTAAACCTATTACTCAGTTGACTCAGAAGAATGCACCATTTGTATGGTCTGAAGAGTGTGAGTCCAGTTTCCTTGAGTTGAAGAAGATATTGACCAGTGCTCCGATCTTGACTATTCCATCAGGTACTGGTGATTTTGTTGTTTATTGTGATGCTTCTCACAGAGGATTGGGTAGAGTTTTGATGCAGCGAGGACATGTTATTGCCTATGCCTCAAGACAACTGAAGCCACATGAGTCTCGCTACCCAATTCATGATCTTGAATTGGCAGCCATCGTATCTGCATTGAAGATTTTGCCACATTATCTATACAGTGAGAATTTTGAGATTTATTCTGATCACAAGAGTCTGAAATATCTGTTTTCACAGTCTGAATTGAATATGAGGCAACGAAGATGGCTTGATTTATTGAAAGACTTTGATTGTGAAATCAAATATTATCCGGGGAAGTCTAATGCAGCAGCTGATGCACTGAGTCGAAAGGTATGTTATTTATCCTTATCGACGATTGGTGTCTTAAATTTGATAGAAGATTGTTGTTTGTCTGGATTAGCATTTGAGACAGATTGTAGACCGTTTAGACTATATGTTGTTCAAGTTGAACCAGAGCTGATTTTGAGAATTAAAGAAGCTCAGAAAGTTGATCAGAATGTTCAGAACTCGATTTTGATGGCCAGAGCAGGGCATCAATCAGAATATCAGGTACGTGATAATGTACTATATGTGAATAATAGTCTTGTAGTGCCAGATGTTTCAGATTTGAAACGACAGATATTGTCAGAAGCGCACAGTAGTCGATTCAGTGTTCATCCTGGTGGCAGAAAGATATATAATGATTTAAAAAGACAGTTTTGGTGGAAACAGATGAAAGCATATATTGCAAAGTTTGTATCAAAATGTCTGAATTGCCAACAGGTGAAAGCCGAAAGAAATAAACCAGGAGGTTTGTTGCACAGCTTGTCTATTCCTGAATGGAAATGGGATCACATTTCTATGGATTTTGTGACGAAGCTACCACGTTCCTCCCGAGGTTGTGATGCGATTTGGGTCGTGATTGACAGATTGACCAAATCAGCATGTTTTATCCCGTACAAGATGACGTACAGACATGACCAGATGACAGAGATTTATGTCAGAGAAGTGGTCAGATTGCACGGAGTGCCGAAGTCGATTGTATCAGACCGTGATCCTCGGTTTACTTCTCACTTTTGGCACAGTTTGCAGCAAGCTCTAGGTACTAAATTGAACCTTAGTACTGCATATCATCCACAGACAGACGGACAGTCATAGCGGACTATTCAGACATTGGAAGATATGCTTAGAGCTGTAGTGCTAGATTTTGGCACTAGTTGGCAAGATTCTTTGGCTCTTTGTGAGTTTTCGTACAACAACAGCTATCAGACGAGTATAGAGATGGCTCCATTTGAAGCGTTGTACGGCAAAAAGTGCAGATCCCCTCTTTATTGGGATGATATCTCTGAGGTACCTGAGATTGGGCCTGATATGATTCGAGATATAACAGAGAAAGTGAAGCTGATTCAGAAGAGAATGAAGACAACTCAAGACAGACAGGCTAAATATGTCAATATTCGACGTCGACCTCTAGTGTTTGAGGCAGGAGTCAGAGTATTTCTGAAGATTTCTCCTTTCAGAGGTGTTGTCAGATTTGGCAAGAAAGGGAAGTTGTCTCCACAATATTACAATATTACTAGACTCTTAAGAACAAACGTTTTAATTTCCCAAGACATGGTGTCTATCTCACTTCTAACATACGTCTTTCAAGTAACCTAATCATCAATCATACCCAACTTTCTAAAAAATTTAGCCCTACCAAAGGTATAATTTTAGCTCTTAAGATAATGACTAAAACTTATGATACATTAAACTTAAGTTCCCAAAATATGTTAACTTAATGTTTAATCATATAACTTAATTAATTGATCAACTTTATTTTAAATTGTCATCACTCTAAATTCTTAATTTACCACAACATTATTCCACTAACGCTTAGATTTTCAAGCCAATATTGAATCATTCTAAAATGCCCTTGATTATCATTCCTTATTATAACCCATATTTTTTTTCAAGGTTCCAAATATCACTTCAAGCCTAAATCATCGAGAATTCCTATCATTTAAACCATTCAATTCTCATTATTGTTAAACCACTCCCCAAATTTCATAACAACTAAAAAATTAATTCCTAATTTCCTCGAAATTATACAATTGATCTTTAATTACGAAAATTCTGCAATTACCCATAAGTTCTTGCCTCGAACCCGGAGCCAGACCTGGGCACGGGGTCCGTGTCCCTTCTACTTCCCGAGTGTTTCCTTTGCGCACTTACGCGGACCCAAGCACGGGATCCGTGTACTTCATATATTTTGGGAAATTTTAATTGTGTTTTGGGAGTTTCATGTCTTGGGTTAGTACGATGATTTAAAAGAGGTCAAGTCCCGTGTGTTATAGAATGTCTTAAGTTATTTATTGAATTCGGGGGTGAGCACGTATGCCTACGTCTAAGCTATGCAAGTTAAGTATCTAAAACTCATGTTAGTATGTGCGCCGACTTTGAAGGGTACAGAGAATTCTGTTGAGTGTGAGAGTTGGCTCGATGACATTGAGATGCTGTTTGATTAATTGGATTACACTGATGAGCGCAGAGTCAGACTGATTGGGCACCAGTTGCATGACGTTGCAAAGAACTGGTGGATCACGACTAAGAGGGCTTTGGAACAATGAGGTACAATGATTACTTGAAAAATCTTTAAGATTGAATTATATCAAAGATTTTTCCCAGTATCGTACAGGAAAGACAAAGGGGCAGAGTTTGCTAGACAGGGTCAATTGAATATAGAAGAATATGTGGCCAAGTTCTCTACATTGCTGATGAAATTCTCGAGAAGATAGGAGATCGTGCCTATCGACTCGCCTTACCGCCTTCTCTATCTGGAATACATGATGTCTTTCATGTATCTTTATTGCGGAAGTATCTTCCTGATGCCTCTCATATTATTCAGCCAGACGAGGCCGAACTTGATGAGACACTGAGTTATTTTGAGAAGCCGATCCAGATTCTCGATCGAAAAGAAAAGCAACTCAAAACGAGGACTATTCCGCTTGTGAAAGTTCAGTGGAGTCGTCATGGCATTGAAGAAGCTACCTGGGAGACTGAATCAAATATGAGACAGAAATTCCCAGAGTTATTTCACTGATGTGAGTTTTCTGTTTAGCTTCTGTTATACATTTCTTATTGTATCTGATTAGATATCTGATTTGATTGCATGTGATTTCGGGGACGAAATCAGTTCTTAGAGGGGGAGAAATGTAATGTCCGAGATTTTGATTATTGTAATCTGAATGATTTATTGATAATTGATGTGATAGCAGGGCGCATATGCGCGAGGTAGGCAGAGAACCTCGCGCATATGCGCGTGCGCGACCAGGACCCGCGCATATGCACGAGTATGACAGATAACCTCGCGCATGTGCGCCGGAAGAGGACGCGCATATGCACGAGCAGAGGAAAGATTGATGCCGAGACCAATAGGTCTCGCGCATATGCGCCGAAGGACGTCTCGCATATGCGCAAGACGTTCAAAGTGAAGAAGGAGCCACTTGGCTTGGACATGCAATATAATATGTAAACTTGTTTTCATTCCTTCATATGAACTCAGCCAAGAACGAAAATCCCAGGGAAAAGCTTAAAGGTTCTTTGAAGGTAGAATTTTGATTTCACAAGATCCGTCCGGTAGAATTTTGATCCGAGTTCAGTATCGGAATCCTCTCGATGAAAGCTTCAATTGGACGTAAGTTTTCTTATGTTTCGATATGATTTGAAAATATGATATGGAGGAAATCCTGATATGACTGATATTATCTGTTCCTGAGTTTGTTGTAATCGTATAATCGAAAACGGGTCGAAGAACAGACATCGTATGAAATTGTTATGATTTTCAGAATTGAATTGATTGAGATTATACAGATTTGATATCAGATTATGTTTGTCGATCGATTATGAGTTGAGATTGGTATCTGTTGATATTTGTATTGCTGGGTATATTGAGATTGTGCAGTTATGCCGTTGAAACAGAATTAGATTGAGTTCTGATTATATCCTGTAATGATTTGGGTTGTATATTGATATTGTACTCCTCAATATTGTCATTGCCATATTGAGTATTGACAGATTCGAATTCGGGACTTCGACTTCGTCAGATTGAGAAGAGAATGGTATAAATCAATGTTGAACCGGGAAGATACGACTCGAGTTAGATCTGACTTGAGTTTCCCAAAATCACATACTTTATGTTATTGCATTGATGTTTGCAATTCGTTATATTGATATGCTTAGTCTGTTGATTTATAGCAAAGCATGTATTGAGTCATGGGCGGATGTGCCTAGTCATTGGCGGATATGCCAAGTCTTTGACGGATGTGCCTAGTCATTGGCGGAGGTGCCAAGTCTTTGACGGATGTGCCAAGATACTGGATGTTTGGTTTATATCGATGTTGCGTAGGAGCAGATCGGATTCTATTGCGGAGATTCGGTATATTTTGCCAATGTCCAGGAATCGGGATCCCTAGATTAGAGATGATTCGAGTCTGAGATGACGAGTCAATATGTTATTTACAGCTTTATATCGATTCATGTCTTTCAGATTTTATTTTCGAACTTCCAGAAACAACCACTGTTCTATTGCCTACTGTTTTATTGTTTTCACCACATACCATCAGATCGTTTCTGCACTTATTATTGTGATCTGCTGGTTATACATTCGAACAAGATAAGCTATAATTTCTAACAGGATTCTAGCACCCTCTGCAAAATCGTGCAACAAAGGAACGAGTTTATTCACCCCCCTCTAAACTCCATATCCATCCCCAACAATGTCTCCCTCCTCTACCTACTCCCTTCCGTGCTGCTTTTCTTTTTCTCTTTTTTGTGCCTCCTCCTTGCTGCTCACATAGGCTGTCTTTTATATTTCATCATGGGCATGATCCTCCAACTCCTTGAAGCTCAGGTCAATTTCAAAAAATTGTAGATAAGATTGTAGAGATTTTATTTATCAAGATATGCACATATTTTCTTCCAAAACTTCAATATTCTCAAGATAATCTCAAATTAGATTTTTTTTTCTTCTTTTATTCAAATTTACAAATATGATAAAATTAATTCAGATAAACACATAATTAAGGATAATAATTACAGATAAGCACAAATATTATAAAATAAAATCCTTAAAATCTCTATAAGATTTATACTTATTAAGTCGCTCCTTATTTGTACAACCTCTTGGCACTGACGATCATTCTCCACTCTTGTTGACCCCTTGCATCACATTACATAACAAAAAACATATTTTTATATATAATATTAATATGGCAAAAACTTGTGTGAGACGAATCACTTATTTGGGTCATCCATGAAAAATTATTACTTTTTATGGTAAGAGTTTTATTTGTTATTGTGAATATCGATAAGGTTGACTCATCTCACATATAAAGATTCGTGATACTGTCTCACAAGAGACCTACTCTAATAATATATGCAATAATGGTCGACAACGTTTATAGCAATTTTAGTACAAGCTTTTTGACAATATGGTGATGTATCTATATATATAAATATATAATATACATTTCAAAAAAATATATATATATATATATTTCATTACGAAAATTTTCCATTCATCGTGATTTATTTAAATAAATCCTATAAATTCAAAATAAGTTGTAAAATAATTTATAATCTTACGACTTTAGTAAATGATTAGATGAAAATTTTAATGTAGTATATACTTTTGTATTTTAACATTATATTCTGGTAACATATTATATAAATGGTTTGTAGTCATTATCCTACTTACAAAAAAAGCTTGGAAATAAGCATAATATTGGTCTACCAATAACATATAGGAGAAATTAGTTAGTGCTCACAACTGATAAAATAGCCATAGATTGATTATACATTATTCCTATTATTTACAAAATTAGAAAAAGTAAATAATGAAATTCACCAATAATTAAATACATCCCAACTAATGAATCTGAACAAATAAATAAATAATAAAATTCACAACCAAATAAAAAAGGAAAGGGCATGTTGAAATTCTAGCTTATTTAAGGTAAAAATATGAGCTCCACCAGGTTAATCGAAATAAAGTTAATCAATCCTGCTGAATGACGGGAAAAATCCCTTGGAGGATGGTGATCCTGATTCACCCCCGGCCGGAATATCAGCCAGAACGGCAGCCCAACGACGGATGCTGATCGAACGAGCTGTCTTGAAGCTATGCGATCTCTGAGTTTTCGAGAAAACATTGGAAGATTGGGAGAGAATGATATAAACCAAGAACTGAACAACAATAAACATTGCCACCTTCCATAAAATTCCTCCCATGTTGCTTTCAGCCATATCCATTTTTTTATCTAACCAGCAACTCTTTATGACGATTAATATATCGACTCGATATGTTATCAACACGAACAACTAAAAATTACTTGTAGATTTTGATAATTACTCGATTTTACGATATACGAAGAGTAAACAGATGGGAAGACATGAGATGAATGAAGGGATATTATATAGGCTGTGTGTGTGTGTTTTAATGTGAGGTGTGTGTATAGAGATTTGAGGAGTATGAAGGGACCAATTTCAAGTGTTACGGCAACTTTGACTTGGCTTATTAAAATTGAGTTGCATGGCTTTGTTTTGACGTGAGGAATAGTCAATTCTAAACGCTACCAAACACTTAAAAAATAAAATAAAACTTAATTTTGTGAAAATATGTAATAAAGTAAATTAAAAAAAGATGATTATTATTATTATTATTATTTTTTGTGTTTTGGATTGGATCCGTTTCACGTCCACGTAGGATAAGTTCCTTAGTTGTCCAAAATAATTGATTAAGTCGAGGACAAAAGGTTTGATCTACCAATCGTAATACTCAATTATCATACAAGTGGAAAAATATTTAATTTAGGCGAAAATTTATGTGAGACGGTCTCACGAGTCGTGTTTTGTGAGACGGATCTCTTATTTGTGTCATTCATTAAAAGTATTACTTTTTATGCTAAGAGTATTACATATTATTGTAAATATCGGCAGGATTGACCCGTCTCAAAGATAAAGATTCGTGAGACCATCTCACAAGAGATCTACTCATTAATCTATCTCATATCATATATATATATATACATATATATATATATACACACTGTAGAATAATCTGGTAATATGCCTTGCATTGATTTTTGGTCAATATCCATCTTTAGTTCTAGTTCACTAAGTAATTTTTTTTAAAAAAAATTAGATATGTTTCGTTGGAGTACTGATATTAACGAAAAATTAATTAAAAAATACTAATATATATATATATATCATTTAAGGATTTGGAACTTTCGTGGCACAACTTTATGTTTGAATCTCATTGTTTAGAAATCATTTGCAAACCCATTTTGAATTTTACGTTAGTCAACCAATGCAGATTAAATAGCAACCGATATCAGAATAAATGTACATATTATTATATTTATGGGCTCCAATGTCCATGCCTCCACTTGTGTTTACTTATATACATCCTAACATGTATTTACTTTGACCCGTAATAAGTCATAAAGTTCATCTATATTGAACTAATTTAGTTTAAACAAATACTATTTACAAATGGAGAAATAATTACATTAACACCCTTTACTTCCCAAAAAATATAAACATAAATAAACAAATTGTCATGGGGTACGATTATATATTTTTAAGGTCAACACTCATACTTTTGCATAATATTAATTATCAAGTGAAAAATAGTTTAATTATAATAGTGGATCAGTGAAAAATAATTAATTTTTAACCGTTCAATATGTGAAATAAAATATAATAATATTTTGCTGGGTATCCGAGTTGGTAGAGTAAGTGGAACGTTTAGTCAGAAGTTTGATTCCCTGTGCCAACACTATCTTGGGCAAGCATGTCGCACATGGTTTGCCCAATGCGATTTTCTGACTAACGTGATTTGTAGGTTATTTCGAGGGTTTATCCAGTATGTACCAAAATATAGCGTGTTCATCCAATTCCGCTAGGCTATTAATCTGTTGTGGAGATGGTGAACGAGAAAACAAAGAATTTGAGATGAAAAAAATGATGAAAAAATCAATTAAAGGTGGAATATGAATGAGGGAGAGCCGTTGAAAAAATAATAATAATAATTTGTTTATTTTATCTCATCTTTGATTTCCATACCTAATTTATTGAATCCGTGAGCCGTGGCCCAACGATATAAGCTTACTAGACTTATTAACCAAGTCACGTGTATCCGATATACTAGTGGAGAATAGTCGTTAAAGTTAAGCCTATAGACACTTCAAAAGCACCGTCAACGAGTATGAAATTTAACCATTTACAAATACACATCTCATGATATCACGTTACACTTTGATATGGTTCTCTTTAATATCTTTTGAACCAAAAGTCCTGGTGATCTGTGTGCGTAGATAATTATTTACATAGATGATAGTTTGAAACTTGAGTTAAAAAATCGATGTTTCTATGAGGTAAACTAGAAGTTTAAATCTATCACTATGTTGGGTTGGGTAGATAACATTGGCGATCCATACACACACGTGAACTGCTAAGTAATGGGTGCATGCATCGAACTTGAAAACTTTAGACATATGATATTTGAGGTCATAATGATTACTCTCTCCCACCATTTGCGTTTTGTTAATTTCTAGGAACAACATTGAATGTAATTTTTACAATTTTCTCAGGACTACCAAATCTCAAGTTTGGGGGATTTGATAAATGTAAGTTTTGCACTTAAATTACCCAAAGGATTGGTATGAAAGTGTGCGAATATCGAGTAGATTTATCTGTTTTGGTAGTTGTTTATGTCGATTGAAGGAATCAGGCATGGTCGCATAACATGCGACCAACGAGCAAGTGCGGGACAGAAGACGCGCGCGTCCACGTGGGCAGATCATGCCAGGGTAGAAGCTCACATGTAGCTACGCAGCATCTCGCGCAACTGCGCACGAGCAAATGAATAAACCAGAAGGGCGCATGCGCCCAGGAGGTGCAGGAAACCAGAAGCGCGCACGCATGAGAGAAGAGGCAGCGCAAGTCACGAGCACCTGCGTGAGAAGTCTCGCACTCGCGCAAGACGCAAATCTGACGTTCCATTTTTATTTTTTTTTTGGCTTTTGCAACCATTCACACACATATAAAAATTTAAACTCTAGTTATAGAGAAAAAGTAGCCGCAGTCACACATAAAAAATCTAGAGAACATGAAAGAGAGCGATAACGAAGAACGAAGACGAAAAGTGAAAAATATGTTTAGATTTATTTAACAATAATCCATAATTTATTATTCTTCATATAAAATGGTAGAATTATCAATTAAAACACACACACACACACACATATATATATATTAATGAATTGTATACTCAAATATAATATATTTTAAAAATATTTAAAAATATATAATAAAATGATATTATTTTCTATATATATTAAAATATTATAATGTCATTGTTGGAGTGTAATAAATGTTCATGATGGGCAACAATTGAAATGTGGTGTTTGAGCTACTATACGGCTTATAATATTTGAGTTTTATAGTTACCATCACCCATAACTATTGGTTGAGTGGCAAGCATTTGGTACTACAATTAGTATCAAAGCCAAAATCACGTGTTAAATTCACATTGATTGTAAAGTGTGCAACTATTCGAAGGGAGATTGTTAAGTACAATAATTGTCAATGATGGGTAGAGCAATCGAAACGTAGTGCTTGAACTACTGTACGATTTAAAAGATTTAAATTTTGTTGTTGCCACCAGATGTAACTTTTAATAGAGCGGTAAGCGCTCGGACCTACAATCACACTCTATTAAAAATTCATATATACAACTAAAAATATATTTTAATATTCCGATAAAAATGCAATAAAATAAATATTTTTATTTACATTTAAAAAGCACAAGTAAAACTGCAAACTTATCAGAAATTCCTAGCTAAGTGCAGAAATTTTAGGCCATCATAATTACGCAAATTGAGACAATGAATTAGGTTGTTTTAGGAGATTTGTCTTTTCATGAAACTCAATTTTTACGTTGCAACACTTCCGAATTTCAACAAACCAATACCCAATTTAGAAAAAATAAAATGATAATAAAATTTCCTTCAACCGTCTAAAAACAGTATCTTCGGAATCCGTGTGAGAGATATTTATTCTATTATATTTTTATCAATATATTATAAAAAAATTTTGTTGTATAATTTGAGTTGATAATTGTTTATATATTATATTTTTAAGTTAATATAATATTTTTAAAATCAAACAAATAAAATAACTTTTGAAATAAAATTATACCCGATTTATTTTAATAATAATACTTGGACTTAAAAGAAATTAAGGTCAAGGACAAACTTCACTTTTTAGTTGTATCATGTACCAAGTATGACATTTAAAATAGTTTATATACCAATTTATGAATAGTTAATATAGCAAAATGAATTTTACTCTTTATTTATCACTATTTCATATCATTTTAATAAGCACAGTATAATTTATCCATATATAATCCTATTAACAAAGTAAACGAAAAATAAAATTTTATTTAAATCCAGATCTGAAAAATAAATTTTATTTAAATTTTTTTTTATATGACTTCAGATCTGGAAAATATATTGATATGTTTTCAGATCTGAAAATATTTTGATATGGTTTCAGATCTGAAAATTATTTTGGTTTAGATCTGAAATTTTTTTATATAGTTTCAGATCTGGAAAATATTTTGGTTGAAAATCAAATCTTTTAAAGTTTCAGTTTTGGTAAAAAGATTTGGTTGTAAATTTTAAGGATTTGGTATAAAATTTCGATTTTCCTTCTAGTTTCTGTTCAACAAAATATTTTAGAGGAAAATTGAAAATTCATATTTTTTTTTTGTTTTTTGTTTTAAAAAAGGTACGGATTCGGGCCGGGTCGTACGGACCCGGGGCGACCCGACCCATACGGATTCAGGTCGGGTCGTACGGAACCGGGTCGGCCCGACCCGTACGGAATTTCCGAAATTTAAAAAAAAAATTCGATTCAGTTTTATTCGGTTAATGTTAAATATTCATTAATTCAAATAATAATAAGACAATATGTATTTTTAAAATTGATTAATTGAAATAAAATGTCGTCAAAATGACCTCTTTTATGGAAATTAATTTTATTTTGAAATACAAAAGGATTTTGGGTATATGTGATTTATATGAATATTGATCGGCCCAAAGGAATGTTAATATTTAATATAATCACATATGCAATTGTGGTGGTAAACATGTGATAGTTGTTCGGTTTTTCATGTGAATAATAAATCGGCCCAAAGGAATGTTGTTATTTGACATGATATTTACTATCAGTGTTTGACTGTTGCGCCAGGATATCACTTACAAGTTAATCTTTTGTCCAAAGATGAAACATTAATGGAGTGCTCGATATTCTGTCTATGGGGGTTTATATTATTTGAATTTATTGATTATTTTATTTGGATATTTGGTTGAGCATGTATGTTTTGTTTTTTGTTCTCTGTTCAGATTTGACTCCTGCAAATATTCATTCCAACATAAATTCTATTCCGATGTTAAATGGCTCGAATTTTAAATCGTGGCAAGAGAATTTATTGATAGTTCTCGGAGTCATGGATTTGGACCTTGCGATAAGGTTTGACTCTCCTCCCACCATTACGGATAAGAGTACCTCTGGTGAAAAGAGGGAGTTTGAAAGGTGGGAGAGATCAAATCGCATGTGTATGATGATCATGAAGAGGGTCATTCCAGAAACATTCAGGGGCACAATGTCTAGCGACATTGCTACGGCTAAGGCTTTCCTTCAAGACCTCGAGAAGAGGTTTGCTAAAAGTGAAAAGTCTGAAATTGTTACACTTTTGGCAAGCCTCGTTTCAATGAGGTACAGAGGTAAGGGCAACATCAGGGAGTACATTATGGAAATGTCTCATCTTGCTTCAAGGTTGAAAGCACTGAAGCTTGACCTCTCTGAGGACTTGCTGGTGCATCTGGTTTTGATATCTCTTCCTCCTCAGTTTAACCAGTTCAAGGTGAGCTATAACTGTCAGAAAGAGACTTGGTCTCTGAATGAGCTCATCTCGCACTGTGTCCAGGTAGAGGAAAGGTTGAAGCGAGACAAGACAGAAAGTGCTCATTATGCCTCTACCTCGAAGGATAAAGGAAAAAACAAAAGGCTAAGGAAGCTGCGGATACACAGCCTCTGAAGAAACAACAGAAGAATCCTAGTGATTCTCAAAGTTCTGGTTGTTTTTTCTATGGCAGTGATGAGCATATGAAGAATCAGTGCAGTAATTATCACGCTTGGCGTGCTAAGAAAGGTATGCTTCTGAATATGGTTTGTTCTGAGGTTAATTTAACTTCACTGCCTAGACACACGTGGTGGATAGATTCTGGTGCAACAACTCACATCAGTGGGTCTATGCAGGTTTGCCTGGATTGCCGAAAACCAAGTGATGCTGATAGATTCATCTATGTTGGTGACGGCAACAAAGTTGAAGTTGAGGCAATAGGAAAATTTAGATTATTGTTAAAGACTGGAATAGATTTGGATCTTTATGAAACATTTGTTTTGCCGTCTTTTAGACGGAATTTGATTTCCATTTCTGCATTAGACAAATTTGGTTATTCTTATTCTTTTGAAAATGGAATATTCAGTTTGTTTCTCGATTCAAAAATTGGTTGGTTCTGGTTCTTTATTAGGATACGATAATCTTTATTTTTTGGATGTTATTGCTTCATTTAACGAATCCCTGCAAACAAGTAGAGACACTAAAAGAAAATTAACCAGTGAGAATTCAGCTGCGTTATGGCACAAAAGATTGGGTCATATCTCTTAAAAGAGAATAAGGAGACTCGTGTCAGACGAAATTCTCGAACCTTTAGATTACACAGATTTTAATAATTGTGTTAATTGTATAAAGGGAAAACAAATCAACATAAGGAGATTTGAAGCCAACAGGTGTTCAGGCATCTTAGAACTTATACATACTGATATTTGTGGACCATTCCCTTCGGCTTTTTGGAATGGTCAACAGTATTTTATAACATTCACAGACGATTTTTTTAAGATATGGCTTCATTTATCTCATTCATGAAAAGGCACAGTCATTGGATGTGTTCAAAAACTATAAAGCTGAAGTTGAAAATCAACTTGGCTTAAAGATTAAAAGCGTTAGATCTGACCGTGGTGGTGAATACTATGGTAGATATGACGGTTCAGGTGAACAACGTCCAGGACCTTTTGCTAGATTCCTAGAGGAATGCGGTATCGTCCCACAGTACACTATGCCGGGTTCGACCACTATGAATGGTGTTGCTGAAAGACGAAACAGAATGCTTAAGGACATGGTGAGGAGTAAGATCAGTCATTCTACCTTACCAGAATCACTCTGGGGAGAAGCACAAAAGACCGCAATATATCCTTAACAGGGTTCATACTAAGCCAGCGACCAAAACTCCTTATGAACTTTGGACGGGTAAAAATCCCAGTCTTAAGCATCTGCACGTTTGGGGATGTC
Source organism: Primulina tabacum (assembly GCF_025594145.1). Taxonomy (NCBI): domain Eukaryota; kingdom Viridiplantae; phylum Streptophyta; class Magnoliopsida; order Lamiales; family Gesneriaceae; genus Primulina; species Primulina tabacum. Next base: position 34,698,599 of record NC_134560.1, on the reverse strand, counting down.
CAGCTGAGGCAAGGCCTTACAAGTAGAGATGTAAACGAACCAAACCGTTCGTGAGCTATTCGAAGCTCGATTCGATAAAAACTCGTTTGAGCTCGTTTAATGAGGCTCGTTAAGATAAACAAACCAAACTCAAGCTTTACAGTATTCAGCTCGTTAGCTCGTGAACATGTTCGTTGGTAAGTTCATGAGTAATCTTTTAGATGAAAAAATAATAGTTTTGATATTTGATTTATTGATTTTGCATATTATTTATGAAATATATTGAAAAATCTATTAAATTTATTTATTATAATAAATTTACAAATTTTAATAAGAATAATATATTTTTCTTTAAATATATAATTTATTTTTTAATTAATTTAATGAAATTTTAAATGTATAATTCATATTTATTAAGCTTGTTTAGGCTCGATAAAGGCTTGAATAAGCTCGTGAGCCATGCATATATTCGTTAAATAAAGCTTGAGCTCGGCTCGATTATAAACGAACCAAGCTCAAACATTCAAGAGTTCGGTTCGGCTCGACTCGATTACATCCCTACTTACAAGCCTAATGAAAAGAAACTGAATTCAAGGACGGTTAGTTGTTATTTTATTGGATACTCTGTAAGATCCAGGGGGTACAAGTTTTATGATCCCACGAGTAACTCGATTTTTGAGTCAGGAAATGCCCGGTTCTTTGAGGATGTTGAGTTTGCGAGGGGAGATAAAGTATTAGATATTGTCTTTGAAGAGGAATATGTAAATATTCCCACAAGTGTCTCGGAAATTGATCAGGATCATATTCCTCACTTTGACCAAGACACAATACAAGAAGACAATATTAGAGATCCTCCCATTCCAGATGAACAAACTCAAGCACCTCCAGAACCTATGCCATTAAGGAGATCCACTAGAGAGCGGAGAAATGCAATGACAGATGATTACATTGTATTTCTTCAAGAACATGAGGCAGACATTGGATTGATGGAGGATGATCCTATTAACTTCCATCAAGCCATGGAAAGTTCTAACTCTCAAAAGTGGAATGATGCCATGAATGAGGAGATAAAGTCTATGAAGGACAATGACGTATGGGATCTTGTCCAATTGCCTAAAGGTACAAATCTCATTGGTTGCAAATGGATATTTAAAACCAAGAGGGATTCAAAAGGCAATGTGGAAAGATATATGGCTCGTCTTGTCGCTAAAGGCTTTACACAGAAAGAAGGCATTGATTATAAAGAGACTTTCTCTCCGGTTTCTTCGAAAGACTCTTTAAAGATTATAATGGCTTTGGTGGCGCATTTCGATCTTGAGCTTCATCAGATGGATGTAAAGACTGCGTTTCTAAATTGTGACTTTGATGAAACGATTTATATGGTGCAGCCAGAAAATTTTGTGTCTAAAGACACAAATAATATGGTTTGCAAATTTAAGAAATCCATCTATGGGCTTAAGCAGGCATCTCGACAATGGTATTTCAAATTTCATCAAGTGATCATCTCGTTTGGTTTTGAGATGAATTTGGTCGATGATTGTGTGTACTATAAGTTCAGTGGGAGTAAGCATATTTTTCTGGTTTTATATGTTGATGACATTCTGCTCGCTAGCAACGATATAAGTTGTTGCATGAAACCAAGAGATTTCTAGCTAAGAATTTTGAGATGAAAGATCTTGGTGATGCATCTTTTGTACTGGGTATTCAGATAATCAGGATCGTTCTCGGGGTATTCTTGGATTATCTCAGAAAGGCTATATTGAGAAAGTTCTCAAGCGATATGGGATGCAAGATTGTAAACCAACAGATATCCCTGTGGCTAAGGGAGACAAATTTAGTCTCAAACAATGCCCAAAGAATGATTTTGAGGAAAAAGAAATGCAGAAGGTTCCCTATGCATCTGCATTGGGGAGTCTGATGTATGCTCAGGTTTGTACACGTCCAGATATTGCGTACTTGACAGGAATGTTGGGACGATATTTAAGTAATCCAGGAGTGAAACATTGAAAAACAGTCAAAAGGGTTTTACGGTACTTACAAAGAACAAAAGATTACATGCTCATATATCGGAGGTTGGATCAGCTTGAGATCATTGGATATACTGACTCCGATTTTGCTGGATGCCAAGATAGTATGAAATCTACGTCGGGCTACATCTATCTTCTTGCTGGAGGTGCCATTTCCTGGAAGAGTGCTAAACAGTCACTTATAGCCTCTTCCACCATGGAAGCTGAGTTTGTAGCGTGTTATGAGGCATCCAATCATAGAATATGGCTGCAAAATTTTGTCACAGGACTGCGCATTGTTGATGGCATTAAAAGGCCACTAAGATTACATTGTGACAATAAATCAGCAGTTATGTATTCCAATAACAACATGAGCTCGACAAAGTCAAAACACATTGACATCAAGTTTTTGGTTGTTAAAGAAAGAATTCAGATTGGAAAGTTGTCTATTGAGCATATCGGTACAAACTCCATGGTTGCGGATCCGCTTACTAAGGGACTACCACCCAAACAGTTTCATGAGCACACTGCTAGTATGTGTGTTATGTCAATTGAGAAAATTCAATTTTAGTGGGAGTTTGTTATTTTAAATGCTTTTCAGTTGAGACATTTTCAGTTACCGTTATGTAAATTTATTTTCTACAGAAATAAATTTCAAGTTAAGTCACACTCTGATTATTATTTAAAGTTTGATCTCAATAAGGTTAAAAGGAGGACCAGTTGGAAATAGGTATGTTATGCTGACATTGCATGAGATTTCCATGCTACACATCCACTTCATGATCCATGTCATTCAGTTGTGTTGGCATATGTGACCATTGATGGGTCTAGTTACCTTGAGTGTAGCGAAGACTGCTTTGATCCTATGTTGTTGTGATTGATGGACCGGATTGGTTATAGATACATTTCGAAATGACAACAATTTTGAGCTTATAAGGTTATTTTCATAAACATAATTATAAAGTTACATATATAGTCCAAGTGGGAGATTGTTGGATCAATTTATTTATATGGGCTTATATGTGAATAATTATATGTTGTGGGTTGTCTATTTAGTTAAACCCAAAATAAAGTGATCAATTAATGTTTTAGAATATTGGGCTTTAATGTATCTAATGGGTTTTGGGCCTTTAATGTATAGAGACATAAGTGTAATTTCTGTTTTTATGATGGGCTAAAACAGAAATATCAAAAGATAATATAAACATTATCTATAAATATGGGTCATGGTCCCCAGATCTCGCGTTATCACTTTCACTATTCTCTCCCCCATTAAAAAATAGTTCTGAAGAGAAACTAAAGGATTCTCTTAAGGAAAGAGCGCGTAGATCTGGAAGATCAAGACACGTTCTAAAGAATTCAGGATTATGGCTTCAGGTACGCTTCCGCTTAAGTTTTCAGTCGAATTCTTAATGATTTAACGTGATGGATTCTGCGGTTTATGGGTTTTCTCCAACAACCCCTTGATATTCTCGCGTATATATAGTGTTTCTCGAGCATAAGAAAAAAAATTGTATTTTATTGTCGTAGAATTTAAAAAATCTGTAACTCTCATCACATAGTTTTTTAGTTGGATCTCATTAAAAGTTAAAAATCGTTTGCACATTTGATCCTTGATATTCTCGCGTATATATAGTGTTTCTCGAGCGTAATAAAAAAAATTGTATTTTATCGTCGTAGAATTTAAAAGATTTGGAACTCTCACCACATAGTTTTTTTAGTTGAATCTCATTTAATAATTAAAAATCGTTTGCACATTTGATCCCATTTGTAATTAAGTGAGCCATTCTGTAAAAGAAAATTTATTGAAACTGTGTAATCTTGTATGGGAGGAGAGATTATTCAACTTGTTCATGTGGGCTCGCATGCGTGGCCTATTGCTTTTTGTATATTAGGGTAAGTTTTTTGTGAGATAGTCTTACATATTTTTATTCGTGAGACGGGTCAATCCAACTTATATTTTAAAAAATAATTTTTTTGGAATAAAAAATATATTTTTTCATTGGTGAGCCAAGTAGAAAATTCGTCTCATAAAATTAACTCATGAAACCATCTCACGAGAGTTTTTGTATATTAGCAAATCCGATGAAATCGTGGTTTTTTTTTTTTACAAGAAAAATATATTAAAATACACTAAGAATATAAAATTTTATTTTTTCATCGTTTTAATCATATTTATATTGTTTTTTTTATTTTAAATCATCACAATCAATTAATTTCATGATGGCACAATAGAAGCCATGTTCAAAAGACTCAACAAGAAACGTTTCATTCTGCGTTATCATTGCACTCAATTGAAGATATAAATTACTTTTCACAAGAGGAGTTTAATAAAAATTCAATTGTCGTGTTTAAAATTTTACTATTTTTATAAAATATTTAGGGAATTTATATTTTTGATCTTGTAATTTGAAATTTGTTTTGTCATGTTAACGATTGTAAGGCCTGAGATTTATTAGTCTTCATTGATGTGATATTCAAAGATATGAGAATGCATGACATGTAATGAGAAGCAATAAATGAGATGGGGGAAGGAGAGACATGAAAAATTAGAATTTTGAATGAAGGGCAGACCGCACCCGCACCATGAAAGATACCGCACCCGCGGTGCATGGACAGAAAATTGGTCATTTTTTACAGTAGGGTCACCGCACCCGCGGTCCAAGAAAGAGTGCACCCGCGGTTGATGGACAGAGAGTTGGAAATTATTTACAGAAATGACACCGCACCCGCGGTTCAAACGTAACCGCACCCGCATTGATGTCACCGCACCCGCGGTCTTATATGTAGCGCACCCGTGGACGTCGATTTTGGAAAATGAATGGACTGCCGAAGCTTGAGCGCACCTGCGGTCTAGAGGGAGCGCACCCGCGCTGCTGCATGCGAGAAAGCCACCTTTGTTTCTCAAGTTGACACATGGCATGGTATATATATAGAAATGTGCTGATTCATTTCTCTCCACTTCCATCAGCTGAGAAACGAGAGAGAGTGGGGAGAAGCTTCAATTCCTTATGCTTTAAGGTTATGATTTTGAAAGAATTACCCATCCAAACTTCATTCCAAGTATAGATTCTTGCTCCTTGCATTATAGGCTACAAGAGGATGTAAGTATGGTTCAATTATAGCATGTTTCGAAATCTACATGTTGAAGAAATTGTGATTTTAATTGAGATATGTGTTCTTGAGTAGCTAGGAACCGAAATACCGTGAACAGATTTATTATCAGATATTGTATGCGATTTATATGACATTCTAGAATGTATTGGGTGGAACTTATGCAGATTTCCAGAATTTGAAATGGTTATGATATTGATTATGACGTGGAGACATGATTCTTGTAATTGTTATTGTTATGAAATTGACCGGTATCGAGAAATTACGTCGTTATGCCATCAAATGGTACCGAGGTCAAGTATTGAATTGGATATGTGTTGATTGAGATTAGAGATTGATAGAATACGTATCAACATTTCCATTTCAGATTTGATATTGACAGAGTCGTCATCGAGACTTCGACATCGACAGACATTGTGCGACGAAAGGTATAATTCGTGTTTTGTTTGGGGAAGACACAACTCAAATGAGATTCAATTTGAGTTTCCCAACCAAATCACATACTAGAATTGTTGTCTATCTTTTGATATGATTTTGATTTGTCTATAGAATTATATTTAAATCTCTTGATATGATGATACCTTGTTTATAGAGTTATATTCAAGCATTTGAGATAGGAGAGTCATTGGCAGACTTGCCAAACTAGACGTTCGGTGGTATCGACGCTTCGGATCAGATTCAATCCGATTGTAGACATTCGATACAGACAGGGCCGAAGTCTAGGAATAAGACAGTTACCCCGATTGGGAGGGTAGGTTACAGACAGTGACGTCTTATTCACATCGGGATCCCTAGAGTAGAATCGAGTCGAGTCAAGACATGATTTGATTTGAATTGCATGCTCATATAGATTGGTTTCATAGACTATGGAACCCATTGTTATTGCTTTCATGCATGATTTATGATTATGTATTAGCATGCATACATGTTTTATACTGGGATTTGTTCTCACCGGAGTTTCGGCTGTTGTTATGTCTGTATGTGTGCATAACAACAGGTGTGGCAGGATCTGGGTCACGACAGAGATGAGAGATCGAGATAGCGTGGTGACTTCGGGCGCAGCAGATTACTAGTGGTTTCTTTTACTAGATATGTACTATATTTTGATTATGGTTGGGATTGAACACTAGTTTGTATATAAGTGTTGAAACAAGACATGTTTGTATTTATGGTTGTTGAAATAAAGTAGAGACATTTTGCTTTATTTATACATTTGATTTAATGTTAAAAGAAAAATTTTGACCCACATGTTCTAACAAAGATCCAATTATCCCAAAAAGAATGGAGTTAGAGCCGGGTCCCCACAACGATGAATTTGCATTTCTAGTTTTGTAGCATGCATATTTTCATTTATTATCCTTTCTAACCGGAGTTTAGCCTGTTGGCCGGAAATTACTAGTTGTCGACCGCAAATACTGACATGGATTTTTGGAATGACATATAATATTCTAAAAAATCATGACATATATGCAAGTTTTCTTTCAAAAATCAATGTCCACATCTATGTTTTCCATATAATCAATTTCCGAGATACACGATGGAATCGGGTAAAAAAGAAGATAAAAAGGTAGTAAAAAATTGCTAGTTAAAGAACTAGATATGCAATTCATCGTTAAATGACAAAAATAAACATGTAAGTCATAAAATAAAAAATGTTAATCAACCGTTAACAAAAAAATAGAAAAAATGCAAATTATATAATAAAAAAATTAATTATTCCAAATAATTATAAATGTTGGCAAAATGGGTAGAGCCGTCAAAATGGATCAACGAAGAGGTCCGCAGCCCATCAAAACCCGCTTATTTGGTGCAGTTCAGCTTATTTTGACGGCTCTAAAATCGATTGTGTACTTAAAAAATAGATTGGACAACTAAATCTATGTCACTAATAGAGATTCGTAATATGATTATTTCTTTTGGGTGAAATGGAAATTAATAAATATACGAAGATTTGTAATTCGAATATGTCGTTAAAGAGAAAAGAAGGCACTTTACGTCCCATTTGAGACGTGCCGCAGCAAACAAAAAGCCTGGGGTTGCGTCCCTTGCCTAAATGGTGTGCGTTTTCAGCCTCAAACTTTCTTTTTCCCCATTTAATTAGTTTTAGTTTTCTACTCAAACTGCTAAAAAAAATCGAAGCCGCAGTTATGACTGATAGTAACGGTACAACTCAAATTTTTAAAAATGTATAACAACTCAAGCACCACGCCTACCAAAAGTTATGACTGATAGTAACGGTACAACTCAAATATTTTAAACCGTATAACAGCTCAAGCACCACGCCAGTTGGGACAATTATTGCACCCAACAGTCTTCTTCTCAATAATTGTATTCTTTACAATCAATGTGAATCGAACCCGTGACATTGGCTCCATTACAAATTTTAGGACCGAGCTCCTACCGGTTTACCAAAAGTTATAGATGGTGGTTGTTGGGAAATTATACCGAAGCGATGCCGATCACTATGATAATATGGTGCTGAAAAATGCGGAATAAAATAACCAACAAGAACACAAAGATTTACGTGGTTCACCCAATATAAACTACGTCCACGGAGCACTGCAACTTTTATAACTGGAAGAAATATTTCAACAAGTGTATACACCAATACACTCAATATTTCTCACTCTCAAACCCGAGTATACCGAGAAAATAATTTCTCTAACTCACACAAGAGAATTCCCGCACTCAAAAAAAAATACACCCTTTTTTTCTATGCATTCTCTTTTTATCAAAGCTGAAAATCTTTTGATTTGAGATACTAAAAACAAACAAGAAATGCTCAATTTATAACAAATTTCCCTCGTTCATTTTTGTAAACAAACCGATGTGGGATATGTGATTTATATTATTTTATTTAATATGTGAGCCTCACCCCTCACCGAACAATTCTCCCACTTGAAAACTTGATTTCAATCATGTCTTCACACCATTAGTGCAGCAGCTCATACCTCCTTTGTTAGTCCAGGAGACCAACTGAAGTCAAACATCTTCAGTTTTTCAATGATAACAGCCTTCGTGAGCATATCAGCTAAATTTTTGCTTCTAGGAATATTCTCAAGCTTCAAAACTCCATTCACCCGATCTATAAGGATCCCCATTCCAAGGATTTGTTTTGCAGCACCCAAATCCTTCAAAGCAAATTCTTTTGATAACTCTTTCTCGAGTTTATCAATCTCCTCCAGACAAGCTCATGCTATCAACATATCATCTACATATATCAGTAGTATGATATAATAACCATCAAGCTTCACATAACAATAGTGATCATCATGATACCTCAGAAAACCATCATTATTCATTACACCATCAAACTTCTTGTACCACTGTCTTGGAGCTTGTTTGAGATCATACAAGCTCTTCTGAAGTTTGCATATCATTTTCTCTTTCCTTTGTACTTCAAATCCCTGTGATTGATTCATTTCTTCATCTAACTTACCATGAAGAAATATCGTCTTTACATCTAACTGTTCCAGATGTAAATCTTCTTTTACCATCAATCCAAGTACAGTCCTGATACTAGTTAACTTTACCACCAGAGATAAAATATCAATGTAATCAATGACTTCCTTTTCACTTTTTACAACAAGTATTTCTTTGTATCGCTTGCTACCGTCATGTTCTAACCGGTACTCCCACTTGCTATGTAAATCTTTTTTACCTTAAGGAAGTTCTGACAACTCCCACATGTGATTGGATGACAGTGAATCCATCACATCTTCCATGGCTAACTCCCACTGTTTAAAGGTCTCATAAACGTCCGATTTATTTTTCACAAAATAAACCCAAAATTTCCTGCTCGAATCGTCAACAGTAGTGACATAATATCTTGAGTGATCTCCAAGGGATGTCACAGGAGATGGTCCACATACATCAGTATGTACCAGCTCCAAATCCGTCGATTTCGGTTCTCTAACCTCTTTTGAAAAGCTCACCCTTTTCTGTTTTCCAAAAAATACAGCTTCACACAGCTTGTGTTCAACGATCTTTAATTCCGGTAGCTTTCCGTTTGAAACAAGCATTTTCATTCCCTTCTCACTCGTATCCCCAAGCCTACTATGTCATAGACTTGAATTAGCTCCAGCATCCACAGCCGCTAATTTATTTCTCAAACTGGAAGTCATTTAAAGTGTTCCAGTTTCCTTTCCCCAAACAACAATCATGGCTCCCTTTTTCACTTTCCAATAACCATCACCAAAGGTCACCTTATGACCTTCGTCGTCAAGCTTGTCCCACTGAAATCAGATTGTGTGTCAACTTTGGTACATGTCTTACTTTGTTGATTTTCCAGACAGATCCATTTGTCATCTTCATTCGGATATCACACATACCAATTATTTCCAAAGGTTTTTCATCAGTCAGGAAAACTTTTCCGTAATCTCCCGCTATGTAATTATCGAATACATCACGATTACCAATGGTATGAAACGAAGCTCCCGAGTCCATAACCCAAGAATCAACCGGGCTTTCCATGGATAGTAATAGAGCATCATTTACCTCCTCAGTAACAACATTAGCGTCGTTCTTTGTTGATTTGCAATTCTTTTTCAAGTGACCAGTCTCACCACAGCTGCAGCACTTCACATTCTTTTCAAATGTGTTATTGTCTTTTTCATTTCTTGACTTGGACCAATCGCGCCATCGATTAGAACTCTTTTCGCCACTCCTGCCCTTCTTCTGTTTTCGAGATTTAGAGCAGATCTCGATGATGTTCCTTCACCCGAATCCATCCTGCGAACTTCTTCAGCAAGAATTTGATCTCTGACATCATTGAATTGTAGCTTTCTTTTTTCAACAGAGTTGATAACCGCTGCTAGCATTGGTTCCCAATTGTCTGGTAAAGACGCCAAAAGAATAAGTGCATGAATCTCATCATCAAATTTAATTTCAACCGATGTTAGCAGTGAAACAATCGTGTTGAATTCATTGATGTGTTTAGCCACCGATGCATCTTCTCTCATCTTCAAGTTAAATAACTTCTTCATGAGATGTACTTTATTATTTGCCGATGGTTTTTCGTACATGTTCGACAAAATGGAAATCATCTCCTCCGTTGTTTTTGCATCCGCCACGTTATGTGCCACGTTCTTCGTTATGGTCAATCGTATTACACCTAACACTTGTCGGTCAAGAAGCTTGCAGTCATCATCCTCCATCATTTCCGGTTTATTTCCAGATAGAGGTTGATGCAACTTCTTGCTATACAAATAATCAATAATCTGTAGTCGCCAGAACATAAAATCTGTACCGTCGAACTTGTTGATTCTCAGTCCCGATCCATCATCTCCGGCCATCACTTCTCTAGCCTTAGCAAAAAATTCTAAAAAATCTTTTCTGATGTGAAAGATCAGACAAAACTGCAACTACATAGCATACTCAGAATTTTTAAGAATTTTCACAACAAGGCTCTGATACCAGTTGTTGGAAAATTATACCGAAGCGATGCCGATCACGATGATAATATAGTGCCGAAAAATGTGGAGTAAAATAACTAACAAGAACACAAATATTTACGTGGTTCACCCAATATAGGTTACGTCCACGGAGCACTACAACTTTTATAACTTGAAGAAATATTTCAACAACTGTATACACCAATACACTCAATATTTCTCACTCCCAAACCCGGGTATACCGAGAAAATAATTTCTCTAACTCACACAAGAGAATTCTCGCACTCAATAAAAAATACACTCTTTTTTTCTATGTACTCTCTTTTTATCAAAGCTGAAAAGCTTTTGATTTTGGAATATTAAAAACAAACAAGGAAGGCTCAATTTATAACAAATTTATCTCGTTCATTTTTGTAAACAAACCAATGTGGGATATGTGATTTATATTATTTTATTTAATGTGTGGGCCCCACCTCTCGCCTAACAGTGGTGACGGTTAAACACAAATATTTTAAATTGTATAGCAGCTCAAACATCACGTTTTGATTGCTACCTAACATGGACAATATTTAACCCAAAACATAAAAAGTTGAAGTCGTCGTAGTTCAGGATTGTGTGGCCAATAATTGTGAGCATCAGTTCCTGGACATTAAATTTTGTCTCGACTTATTCATATAGCTATTTTTATTCATCCGCATATAGCCCGATATTCTCAAGCGAATTTTAACCAACGATATCAAATTATTATCTAATTGATTTGTGTCAGTTCTCAAAATCCATAACTTATTCAATATTGTCCTTTTTCAATCACCACTCAAGGATCTCTTGGAGGGGGTATTTTTTTGTTTCTTTTTCCTTTAATCATTGCTTGTGCCTCAGAGAAATGTTTTAATTTGTAATCAAGCCTGTGAGTTTGATGAATTTTTTTTATCAGTATTACGAAGATGGAGAAAAAAGTTAACAAAAATAAAAATAGTGTAATAAACTTTAGGGAAAAATGTTTATTTCATCTCTTCTTTTTGATTTTTTGATATTGTGATATGCTATGTTATCAGAATTTAGCAGTTTTGTTTCTTTGTTTTGCAATTTTATTTATTTTTTCATTGAAATGTTTAGGTAACAATGGACACATCAATGTTACGTAGAAAAAAAGAATAAAATTTGAAAAAAAAAAACTGAAATTTGATAACATATAAAACCAAAATTACAAATAAATAATAAACCTAAAAGACTAAGTTTTATTTTTATATTTTCATCGGATAACTTTATCTTGTAGTCGTGTCTTATGCTAGGAAGAGAATCAGGCTCTCTACATTCTGGAAATGTCTTTTTGCTGAAAAATTTGTTGGAATTTTGGTGCTTAATGAATGAAAATTAAGCAAATAAATCAATATATTTGATTGAAAAAATTCGAAACGAAGAACGAAGCTTAATGAACGAATATTAAGTTCGATGGTTCTGAATAAAACTCGAGAAGAGTTCATCAAATGTTGAAAGAAACTTAAACGAGTAGTCGAAACGTGTAAGGGACGAGAACCGAAGAAAAAAAATCGTGTGTACAGTCGCGCGGGTGCGCGCGCTTGCGGCCTGCCAGTGGCAGGCGCGCACCCGCGCGCATGTCTGCGCGCGGGTGCGCGCGCCTGCAAAGAGCTCTCGGCAGCGTCTGCCGAGAGCACGCGCGTGCAGGCGCGAGCGGGTGCCTGCAGGTCTTCGTGTCCCTTCGAATTTTCTGATGTTTTTTTCATTTCCTTGGCATTGTTTGATGATTGTGATAAGTTACAATGGCCAAGGGACACCCCCTATGAATGAAAGATCATGTCTTTTAACATGAAAACATTAAATGCTTGATATTTTGAAAATCAAAAGAGAACACACATATCATAACATCATTTTTGCATATTGTCTTCTTCCTTCTTCTTCAAAAGAGAGTTTCTTCATTTCTTTGTGATAGAACTTGAATATTTGAGTGCTCATTATTCAAGTGTTGTAGTTGTATCTTGGGAGAAGATTGCCACAACCTCTAGCACATTGTGAGGGGCATATTCTTCTTAAGGAGAAAGTGTTCAACACTTGCCTCTACAAAGCCATTCATCTATTTTCTTCTTGCTTTCCTCTCATATTTGAATACCACAAACAACAATCTTAAGAAGAATTTGATTTTTGATCATTTGCAAGAAGAATATCAATGGTATCATCATCTTCAACACCACATGCAACTAGGGATGTAAATGAACCAAACCGTTTGCGAGCTATTCGAAGCTGGGCTCGATAAAAAACTCGTTTGAGTTTGTTTGTTAATCATATCAAACCAAGCCCAAGCTCGATTTTGAGCTCAAAAATTTAATCAAACCAAGCTCAAGCCTAAGGATATTCGGCTCAGTGAGCTCGCAAACATGTTTGATAATAGGCTCGCGAGCTCGAGCTCGAGCTCGGCTCGTTTAGGTGGCTCGCAAACAAGATTTTGGAATATTCAATAATATACTTACTTATATTTTTTTTAGCTCTTATTTGTGTCGTTTTGGTTATTTATGAATGAATTTACATTTTTATGTCTGATTTAAAATTAGTTTATAGATATATTTAATTTTTAACAAGCTCAATTCAAACTCAAACTCGAGCTCAATTCTATGCTTATCGAGCTCGAAAACGAGACGAGCTCAAGCCAGGCTTGTTAAACATGCTAAACGAGCTATTAATGAATCAAGCTCGAGCCTGGCTTGATTAACTATGCTAAACGAGCTTTTAACAAGCCGAGCTCGAGCTTTTCTCGAGCTCAGTAATTTCAATACAAACCGAGCTCGAGCCTGATAATAGAAGCTCGAATCGAGCTCGAGCTCGAGCTCGAACTCGAGTCTCAAACAATCTTAAACAAATCAAGCTCAAGCCTGATACTGTTTGGTTTGGTTTGGATCGTTTACATCCCTACATGCAACCATTGCACAAGGAGAGAAACCGGAGAAATTTTCTGGTGCGGACTTCAAAAGATGGCAACAAAAGATGCTTTTCTATCTCACAACCTTGAGTTTGTCAAGGTTCTTGAAGGAGGATCCTCCCATCGTTGCTGAAAACGAGACAGATACCAACATGAGGGCCGCTTTGGATGCATGGAACCAAAGTGATTTCTTGTGCAAGAACTACATCCTCAATGGACTTGACAATGCATTGTACAATGTGTATTGTCAAGTCAAGACCGCCAAGGAACTTTGGAATATGCTTGATAAGAAATACAGAGCAGAGGATGCGGGCTTGAAGAAGTTCATTGTTGGGAGATTTTTGGAATACAAGATGGTGGACTCAAAATTTGTTATGAGTCAAGTGCAAGAACTACAACTTATCTTGCACGAGATTCATGCGGAATGAGTTTAAGCGAATCTTTCCAAGTTGCTGCGTTGATCGAGAAACTCCCTCCGTTGTGGAAGGATTTCAAGAACTATTTGAAGCATAAAAGGAAGGAGATGGGATTGGAGGATCTCATTGTGAGATTGAGGATAGAAGAGGACAACAAGAGCACCGAGGCCAAGGCAAGTAAAATGGCAGCAAGGGTGAACATTGTTGAATCGAGTTTTCAAGGGAAGAAGAGGAAGTTTGAGAAGCAACCACTACAAGGCCAACAACCACCAAATAAGAAGAAGTTCAAAGGCACTTGTTATAACTGCGGAAAACCAAATCACATGGCGAAGGATTATAGGAAGCCAAAGAAGGGAAATCCTCAAGCCAATGTAGTTCAAGAAAGGTCGGTACAATTTGATTTTTCTCAACTTGATTTGACTGCAGTTATTTTGGAAGCAAACTTGGTTAAAAACTCCAATGAGTGGTGGGTTGATACTGGAGCAACTCGACACATATGCTCCAACAAAGGGATGTTCTCCACATACACTCCATCGACCAGGAGAAAACTTTACATGGGGAACTCCGCTACATTTGAGGTGGTGGGCACTGGAAATGTGGTATTGAAGATGAAATCGGGTTTGGAAGTAACCCTTGTTGATGCACTTCATGTACCGGACATAAGAAATAACCTCGTGTCGTGGTCTCTGTTGGTCAAACATGGGTTTAGACTAGTATTTGAGTCTAACAAGTTTGTATTGACTAAGAATGATCATTTTATTGGAAAAGAATATCTCGATGAGAACCTTTTCAAGTTGAATGTAATGTCTATACGCCAAAATGTTGTTGAAAGTAATAAAGACAAAAGTTCTATTTACTTGCTTGAGTATTCTCATTTATGGCATGTTCGTTTAGGACACGTAAATTTTAATACCTTGCAACGTTTAATGAAACTTGAATTATTGCCTAAACACAACGTCGATCCAACACAAAAATGCGAGATATGTGTTGAAGCAAAAATGACCAAAGCGCCTTACCACTCGATTGAAAGATGTACAACTCCTCTAGAACTAATACACACCGATCTTGGTGATTTAAAGTTTGTACAAACTAGAGGAGGGAAAAGATATTACGTGACATTCATTGATGATAATACAAGATACTGTTACGTATATCTTTTGAGGTCAAAAGATGAAGCTCTTGAAGCATTCAAATGTTGTAAGACCGAAGTTGAGAATCAACTAGGCAAACAAATAAAGAGGGTTCGAAGCGATAGAGGGGGCGAATACGGAGCACCGTTTGATGAATTATGCACATCTGTGGGTATAATTCATGAAACGATTGCTCCTTATTCACCACAATCGAATGGCATTGCCGAAAAAAAGAATCGAACTCTGAAAGATCTGATGAATGCTATGTTAATAAGTTCAGGACTACCCCAAAACTTGTGGGAGGAAGCAATACTATCGACTAATCACATCCTGAACAAGATACCTCACAAGAAAAATGACAAGTCACCTTATGAATTGTGGAAAAGTCACAAACCTTCCTACAAGTACCTCAAAGTGTGGGGGTGTCTAGCTAAAGTTGAAATACCAAAGCCTAAACAAGAGCGAATTGGACCAAAGATGGTCGACTGCATATTCATTGGATATGCACATAATAGTAGTGCCTATAGGTTTATAGTGCACAAATCTGAAAATACAGAAATGAATACGGGCATGACAATTGAGTCAAGAAATGCAGTATTCTTTGAAAACATATTTCCTTGTAAAGAAAGGAAAGAAAATGGTTCTAGCAAGAGAAAACTTGAGATGGAGCATGAAGGTCAAGTACCTACACATGATCCAACTCTGAATGAAAATGCTATACCATTGGAAGGCTCTTCAAAAGAGCAAGAGCCAAGAAGAAGCAAAAAGGCTAGAATCTCAAACTCCTTTGGTCCAGACTTCCATACTTTTATGTTGGAAAATGAACCAAAGAACATACAAGATGCTCTGGCTAGCTCTGAAGCTACTTGTTGGAAAGAAGCCATCAACTTTGAAATGGATTCTATTTTGCAAAACCATACTTGGGAACTAGTGGATCTTCCACCAGGTACCAAGCCATTGGGATGCAAATGGATATTGAAAAAGAAAATGAGAGTTGATGGAAGTATTGAAAAATATAAAGCCAGGATTGTGGCCAAAGGGTATAGACAAAGAGAAGGTCATGATTTCTTCGACACGTATTCACCAGTTTCAAGAATAACATCCATTCGTGTACTCATTGCTATTGCAGCTTTGCATAACCTTGAGATACATCAAATGGATGTCAAAACGGCGTTCTTAAATGGTGAACTTGAAGAAGAAATATATATGGAGCAACCTGAAGGCTTCATTGTTAAAGGACAAGAAAAAAAGGTCTGTCGTTTAATTAAGTCACTATATGGACTTAAAGAAGCGCCCAAGCAGTGGCACGAAAAATTTGACAAGGTAGTATTGTCAAATGGATTTAAGATTAATGAAGTGTGACAAATGTGTTTACATTAAAGGCACTCGAGAATCTTATGTGATGGTATGTCTATATGTGGATGACATGCTAATAATGGGGAATAACCAAGAGTTGATTAAGGGTACAAAGAAAATGTTTACAAAACATTTTGATATGAAAGATATGGGTATTGCTGATGTAATTCTAGGGATTAAAATCTTTAGAACTCCAGAAGCAATAGTTCTATCTCAATCTCATTATGTTGAAACAGTGTTAAAGAAGTTTAACGCTTATGACTCTATCCCAGTAAAAACGCCTTTAGACGTAAATGTTCATTTGGCGAAGAATCGTGGAGAACCAGTTTCCCAACTGGAATACTCCAAAATTATTGGAAGTTTTATGTACATTACTAATTGTACTAGACCTGACATCGCTTGTGCGGTTAACAAGTTAAGTCGGTTTACGAGTAACACTAGTTATGCACACTGGAAGGCAGTTGACAAGGATGCTTAGATATTTAAAGCACACCTCAGAATATGGACTAAATTACACAAGGTATCCTGCAGTACTTGAAGGATACTGTGATGCAAATTGGATTTCTGATACCAATGACTCCAAATCCACCAGCGGCTATGTATTTAGCATTGGTGGAGGAGCAGTCTCTTGGAGGTCATCGAAACAAACTTGCATTGCTAGATCTACCATGGAATCAGAGTTCATAGCGCTAGATAAAGCTGCAGAAGAAGCGGAATGGCTTCGCAACTTTCTAGAGGACATTCCATGTTGGACAAGTCCAGTGCCAGCAATCTTGATACATTGCGACAGTCAGTCGGCAATTGCAAGGGCACAAAACAGTATGTACAATGGCAAGTCTCGACACATTCGTCGAAGACATAATACTGTGCGACAGTTGATCTCTAATGGAGTTATATCTGTTGATTATATTAAATCAAATGATAACTTAGCGGATCCGCTTACAAAAGCATTAAATAGAGATCAAATGTACTGTCTGTCAAGAGGAATGGGTTTAAAACCTACCAGATAAATTTTTCATAGTGGCAACCCAACTTGTAGATTGGAGATCCCAAGATCTTGGTTCAATGGGACAACTAAATTATGAAAACTTGAGGAATCACTCCTCATTCCTGAGACAATGAGTGAAATTTCCTACAAAGATAGTGAGGTTAAGTATTGTACTTTTAATGATTCTGTAGCTTGCAAAAGCGGGGTAAGTAGGATACCCTTTTACAAGGAGATCACCTATGTACGTGTGAGGACGGGCCGCCTCAATGAAACACGTATGAAGCCAAGATGTGTTCCATGGCCAAAACAGACACAACCGATAACACAAAATGGAAATGGAAGAAAGGTTATCATGTGGGTTCAGTTGTCTGGGTTTACATGAACCGCCAAGAAGTTCAAGACATCACGTTCACTTCGTGGCCTAGTAAATCCGATTGTATTCCACTAGGGCAGGTTCAAAGCCAAAAGCTACCTCTCCTGATGTGATAATTTTTCGTATATACTCCCTCTTATACATCACGAGCATTCATGCATTAATTTCATTCATGTGGGGGATTGTTGGAATTTTGGTGCTTAATGAATGAAAATTAAGCAAATAAATCAATGTGTTTGATTGGAAAAATTCGAAACGAAGAACGAAGCTTAATGAACGAATATTAAGTTCGATGGTTCTGAATAAAACTCGAGAAGAGTTCATCAAATGTTGAAAGAAACTTAAACGAGTAGTCGGAACGTGTAAAGGATGAAAACCGAAGAAAAAAAAATCGCGTGTACAGTAGCCGACGCGCACTCGCGCGCGGGCGCGCACCCGCGCGCATGTCTGCGCGCGGGTGCGCTCGGCAGCAGCGCGCGCGTGCAGGCGCAAGCGGGTGCCTGCAGGTCTTCGTGTCCCTTCGAATTTTCTGATGTTTTTTCATTTCATTGGCATTGTTTGATGATTGTGATCAGTTACAATGGCCAAGGGACACCCCCTATGAATGAAAGATCATGTCTTTTAACATGAAAATATTAAATGCTTGATATTTTGAAAATCAAAAGAGAACACACATATCATAACATCATTTTTGCATATTGTCTTCTTCCTTCTTCTTCAAGAGAGAGTTTCTTTTTTTCTTTGTGATAGAACTTGAATATTTGAGTGTGCTCATTATTCAAGTGTTGTAGTTGTATTTGGGAGAAGATTACAACAACCTCTAGCACATTGTGAGGGGCAAATTTTTCTTAAGGAGAAAGTGTTCAACACTTGCCTCTACAAAGTCATTCATCTATTTTCTTCTTGCTTTCCTCTCATATTTGAATACCACAAACAACAAAATTTTCCTTAACGGAAATCTTCAAACCCCGTAGTTATATGAGACATGATTTTTTATATTCGAGATTTAATTATAACAATTTCTTTCTTCAACTCAAAAAAAAGAACTAAGTGCTTTTTTTCTGGAAAACATATTTTCTAAACTTCAGTCTTCTTTATCTTGCCAAAGACATAATATAAGATAGTTGGATTCAGTGTTTCGAATCACCGCAACATATCAAAATGAGCTAGCTAGCTGTATAGCTCACTAAATTGCCAATTCAACCCAACCAATCTTGGGATGTGGGTTAGGCGGGATTTTTTTTAAAAAAAAAAATTGAAAAACTATAAGAACAATTTTTATTTTTTTGGTAATAAAAAATGCTATGAACATTATAAATGCAAAGAAAATGGAGAATAAATCTTAGCTAAACAGTTCAACAAATACTTAAAATCATTATAATAAGAAATTAAGAATACAAAATATTAATCGGTTAAACAATATATGACGAAAACAAAAAAATAATTATCATTAAAGTTCATTTAAAGTAATCCAATTATAGTCAAAAACTTATGTGAGACGGTCTCACGGATCGTATTTTTTGAGACGGATCTCTTATTTGGGTCATCCATGAAAAAGTATTATTTTTTATGCTAAGAGTATTACTTTTTTTGTAAATATCGGTAGAGTTGACCCGTCACACAGATAAAGATTCGTGAGACTGTCTCACAAGAGATCTACTTCCAACTAAAACTTAAAAATATCTATTTAAAAAAAAATTGAAATAGAAATTTCTACAAAAAAAAAAAAATAAATAAATAAATATATATATATATATATATATATATAACCTTAATCTAGCAGGGCTAGCCCGCCCCGACCTAGCCCACAACTCAAATGAGCTCAAGCCGTTTGACAGCCCTTCCAATATGTTGATATTTCATCCACTCAGCCCGCCCAATTTCTACGACGATACGATCTCAACTCTTGAGTTGACAAGTCTAATTACCATTGTGGATGTTGTACTCTCGTATGTTCGTTCATATTCATATTGGTCGTGTGTCGCTCGCTTTTCGACTGCTCGTGACTATTGAGCTTCCACCTTTTTTCAGACACTATTATATATATACTATATTAAAATGGATAAAACATTTAGAGAAACTATATTCGATATTTTAATGGATATCCAAATTCATCATTACTTTAAACAAAACAAAAAAAACACACAAATTATATATGCAAAAAAAATTTAAAAATATATATTTTGATGATTTCACAAATAAAAAACAGTTATTTATAAAGTATTATTTAGAGTTTTTTAACTTGATATTTAGCATAATCAACGAATTTCGAATGTATCAGACTAATAGAACTGTAACGGCTATTTAGAAAACTAGAAACATGATAAATTAATATGTATTGATATATTAATTAGATATAAATATTTTGGTGTTAATTTTGACAATAAAATGTTTTTTAGTTCTTAAAATTTGAATACGAGATTATCGAACAAAATACAAGAGTAGATTGCCTAGCTCATGTTTTTAGATAAAACATTCGTTGTATATTATTCGTTTAGGCAAAAACTTATGTGAGACGGTCTCACGGCTCGTATTTTGTGAGACAGATCTCTTATTTGGGTTATCCATGAAAAAGTATTACTTTTTATTGTGAATATCGGTAGTGTTGATCCGTTTCACGAGATAAAGATTTATATTTCACAATGGTTTGTACACACTTGAATTATTATTATTTTTTTAAAAAAAACAAGATATATGGATATAGAAATGAAAATTTTTGTTTTTGTTTTTCAAGGACAAAAACTTAACAGAAGTCGAGAAGCCATATTTCTGGCTTCTGGAACAATACTTTTTAAAATATTTTTTTAGTAAATTTAACTTGTTTAAAAAAATAATATTCCAAGTTGCCTATTTTCGAATTTTTTTATATAAAAAAAGACAAAAATTTTGAGGTAAGTAATGCTCACCCTACTCAGACAAGATTCAGTGTTATTCAGGTTTGAACTCGTTAAAGCATAGATCTTTGAATTAGAACTCTTCCCACTTCAGTACTTTAGGAATAATTCTAGCTCAATATTTTTAATCAGCCTTAGTGGAGCTCCAGTTTTGAATTTACTTAGAAGATTATTTTTTTTACAAAATTATTTGTTAAAACATAATAAACTATTAAAAATAATCATATATATAAAGCTCATTATTCGGTGATGCAAAATGACCATCTACGAAAACGGCTTAGCAGAAAAATCAATTTGGGACAAGTCACATTTCACGTCACATGCTAAATCGAATGTTATATTGGCAAACTGATGGTTAAAAGATCAAACTGATTGTAACGAAAATAGCAAGCATTTGCGGTATTTTGGCCAGCCTCATCATCTCGGTTATCCAAATGGAACGATTCAGTATCTACAAATCATATTAAAAAAATTTGAATTGGAATTTAAGATGTTGATAAATGACAATAAAAATACGATATATGTGCAGCTGATTAAGCAGACCTCGTCAGTTTGGTTCAGTCTAACTGACGAGCCCAACTGAATGATCAGTCTAGCTGACGAGCCCAACTGCCTAGCGGACATCAAAATTATATAGGCTCAGGAAAAGTGGGGCCAACAAAGCGGAAATGACCGTTTCATTATCAGAAACATTATAGAAACTTTCCAAGCGGTCATATTATTGTATCTAACGTATATATATCATTCATGGAGCTGATAAATACAATATCTTTAAGATCAAATATAATCTTTTGAAGGGAATTCAAAGTATGAACAACTAACAAGAAGAAATTAGCTAGAATGAAAATAAACTCAAGTGTGAGGATACATTTGATATATACTTACACTGTAAAAATCTTCACACGCAATCATTCACTAAAGAAAAGTGGGTTCCGCAGCGTACAATGTGCGCCGCGGAAAGATATCCACCACATGCAATGCACGCTGCGACGCACACTGTAATGTTAAAGGCCGTCTTAAGTTTGAAACTATTTGCAGCGTGCGGTTTACGCTGCGGTTTACTCTAATAACGGCGTGCAGAGTGTGCTATTGATAGTTATCTTTCGGCAGCGTGCACCGCACGCTATGGTTAAAAATATCAACGTCATCCACATAAAGATAGCCTTCAAATTGAACATTGACTTGCTAAATGCATCAAATGCCTCCACACCTATGTCCCGACAACTCCTTCAAATCCTCCACAAGAGGTTCCAAGTACACATCTATATCATTTCCCGGTTGCTTTGGACCTGGTATTAGTAATGTTAACATAAGATTTTCCTTCGACATGCACATCAATGGAGGAAGATTGTAATTGACCAAGATACTCTCATTATAATTTTCTTTGATCATTTTCTTGACATCTTCCAATGATACCTTAAATTCAAACTCTACTTCATTCTTATGTAAAGCTATCTTAAGGCATTCTATTTCTTCTGGTTGGAGCTCTTTATCTGCTCTTAGTTAGATCATTGTTACTTCCAAACCGTCTAGAATCCTTCATTTTTGGGTTCAAAAGTTTTCCTTCATCACCACGCTTGCTGCGAAAATGGTTTGGCAATTTTCTGTAAAATGCCTCTCTAAGTCTCTGGACTATGATTTTGTGATCACAAGGTGTTATGAATACTAATCGTCTAGTCTCATTTTCTTGCATATAGGACTTAAACATTTGTAGGAAATTATTTCCTAGCAATATGTCAGCTCATGTATCATGATAATAGATCGGTGATGTTTTGACCTTATACCAAGGCGTTTGTCCAGCACCTCCAATTATGATTTCGGTCATCTTAATCCCCTTACATAAGATTAAGATTCTTCTAGAGAAATCTCTTCCAGAAATCTTTGGTAGTTCTTCTTCCAAATTATTTGGAAAATCCCTTCTTTTTGCGGTACAGATTCCAGCTCCTGAATCAATATAAACAACAAAATATTATGTCTTATATTGTTCGTATAACATTCCTACTGGAATGTATATTGAGAAAGGATATGTGGTCATTGGATTTTTCACATCTTATCTTCTGCCATGAACTACATTCCGTATTCTAGACGTTCTCAAGGTTTATGTTCCTCGAGAAACTCTAGTCCAAGAACCAGTCGATCTGGTTCTTTCCCTGGAATTCCTTTGATATGAACTTCCAATTCTCCTATATTAATCATTCCTTGGTAAGTTCCTATCATAGGCTTGTTCTAAATAGCATATGGTATTACAAGAGAATTGATTCCTTTGTTTCGTAATATCAAATACTATTTATACTTCCTTCCACCCTTCTGGGCACTGAGCTTTCTTATTGTAGAAAAACTTTTTGGCTCCTGTTGGGTTTCTTTGACAAGTGATTTTCCACACCTGTAACTCGTAATTCTATCCCCTTGAAAAGATAGTCTTCTTGATTTTAATCTAAGACTTTGATTCCTCTGTAGAATCGGTTTGTCTTGTATTTGGATATATGTTTCCTGTATTAAAGGAAACTCAACTCTTTCTGGATAAATTGCCTGAGCAAATTTTCCAAATATCTCAGGTATTTGAATGAACTCGTTTCTAATAAACAATTCTGAATGATGTGTATTAGATAGAGCATATGAAATTTGATAAGTAATAGAATATGGTCTATTACATTCTTTCATCAGTCTTTTTTCCTTGAAATTCTGATGTAATGTCAAGGCTCGACTGAAATCTCAATCTGCCAAATTGTAGGCAATTCTCGGATAGATTATTCCTGCAATCTTTCCTGCGCAGAGATTTTCTGAGATAGTTCCAAGTACTGAATCTTGAAGGTTCCCCATTCTTTTTATCGCATATAGCAATATCAATGGGTGAATCTATTCCTTCTTTGAAAGTATGTTTTATCATAATTTGGATTCCTACAATATGAATCCAGGACATGGTTCGCGCTACTTCTATCTTGAGTTTTTGTAATTCCTCCTTGATCTCTTCAGAAGAAATTAGTCGCATGTCCATTCTATTTCCTGTAAGTTCCATTGGAATTGTCATTTTCCTTCTGGAAATTTATAGATTAGATGATGCTTTCTTTTTCTTAGGCCAAGACTTCCTAAGAACTTTTCTACCTGTCCTGCAGAGAATCCCTGATATCTCTGAAGACTAGGATTTTCTCTCATGATCTTTTGGACCATGTTATGAGATATTGTTGACCGGCTAAAGAAACCAGACAAATCTTCATGTGTTTCATGTCGAAACACCTCGTCTTCAGTCAGATTCCGATTCAGTTCTATCAGATTCTTACTGACTCGAGACTTCTTCTTCTTCATAAATACTTTCGTTTGAGGCAATATCCTCAAATCGGTATACCTGAATAAGATCTTGGTAATAAACTGCTTATTCAATATCCGTGGTTAGATCGAAGCGTTTAATACCTCTTTTTTCATTTTCTGGACAGTTGGTTGATATATGACATCTTGCTCCACATGTCCAGCAATTACAATCCTTGAAACTTTCATTAGCTCGAGTATGAGCTCTTCTGAAAGTCTTCTTCGTAGGTATTCTTCTTGTGCTTTGGGATGTACTCGAGGCTTGGGATGATATTCTACTTCTTGATCGGTCCACTTCTTTTGCCCAGATTTATAAGATCTGGCCTTTTGTCTGTACCAAACTGTTCTTGTTTCCAAGAACTTCTTCCACCTCTAGCATAAGGATGAGTCCTAAAACTTTTCCTCTTAAATTTCTGTGATTTACTTCCAATAATTATTGGAAGATCATTTTCCTTACAATACAAAGGAATACGTTTATTAATATCCCTTAAACGTTTGTAATTTTGTGTAGCGCTGCCAAATGATATCATTCTGCCAGTTTTCATTTAAGGAAAGAGGCTCTTCATGCCAATGTATCTTGATGGTCAGGGACATATTCCCTTATTAGCATTTCTCTCCAGGGACTTGGCATCTTGGTGAAGAAGAACTGTATTGCTATACTTTCTTCTACCCCTGAATTTCATCTATATTTAGTGAATAACATAATATTTTCATCCACTAAACATATGTCATGTAATTCAAGGCTATACAGAGCTTGAGTATATTTCTTTCTCTTCTCTGTATCTTGACTGTTAAAAAAGTCTACCCCTATAAAATGTGCTTTAAATAGGGTAGTCATTTTTCCAGCTATATCACTAAGAGATTCTCCCGCTAGGATTGACTCTTTAGTTTCTAATGAAGTCGTGTCCCAAGCAATTTTAATTGATCCCGTAAGACTCATTTCTAAAAGTTTAATGAATCATTCTCTGTTGAAATCAAGTGTTCCTGCAGTGATTCTCATAGCAGATGTCCAGTCGTCTATGATATCTTCTCTGTTTTTGAAATCTTGTACATCAAGGTTAAGCATAACCCCATAAGGATGTATATGTTCTAAAACAGTTTTCCCATAGGGTGTTTGGTGCAAGGGAATTTGATTTCTCATTATCCTTGTTCCCGCTGGGTGTGATTCCCCACCAGTATAGAAATCGAGTTGATATTTTCTCATATTTATATTCTGATATCCCACATTTTCCCTTGGTGGTTCCTGAGAAGATGACCAGGTTATAGAAGATTGTTCTCCTCCCGTTGTGTTCATCTTCAGATCTACGACCTTGAGATTTGCAAATGATTCTGCAAGGTCTTGTAGATCCTCGAGATCAATCTTTTCTAAAGTTGTCATCAGATTAATTTTTTTTCTGAGACAGATTTAATTAGATTGATCATTTTTTTCTTTTTCAGTCAAATATTTTGACATTACTTTGGCATTCCCTTGTTGTAACAAGGGTTCAGTATCAAAGGATGGTGGTAACTTTCATTCTGAAGTTCTCTTACTAGAACTTGGTTGTTGTTCTAGGATTTGAATTCTTGTTCGAATATCCTTTATATTCCAAGAATTTCTTCATGGTTTTCAAGGATTTTCTCCACATTTTGTGGTACATAATACATCATATTGTCATAGTTTTGTACCGTCTTTTGAATTTCTCTAAGCTCCCTAGAGTTTAGAGGAATCCGGTACTATTTATAAGAACATGTTATTTTGAATCATAAGTTTACCTTAGGACTCTGATAAGTTTCTTCTTGATATCTAACCATGGTTAGATCTTCCTGTTTCATATATTCTAGAGTTCTGGAATATATCATGTAAATAAATAATCTGGAACCTGAGTTCGTATTCATTTTATTTTAGAAAATTCTTCTTCTCAAACATTTAATTACTTCATAATATAAATTCGTATGTTTGAAATAATTTTACCTAGGCTTCTGATATCATTTTCCTCAGGAAAATCAATCCCTTGAATATAAGGGTTTTTTTGTCACTTTTTTA
The DNA here is from genome assembly GCF_025594145.1 of Primulina tabacum. Lineage (NCBI taxonomy): Eukaryota > Viridiplantae > Streptophyta > Magnoliopsida > Lamiales > Gesneriaceae > Primulina > Primulina tabacum. Next base: position 34,672,692 of record NC_134560.1, on the reverse strand, counting down.
TTTTTAGGGAGTTTGGACAAAGTTTTTGAGGTATAGGAAGTTAGAATAAACTTAAGTTTGGGTTTGAGGATTTAAAGCCAATTTTCCGAATCGTTATTGTCTTTTTTTTCCCCTTATATTTTGATGTAAATTGTTTAAGATGTTACACGCAAGCCAGCATATATTAAAATTAAAAATATTTTGAAACCATTTTTATAAGACCATTTTTATAAGATTTTTTATATAACGAGTAATTATTTTAGCATAATAACATTTCTTTATTTTTAAAATGAGTAAAAACTTGTGTGAGACGGTCTTACAGGTCGAATTTTGTGATATAGATCTCTTATTATGTCATCCATGAAAAAATATTACTTTTAATGCTAAGTGTATTACTTTTTATTGTGAATATCGGTAAGGTTGATCCGTCTCACATATAAAGATTCATGAGACTATCTCACAAGATACCTACTCTTTAAAATATATGATGTTTTTAAAATAAATATAATTTTTAAATTATGATTAATATTAATTTTAAGGGTGTCATATACAGACATCCATATTAGTTGGTGATACTTACTCAAAAAATATCATATACATATTATATTAACATCTTCATTTTCTCACATTTATTTTAACGTCAACATTAACATTCATCATTTTTATATTTGACTGTCTGCTTATCCATCTTTATACTTATTTTGTATTAAATAAATACATTTTTAATTTTATTTACATTATTTAAATGATTGTTACTTAAAATATTATTTGAAATTTTTTAATCACTTAAAATTATTTCAACTTTATTAAAATATTAGAATGTTTTTTTTTTTTGAAAATAATATGCTAAAAAATTACAAATTGAATTTTTAATTTTTTTAAAAAAAAATTAAAACATTCCTCCACGTTAATTCAAACACGTATTGGTTTCAACGTGAATGCTCTAACCAACTGTATATATAATAATATCATAACCGGAGAACACAATTACATGTACTTTACACGCGCTAAATTCCTGGTAAGCAGAAGAAAAAGAAATTTCCTGTTAACGACCAAAGCTGAAAATTATCCAAGAATTTCATGCAGATTGATCCCTAACTGAGCAGGGGGAACCATCGTTCTCGGAAGTCGGAGTGGTGAGAAATCATGAAGAACAGGAGCACGAGCAGCATTCCCACTCCCCACGGCGTGCTCCCTGCCCCGTGGATGGCGTCCTGCTCCGGCGAAGCCAAGAGGAACCAGCTCGACTTCTCCAACCTCGCCAACAAGTGGACGGCGAGGAGCAGCAGCAGCGGGGACACCATGAGGACGAGCTTCAGCTGGTCGAAGAAGCCCTCGAAGATGGATTCGTGGTTGGCGTACCAGGTCATGCCCAAGAAAGCGAAGAGAATCGAGAGGAAGAAACAGAGGTGGAGGGGGATCGAGGGGGAGTCGTGGTGACTGTGATTCGACATTTTTGGTGGTTTTTTTTTTTTTTTTGGGTGATTTGGTGGAGATCTAAGATGAGTATATACGTTGTATGGAAAGTAGAGATTTATGTGGTTTGGAGTTAAGTTTGGAGCGGGGAAGATGGGGTTATATATATAGAAGAGTATAGTGGAGTGGGGTGGGTCATACGCCTAACGAATTGAGTCATATATATTAAAAAAATGGAAGGTTTGAATTAAGTATATTTGAATTATAATTTGATTTAAATTTTTTTTGCTGAAGTTTTTGTTTCGCGAAATATTCGAACATATTTGCGATTTATACCTCGGATATTAAAATTCGAGAATGAAGGTTAGAAAACTCGAAACTATTCGAAATGCTCGAAATGTATATATATTTAATATATAAGAATATCATATTAAAAATATTAAAATTCGTGAACTATCAACAAAACTGAAGTTGGAATTAAAAGATAGAATTTTGCCGATAAAAATGTAGAGAATTTGTTGTAGTTTTACATGGTGTTCTCTGGAGATTTCCACATATATGATATTCTAGAATAGTGGTTATGGAGTCCTGATAAAAAACAAATTTAGAGCGATTGAAATTGGAGAATAACAAGGCAAAAATTTGTGTAAGACAGTCTCACGAGTCATATTTCGTGAGACGGATCTCTTATTTAGGTCATCAATGAAAAAATATTACTTTTTATGCTGAGATTATTACTTTTTATTGTTAATATCGGCAGGTTTGATCCGTCTCACAGATAAAGATTCGTGAGATCGTCTCACAAGAGACCTACTCAAATAACAATTAAGTCGTTGAATAATTTAAATGATTTTAATTGTACTACTCCCATTTACGTACTATAATATTCAATCAAACGGTAAGCATTCGATCTTACATATATAATATTTATTTCGAGTATAATATATATTTTATGCGCAAGGATGATGTTTTTATTTTTTCTGATTTTTATGTAACTTTTCACAAAATATGATTTCTCCATATCTCTAATTTTTTTCTTCTCTCTTTTCATCGCTGGTTGTAAATTATATATATTACATGGATAAAAATATAAAAATTAATTAATGGTTAGGGGAAATTGAATTTGTTGGAAATGATGAGTTGGCGCGTGTAATAAAATTTTCTTGCAGGTTAAGAAAAATTAACCTTTTTCTTTCTCTATTTTTGAAAAAGAAAGAATTAAGCTTTTTAAAGTCCAAAGGTTATGCATACTTTTGGATGCATTATTGGATCCCTTACCTTTATTATTAAAAGTAAAATGTAATCAATATAAAACACATTGGACGGTGAAATGAGTGGCGATGTACAGACACGTGTCACCGACCAAGGACCAGATCTTGAGGTAAAAGTGAAGGTGACACCCTCCCCTGCCGGTCGCCTTTTGATTTATAATTGGTCTACTTTTACACCCCCAAGACCTTCTTACAACATGGTAGAGTTTCTATTATTGTTAAATTAAGTGGAGAAGTTTATATTTTTGATCTTATAATTTATAAATTTTGTTATTTTTGGTTATATTATTGATAAATTTGTAATTTTTTTTCCCGATCTGATCTATTTTTACGGAGTGTTGTCGTGACGTCAGAAAATGATGATGTGTTATCAAAATATGAAATTTTCTACTTGGGCGTAATTTTTGCAACGTTCATTCAGTCGATCATTGAATAGTTGATGATGATCCACAATAGACTATACTATTAACATTGAATTGATTCTAGAACAAGATTTTTGTTCACAATTAACAAACTTTGTTTAAGATTATTAAGTACAATTGTCATGTAAATTTGGTGTATCTTCTGAATTTTATCAGTTTTTTTATTAAAAAAAAAAATCACGAGGGATCCACCCAATATGAGTGGCTAACATCTGAGATGTCCACGTCACTTTATGCTAACGCATACATCACACGATAGCATATAATTGTATTATCTGTTTATTGATTGTGGTCTGTACATTTCATTTGGTTCATTAAGAATTTTTTTCCCCGTTGATTTCTCTGTTTTTCCGCAAGATCGAGATTTGATTTTGACCAGTAACACCAGTTGAGATCTTCTTTGCTCAAAGATCAATAAAATTTGGTTCGGATTTTCTAACAAGTGATATCAGAGACGATTTTCTCTATCTCCGAACTTTCAAAATCAATGACATCATCCAGCAAGATTCATATATTCTCCAAAGAAGGGTTTGATGATTGAAAAATTAGAATACACGAAAATGATATGTAACTACGTAATCACTGATAGGCCACTCAAGATCATGAAGAAAAATACTGCAATTGCTATTATTCAAGGAGTACCACAAATGGTCGAATCATAGATCAGAATGTACTTCTAATGAAAAAGAAGACAAATCTGAATAATGTTAGGCAAAGATATTTTTGCAAGATATCCGACAAGAATATTTTCAGTAAAATCAAAATTTGTGCTACTGTAAAAAAGATTTGGGAAAAATTGATTCATCTGTGTAAAGAAAACAACTAGATGAAAGAGAACAAACTTACTGTTGCGATGCAAAAATTTGAAACGTGAAAATAAGCCCGGTGAATCTTTAAATGACTTAAATGAGAGATTCAGCAACAATATTATTGAGTCAGCAACTTTGGAAAATGTTACACTAACAAAGAAATTGTCTTGAAGGTTATGAGAGCTCTTCCGAGAAAATAAGATGTCAAAACCATTGCAATGAAAGAGTAAAGATTCATTACAATGCAAAGTATGTTGTTTCAAATGGGAGGTGTTGCCATCTTGCTCTTGCAACTAATGGACGGTCGAATCGAGACACACAATGCTTGATAAAAGAAGTCAAATCATTTCACATTTGGCACGATCACGTGCCTGACACGCCAACAAGTTTTCTTCATAGACCGTATCATCCGATGTATTTTTGTTTTGATAATGATCATGATTTTTTTTTAATATTAGTATATTTCATTTCAAACTGTTTGGGCTAAAACATTTAAATTATGACAGCCCAATTTAATTATAAGCCCAATTAATTGTCTAAGTCCAAAAATTTAAATTAATAGAAAAAAGAGGCCAATTAATGTATTTAAATAAGCAGATAACGTAAGTAAGGAGATCGTGGGAGGAATTCATGGCTAGTTGCTGTAGTGGACGTGATCATGGATAGTGGAGGAAGTGGGGAGTTGAGCAGCCAAGAGTTGAAGAAACGGTCTCAAGCGTGAACAAATAGGGAAGATTAAGCAGCAAAGAAAAGACAGACAACTCTACATACAAAAAATCTGCAAAAGGATCTCTGCTAATTTTCAGTCTTCAAGCATTAATTTTCAAGCTTCACAGTAGTTGTTCTAGTATTTTAGATCTTCTTATTTTAGATTTCAGCGATAATTTAGTATTTTTTTATGTTTTGATGAATTCCTACAATTTTTGTAAATTCAAAATTGTGTTGGAAATTTATTTCCATCAATTTCCAATAGTTTTCTTCATTTTGACATTGCATTTGTTTTAGGAGATTAGAACCGACAGTCGAATTTAGAATTCACGTCGCTTGAATATTTAGAAGTTATATTTTGTTGTTTTTCACCCAAGTTGGTGCAACTTCGCACCTGGCACGCCTGCAAATATCAATATTGTGCAAACAATTTTTGGCACACCCGGTGGGACACCATTATGCCTGTAAGAAGAAACGAAAATGTCAATCAAGGTGATAGAGAGTCTCTACCTAGCCAGGAAGAGACTCATGCTCCATAGACAGAACAACCGGCTGCTGAAGAGCCGATCAAGGAGTTGGATTTGCATCCAAGTCATGTTTCAGAGGTATATGCTCATATTTCAAATTATTTGGTTGAAAAGTTGATTGGGATGAAAATTGAAGAAATATCACAAGCACTGTCGAAATCTGTGTCTAATTGCTTGAAGACAATATTGGGTAAACCGAACCAATTAATCAACAAAGAGCAGAGTGCAAGTGAAAAAGAAGAGAACCAGGAAAGCAACCAAGTCCATGAATTTGACCAAGGAGTAAGAAACTCAAGGGCTGGTGATCCCCGCTGCTCAGAGTTCGCACTCCCAAACCAACAAGAAGGAAGGTATACACCGCCACGTAAAAGGGAGGAAACTTTAGGTGGAAGAGTTCGGTCATATCCGCGTACAGATGGGGCAGGGAGTTCGAAACAACCTGTCAACCAAGTCTATACGATTACTAATCCTTTGTATCATCAACCAGGAATGTATGATGATATACCACACTTGGGTTATCGGGAAGTTGATGGAAGTTTCCAAGGATGGAATGCTGGTTAGAATACATGGGCTTAGACTCAGGGGGGCAAACTATTATCACCATCTGCTCCCCAACAAAAATGCAACAATGATCCATCCTGATATATTGAGAGAAATTGTACAAGAAATGTATGGGCTGGGCTTGAGACAAATTGGCCGCCTAGAGTTTAACAAGCCATACCTCAACCACATAAATGTCAACAATCCATTTGCAGGCCTATTTTCTGGAGAAGATAGTCAATCTAGCCTTGAGTATATTGCTAGGTTCACTATAAACTGTGTGGAGCTGGCGAACTTCGAAAACTTTACTAGTTTGAAGTTGAGATTGTTCCAAAATACTCTTACTGGCACGATATTCTCGTGGTATGCTGCACTTCCCCGAAACTCAATTTTAAGTTGGCAAGATATGGAGAAGCAATTGCATACTCAGTTTTACCGAACTGAGCTTGAGGTGTGCATCGCTGATTTTTCAAGGAAGTTTCAAAAAAAAGAGAAACAACTGATATGTTCTGTTGGAACTTTTCAAGTTCGCAATCTTAATTTTGATGATAACAAAACTTGTCAATTATGTTACTGATAATCTACCTTAGTGTGCAGCACCTAGAATAACTCACGAGCTGTTTACATCGCAAACTGAAGACCCAACTGATCGAACAAACTGAATCAGTCTAACTGTTACGTCAATTGAGCAGTTTAGCTGATTTTCCAGTTGATAGGTGGTTCAGCAGGAGAACCTCAGAAGCCTGGCCATCCAAATGAGTGTTCAACTGATGAAGAAACCCAGTTGATCAGTTCAATTGAACAAGAGTGAAATCAATTCAACTGACGAGTCAATTGATTTCACCAGCCCAACTGAAGATCAGTTCAGCTGACCAGTTCGAAGCATCAGTCAGAATCTTTCAGTTATGGATGAAGACAAACTCTTTCAGTGGAGTCCAGCCGTACGTGAAGGTACAAAGCCATTGTCCAATCCAAGGACAATAATGGATGTTGCATCAGAGCATTAAAGACAAAATGTTTCAGAAGGGCAGTCGAAAAGTCGAGACATAAAGTCCAAGAAACGAATTCAAGATGCAACAGATACAATAAATTAGTCTCATTGTACGTTCAGTTTTCCCGTCTATATAAAGAGAAGACCAGTGAACACTCAGATATAGAAATATAAACCGCAAGAAGAAGCTGAAGAAAAAGAACGAGATTCAATACAAAAAGCTTCTTCAAGAAAGAAAAGAAAGGGCACACACGTTGCACATATGCTTTCAGAAGCATTCAGCCCAGAGGGACACTTTAACGTGTTATCTGCTTAGTTTATAAGCCATTTTCCCCCAGTGTGTGCGAACATCCTTGTTCAGTTCTTACACACAAATTCTCTCAACCACTCAAATACAGTCTTGCACAAAGACGTTAAACTTGTGTATGTAGTCTTTGACACATATACGTTAAAGAAATGTTGGCTGGAAGGTGCTGCCTTCAGTCGTAGCTAGGAGTTCAGTTTAGGCAGTAATGTAAGTCCTATCTGAGTGGGTTAGTACAAAGAGTTGTATAAATTAAAGTCTTCTAGTGGATCCTACTCGAGGCGGTAGAAGGGGTGACGTAGGAGTAGTTGAAGTCTCCGAACATCCATAAACATATCTTGTGTATTTAACTGATTAACTATTGTTTTCAAACTGTTTGGATCAGTTAGAGTATCCGTCAGTTCAGTTGTCACCATAACTAAACTGATGAATTCAAAAACTAATCTACCTTTTTTCGGTTATTCAGTTTACATAAGTTAAAATATTTTCTAATATAACAGTTTTCTTCACGAAGGATTACTTCGAGTTTCTTCCGTTTGATTTTTAATCAAACTCGATTTAATTCATCGGTGTTAATATTCTTAGAACACGAGCTATTGCAGCTCATTGAAGAATATTTTGTTTGAAGCATCCGAAAGATGCCAAGCAAACGATCCTTCAATTGATATCAAGCGGGTTGTTCTAAGAAGAACATTTGAAGAAAACAGTGTTTTAAAATTTATTACTTTAAAATAGTGTTAAAAGTTATTTAAAAATATTTCATACTATTTTCAAAACTATTTGAAAATATTTATATGTCTCTCTTTAGTAAAGAATTGAGAGGATTGACTCTGCAATTAATATTGTAGCCACTTCTTTAGACTCTTTGCTTAGGGGCTTTAATCAGCCTGCAGGGGACTGAGAATCATCTGCAAAGGTGCACAGCTAAATTGCTCGTTGAACAAGTTTTCAGTTGCAAGCCTACCAGGTCAGTTGTTATTCAGACGAAACTCATCCATGCTGGGAAGTTGATTGATTAAATCACCAGTTGTATTTCAGTTGAGCCTAGTCAGAGTCTGCTCGACCAGTTAGTCTGCGAAGAAGTCAATTTAAAGCAGTTTAACTGGTTTCTCTAGCAAATTGAACTCACAACCGATGCAACATTTCAAGCAGTTAAGCAACCAGTTGATGGTATATCCAGTTCTATCGCATAAACCAACTGATATCGGATGTTGTTTAAAATATGCTACTATTGTAGTAATTTTCTTGTTCAACTAATGTATGTACTCAGATGTAAATACAAGGAAATTTATTTAAATAAATATCATATTTGTTCAGCTGTGTTTCGTTGTGACTGAATGGATATTTCCAGATCTCTTGTCTACATTGATTGAATGATTATAATCCCTGAATGAATGATTATATAAATATCCTTCAGATACGAGTTTTATTCAGTTTTTGAGGGGGAGTTTTTTTTTTAAACTGAAATTATTGTCAATCAGTTTTAAAAAATTCAGTTGTTGAGAAAAATTATTTCCTTTTCATCAACTGAAAAGTATTATCTCAAATTCTGGTTATCTCTCTTAAAAAGTTTTTCAATTCAGTTTTGGAGGGGGAGTTTTTCAAAAACTTATTTAAATTTAGTTATAAAGGGGGAGCTTTTAATGATGTTTGAATATACTAACCATTGAGCTGAATATATTGCGCTTAACTACTCAAGTCTTTGTAATCATCAAAAAGGAGGAGATTGTTGGAACTTTTCAAGTTCGCAATCTTGATTTTGATTATAACAAAACTTGTCAATTATGTTACTAATAATCTACTTTAGTTTGCAGCATCTAGAATCACTCACGAGCTGTTTACATCGCAAATTAAAGACCCAACTGATCGCACAAACTGAATCAATCGAACTGTTACGTCAATTGAGCAGTCCAGCTGATTGTCCAGTTGATAGGTGGTTCAGCAGGAGAACCTCAGAAGCCTGGCCAGCCGAAGGATTGTTCAACTAATGAAGAAACCCAGCTGATCAGTCCAATTGAACAAGAGTGAAATCAATTCAACTGACGAGTCAATTGATTTCACCAGCCCAACTGAAGATCAGTTCAGCTGACCAGTTCGAAGCATCAGTCAGAATCTTTCAGTTATGGATGAAGACAAACGTTTTCAGTGAAGCCCAGCTGTACGTGAAGGTACAAAGCCATTATCCAATCCAAGGACAAAAATGGATGTTGCATCAGAGCATTAAAGACAAAACGTTTCAGAAAGGCAGTCGAAAAGTCAAGACATAAAGTCCAAGAAACGAATTCAAGATGCAATGGATACAATAAATGAGTCTTACTGTACGTTCACTTTTCCCGCCTATATAAAGAGAAGATCAGTGAAGACTCAGATATAGAAATATAAACCACAAGAAGAAGCTGAAGAAAAAGAACGAGATTCAATACAAAAAGCTTCTTCAAGAAAGAAAAGAAAGGGCACACACATTGCATATATGCTTTCAGAAGCATTCAGCCAAGAGGGACACTTTAACGTGTTATCTGCTTAGTTTAGAAGCCATTTTCCCTTAGTGTGTGAGAACATCCTTGTTCAGTTCTTACACACAAATTCTCTCAACCACTCAAATACAATCTTGCACAAAGACGTTAAACTTGTGTATGTAGTTTTTGACACATAGACGTTAAAGAAGTGTTGGTTGGAAGGTGCTGCCTTCAGTCGTAGCTAGGAGTTCAGTTTAGGCAGTAGTGTAAGCCCTATCTGAGTGGTTTGTACAAAGAGTTGTATAAATCAAAGTCTTGTAGTGGATCCTACCCGAGGCGGTAGAAGGGGTGACGTAGGAGCAGTTGAAGTCTCCGAACATCCATAAATATATCTTGTGTATTTAACTGATTAACTATTGTTTTCAAATTGTTTGGATCAGTTAGAGTATTCGTCAGTTCAGTTGTCACCATAACCGAACTGATGAATGCAAAAACTTATCTACCTTTTTCGGTTATTCAGTTTACATAAGTTAAAACGTTTTGTAATATAACAATTTTCTTCACGAAGGATTACTTCGAGTTTTTTCCGCTTGATTTTTAACCAAACTCGATTTAATTCATCGGTGTTAATATTCTTATAACACGAGCTATTGCAGCTCATTGGAGAATATTTTGTTTGAAGCATCCGAAAGATGCTCCGCAAACGATCTTCATGTTCATTGGTAGGTTCAAGGAAACAAAGAACATGTGCAAGGTGTTTATGCTAGAGACTGAGTTTGTCAAAATAGCCCAAAAGGAACTAGACTTAGAGCTGTAGAAGAAGTTTCAGGGTATGGAATTCAGATATTTTTTTGAACTTGCAGCAAAGGTTGGGGAGTACGAGAAACTATTGTTAGAGGAGCCGGCTAAGAAGAAAACAACAGTGAGCTCTTATTACCAGGAGGTATAAGAGATTGCCGTGGCCGAGATTCGATCTAACGGCTCGTGCATAGTCCCTTTACTCGAGAGAAAATTCACAGAATCAGAGAGGAAGAGCACCACCCAACCTTCCAAGGACTTGCAGTACACATTTGATGTTTCCAAGACATACGACATATTTGATTTTCTTGTTAAAGAAAAGTTCATCACTTTTCACCCGATCATCAAATTCCTGCTAAATGCGATTTGAAAAGTCGAGAATACTGTAAGTATCACGACTCATATAATCATTCTACTAAATTGTGTTGGGTTTAAAAAATAATTTTTAGGACATAATTAATAAGGGAATCTTGAAGTTCCCTGACAAACAAGAGTCTATGGCAGTAGCTTCTGTTAATGTGAATGTGACAGATTTGAAGGATCTTCTCAAATCGAAAAGAAGCCGATCATTTGCAGTGAAAGACCGAATAATTAAAAAATGTTGTATCCTGAAGGGTCAACTGTTTGAAGCTAACATAAGGAATAGTACTGATCGAGTAAGAACAGTTCGGCGGCGTTTCCCCAGAAGTGTTGGTGAATCCGCGGCCTATAGTCTGAGGAACCGACATTTCTTCGAGAGACTAGTTCATGAGAGTCGATGGTCTAGAGGGGATTCGTCACACCAATAGCACCAGAGATACTTGAACATGAGAAACACATATGGAGCTGAGTCACAAAGGATTGAAATCAGGAAAAAGCTAGCTGACCAAGATAGAGAGCCGCGTGCGAATGAAGTTGTAAAAGAAAAAATTATGGCGGGCAGGGGAGAAAAGACCAGGTCCGTCCTTCCTGCCAGATGCTAGTTTAGTGAGTCTTGGAGAGTGGCCCAACACAAAAGGTTCCCTAGGCCACTTACTAGGACTCAGAAAAGACGACTGTTAAGAGAAAGAGATATTGCGAGAAGAGAAGAGTCCGTTAAGTCGAGAAATTAACCCACAATTGATATTCCCGTCACCGGAGATCAGGTGGGGAGTAAGTTCAATTTTGGAAGATCATCTATTGAGGATAATTTAGTGGACGATGATTTGTTAAGTGAGGAGGATGATCAAAGAAGAAAAACAATCAATTTTTGTGTTGGGGAGTTTCACATCACTGTGGATTGTGCCACAGGAGTGATAATACTACTTGAGAGGTTTAAACTTGTCGAGGAAGAGTGCGTGGTGTCAATGTCAGAAGTAGCAGTTGAAGAGGTGAAGGTTGGCAACAAACTCTCCTAAGGAGGTTTAGGAGTTATCATCAGAGAAAATCACTTTAACAAGCCTAAGCAGGTGATTTTGGAAAAGCCATCAGCCGCTATGACTAAGCACATAAGGCCTTTATACATCAAGGCTCATGTTAATGGCAAGCCAGTGTCCAAAGTGTTCATCGACAATGGCTCGGCAGTGAGTGTCTTGTCAGTGAATATGTTGAAAATTTTGGGCAAACGTGAAGAGGACCTAATCCCCACAGAAGTTTATGTTGCTGCGTTTAAAGAGGAACCACCAAGACCATTGGGGTTCTCCCAGCTGATGTTACTGTGGGGAGTATGTCATCTATGTGCACATTTTTCATTGTGAACTTATCTGCCAACTTCCAAGACTTGTTATGTAGAGATTGGATCCATGCAAATCACTGCATCCCATCCTTAATACACCTGTTCTTTTTATTTTGGAAAGGAAATGATGTGCAAATTGTGGAAGCTGATGCACAGCCTTTTCAAGCTCATGCCAACACAGTGGAAGCCATATATTACAACGGCGATTTCGGGCCCATAAAAGTTCGTGGCGAGAATAGAAAATGGAGTCTAGTTTACATGCAGTCTTCAACCCCAAGTTCATTTTCGAATCATATACTTAAATCTACTGTCATCGGACCATATAGACCGATGATTCAGCCGAAGATCGAGGAGATTGATGATTGAATACAACCAAAAGGAGAAAAAGGTGGCCGAACCTCAATGCGGAAAGTCTGTGTGCAGCAGGTTCTGGATAGCGTATGCGATGAAGAACATGAATACCCATGGGATGGAAGTGATTTATGAATATAAGTTCGAAGAGGAGTATAAGGAAGATGAGGTTCAAGTTGACGAGTTATTAATGACGCCCTCTTAAATGGAAGATGGCCAACATGAGGTACAAGACTCGATAGAAAATCAACTTAGGGGAGCTTGATGATCCTAAGCTGGTATATGTGAGCACATTGATGGAAGAAGAAATTAAACAAGATTTGATAAGCTTGTGAGAGAGTGAGTATCAGTTCGAGATGAACTTTTATTTAGCAGAGATTTGGCCTTATGGCCATTTTAGCATATGTTTCTTTTTGGTTATCCTCGCTTGTATACTGTGAAATAGGGTAGCGAGAATATGCTCCACAGCCACTTTTGTGAGTTAATTTATGGTTTGAATAGTAGCATGTCAAGAGCTGTGTCTCTGACTTCTTGAAAAGAAATCTTGAACATGGGGAGTCGGCCTTATGACCACTTGTACATACATTTGGTTGATGTTTTTATTATTTATATATTACTAGAAATCGTTGATAAGGTAGACTACACATCCAATGAATAAATGGGTTGCTTGCATGTGCAGTGACAGACCTGTGAAGTAGGCCACCTAAAATATGGCTGGAAAGAGTTCCAGAGAATGAGGAGTTAAAGTTTACCAAACCAGACAACAAAGACTGAAGAAATAGCAGAGCAGAATGAGAACACGGTGCAAACAACAGAAGGGCGTGGAAGTTATGTTTTGATATAAGAGTAGGCTTACTAGCCACTTTTGTATATGTGTAGTTATTTATTTTGAGACTTCATGTGATGTAGGCCTTAGGGCCACTGATGTAAATATTCCTTGTTTGTGGTTCAATAATGAGACTGATCAAATGAAGTAGGCCAGCAGGCCAATTTCATCATTTTAGAGGTATCTGGTTTCATTAGGGACTCAGATGAGGAAATAATCGCGAGCGGGGAGTTTTAAGCCAACCTATGGTTTTACTTGAAGCTATTGAAGTGAGTTGTGTTAATTGGATTAAGAACGAATAGAAACTTCTTCCCAACATCCAGTATACAACATCAGATACAAACTCATCTTCATTCCACATCCATCACCCAACAACCACAACACCAAACCAACACTCAACAAATATAAAACGGAGCCATCGCATGCAAGAACAACAAGTAAACGTGTATGCAGGGAAAGGGGTCCAACTGAAGTGCAATGCATGCAAATGCTGCTTGGGTAGGGCGAATGTGATCCAAGTGATGTGCAACACATAAAGAAAATATTAGAGTTACCTATTGGCTGCCAATTCAAGGTCATATGCACGTTCATTAAACAAGAGAGTCAGTGATCTACCGAGGATTAATGCCAACACATGGCTTGAATCAGTTGTTTGTCAGTGGGGTGCACAAAAGCACCCAACTCCCCATAGGAACTTGATGATTGCAAAGAAACAAAGGGTAGTGGTGAACCGAGGAACCATGGTAGTTGGGGCATCGGTCTAGCGAAGAATGACAACGACAAAATTTTAATGTATTCTGGTTTAGGCAAAGTCACAAACACCATGAAGGCACAATTGTGATCAAAATAACTTATGGGTTGGCAAGACCGGCGTAGTGGAAGAAACAAGGGACGAAGGTTGAGTTAAGATGGTGACTTGCGCAGAAGATGCACTCACGGAGTTCGAACCAGGGAGGCGCGATGAAGAAGAGCCTGTAGCCGTGATGTGGTTTGGGAAAAAGAAATTAGTGAAGAGGGGTTGTGGTCAGATTTTCAAATCCAGAAATTGAGTGAAGAAAGTGAGGTGCGGGATTATGCAAGATGGAGTAGAAGAAACGACGAGGAAGGAAAGGCGAGAAAGCTCTAAGGGGCAGCTATCTTCCAGTGGCAGTAAAGAGCAATAGACAAGGGAGGAAGAAAGGGAAGTAGAAAAGGTATTGGAGAGTTTGAGTTTGAATCCATATGAGGAAATTCCAAGAGGCAGTGAGACTTAAAGTCCAATAGAGAATTGGGCTTGGGTGCTTGGCCCACCACTGCGAGCCCATTTCACAGGAAGAACAATTGCGGACCGCTACAAATAAATGAGTTGAACTGGGCTTACATACAAGCATTTTGACCCAATGGGTCAATGCTTGTGTGGGGCAATTGTTTGGGCTAAAATATTAAAATTATGACAGTCCAATTTAATTACAAGCCCAATTAATTGTCTAAGCCCAAAAATTTAAATTAATAGAAAAAAAGAGGCTCATTAATGTATTTAAATAAGCAGATAATGTCAGTAAGGAGGTCGTGGGAGGAATTCATGGTTAGTGGCTGTAGTGGACGTGATCATGGATAGTGGAGGAAGTAGGGAGTTGAGCAGCCAAGAGTTGAAGAAACGGTCTCAAGCGTGAACAAATAAGGAGGATTAAGCATATAGCGTATACCGTTTTAAAAGTGCGGAATTTTTTTTTAAAGCTCACATTTTTAAAAGAATCATTTAAATAAATTGCATGCATACAGTCCTACTAAAAAAATATCATTTAAAAATAATCATAAGTAAATACCAATAAAAATATAACGGAGCAAAAACGAGTAAAAATCCTAACATTCAACGATGAAAACAATAGCGTATAAAAATACTCATATCCTCTCAATAACATAAAATCATAAATGTGCGAAAAAACATGAGGTCCTAGGTCGTGTCGCCCACCAGATCTGCCGAATCAGAGTTCATCACCTCCAGTCCCCTCGACATCGAACTCACCTGCATCACACATGCCTAGTGAGTCTAAAGACTCAACACACATGTACCATAAATAACAAGTACATATACATGGCACACAGCAGTGAAAAATAACACGCTAAACATATCTTTCATGAACTTTAAAAGCGTAACATAAACGTGTCGTGTAAAATCATGACGTGTAAAAACAGCTCATCGTTAATCATGATTCATCATTCACCATTCATCATTTACCATTAATCATTTGTGAATTCAGTTCATTAGAGTTGGCTATCGTACATGATCATTTACGATGGATCCATCATACATAGAACTGCGGTATCCGGCGACTGTCGGACATCAGTGACAGGATTACCATCTCATCCCGGGTGAAAAATGACCATTTTGCCCCTGGCAAACCCAAAATTTACCGTTTTACCCCTGGATCTCTAAAATTGACCCCAAGCTTACCAAACTCCTTAAAATATCCCAAAATATATTTATAAGCATTTCTATACGTAAAATCGAGCTCATTTCATAACTTAACCGATTCATTTTAAAAATTTGGACCAGCGTCCCGGTTTTAACTCGAATCGACTCGAAACTTAACCAAAATTTTCCCAAACTTTTACCATACTTAAAACACCTCCTACAGCCCCTAAACCACTCCTTCCAGCCCTCAAAGACCCACGAAAACAGCCCCAAAAAGCTGCTGGAGTTTAGGCACATTGAACTCCCACGACTCTCCATGGACCGAACCGTAATCTAATCGATTTTTGTCTAAACGCCGACTTGTCCAGCCACTATCTCAACACCTTAAGATCATACCGAGTCTATGGACTCCTTCCTAGACCATGCAACCCGCGGCTACAGCCCTCCTTCCTCGGTTGATCACCATATCCCCTACAAGCTCAAAGATCGACCCTAACCACCCTCGACTTCCACCTAGCCGAACCCAACCATGAAGGACCTCTCCAAGCCTGCGGTTTAGACCCTGCTGGAAAAAGATGTGGCCGAAGCCTTGCTGCTGACAGGGTGCTAAAACCGAGAGAAAAGAGTGGTTGGGGAAGTGGTGTCGGCTGATGAAGTTTAGATTTAGGATTAGTGGGTGATTAGGTGTTAATTAAATAATATAATAAACTCTAATGGACCAACACTTATCATTTAAAAGCTTAAAAAGAGTTTTGAGCCCACTAAGCTTAAAAATAGGCACATCAAGTCCAAACACACTCCCGAAAAATATTTCGTTTAGGTACGTTTTTAAAATTATTGACCGAACCTTCAAAAAGTCCCCCAATTCGATAAAATTTGCGTACTGGATAAAAATAAAATCATGCGGAAAGCCCATTTTTTAAAAATACGCTTAAAAACACTACATATTGATTAATAAAAATTAAACATGTAATTAAAATAATTTTCCTGATAATTCACCGATCTTCGTTCCTCGTTCGAGCGCGAAATACAACTTAAAATTCTAATGCATGAAACTTTAAATAAAATATTAATTAAAACACAAATAATGAAATAAACATGCATTTAATGATTTAAAAAATTAATAAAATACCAAAAAATTTTAATAACTTGCATTGATGTGGTTCACGTGGACCTTCAAATTTTCGGGACGTTACAAAGCAGCACAGAAAAGACAGACAACTCTACACACAAAAAATCTGCAAAAAGCTCTTTGCTAATTTTCAATCTTCGAGCATTAATTTTCAAGCTTTCCAGTAGTTGTTCTAGCATTCTAGATCTTCTCGTTTTAGATTTCAGCAATAATTTAATATATTTTTCATGTTTTGATGAATTCCTACAGTTTTTGTAAATCCAAGATTGTGTTTCCAACAATTTTCAATAGTTTTCTTCATTTTGGCATTGCATTTGTTTTAGGAGATTAGAACCGACGGTCGAATTTAGAATTCACGTCGCTTGAATATTTAAAAGTTATATTTTATTATTTTTCACACAAGTTGGTGCAACTTCGCACTGGCACGCCGGCAAATATCAATATTGTGCAAACACAAGCTATCCCTAAAAATTTCTGTTGTACACGTTTATTTGAGCAAAAAATACGAAGATTAAATTTCTCAACATATTTTTTATAAAAAAAAATGACATCTTCGTGTACAATTTTTTTGAATGTTGTACATATTTTTTTTAAGGAAGGTCATAAATTTTTTAAAAAACTTGTATGGATGTTAAACCTATCCGAGAAAATTATAAACTAATTGTTTTTTGGGCAAATTTGTACCTACTCCCTATCTCCATTCTCAACTTTCTCTTTACTCCCCACCCCTCTATTTCTTTGTTTTAACTCCCTAATTTTTTAAAATTTTCAAAAACATCCTTAAATTCCTTTGATTTTAGTACGTGACATTGTTATACATATCGAGCCTGTTCTTAAAGGCATACAGCCCCAAGACATGTAGCTACGCAAGGTTTTCAGCCTATATACCATTCTCAAATGATCGATTTTTTTAGTAAAAGGCCCATCATGCTGTCGTATAATAAATTGAACTATTTTACCTCTTTTACATGAATGTCGTGGGGTTATATCCACCGGGTTTCACAGACTGCTCTCACAGCCTAACCACGCAGTCGCAACAGATGGTTCCTGACGCAGATTCCTTCAATAGCACCTAGCACAATCCTGTTTCGTTTCCTACCTCAGGGTGTATAGTAAAATAGTTTAATTTGAAACTAATACATGAGAGGGACAAAAGCCTTGGTTCTTTTATTCAAACATACAAAATATTATTACATAGTAACCTCCTGTAGAGGAGAAGAAACTTGTTTAGCTACTAATAGTAGCTGAACTTACAGCACACATAAACTTGAAAGAAAATATTACAAATATTTTGAAGAAAAACGAAGAGGTTGAGTGATGCCTTCATCTTCCTTCTGCCTGATTATTTATAGAAGTCCTCGGCGGATTTGTATTTCGGACTTCAAACTCTTGCTATGTGTTTGTATTATATCAGCTGAGATCTCGTTCCCTTCTACTTTTAACAGTTCGTAGAGATCTTTAGTATTTACTAGCTGCTTTCTTATTCTCTTAATATGTCTTTTAGAAACCTTTAAATATGTATAATACATTTTTCTTCAGGTTTCGACTTTGTTCTTGTGTATTTTTACTGATTCTCATTTACTCTGTTTATAGTTGTAATTGAGTCCAATTTTCCTTGTTCATTTAGTAGGTGAGTCACATGCCCACTATCTTTTTTCGAGGAATCTTTTGCTTTTGTTAACCCCAATAAAAAATGATTAGCTTTACATGTCCACTTATTTTTACCTAAGAATCTTAAACTTTTGATATCCCCGACGAAAACGTGATTCTGGTCCTTCACCACTTGGTCTTGTTTCTGCAAGATGCTTCATGTATGACCGAGGTCTGAAGCCCTTGTGAAATTCTGGTTCTTTTTGATTCGGGAACTCTGGGCAGATCTGTTCTGACCATCTTCCCATATGAGCCATATTGTAGAATTTCCGACGAGTCTCTTTACTACCCGGAAGCTTGCTATTCCACAGAAGATTTCTTTTCTTTTCGAATAGATCTTCTGCAAAACTTGTGGTTTTTCCTGTCATAGTATTCAACAGGAATGATCCGTTTACCGAATTATGATAAAATTTAAACAGAAACTTGACTTTGTCTATCTCAGTTAGACAGACCCATAAACCCCATGCTCTTCTGGTAGAAATATCGTCTTCAGTAATTGAAGCAACAAGAGGTTTTTCTTCTGACGGAGGATCCTTGATAAATTTCTGAACATTTGTATCTAGCCTCCTTAACTTGATAAAATGAAAGGCTTCGTGAGAGCCTTTTCCTGCTAGTTCTGGTGTTGTACTAAAAAAGTATAGTTCCAGAATGTCTCATTTGGACAAATAATCGTTATATGTCCAAGCTTTATGAACAGTTTCCTGGATCCATTTGGTAAACCTGAAATTTCTGGGAAGTTTGGTGATGTAGTATAAACTGAGACAAGAGCCCGAATTCATACCAAGCTTTGACCTCCTTTGGATGTGAATTTGGTTTTTTCATCCATACCCTAAGATATTTTCCTGCAGCATCAATCCTGATAGTAGCTGGGTTAATGCCTACTTTTGTTTTCAATTTCTGCCAATTTTGTTGGTACACCTGTAATGAAGAAATTGTAGCTTCATTAGTACCAACCTTAGATTTACCCCTGTCAGTATTTGGTCTAAGATTGATCTTTCTCTCTTCAATCCCCGAGGTGAAAGGTTGACTTGAGGACTCGAGATAAGGATCTGAATTCTCAATTTTTGTTTCAGCCGACTCATCTGAAGATGATCCCTACTTAACACTTGTGCTAGGGGTATTTGAATCCCCTGCTCCAGGTATAGAGTCATGTACTCGAAAACTCTCCATTTGGGAAATCAGTGGCTTCTCAATGTCTTGGGGGATAGACATTTGCATTATAGACCATAACTGAGTATAAGCGTGTAAACATCATGTGATTCGATCAGAGATAATTCTCTTATCGGCTTGTTGCAGTCTTCCCGCAACTTCTGCGTTTAAGACCAGCTTGTTAAATTTGTTTTGAAGCATTTCGAGGTGTTTCCTCAAATGCCTCTGAATCTTGATGATGACATTGATATCACCACTGTCCATCTCTTGTTAAAAAATCTGCAAGAATATTTTCATGAGATTTTATTATCACAATATCAAAAATATAATTCTGACATAGTGCTTGCCATCTTAATAATTTGGCCTTCTCAGGTTTAGACTCAATTCTATTCCTTAAGAAAGCTTTTACCTGTGTATTATCAACTTTTAAAGTGAATTTCTTTGCGAGTAAGAATAATAACCATTTTTCAAAAGCCCCCTTTACTGCATAGAATTCTTTTTTGTTGATATGCCATCTTATGACTTCTGCATCTGAGAATAGTCCATGCAATATCTGCATGGCTGTTCTCCATCTGGAGTGAGCTTTGTTAAGATTGCTGCCCACCAATGATCACTAGGATCCGTATATAATACCAGATAATCTTCATCTTGAAGAATAGCCATTTTTGGAAGATTTTTACAAATCTTCTTTAGTTGACAAAGTCACTGTGTGTGTTCTTTTGTCCATATAAATTTCGCATATTTTTTCAGTAATGGATTGAACACTTTCCTGTGTTTTGCTAGGTTTTTAATAAACATCCCAGCAAAATTAACAACTCCTAGAAAACTTTGAAGTTGTTTCTTTTCTTTTAGTTCGTTTGGAAAATTTTGCACATTTTCTGCTATATGATCTTGCAAAATTATTCCAGACTCATCGAGTTCTATTCCTAGAAATTCGATTTTTCTTGTGGCAATGACTGCTTTCTTTTCTGATAGAACCAACCCTTTTTTTTTACAAACATCGGAGAAAATCTCTAAATGTTTAATATGTTCTTCTATATTTTTAGATGCAATTAACACATCGTCAATATAGACAAACATAAACTTAAAATAATCTTTAAATAGATTATACATTTTCCTTTGAAATATATGGGGTGAATTAGCCAATCTCATTGGCAATATTTCCCAAATATAGTGTCCTTGTGGTATAGAGAAAGCTGTGAATTTCTTGCTTTCTTCCTGCATTCGAATCTGGTAAAATCCAGACTTATAATCGAATTTAGAGAATATCTTTGTGTTGCATATGCAACTAATTAGATGTTCTCTGCTAGGTATAAAATATGCATCAAGCTCCAGAATCTTATTAATTTCTTGATAATTAATAACTAATCTAGGTTTGTTCTTTTTTATTTCACCATGATTTCTTACCAGCAATCCTAGGATGTTGTATGGTTAAAATCCTGCTTTGATCAAACCAAGGTCCAAATGTTTCTTGATTATAATCTGCATATCCCTTTGATCAATTATATTCATTGGGATAGGCTTGCAACAGACAAATTCATACTATTTTCCTTATTTGATTTTAAGGCAAGCTTTGAGTTGATTTTTGTCCCACCATGCCAAGGTATCTTTATTGTAATTTTCTTTGATCTTTTTCTTGAAATCTTCCAATGATACCTTAGATTCAAACTCTACCTCATTCTTATGTAGAGCTATCTTAGGGCATTCTATTTCTTCTGGTTGGAGCTCTTTTTCTGCTCTTAGTTGGAGCATTGTTTCTCCAAACCGTCTAGAATCCTTCATTTTTCGGTTCAGAAGTTTTTCCTCATCACCACGCTTGCTGCGAAACTGAATTGAATGCCTCTCTTAGTCTCTAGACTATAATTTTGTGATCACAAAGTGTTGTGAACACTAATCTTCTAGTCTCATTTTCTTGCGTATATGACTTAAACATTTGTAGGAAATTGTTTCCTAGCAAAATGTTAACTCCTGTATCATGAAAATAAATTGGTGGTGTTTTTACCTTGTACCAAGGTGTTTGTCTAGCACCTCCAATTACGATTTCTATCATCTTAATCCCTTTGCATAAGATTAATATTCTTCTGGAAAAATCTCTTCCAGCAATCTTTGGTAATTCTTATTCCAAATTATTTGGAAAAACTCCTTGTTTTGTTGTACAGATTCCAACACTTGAATCAATAGAAGAAGCAAAATATTATGACTTATATTGTTCATATAACATTCCTATTGGAATGCATATCGAGAATGAGCTTGTGGTCATTGGATTTTTCACATCCTATCATCTGCCATAAACTTCATTCCATACTCTAGACGTTTCCAAGGTTTGTGTTCCTCGAGAAACTCTAGTCCAAGAACCAGTCGATCTGGTTCTTTCCCTGTGATTCATTTGATATGAACTTCCAATTCTCCGATATTGATCATTTTTTGGTAAGTTTCCATCATAGGTTGTTCCAAATAGTATATGGTATTACAAGAAAATTGATTCCTTTGTTTTGTAATATCAAATACTATTTCTACTTCCTTACACCCTTCTGAGCATCTAAGCTTTCCTATGGTAGAAAAGCTTTTTGGCTCCTGTTGGGTTTCTTGGACATGCGCTTTTCCCCAACTGTAACTTGTAATTCTATCTCCCTGAAAAGATAGTCTCCTTGATTCCAATATAAGACTTTGATTCCTTTGTAAAATCGGTTTGTCTTGTATTTGGATATCTGTTTCCTGTATTAAAGGAAACTCAACTCTTTCTGGATAAATTGCCTGGGCAACTTTTCCAAATATCTCGGGTATTTTAATGAACTCATTTCTAATAAACAATTCTGAATGATGTGTATTAGATAGAGCATATGAAATTTGATAGGTAATAGAATATGGTCTATTACCTTCATTCATCAGTCTTTTTTCCTTGAAGTTTTGATGTAATGTCAAGGCTCGACTAAAATCTCGATCTGCTAAGTTGTAGGCAATTCTCGGATAAATTACTTCTACAATCTTCCCTGCGCAGAGATTTCCTGATATAGTTCCCAGTACTGAATCTTGAAGGTTCCCCATTCTTTTATCGCATATAGCAATATCAATAGGTGAATCTATCCATTCTTTGAAAGTAGCTTTTATCATAATCTGGATTGCTCCGATATGAATCCAGGACGTAGTTCTTGCTACTTCTATATTGAGTTTTTGTAATTCCTCCTTAATTTCTTCAGAAGAAATTAATTGCATCTCCATTCTATTTCCTGTAATTTCCATTGGGATTGCCATTTCCCTTCTAGAAACTTTATAGATTAGATGATGCTTTCTGTTTCTTAGGCCAAGACTTCCTAAGAACTTTTCTACCTGTCCTGCAGAGAATCCTTGATATTTCTGTAGACTAGGATTTTCTCTCACGATCCTTTAAACCATGTTATGAGATATTGTTGTCTGGCTAAAGAAACCAAAAAAATCTTCATGTGTTTCACGTCGAAACACCTCATCTTCAGTTAGATTCCGATTCAGTTCCATCATATTCTTCCTGACTCAAGACTCCTTCTTCATATATACTTTCATCTGTGACAATATCCTCAAACTGGTACACTTGAATAAGATCCTTGTAATAAACTGCTTCTTCAAAATTTGGAGTTGGATCGAAGCATTTTATTCCTCTTTTTTTATTTTCTGGACAGTTGGTCGAAA
Source organism: Primulina tabacum (assembly GCF_025594145.1). Taxonomy (NCBI): domain Eukaryota; kingdom Viridiplantae; phylum Streptophyta; class Magnoliopsida; order Lamiales; family Gesneriaceae; genus Primulina; species Primulina tabacum. The sequence goes on along the minus strand of NC_134560.1, from coordinate 34,649,612 downwards.
TATGACATCTTGCTCCACATGTCCAGCAATCACAATCCTTAAAACTTTCATTAGCTCGAGTGTGAGCTCTTCTGAAAGTTTTCTTCGTAGGTGTTCTTCCTGTTCTTTGGGATGTGATCGAGGCTTGAGATGATATCCTACTTCTTGATGGTCCACTTCTTTGTCCAAATTTATAAGATCTGGCATTTTGTCTAGAACAAATTGTTCTTGGTTTCCAAGAACTTCTTCCATTTCGAGCATAAGAATGAGTCCTAAAACTTTTCCTCTTATGTTTATGTGGTTTATTTCCAATAATTGTTGGAAGATCATTTTCTTTACAACACAAATGAGTTCTTTTATTGATACCTCTTAAGCTTTTGTAATTCTTTTGTAATGCTGCCATATGACATCATTCTGCCAATTTATCTTTGAGAAAAGAGGCTCTTCGTGCCAACGTGTTTGGATTGTCAGGGACATCTTCTCTTATAAGTATTTCTCTCCAGGGACTCGACATTTTAGCGAAGAAAAGCTGCATAGCTATATTTTTTTCGACCCCTAAATTCCATCTATATTTAATGAATAACATAATATATTCATCCACCAAACATATGTCATGTAATTCAAGGCTATATAGAGCTTGAGTATATTTCTTACTCTTCTCTGTATCTTGACTGTTAAAATAGTATACCTCGATAAACTGTGATTTAAATAGGGCAGTCATTTTTCCATCTATTCACCAAGAGATTCTCCAGCTTGGACTGACTCTTTAGTTTCTAATGAAGTCATATCCCAAGCAATTTTAACTGATCCCATAAGACTCATTTCTAGGAGTTTAATGAATTCTTCTCTGTTGAGATCAAGTGTTCCTGCAGCGATTCTCATAGCAGATGTCCACTCATCTATGATATCTTCTCTGTTTTTGAAATCTAGTACATCAAGGTTAAGCATAACCCCATAAGGATGTATAGGTTCTAAAACAGTTTCTCATATGGTGTTTGGTGCAAGGGAATTTAATTTCTCCTTGTCATCGTTCCCGCTAGGTGTAATTTTCCACCAGTATGGAAATCGGTTTGAGATTCTCTCATATTTATATTCTGAGATCCCACACTTTCCCTTGGTGGTTCCTAAGAAGATGACTAGGTTATAAAAGGTGGTTCCCCTCCCGTTGTGTTCATCTTCAGATCTACGACTTTGATATTTGCGAAAGATTCCGCAAGCTCTTGTAGATCCTCTAGGCCAATCCTTTCTAAAGTTGTCATCAGATGAATTTATTTTCGGAGATAGATTTAATTATATTGATCGTTTTTTCTTTTTCATTCAAAGGTTTTGACACTACTTTGGCCTTCCCTTGTTGATGTAACAAGGATGGTGGTAACCTTCCTTCTGAAGTTCTCTTACTAGAACTTGGTTGTTGTTCTTGAATTAGAATTCTTGTACGAATATCCTTGAATATTCCAAGAATTTCTTCCTGGTTTTCAAAGATTTTTTCTTCTATTTCTCTCTTTTGTTTTCTTATTAAATTATTATGTATTTATATTGTTTGAAATTGAATAAACAATTTCCAAGTTAAAATATTTTAACTTTAATTTTAAACTTCTAAATATATTTAAGGTTCTATATACTATCATATCTTAACAATTAGCATTTGGATTTATTTCTCATTGTGGTGAATATTATTTATTTTTTCACTAAAAATTATATAGAATTTTTTCACAAATCAATTTTGTGATATTCGAAAAAATATTATTTTTAAACTGGGAAAATAGTTTAAGGGCAACTTGTGATTCAGTACCCCTTTTTTATTAAATTTGGTTTTGATACCTTATTTCCCAAAATACCCCTCAATCTCCATTTTTAACTAATTGATTTTCTTTTTAAAATAATGGCACATCATGCTTCCGTAAAATAAATTAAATCTTATACCTTTTTGACCGGAGTACCACCAGGTTATATCCACCGTATTTTACGAACTGCTCCTCACAGTCCAACCACACGATCGCAACCGATGGTTACAGACACAGATTCCTTCAGCAGCACTTGGCACAACTCTAATTCGTTTCCTACCTTAGAGTGTACAGTATAAAATAAAATTTTGAAAATAATGCATGAGAGGGGTTAAGAGCAAAGATCTCTTTATTCAAACACCAACATTTTATTAATACATAGTAACCTCCTGTAGAGGAGGAGAAACTTGTTTAGCTACTAATAGTAGCTGAACTCACTATACACATACACTTGAAAGAAAATTATTACAAATGATTTGAAGAAAAATGAAGAGGTTGATCGATGCCTTCATCTTCCTTCTGCTTCCTTATTTATAGAAGGCTTCTTCGGATTTGAAACTCGGACTTCAAATCTTCATAAACCTTTACAGCTTGCTTGGGGACCATATAGTGGTTGGGGTGGTCCCTTCTTGACCTGTCTTTTTCTAGATTATTAATCTAGAAATTAACTTCTCATCTTCTTTTATCTCTCTGAGATACCATTGACGATGAGTATATAAGATATCTGCGGTAATCTCGTCTCCCTTTTCCTAGAAACGTTGAACTAGCCATTTAAGAGCATCCGCCTGTTTTCTCTTATAATTAATTCTTCTTTTCAAGACTTTCAGATATACACGGTACATCTTCTAGTTTTGATTTTGGTGTGTTTAACTGGTTCAATTTACCCTTTTTATAGTGTAAAGTTGGGGTCCAGTTTTCTTGTTTTTCTTCATTGGATTCCTTTTTTTAAATTAGGTATTTAATGGTCCTTGTCATATTCCACCGATTATTGGTGGTCCTGTCCTTCCACTCACATGTTGGGTTTTCCTTTTGTTAGTGGACTAGTCACATGTCCACATTCAATTTTGTCGAGGAATCTTTGGCTTTCGGTGTCCCCGAGGAAAACGTGAATGTGTTACATCCCCACTTGTGCTTGTATCGGTAAAGTTTTTCCGATCAGATCTCGGTTTGAATCCTTTACCGAATTCAAGGTTCCTTCTGGTTTTGGCATTCAAGGCAGATGTTTTCTGACCATCTTCCTATATGTGCCATATTACAGAATTTTCGGCGAGTTTCTTTACTGGCCGGCAGCTTGCTGTTCCACAAAAGATTTCTCTTTTTCTCAAATAAATCTTCTGCAAAACTTGTTGTTTTTCCTGTCATAGTATTAACATGAATGATCCGTTTACTGAATGATTATAAAATTTGAACGGAAACTTGACTTTGTCCATCTCAGTGAGACAGACCCATAGACCCCTAGCTCTTCTGGTAGAAATGTCATCTTCAGTAGTTGAAGCAACCACAGGGGTGTTTCTTCTGTTGGAGGGTCCATGATAATTTTTTGAACATTTGTATCCGGCCTCCTTAACTTGATGAAATGAAAGGCTTCGTGAGAACCTTTCCCTGCTGGTTCTGGATGCTGCACTGAAAAAGTATAGCTCCAAAATATCTCCTCTGGACAAATAATCATTATTCGCCCAAGTTTCGTGAACAGCTTTCTGGATCCATTTTGGTAGTCCTGAAATTTCCGGAAAGCTTGGTGATGTAGTATAAACTGAGGCAAGAGCCCCGAATTCATACCATGCCTTGACCTCCTTTGGATATGAATTTGGTTTCATCCATACCCTGGGATATTTTCCTGAAACATCAACCCTATTGGTAGCTGGGTTAATGCCAATTCTTGTTTTTAATTTCTCTCAATTCTGTTGATAAACCTGAAATGGAGAAATTGTTGCTTCGTTAGTACCAACCTTTGTTTTGCCTTTGTCCATACGAGGCCTAAGGTTGATCTCTCCCTCTTCAATCCTTGAGGTGAAGGGTTGACTTGAAGACTCAAGATAAAGATCAGGAATCTCAATTTTTGTTTCAGCCGATTCATCTGGTGATGATCCCGACTTAACACTTGTGCAAGGGGTATTTGAATCCCCCGCTACAGGTATAGAGTCCTGTACTTGAAAACTCTCCATTTGGGAAACCAATGGCTTCTCGATGCCTTGGAGGATAGGCCTTTGCATTACAGACCATAACTGAGTATATGCCTGTAAACAACTTGTAATTCGATCAGAGACAATTCTCTTATTGGCTTGTTGTAGCCTTCCCGCAACTTCTGCGTTAACGGCCAACTTGTTGAACTCGGTTTGAAGCATTTCAAGGTGTTCTCTCAAATGCCTCTGCATCTTGATAATAGCATCAATGTCAATGTTGTCCATCTCTTGTTAAAAAATCTGCAAGAATATTTTCATGAGATTTTATTATCACAATATCAAAAATATAATTCTGACATAGTGCTTGCCATCGTAATAATCTAGCCTTCTCAGGTTTAGACTCAATTCTATTCCTTAACAAAGCTTTAATTTGTGTGTTATCAACTTTCAAAGTGAATTTCTTTGCAAGTAAGAATAATGGCCATTTTTCAAAAGCCCTTTTTACTGCATAGAATTCCTTCTCATTGATATGCCATCTAATGGCTTCTGTATCTGAGAATAATCCACTGCAGTATCTGCACGGTTGTTCTCCATCTGGTGAGAGCTTAGTAAGAACTGCTGCCCACCAATGATCACTAGCATCGATATACAATACCAGATCATCTTCGTCTTGAGGAATAGCCATTTTTGGAAGATTTTTACAAACCTCCTTTAAATGGATAAGTCCTTCCGTGTGTTCTTTTGTCCATATAAATCTTGCATCTTTTTTCAATAATGGACTGAACACCTTCCTGTGTTTTGCTAGGTTTTTAATAAATATCCCAGCAAAATTAAGAACTCCTAAGAAACTTTGAAGTTGCTTCTTGTCTTTGAGATTTTCTGGAAAATTCTGCACTTTTTCCACTATGTGTTCTTGCAGAATTATTCCTGATTCATCGATTTCAATTCCGAGGAATTCAATCTTCCTTGTAGCAATGACTGCTTTCTTTTCAGATAAAATCAGTCCTTCTTTCTTGCAAACTTTAGAGAAAATCTCCAAATGCTTAACATGTTCATTCCTATCTTTGGATGCTATTAAAACATCATAAATATAAACAAACATAAATTTAAAATAATCTTTAAAAAGATTATCCATTTTTCTTTGAAATATCTGGGGTGAATTGGCCAATCCCATTGGTAACACTTCCCAAATATAATGTCCTTGAGGTGTGGAGAAAGCTGTGAATTTCTTGCTTTCTTCCTGCATCCGAATTTGGTAGAATCCAGACTTGCAATCGAACTTAGAGAATATCTTGGCATTGCGTATGCAACTAATCAAGTGTTCTCTACTAGGTATAAAATACCCATCAAACTCCAGAATCTTATTAATTTCTTGATAATTAATAACTAATCTAGGGTTTTCCTCGTTTTATCTCACCATGATTTCTTACCAGGAACCCTGGACTACTATATGGTGACATACCTGCTTTGATCAAACCAAGATCCAAATGTTCTTTGATTATAATCTGCATATCCCTTTGATCAATGATATTCATTGGGATAGGCTTGCAACGGACAAATTCATACTCTTTGCCTTCCTTAATCTTGAGGCAAGCTTTGAGTTGATTTCTATCCCACCATGCCAAGGGATCTTCATTGTAATTTTCTTTGATCCTCTTCTTGACATCTTCCAATGATACCATAGAATCGAACTCTATTTTATTTGTTTGTAGAGTTATCTTAAGGCATGCTATATCTTCTGGTTTGAGTACGAATCACCACGCTTGCTGCGAAACTGGATCGACAATTTTCTATAAAATGCCTCTCGTAGTCTCTGGACTATGATTTTGTGATCACAGGGTGTTGTGAATACTAATCTTCTAGTCTCATTTTCTTGAGTATAGGACTTGAACATCTGTAGGAAGTTATTGCCTAGCAATATGTCAGCTCCTGTGTCATGGAAATAAATTGGGGGTGTCTTTACCTTGTACCAAGGTGTTTGCCCAGCACCGCCAATCATTATTTCAGTCATCTTAATCCCTTTACATAAGATTAAGATTCTTCTGAAGTAATCTCTTCCAGCTATCTTTGGTAGTTCTTCTTCCAAATTATTTGGAAAAGCTCCTCGTTTTGCTGTACATATTCCAGCACCTGAATCAATATAAGCAGCAAAATATTCTGCCTTATATTGTTCATACAACATTTCTATTGGAATTTATATGGAGAATGGGCTTGTGGTCATTGGATTTTCCACATCTTATTATTTGCCATAAACTCCATTCCATACTCTAGACGTTTCCAAGGTTTGTGTTCCTCGAGAAATTCTAGTCCAAGAATCAATCTATCTGATTCTTTCCCTGGAATTCCTTGAATATGAACTTCCAATTCTCCGATATTAATCAGTCCTTGGTAAGTTCCTATCATTGGTTGTTCTAAATAGTATATTGAATTACAATAAAATTGATTCCTTTGCTTTGTAATATCAAATACTATTCCAACTTCCTTCCACCCTTCTGGGCATCTGAGTTTTCTTATTGTAGAAAAACTTTTCGGCTCCTGTTGGGTTTCTATAACAGGTGTTTTTCCCCACCTGTAACTCGTAATTATATCTCCTTGAAAAGATAGTCTTCTTGATTCCAATCTAAGATCGGTTTGTCTTGTATTTGGATATCTGTTTCCTGTATTAAAGGAAACTCAATTCATTCCGGATAAATTGCCTGAGCAACTTTTCCGAATATCTCGGGTATTTCAATGAACTCGTTTATAATAAACAACTCAGAATGATGTATATTAGATAGAGCATATGAAATTTGATAAGTAATAGAGTATGGTCCATTACCTTCTTTCATCAGCCTCTTTTCCTTGAAATTTTGATGTAATGTCAAGGCTCGGCTGAAATCTCGATCTGCCAGGTTGTAGGCTATCCTTGGATATATTACTCCTACAATCTTTCCTGCACAGAGGTTTCCTGAGATAGTTCCTAGTACTGAATCTTGAAGATTCCCCATTCTTTTATCGGATATAGCAATATCAATAGGCGAATCTATTCCTTCTTTGAAAGTAGCTTTTATCATAATTTGGATTGCTCCAATATGAATCTAAGACATAGTCCTTGCTACTTCTATCTTGAGTTTTTGTAATTCCTCCTTAATTTCTTCAGAAGGAATTAACCGCATCTCCATTCTATTTCCCGTAAGTTCCATTGGGATAGCCATTTCCCTTCTGGAAACTTTATAGATGAGATGATGCTTTCTGTTTCTTAGGCCAAGACTTCCTAAGAACTTTTCTACCTGTCCTGCAGAGAATCCTTGATATCTCTGTAAGCTAAGATTTTCTCTCATGATCCTTTGGACCATATTATTAGAGATTGTTGTCTGGCTAAAAAATCCAGAAAAATCTTCATGTGTTTCGTGTCGAAACACCTCGTCCTCAGTCAGATTCCGATTCAGTTCCATCGGACTCTTCTTGACTTAGAACTTCTTCTTCTTCATATATACTTTCATCTGAGGCAATGTCCTCAAATCGGTATACTTGAATAAGATTTTGGTAATAATCTGCTTCTTCAATATCCGAGGTAGGATCGAAACGTTTAATACCTCTTTTTTCATTTTCTGGACAGTTGGTCGAAATATGACCTCTTGCTCCACATGTCCAGCAATTGCAATCCTTGAAACTTTCATTGGTTCGAGTATGAGCTCTTCTGAAAGTTTTCTTCGTAGGTATTCTTCCTGTGCTTTGAGATGTACTCGATGCTTGGGATGATATCCTACTCCTCGATGGTCCGCTTCTTTGTCCAGATTTATAAGATCTGGCTTTCTGTCTAAACCATACAGTTCTTGGTTTCCAAGAACTTCTTCCACTTCATGCATAAGGATGAGTCCTAAAACTTTTCCTCTTATGTTTCTGTGGTTTACTTCCAATAATTATTGGAAGATCATTTTCCTTACAACACAATGGAGTTCTTTTGTTGATACCCCTTAAGCATTTGTAATTCTTTTGTAATGCTGCCATATGGCACCATTCCGCCAACTTTCCTTTGAGGAAAGAGGCTCTTCTTGCCAGCGTATCTGGATTACCAGGTACGTATTCCCTTATGAGCATTTCTTCCAAGGGCTTGGCATTTTTGCGAAGAAAAGCTGCATAGCTATATCTTCTTCGACTCCTGAATTCCATCGATATTTTGTGAATAACATGATGTATTCATCTACTAAACATATATCGTGTAATTCAAGACTATACAGAGCCTGAGTATATTTCTTCCTCTTCTCTGTATCTTGGCTGTTAAAATAGTCTACTCCTATAAATTGTGCTTTAAATAGGGTAGCCATTTTTCCGGCTATCTCGCTTAGAGATTCTCCGGCCTAGGACTGACTCTTTCATTTCTGATGAAGTCATGTCCCAAGCAATTTTCACTGATCCCATAAGACTCATTTCTAAAAGTTTAATGAATCCTTCTTTGTTGAGATTAAGTTTACCTGCTGCGATTCTCATAGCAGATGTCCAATCATCTATGAGATCTTCTCTGTTTTTGAAATCTAATACATCAAGGTTAAGCATAATCCTATAAGGATGTATAGGATCTAAAACAGTCTTCCCGTAGGGTGTTTGGTGCAAGGGAATTTGACTTCTCCTTGTCCTTGTCTCTGCTGGGTGTGAACCTCCACCAGTATGGAAATCAGATTGAGATTCTCTCATGTTTATATTATGAGATCCCACACTTTCTCTTGGTGGTTCCTGAGTAGATGACCAGGTTATAGCAGGTATTTCACCTCGTGCTGTGTTCATCTTTAGATCTACTATAAGATTTGCGAAGGATTCCGCAAGCTCTTGTAGATCCTCCAGACCAATCCTTTCTAAAGTTGTCATCAGATTAATTTCTTTTATGAGACAGACTTAATTAGATTGATCATCTTTTTTTCTTCGGTCAAAGGTTTTGACACCACTCTGGTCTTACCTTGTTGATGTAACAAAGGTTCGGTACCAAATGGTGGTGGTAACCATCCTCCTGAAGTTCTTTTACTAGAACTTGGTTGTTGTTCTAGTTTCTGAATTCTTGTTTGAATATCTTTTAATGTTCCAAGAATTTCTTCCTGGTTTTTAAGGATTTCTTCAACTCTTTGAGGTACAAAATATAGCATATTGCCATAATTTTGTACTGTCTTCTGAATTTCTCTAAGATCTGAAGAGAGCTTAGAGGAATCTGGAACTATTTCCAAGAACTTATTTGTTTGAATCATAAGTTTACCTGAGAGTGCTGAAGCATCCATTTCTTCTTCTGATATCTAACAATAGTTAGATTAACTTGTGTATATTCCAAAGTATTGGAATAAATCTTGTAAATTATTTTTCTCGAACCTAAGTTCGGATTCATAATATTTTCAAAATTCTCCTTCTCATACAATTAGTTACTAGTAATAATAAAATCTGTGTATGAAATAAATTAACCTTATGCTCTGATACCATTTTCGAAAGCGCGAGGATCAATTAAAATCAAATAAGAAAGAAGGACAATTTTGGCATTTTGAAAATTATTTTCTCTTTCCAGTTATCAAAACACAATTTCTTTTTAAAAAATGTACTGATACACAATTTTCCCATAGTTTAACAAAAAACAATTAAACAAATTTTGATGACTAATCTTAATCCAGTGAACTTAATTTGACCTAGGTTTAAGGAATCATTTCTCCGGATGCCATATCTTTAGACATCGAGAAGCGACACCATATCCAACACTATCGGATCTGTACGGTGCATTTGAAGATCAAGCAAGATGAGTGCGGATATGGCGGCAGCGAGCACACATGGGAATCTGGACGAACAGATTGATCAGCTCATGCAGTGCAAGCCTTTGTCTGAGCCCGAGGTTTTTTCTTGCTTCCTTTCGTTTTTGAATATCTTGTTTCGTTTTTCTTTGTTTTGGTATAAAGATCTGGTCTGGTTCATATGGTTTCGCTGACTTTTGGAGAGATGCAAGATAGTTTCTTTATTTTCCCTGCACGTTCTATGCTTCGATGTTTTATCCAATTCGAGCTTTAAATTCGACCATTTCATTTGTAATTATTTGTTATTTTTGGGTTCTTCTTGTCGGTTTTAGGGAAAAAATTGATTGCTTTGACAGCATAAATTAAATAAATTGCGTACAAGTCAAAAGCTTTTGTTGTTTTAGATAGCCGCAGTTAGGGTATTATTGTTGGAGTGTCAGGATTTTCCGTTAATGAATGCGTGGCTTCTTATCTTGAGGTAATATTTTCTGTAGTGTACGTTTATGCAAATTTAGGTGATTGATGAGTGGGGATATGTGGTGTTTTCTTATTTGAGCATTTGATATTTTGCTTTATAATTGAACAATTATATTTTTTAAGGGACGACGAATATTACCCAGAAGGGCTAGAAGAAGGAAGGGGGAGATTGAAAGTTCATGGACATTATCAATTCTTGAAAGAACATGATGTTTGTAATTATGTTACTGTTGTTTTCCGTTTATTTAGAGGCTCAGGCAACATTTCTCAAATAATTGAGGTAGCTTGGTAACTAAGAAGACATTTGGAGACTCTCTTCTTGATTCTAGCTTCATTTAGTTATGATAATTGATAAATAACCATGACATTATGCTTTATATTTGATCAAAGGATTGGCTGGCCACTGGTAGTTTGACTTTTAATTAACGTGTTCTTTATTATTTATCCACATGGTGAAAACATAATATTTAGTGTAGGATGGGATGTTTCTCACTTTGTGAATGCAGGTTAGGACCTTATGTGAGAAAGCTAAAGAGGTACTAATGGGGGAAAGCAATGTTCAGGTATTAAAATATATATATGTATAGTTCACGTTTACATCTGGTGTGAGTGTGTTCATTGATTAGGTTATTCATTTCTTGTAGCTTGACAAAGAATAACGGTATTTTTAATGTTTTATTATCATCAAATCAATTGCCGAAGGATGAAGCCACATTTATGCGACATAGTTTTTGCAACAACTATATTCAAACTTTTTTTTTAATAACAAACAATATTTTATTAATAATATGATAAGAATTAAGTACAATAGTGGACTAATGGTCCACATTCAACAGGAAGTATATAATATCAATGTTGTATAATGATACACATAAGCTCAATCTCGCAATATATCTAAGATCGGCACATTTTTAAGTCATCATTAGTGTCGATCCACGTAGCAACTTTGATCTTGATTTTATCCCAGCACTGTTCTATAGTGTCTTACTTATTTTAAAAATTCTTCGATTTCTTTCGAGCCATATTGTCGAGCATATGCCTTGAACCACCACTTGCCAAAAAATTCTTCGTCTCGGTTGTCCTAGATCCATAGAGAATAAATCCCTCGTTACTTAGGCACCACCCAAACTAGTTCCATCTCCCGCTCGTGAATGCACAATGGATGAGCATATGATCCTGAGTTTCGTTTCATTTCTACACAACATACACCAATTTGGGCACGTAGCAATTGAGGGCCACTTTTTTTGCATCATCTCCGAGGTCGGCAGCTTACCCTGGCCTGAATCGCGATCCACGAGAATACCTGAATTTTTGTTGGAACCGGGACCTTCCAAATAACATGGAAAAGAGGAAAAACGGGGAAGTGACTTTGGGAAAAAAGACTCGAAGAAAGATTTGTCTGAGAAAATACCACAAGAATCCCCCCTCCACACACGATAATCATCTACCCCTTCAACCAACCTAGTCCTCTCTAACACACCTAATAACTCAGACAACTGTAAAAGCTCCTCATCTTTCACGGCCCTTCTAAAATGAAAATCCCAGGAATGGGTAAACATGGAATTATCAAATTAAACAAATGTGATATAGGCAAATTGTGAACCACAGATAACTGAAATAATGCCGGAAAAAGTTCTTTAAAAGAATAATCCCCCCACCACCTGTCTTCCCAAAATCTAGCCTGTTACCTCCTCTCAACTTAATCGAAACTAGCTGCTGAAAAATCGGGTATAGTCGGGAAATAAACTTCCATGGACACCTGAATGTCACGTTTCTTGCTAGACCCGCATCCCACCATTCTCTTGTAACCCTATTTACTTACATTGATCTTCTTCCAAAACTTCCATGAGCACCTGAATGTCACGTTTCTTGCTAGACCTGCATCCCACCATTCTCTTGTAACCCATATTTACTTACATTGATCTTTTTCCACAACGTCCCATTTTCCGCATTAAATCCCCACCACCACTTCCACAACATAGCCTTGTTTCTCAAAATAATATTCCCAACACCCAATCTGCCTTTTTCCTTAGGTTTGCACACATGTTCCCACGCAACCAAGTGACTATAAACTTCTCCATCCGCTCCATCCCATAAAAAGTTCGTTGAAATCTTATCCATCAGTTCCGCTATACCTTTAGACACCCTAAAAAGAGACATGTAATGTATCGGGAGTGCATTTAAAACCGACGTTATCAAGGTTAATCTTCTCCCTCTTGACAAAAAAACTTTTTTCCAACTTGCCAATTTTTTCGACATCTTAGACAAAATGGGGTCCTAGAACGATGCTTGTAACGGATTTCCACATAAAGGCACTCCCAAATACTTAATCAGCCACTTCTCCTTACCACATCCAATTTGTTGTGCTAACAACTCAACTTCTTCTTGTTCACAGTGGATACCCGACAAAGTACTCTTATCCCAATTGATTTTTAATCCAGACATATCGCAAAAAGATCTCACAACTTGCACCAAAAACCTGATATGGTCCTCATTCCTCATAAAGAAAAGTGTATCATCTGCAAACTGAATGTGAGATATCTCTATCCTGCTCTACCAACCTCGATCCCCCTTATTAAATTCCCGTCCTTGACTTTATCAATCAATCTCCCCAACACATCCACTACCAAATTGAACAAAAAATGAGACAGTGGATCACCTTGTCTAAGCCCTTTATATGCTTTAAATTTACCGCTTGGCCTCCCGTTAATCATAACAGAAAACGATATATTCGACACACATCCTTTGATCCATCTTCTCCATCTCCCTCCAAACCCCTTTTTCATCAAAACAAAATCCAAAAAATCCCAACTCACATTGTCATATGCCTTTTCGAAATCCACCTTCAATACCCACCCTTTCTTCTTCTTCCTCCTTCCCTCTTCGAGTAGTTCATTCGCTATAAGACCACAATCGAGTGTTTGTCTTCCCTCAATGAAAGCATTATGAGACTCGGTTATTGTCTCTGCTATCACATTCTTGATCCTTGCTGTTAAAACTTTTGCTACTATCTTATACAAACTTGTTGTAGGCTAATCGGTCTGAAATCTTTTACTTCATTTTTATTTCGGATGAAACGAATATATGTTTCATTGGTTACGCCATTTATGATTCCGCTTTGAAAGAACTCATCGTAAACCTTCATTAGATCTCCTTTGACTATATCCCAACACTCTTGAAAAAATGCCAAAGCCGTCGGCCCCCGGACTCTTACATCCATCACACTGAAAAACTGCTTTCTTGACCTCCTCTTCCGAGAACTGTTTTTCTAACGTTCGACTCAAATCTCCATCAATGGGGCACCACTTCACTCCTTCAATACCCCAACATCTCGACTCAGACAAACTATTCAACTCTTTAAAGAACTTCAAAATAATGGATACAATTTCATCCTCATCACTTGTAACCGATCCATCATCTCTTTCCAATCTGTTAATGGTAGCCTTACTCCTCCGTTGAGTTAAGAGCGAGTGAAAATCTTTTGTATTGTGATCCGTATCTTTAATCCATTTGACCTTGCTTTTTTGGTTATTGATTTGATTCTTTCGACATATTCACTCTTCTAACAACCATTTTGCTTCTTTTCTTTCATTAGATACTTCTTCCGATCCCCGACCCTTACTCTCTAATTCATCCAGTCTGCTGATCTTACCTCTTAACTCTGCTGATTTCATTTCCACCATCCCATGAACCTCTTCATTCCATCTTCTAACGTAACCCTTCATTGCCTTGAGTTTCATCATAAATTTATACCCCTTCCATCCTTTGATATCCGCATTGTTCCACCACGATAGGACCAAATTTTTAAAGCTTTGTGCCTCAACCACACATTCTCGAATATAAAAAGCGTTGGTCCCCACTTACTTTTTTCGAAATCCAAGACCACTGGAAAATGATCTGAGGTGATTCTTGGCAAGAGTGTTTGTCTATAAAATGGATAAATTTCAGTCCATCCAGCCGTGAACTAAGAATCTTTCTATATTCAAACTGGTTTAGTGGTTTATCATAATCGAGAAATCTTAATTGGTGGGGCTTGCTCTCATTGAGTAATTTTCTCAGATGCTGCACCATCACATGAAACAATTGATTCTTTACATAGCTATGCGGTTATGTGGCAAACATTACCTTTTTAGGCTGTTTAATCTCTGTACACTCACAATTTTGGGGCTTTGTGAAATCTTAAGACTTTCATTAATTTTATTTAAAACTTTTCAGATCTTTATTTATTTAAGAATTTTTTTGGTGCCATGTGGCTTCTGAGAGTAATAGTTTTCTAACAGGTTAGTTAATATTCATGCTTCTTTTGGAATTAATCATATTTTCTTAAACTTTAATCAACAATGGAATCCTCAAATGTGCTTTTTTCGATCCTGGTGCTTAAATATTTAGTTATCTCGTAATATTTAGATCAATGCCTCCAGAATGTGCCTCTAGGCAATGGTCTTAAAACCGTCTTTTCGAAAATTTACTCTTTTTGAATTTTTATTTTAGTTGTTTTGATTGATACATATAATTTATGGGCTTGTGTGGGTATAATTCTGCATGAGCAATAATTCAAGTTTCATTCACTAATATTTCTCTTGCCAGTTAGATGCTAGAGTGATTTCTTTGTTTGTGTATGCAGCCTGTAAAAAGTCCTGTGACTATTTGTGGTGATATTCATGGTCAATTTCATGACCTTGCCGAACTTTTCCGCATTGGAGGGAAGGTATCATAATTATTTGTGTCTCGAAAGAAACGGAGTTGAAGTTGAACTGTTTTTTAACTCTGACATCAGGTTTTGGGGAATATAATTATTTTGCAACATGGGGATCCAATTAATTAATCATGTGGCATTCTCTCTTAAATGATTAAATGTGTTTGCTTTATTTGCTGTGCATTTTCCCTTTCATGGTGCTATTATCACTTGTTTTGATGCTGGAGTTTGTTTAACTTCCTTTAATGCGTTTTTTTTGCACACACGCCTTACATGCAAGAGTCTTCAAAGACAAGTAAATTTATTAAATCCATTTCTTTTGTGTCCAAATTATTCTTTTTTCCTTATGACGCGTCACTAGTTCACTGGAATGGGTATGTATAGGTATACTTCATTTGCTGTTTAAGATATTGACTGAGGGGTTAGTGAATACCGATGGAATTGTGGGATTATTCTTCTTAGTTCTTCTATTTTTGTCTTTACTCAACTTAATTGATGTATAACTATTTTATGGTTTGGGCCAAACTGAGTAATTAATATGTTTCATCTGCTTGTTGACAGTGTCCGGACACAAATTATCTATTCATGGGTGATTATGTTGATAGGGGCTACTATTCGGTCGAAACTGTAACTGTAAGTATGTTTCATGATTTCTTTGCCTAATACTGATTTTTGGCTGTCTTCCTTTTCTGGCATGAAAGATGCTTATAAGACTTGCCTGCAGCTTTTAGTGGCTTTGAAAGTTCGGTATCCTCACCGGATCGCAATTCTACGAGGAAATCATGAAAGCAGACAGGTATTCATTTACATTCTCTGTTCTCCTCAACATGTGGCAGAATGAGCTCTTGATGTTACTTTTTTGCAAGTTAGTGTTAATATATGTTACCTTCGCTTGGAAGAAAATGTGAGAGTGTTGAATGCTAATCTTTTTACATGGAATCCATAAAAACAAGATCAAGTCTTCATCAGATATGAAGTTTGTACAAGCTGTACTTAGGATTAATTGCCTTGGTTAAGAATATATGTGTTAAGGAATTATTAATTGAACCACACTCTTTTATTTTTTATGTTGATTATATGTTTGTTTTTTGATGCATGTGGAGTTGTAGCTTTGATAAAAGAAATGTATATTTTATTGTTAAGAATGCACATGCAGCTTTTTGGCAATCCTTTTTTCTCTTTCTAACGGATGAGTAAGCATTATCATCTTATAAACTTTACTATCTAATCCTTTCCAGACAACAACTAATGAGTGCATCATATCTCTTAATAAGCTAAACTCTTCCTGCATAGTTCAACGGAAAGACCTTATTAAATGGTTATGTTGAGTTGGTATATATTATGATAAACTGGCTACTAACTAAGATATTTAATTTTTTCATCATGCTGATTCACAATCGTTAATAGGGTGCAAGTTCTTGAAGAATTTATTTTTGTAGGAAACCGATAATAAATATGGAAGAATGAGAAAATCTAGAAAGCGAGGGCAGAGGACACAAATGAATTTTTAAGGAAATGAGTAGTCATATCACAATGTTTATGTTGCACTTTTAGCACTTCTGGATGAATATGTTGAAGAAACTTGTAAATCAAAACCTTTATTAGCTTAAGTCTAATCATTTAATTTCATTATGATGATACTAGGTATTAAAACTGGGTTGTACATCTCTATTTTTTGTAAAATTGGTCAAAAGGAAGTCTTATCAGTTGCATGTGCATTTTACATGTATTAACTAATTATGTGTCATTGATAAAAATGTGAGGACATTTTTCGAGTTACGCTTAATGTAAATTGGCTAATGGATGTGTTATTTTCTAGTATTAAAATTTGTTTATTTGTCTTAATGCTTGTTTTATTTTACAGATTACACAAGTCTATGGGTTTTATGACGAATGCCTGCGGAAGTGAGTTCTATATGTCCTCGTGATTGGCTTAAATCTAGCTCAATATTTATTAATTTACTTTCATTTCCTGATCAGAAATTTTTAAAAACAATATTCGTTAAAATTAACCAGATATTTTGTGTTCATAAACATGAAATGATAAGATCAGATGGGTACATTATTCTGCATTTATATGCTCTGTATCATAATGAAATATTGCATGTTCCAGAAACAAGTAATTTTGAGTAGAAAAGATAATTAAATTTATCTTATGCATTATGGAGGCAGTTGTGGAGGGGATGGAATGATGGTTTGTTTTTTGATATGTTGTTTATTCACATGTCATCAAATTGTTCAGACTTGGTAGTTTATTGCTTTAGTCACCCCTTCATTTGATTCATTTGCTTTTTGCTCATGTCACTGGGCATACTTCTAAACTTCGAAGATTCTCCTGATGTTGATGTTTTGTATAGTTGGTTGCAATAGTATATATTTCATGTGCGTATTATTAATAATTATTAATTGTGGTGTTGTAGAATATTGATTTTTACATGTTCACGGATATTTTGAATATTTTTGTCCACTAGATATTTGGGAGGAGAAAAATTGTATGGCTTTAATTGACATTAACATGAAGCATGGGATAGAGATCTGAAATGACACAAGAGGCTTAATGGTTGAAGCTCTTGAATGTGCCTCATAGCACGAGTGCAATCCCTTCCAGGCGCAACTAACTTTGAATGACTTGGATGGAATATGTGCTTTATGTTATAAGAGGGGGATTGCGAATTTGTCTTCTGTTTCACAATCTAGTGTTGATGGATTATATGAATGAGGGATACTATTATTTAAAATGCTACTTTTTAATGGTGTAATCTCTATGGGTTTCCCACATTAATTTTCTCATTTCCATCCCAAATTAATTCAAATATTGATTTTTTATTCTGATTGTAGATATGGAAATGCTAATGTATGGAAGACATTCACCGATCTGTTTGACTACTTACCTCTGACTGCATTGGTAATTCTTTATTATTCTCTATGTAGCTTCTAAATGATTTTTGTTTTAAAAGGTTAAAAAGATTATTTTCCAGTTGATTGTGTTGGTCCCTGGATTTTCTGATAAATTGGTTTTGAGATAGCTGCTACTCTTTCCCAGTCGTATCGGAAATGTAGCAATTAATGAAGTAATTGAGTGAATCGAATTGGTAGTTATTATGTGGAGGTGCTGGTTTTGAGTCCAAAGTTTTATGATTTATTTAATTTTGTTTCGATAGATCATGCAAGTTGTTAACAACCTATATTTTCAATAGGTTGAGTCAGAAATATTTTGTCTCCATGGTGGATTATCCCCCTCTATTGAAACACTTGATAATATAAGAAACTTTGATCGTTTCCAAGAAGTGCCGCATGAAGGTGCAATGTGTGATCTGTTGTGGTCTGATCCTGATGATCGTTGTGGTTGGGGTATATCACCTCGTGGTGCTGGTTATACTTTTGGCCAGGCAATTTCAGAGCACGGTTCAAATTTTTCTTGTTTTCGTTCATTTTTTCTTTTGATTAATCCTGCATTCTATTCCTGCCTATATTTCAGGACATATCAGAGCAGTTTAATCACACCAATAATTTAAAACTGATTGCAAGAGCTCATCAGCTTGTTATGGAGGGATACAACTGGGCCCATGTAATTACTGCAATTCAGAATTCTTTGCCTTTGATTTTTTATATTTACTAGTTTTAGAAGAGGTGTTTTCAGTTGAAATACAGACCTTTTTCACTTTGACAAATCGGATCTTCACTTCCTCCTCAGGAACAAAAGGTTGTCACTGTTTTCAGTGCACCGAATTATTGCTATCGCTGTGGAAACATGGCATCCATTTTGGAAGTTGATGATTGCAGAGAGCACACATTTATTCAGGTTTCATCTCTTTTGATATTCTTTATCAATGTTTTATATTTCTTTTTACTGGGAGTGCGGACTACTAGTTAATGTGTAGTGTTATCTATGTTCTTTCTACTTTGACACCTATAAGTGATTATTAGTTGATGGCACACCTCGTGTTTACATTATCTCAGTTTGAGCCAGCTCCGAGGAGGGGAGAACCTGACGTAACTCGAAGAACACCAGATTATTTCTTGTAAAAAGCTCTATACTCAGTAAACCTCTCAGGCCGTGCTCTCTTGTTAGCGTTGAGATTCAATCTTTAAGTTACCATGTTTTTCGAGAGTGACGAGGTATGTAAAATGAATAAGGCCTTCTGACCAAGTGATTTTCTAACTAAGAAGTTGTGAAGCAGATTAGTGATGCTAGCGTTTATCATTTTTTGTAGCTTTTTTGGATTCTTGACTTTGTTATTCATTAATTACTGCTTTTATTTATTTTTCTTTATTTTTTGTTTGATTATTGCTATAGAAGTAATTTGTAATGTAGTACTTAATTTCGAGGTTTCTTTTCATATTTTGAGTAGGTGCTGAAGTTTGTTCTACACTTAAAGTTCCGTTTGATTTCAGTAAGGATGTAGTCGAGCCGAACGTCATCATGCTTGAGCTCTGCTGATTTAGGATACATATAGGTTCGAGCAAATTTTATGAAAAGGTGAGACCAGCAAGAATAGTGAGACGCAGTCATACACTAGGTTTGAACAAAGTAACTATGATTGATTAAATACAATTTCGGGCAAAGTTTTCTGTGATAACTGCATGAATGAATGTAAATCAGTGTGACCATTGATAAATATCTTACGAAACTGCAATTCGCATTATCATCAAGTGATTCACTTTGAACGAACACTATTTGCTATTTTGATAAGGAGATAAAAATGGGCAATAACCCAATATTAATGGATCAACAATTAAGTGATTGGGCTACCAAATGAAGACTACAACAAAACCAAGCCCATCTTCTAAATCAGATGGATTCAAGTGCCGAAGCCTCAATGGTGGGCAAGGAGAGAATGAAACGAGTGCGCAAGGTAACTAAGGGATGAAAGATTACGTCACCTAGAAAAAGGACCACGTGATTGGGTCTAGGGATGTAAATGAATCAAATCGTTCGTGAGCTATTCAAAGCTCGATTCGATAAAAGCTCGTTTGAGCTCTGATATCCCAGGGATGAACCCATCAAGATCCGGCCCAAACTCCTGGCCCATCTCTAAGGCCCACAGTTGAATGACCCTATAACAAGTCCATGTATTCTCCTATAAATACCAGGTTTGAGAGTATGATTATGGATTCAATATATTGTTTTCAGCAGTACCCTTAGCTGCTCCCCTCATATATCCTCAGTCACTGACTTGAGCGTCGGAGGGGCTACGCCAGGACACCCTCCTGGCCCCCTTCTAACGGTCTTCTTCGTGATTTCAGGCCCAGGACACTTTCAAAACCCTGCGTCTGTACTAGTGACGCTTGCAGGAATCGAACCCTAAATTTTCCGTGAGTATCACTTGGCGCCGTCTGTGGAAAGATTTGAGTTGAGACGTAGAGATGGTAGGGAAGAGAGGGAGTAGAAGAGCTACCTCAGCATCATCGCGTCCTCAGAGGAGACCCGAACAGTCTCATGCTGAGGCAAGGCAGGAACAACCCCATCAGGAGGCGAGAACAGAACAGTCTCGTCAAGAGAACAAGGTCGAGCAACCCCGTCCTAATGAAAATGTGGGGAACTTGACCCTAGAGCAGTTGGGTCAATTTATCACTCGGACAGTGGATGAGGCCGTGAAGAAGAATCAAGAGTCTATGTTTGTAGAGGAACAGGCCGCCCGTCAGGAGCGTGAAGAAAATACTGAGGGCCACCATAGTAGGGTTGAAGAGACACAGCCCCACCAAAGTGGGGAGATTAGTGAGATGAGAGAAATGTGGAAGGAAATACAGATGTTGAGGCAGCAGTTGGGAAGCAGAGCGCCGACACCCAGGAGAGGAAGTCTTTTTTCACTAGCCATTTTAGAAGAATGGCTTTGTAACGTCCCAGATTCGACGACTGTCCTCACTGTATCAAGACAAGTCTTTCCAGCGTGCTTATGTCCTCACTCACACGCACCCTGGGAAACTTCCCAGGAGGTCACCCATCCCAAAATTGCCCCAAGTCAAGCACGCTTAACTTTGGAGTTCTTATGTGATGAGCTACCGAAAAGAAGATACACGTTTGTGATATGAGTAGTACAAATCAAATCTTTTAAGCCCTCTTCAACTGTACAGTCCATTACATTGAACAGTCTCGGAATCCCTCTCATTCCGGTGTGGGATCGGTTCATTCATGTTCCCTTCACCTAGAAGCCTGCCAGGAGCCGCTCATTGTCCGTGCAACTGATGGCACCGGCGATCACCCCCCGCTCTCTTCGGTCCCGGGCCTCACATGCCCACCAGCTTCCGCTTGGTTCGTCCCCAAACCACACCGTACTAAGAAAGGTCGGCTCTGATACCACTTGTAACGTCCCAGATTCGACGACTGTCCTCGCTGTATCAAGACGAGTCTTTCCAGCGTACTTATGTCCTCACTCACACGCACCCTGGGAAACTTCCCAGGAGATCACCCATCCCAAAATTGCCCCAAGTCAAGCACGCTTAACTTTGGAGTTCTTATGTGATGAGCTACCGAAAAGAAGATGCACCTTCGTGATATGAGTAGTACAAATCAAATCTTTTAAGACCTCTTCAACTGTACAGTCCATTACATTGAACAGTCTCGGAATCCCTCTCATTCCGGTGTGGGATCGGTTCATTCATGTTCCCTCCACCTAGAAGCCTGCCAGAAGCCGCTCATTGTCCGTGCAACTGATGGCAACGGGGATCACCCCCCGCTCTCTTCGGCCCCGGGCCTCACAGGCTTCCTCCAAATTTTCGACTGTCGAATGTGGGAGAGTACGATGAACATACTGACCCCAAGGAACACTTGGGGAGGTTTGAGAATGTTGCCCTGTTACATCAATATTCAGATGGGGTCAAGTGCAGGGTGTTTCTGAGCACGTTGGTGAGGTCAGCCCAGTAGTGGTTTAACACCTTGCAGCCGAACTCTATACGTTCTTTTGAGGACTTCTCAGCTGCCTTCTTGCACCGATTTGCTAGCAGCAAGAGACAGCAGAAAAATTATTTGAGTCTGTTCGTGATGAAACAGCAAGAGAATGAAACTTTGCGAGAATTTGTCCAGCGTTTCAACAGTGCAGCGTTGGAAATATCAGCGGCTACCCTTGACATCATGATAAGTGCCTTCACACAAGGACTGAGGGGAGGGGAGTTTTTCAAGTCGCTGGTCAAGAAGCCTTCGTCGAGCTATGATGATCTGTTGGCTCGAGCTGATAAATATGTAAACTTGAAAGATGCCCAATGGTACAGAAGGATGGAGAACTGGCCCAGAGGAAGTAGAGTTGAGGGAGCGGAGAAAGGAGAAAGGAAGAGGGGTGTGGGGGAAAGAGAGGAGGACAGAACTCGAAGTAGAGAACAATTCTCATCACATGTTCCTCTGGATAGGAGTCGTGACGAGGTGATGGAGGTGAGGGAGCCCGCGGGGAGGTGGGAGAAGTCACGAAGGGTTGAGTGCAAGTGCTAGATTGTCTTCGCGGGACAGACGAGAAAGATCCGCATCCGGGAGTCGACCGAGGTCTCGCCCGTCCCCTAGACGTGGTCAAGGCCCTCCATGGATGAATCAGAAGGTCAGGGGAGCAGAGATGGGAATGTAGAGGTCAAGATGTCCCTCAGGAGCCCAGTCGAGCCAAGGAGGGGAATCAATGAGGATAACCACCCTATGAGAGGAATGATTCATATGATCTCGGGGAGTGCTACTGATGGAGACTCTGGGCGAGCTCGGAAGGCACATGGGAGAAGGTTGGAGAACTTTGAGATATCTAGGGGTGCAGACTTACCACGAGACCCCGTTATCAGCTTTGGGCTGGAAGACCTCCGAGGCGTTGTGACTCCACATAACGATGCCTTGGTGGTGACGGCCACCATTGCCAATTATGATGTGGCAAGGATATTTATTGATAATGGAAGTTCCGTGAACGTCATCTTCAACAGCACGTTGGATCAAATGAAGGTGGAAGGATTTGAGTTTGAGCCGGTCTCCACCCCGCTGTATGGGTTTGCAGGACACGCCATCCCGCATTTGGGTCAGATTGTTCTTCCCTTATCCTTGAGGACTGATCCTCGGCGGGTAACAAAAATGATAGCGTTCACCGTGGTGGATACCCTTTCAGCGTATAATGGAATTCTAGGACGGCCAGCCCTGAAGGATTTCAGAGCCGTAGCTTCCACTTATCATCAGAAGCTTAAGTTTCCTGTGGAAAAAGGAGTTGGAGTCTTGTGCGGGGACCAAAAAGTCGTGCGTCAGTGTTATGAAGGGGTATTGAGGGAGAAGGAGAAAAAAGCGAGTATGGAGCTTAACATGATTAGGAAAGAAAGAAGTGGAAGAAGTGGGTAACTTTGTCCTATGGAGGTACAAGAGGAGCAGAGAAGAACGTTGGAGAATGCGCCGAGCAAGACTCTAAAGAGGCTCGGGAACTCTTACCACCTTAGAGAATATTAATCTTGACTTGAATTTTGTTGTATTTCGTTTCTGAATTTGTCATGTATAATTGGTTGTTATTCAATAAAGCCAAGTTCTTATATTATGTTCGTGGATGTTGCTGTATTATGAGGAGAAAAAATTTATTTTCCTGCTAAGGCATCGCCTAGCGGAGGAGCAGAGTTAGGGAGGACAAAATTTTATTTCTCTGCTAAGGTAGCGCTTAGCAGAGGAGCAGAGTTGGAGAGGAGAATAATTTTATTTTTCTGCTAAGGCATCGCCTAGCAGAGGAGCAGAGACGGGGAAGAGAAAAATGTTATTTTCCTGCTAAGGCACCGCCTAGCAGAGGAGCAGAGTTGGAGAGGAGAATAATTTTATTTTCCTGCTAAGGCATCGCCTAGCAGAGGAGCAGAGGCGGGGAGGAGAAAAATGTTATTTTCCTGCTAAGGTATCGCCTAGCAGAGGAGCAGAGTTGTGAAGGAGAAAAATTTTATTTTTCTGCTTAGGCATCGCCTAACAGAGAAGCAGAGTTGGGGAGGACAAAATTTTATTTTCCTGCTAAGGCACCGCCTAGCAGAGGAGTAGAGTTGGAGAAGAGAAATTTTATTTTCCTGCTAAGGTACCGCCTAGCAGAGGAACAGAGCTGTGAAGGAGAAAAATTTATTTTCCTGCTAAGGTATCGCCTAGCAGAGGAGCAGAGTTGGAGAGGAGAATAATTTTATTTTCCTGCTAAGGCACCGCCTAGCAGATGAGCAGAGTTGGGGAGGAGAAATTTTATTTTCCTGCTAGGCACCGCCTAGCAGAGGAGCAGAGTTTTGAAGGAGAAAAATTTATTTTCCTGCTAAGGCACCGCCTAGCAGAGGAGCAGAGTTGGAGAGGAGAATAATTTTATTTTCCTGCTAAGGCACCGCCTAGCAGAGGAGCAGAGTTGGGGAGGAGAAATTTTTTTTCCTGCTAAGGCATCGCCTAGCAGAGGAGCAGAGTTGGGGAAGAGAAAAATGTTACTTTCCTGCTATGACGTCGTCTAACAGAGGAGTTAGAGGGTGAATGTGAAGAATTTTTATTTTCCTGCTAAAGGCCCGGCTTAGCAGAGGAGTTATGAGATGATGAGGTGATAGTTTGATTTTTTCTGCTAAGGACCCGGCTTAGCAGAGGAGTTACGAGATGATGAGGTGAGAGTTTTATTTTCCTGCTAAGGCATCGCCTAGTAGAAGAGTTAGAGAGTGGGGATGTTGAATTTTTATTTTTCTGCTAAGGTATCATCTAGCAGAGGAGTTAGAGGGTGAAGGTGTTGAGGAATTTTATTTTCCTACTAAGGCATCGCCTAGTAGAGGAGCAGAGTTTGGAAGAAGATGAGTTAGAGGGTGGATGTATTGAATTTTAATTTTCCTGCTAAGGGATCACCTAGCAGAGGAGTTAGAGGGTGAAGGTGTTGAATCTTTATTTTCCTGCTAAGGTGTCACCTAGCAGAGGAGTTAGAGGGTGGAGGTGTTGAATCTTTATTTTCCTGCTAAGGTCTCACCTAGCAGAGGAGTTAGAGGGGGGAGGTGTTGAATCTTTATTTTCCTGCTAATGTATCACCTAGCAGAGGAGTTAGAGGGTGGAGGAGTTAGAGGGTCGGAGACGTTGAATCTTTATTTTCCTGTTAGAACATCGCCTAGTAGAAGAGAAGGAGAGTTGGATATTTTATTAGCCCTGGTGGATTTAATAACATCAAAGATAAACTCGTGAGAAGCAGTAAATTCAAATGCAAAATACTCGCGGAATAGGACCAACAGAACGAACCGAGCGTGGGCGAGTGTGAGGCGCGCGGGCGAGCGTGGGCTGCCAGGTGCGCGCGCGGCGGGGCTCGGCTGGGGGCGTCGGGCGAGCAGGTGCAAGGGCGAGCGTGGCGCTCGTGCAGGGGCGCTCGGCTGGGGTTGTGCGTTCGGGCGAGGGCGAGCTGGATGCTCGGGCTAGGGCGAGCTTGGCGCTCGGCGCTGGCAGGGGCTAGCGGCGAGCGTGGAGCGTGTAGGGGCGAGGGCGTGCGCGCGGCAGGGGCGAGCGTGCGCGCAGCAGGTGCGAGCTTGAGGCAGGGAGCGCGCGTGGCAGGGCGAGCGATGGGTGAGAGGCGAGCGCGCGACGGCTGGGGGCGCCAGGCGAGCAGGTGCGGGGCGAGCGTGGCGCTCGACGAGGGGCGAGCTCGTGGCAAGGGGCGCGCGCGGCAGGGCGAGCAATGGACGAGAGGCGAGAGCGCGCGGTAGGGCGCGCGCTGGCTTAGACAAGGCGTGCGATGGTAAAGCGTGGGCAGGGAGGAGCTGGTTAATGAATTTCGGCGGAAATTTTTGTGGGAGAAGTGAGAAATGAAGGAGAAAATTTTATGGGGGCGTTGCCCCCACACCCCCACGATCCCCGTAATTTTCGCAGTGGTGAACATCGTTCGTTAACGGCAAACGAAGTAGATTTTTCTAGTACGGTACGTCCTCATCGTCGATAAACCAAGGACAACACAACTAATCGAACTTTGAACCTACGATTCAGTTCGACTCGGGAGGGGGAGACTGGTGATACCCAAGGGATGAACCCATCAAGATCCGGCCCAAACTCCTGGCCAATCTCTAAGGCCCACAGGTGAATGGCCCATAACAAACCCATGTATTCTCCTATAAATACCAGGTTTGAGCGTATAATTATGGATTCAATATATTGTTTTCAGCAACACCCTTAGCTGCTCCCCCCATATATCCTCAGTCACTGACTTGAGCGTCGGAGGGGCTACGCCAAGACACCCTCCTGGCCCCCTTCTAACGGTCTTCTTCGTGATTTCAGGCCCAGGGCACTTTCAAAACCCTGCGTCTGTACTAGTGACGCTTGCAGGAATCGGACCCTAAATTTCCCGTGAGTATCAAGCTCGTTTAATGAGGCTCATTAAGATAAACAAACCAAACTCAAGCTTTACAGTATTCGGCTCGTTAGCTCGTGAACATGTTCGTTGGTAAGTTCATGAGTAATCTTTTAGATGAAAAAATAATAGTTTTGATATTTGATTTATTGATTTTGCATATTATTTATTAAATATATAGAAAAATCTATTAAATTTATTTATTATAATAAATTTACCAATTTTAATAAGAATAATATATTTTTCTTTAAATATATAATTTTATTTTAATTAATTTAATGAAAATTTAAATGTATAATTCATATTTATTAAGCTTGTTTAGGCTCGATAAAAGTTTGAATAAGCTCGTGAGCCATGCATATATTCGTTAAATAAAGCTCGAGCTCGGCTCGATTATAAACGAACCAAGCTCAAACATTCAAGAGTTGGCTCGGCTCGGCTCGACTCGATTCGATTACATCCCTAATTGGGTCTCATGCAATTATATTATTTAATAATATACATAAATGCATATTAGTACTTGTAACATATATATCATAATATTACATAAAAATTAATAAGGATGATGGATCATCAATACTATTAGAGCTTGTGAATTTGTGGCACCGTAGTAGAATCATTACCAATGGCACGCTGCATGTGAGACAGACATAGATCCAGACTCATAACTTAGGTGAATGCAGGGATGCAAATGCTATTTATTATAAGAGCTTCCAATATTTTATATGTCTTCACTTTGTGAATCGGACCCACCATCTTTCAGTTTAGATCTCCCACTATTCTAATAATTACATTTCAATAGTCATAAGGGATACATCTCGTGAGATGAAACGAGTCATAAATCAGGCTCACTTTAATAATATCAAATATTAACAAAATGAATTAAATAGTAAAATATCATAATATACACCTATCACATTGGTTGAGACTCTCGATCATCCTTCATGCATTTAATATCACATATTAACATCAATTAATTAAACAAATTTAATTAACTGATTAAACCATTCATCTAGTAGTTTTATTGCTAACCACCACAGTTATTAAAAAAGTTAATAAATTAAATAAAGTTGTTTATTTTTCCTTGAAAGAAATCATCTCCTGTTCTTTGTGGATTCGATCATACTCACCATTGAACTCATTTTACTTAGAGAGTAAGAATTTAAGTTTGGAGGCTCAATAACAACACACCACGTTTACCTACAAATGCTAGTCTCAAACTCAAGCTATCTTCATCTCTATTTTAGGCTGGCTGATTCGAAATATACAGTACACTTCTTAATGAGTTTCATGAACGCACATTTAAGAAACATACCTTTTCTATTATCCCCATTCCTATATTTGCACCTAGAGAATAGCTTATATTAAGATTGAATATTAACAAATGTCTTGAGAGTGATTTAAACCAACACTTTAATGTTTAAAATTAATATTATTAATTATGAAAAATATCTTCAACATACACCAACAGCCACTGACGTGTCACAAACTTTACCTCACGCTTTAGCTGTTGTGTCGTACGGTGGGAAAAAATGGCCGTGGCTTTGGCTACGCCACCGCTTCCTCCGCCACCGTCAATACGTCTCCGCCGCCCCTGCAGTTGCACTCTCCCTTCATCCGGCACTTCGACACCCAGCCGCCGCCCTGCTGTTATCCTTCCAGTTATTACAACTCTCTTCCTCTCTCTCTGTCGCTTATTTACCCGCTTTCACTATTTCCGTTTGTATTTTATTTTTAGAAGATTCATTCTCAAATTTTTGGCATGCCCACGTTCTTTCTAACATTACTGAATGTGGTTGTGGTCAAATGACAAAGAATTTGCGACATTTTTATTATTTTACTCTAATTACCCTTGAGCTCTTCAGCATTAGGGATGGCAATGGCACGGAGTGGGTGCGGGTTTGCCATTCCTATCCCCGTCCCCTAATCATATCCCTGCTCCCATCCCCGGATCTACCTAATCGGGGAATCCCCGTCCCCGAACCCGCGGGGATAAAATCCCCGTCCCCGTCTCCGAACCCGTTTGAAATACCCGAATATATTATTATATTTATATATATATATATATAAGTATTATATAAAATATACAACTGTATATGTATATATATATATATGTTATCGGGGCGGGTTTGGGAGGGTTTGGTATGAGGATAGGATTACCAAACCCGTCCCAATATATTTCTGGGATTTTTAAAAATCTCCGAACCCGAAACCAAACCCATTAACATATTCCCGAACCCGTCCCATTTCGGGTTTTCCCCACGGAGCCCCGAAACCGCGGGGAAAATTGCCATCCCTATTCAGCATTGTCCGAAATTTGGTCGAATCGAGTTACTCGCATCTTATGTCGAATCGAGATCTTATGTCTTACGGCAGACTTTAGTTGCATCTCCTTTGAGTTTTTTTTTTTTAATTATTTACACATGAGTAATTTTTTGTAGCAAATAAGAAAGTTTCATTCATTTATCCACTGAGTTTCTTTAGCATTGTGAAAATATCATGAGAGTGTCATTCAAATAGTTCTTTACGAACGCTTTTTCAGATATGGGATTCTAAAATTAATTTTTTTTGCCACCTCTCTCTCTCTTTTCCTGAAATCTTTGCCATAAGCCGGGGCTCAGTGTTTGTGGTTGTTTGAGATTGTCTCTGTCAGGGCTTAGGAAACAACACAAATGACTATCAGAAATTAGACCTTATCTTGAAAGACTATGGGGTATCCAGTGTGATTGCAAAGGTTTCAAGAATCGATTGGCTGCGAAACGCTGCTGGTTTGGTGGACTCGAACTATTGGAAAGGCAGTCTTCAACCTAGACCAGTTCTTAATTGGTACTTTTCTTTTGTAACCTTCTATTTTTCAAATCTAAGTATTCGAATGCATATTTCATTTATTTTCTTATTTGGCATTTCATTGCAGGTATCTTAAAAGGGTTGAAGAAGCAGTATATGAAGCAAAAAAATTGGTTCCAGGTATTTGTAATCGCTTGCCAATTTTCATTAGAACGTTACATCAAATTTGTAGCTGTCGCGGTTAGCTCTGCGCCTCCACTTTTGTGCCTTTCACAACCTGCATGTACTTTACCTTTGTTAAAATGGAATGCCTACTAGTTTGCCAAGGGCAGTTCATGTGTAAAATATTTAACATCCTATATGTATTGTTCAGATGGATTAAAGAAAGAAAATGGAATCCTAACGTTTATTCTCTAATATTTATTTGATTGCATCTATCCTTATTTTTATCTTTATAACCTCATGTTTTGCAATTTAAATTTGTTTGTAGTGTGATATGCCCCAAGGAAAAAATTATTATTGGAATCTGTTGAAACCTGTCCTAATTTTTGAGCTTAAACCTCGTAATTCGATTTCTAACCAAAAAACAAGCTAATTTTAAATACATTACGTAATGAAGGCATTCCATTGTAGATTCAAGGATATCGTTGATTGGGCACTCAGCAGGAGGATGGCTGGCTCGTGTTTACTTGCAAGAATTTGGGGCATCAGATGTTTCTTTATTGTTGACATTAGGAACCCCACACCTGTATGTTATATTTCATTTTATTGAAATTATACATCAGTTCTCTATGCCTTGTTACCCTTTGCTAGGAAGTGCTCTGTTTTTGTATCTAAAATGGAATTCTATGTAGTTTTTCCCTTCATGAATATAACTGCTCAATTAAATTCATGTTAGGGCACCGCCAAAAGGTGTATCGGGGGTAATCGATCAAACCAGGGGTCTCTTAAATTATGTTGAAAAGAATTGTGCAAAAGCAGTTTACTCTCCAGAACTAAGATATGTGTGCATTGCTGGCAGGTATTTGAAGCTTGTTCAATATTTATCCTTTTAGGATTATATCTAGACTATATTTGAGTAGCAATCACTGGATGCTGCAATGATGTTTATCCAGACTTCTGAAGCAGACCGAATATAATATTTCAGAGTTTTTACTCATTGACAGAATCATAATATTTTATAGTAGAGGTAAACCTTCATAAGTGATATATTATACACTTGCTAAAGTTGTTATATACAGTGACTAAAGAAGGTAAGATAAAGTTACAGCAATAATGAGGAATGCATCTTCTAAGCTTGGTTATTTGTGATTAAAGGAGGATTCATCACCCACCTTTAAAGGTTTTTGTATTAATAACGACTCCATAATGTGTGAACATAGCATTCTGGGCATGAGAGATTCCTTAAACGATTGGAATTTGATTGATAAATATATACATACGTGCATACAGAAAATCGGATGAGACTCGCACTTTTATTTCTTTGGGCTATATTCTGGGCACTTTCAAAACTACATTCCTGTGGTGGCTTCAGAAATTGCTAAATCATCGGAGAAAAAATTGCTGAGGGAAGTAACAATCTGGTTATTGTTCCTATAACATAATTTATAGAGGGCACTCCATGCAAATATTTTGCAGAGAAAAGTTACTAAGTTAAGCTTTCACGACTGATAATGATTGTTAATACATGATACTATAACTGGGAGTCGGCACTGAAGGTATCATCCTCTTGGTTGTTTGGATGGTGATATCGGATATGTGCCAAAAAGAACTGAATATAAAAGCAGGAATCTGTAAAAAGTTTTGTCCCCCTGATAAAATGGTCTGAACCGATTTGTGTGAATGGCAGGTACATTCAAGGGGTCCGTTTTCTTGGACTAAGTGATAACAATGATTCTGTAGATTTGATTGCACTTGACCAACAAGTTGGGGAAAACGGTTGTAGTAAATACTTCGCTTCCAGCATCTGCCTCCTTGCAAGCTCGATTTATTGGTCAAGGATATAAACAGGTAAATGGTTGGCAACATTTAAACTCCTGTTTTCTAGTTCCAATATTATTCCTGAAGAAAAGTTGTTTTCTTGGTTTTAGACAATCACATTTTCCCATTCTGCGTCATTTTTTTGTGGCATTCTTATCCTGTTCGGTATGTGATATCACTTGGAGAATGTATTAGGTTTGTGGGCTGGCAGATGTATGGGGAGATGGAGTCGTGCCAGAAATGTCTGCACATTTGGATGGTGCACTCAACATCAGTCTGGACGGAGTGTACCATTCGTCTGTAGGTTCCGACGACGAGAAAAGACCGTGGTATGGCTCTCCGGCTGTTGTTGAGCAATGGATACACCACCTACTTGACTAGCTACACAATTATTTTGCAGATGCACTTGGCAATTAGAATTAGTTTCCATGTGTTATCTTTCATTTTTCTTCATCGAACGAATATAAACTGATCAAATTTCTCCAACATACAGAATCAGATTTATCATGCTCTCATGTTTATTAATGACATTCTTTTCCATCAAAACCTTAAACATTTGCAGCACACTGAAGCCACGATCACAGTTAATAGCAAGTAAAAATTTGGTCATTTGAACTACTCGACCATACCAAACTAACCGAATTCCTTTGGTTTGATTACCGTAAAAAGTATGAATTAGGTCAATCGATCCAAACATGGTTTTCTCAGTTTGTGTTTGCTTGGTAGTGCAAATAATGCCCATATTTAAAATTTAAACACATCTAATCAGCCTGCTAACATGGAAATGCACAAGAGCGTAACCTGTTAACAACATACTAAAATCAAAAGAGCATATTACAAGCACTAGAACGCTTACATGTACTTGAAATACTTGAAAGCCAACAACAAACACAGGTAAGATTAATCTGCTTGTTTTGTACATGATCTCCAGCTAACAAAGTATCACAAAGATTAAGCTTGAGATTTTACAAGGTTTCAACAAGAAAAGATTGCCACTACGATTAATCAGCGATTAGTTATTCACGAAATGAGGAGAAAGCAGTTTTGTTATCTCTAAAAACCCGACCTTTTCTTTTCCGTTAAACAGAGCCTTGAGCTTCCCATCGCAAAAGATTTCTTTCTTGTTACTTGGATTCTGTACACAAACACAGCAGTGTCACTAAACATTCTGGAAAGCAAAAATCAGAAATTCATCACATGATATTTCATAACAAGTGGTTATGAAATTCAAAAGCATAAAGAACTATACAAGGGAGTGTATTTTGTTCACAAGGCCATTACGATGACTATTGTTTTGGTTTGGTATTTTTTTTTGAAAAACACAAGTAATACATACTTCTGCAAGGTCAACGTTAGCCTCATTAATGCAGAGGATGCGTGTTCCACACTGAACACAACACAAACAATGAATTGAAGATAAAGTAATCCATATATTCTGATTCATGTACATTCTCATCCAACACATTTGTCACAGTTTGGAATTTCTGTGCTTATCAAGAGAAAACAACTGCTTGACTGAAAAAGATATAGATGCTTTATCTGCTTCATAATAAGTTGCCCAGACAAAAACTAAATCGATACGTAATTAGATTCATCACATAAAGGAGGAGAGTAACTATAGGCTACACTGCTCAAAAAGAAAGAAAAATTCAAAGCAATTTATGATTTCGATATACATTGAGGTCCAATTATAACCATGCACAGTTTGGCTATTGTGAAAGATCTATAATATTGAAATAATAAATTGAAAGTTATAGATAACATAACTATTTTTAACTCCAATTATTGTAAAATTTGAGTCAAACATAGGATGTAACAAAGACTTGGAGTCCTACATATAACGCACCAAATGGTGCCCTAGAGTTTCAAGCAGATGATACATGCAAAGTTTGATCTTTTACCATAAAAGAAAACATGTCATCAAAAGAACAAGGCTTCAACCTAAAGTAGTTTTTATAATAGCACATGCTTTGAATAACATCAATACATTTAGGTGTCACGTTACTACAGTAGCATGAAAAATATTTTATGCCTTATTCAAGCAAAGAGTAATGGGTGATGATATTTTAGACTTTAGACTTATTACAATTATCACATCATCTTACGCTTAATGTGGAACTTACATGCCACAATGTTCAAAATGCAAGGAAATATGAATGACAGTGACCTCTAAGGTGCTTTTAAGCGTCAACGGTAAAGTACCCAAAAGAAGAAAGGCAAGTGAAATTAGATGTATAAGAACCCATAGTGATACCTGTAGATTATGCAGCTTGATATAACCCCAAACTTTCTTAAGAGCTTCAACACGAGAAATTTCTGAGGCACCCACAAAGTTACGCAGTGTGGGGGACACTGGCTTTGCTTTCAACAACCCCGTAGGCGAACTCTTCTTGTCCTTAGTACCGGCGGCAGCTGCGGCGGGTTTATTGCTGGAGGCGGAGAAGTTGGGTTTCGGGGAAGGGGCTGCGGCGGACTTGGCGGCGGAATACAAGGCCCTGCAGCCCCGGAAAAGCCCAGAAGTAGGCGCCATTGGAATTTCTTCAATTTGATCTGTGCGTGATGCAGAGAGTGTTGACCGGCGAATTTAGGGTTCATTCAAAGTGGAAGACTCTACATCACTGCTATATCAGACATAATTTTTGTTTATTAAAAAAAACATTATTTATTTAATAAATAAAGTATTATTTATCTTTTAGTATTTAAAATCATTAATTAATTAAACATATTTAAATCATTTTCCAACAAAAAATAGTAAAAATATAATAACACTTCACTTGTGGATTTTTTTTAAAATAATATAAAAATAAAAAATAATTAAAAATATTGCACTTTCAAAACTTATACAAAAGTAGTACAAGTGTTTTCCGGATTTTTATTTATTTTTAAAAATATATTTTATTTAAAAAATAATCGGTAAAAAAAACCCAAATATTGTGAATTTGTAGCTGTCTATCACAGATTCAGATTTTGATCACTTTTTTATTCACGCGCAAATGACACAACATTTTTTTGCTATATAATTGAGAGTTACGATTTATCATTTTTTTTAACATCAGTTCAGATATGAATAAGTCTCTTGCAAGATGGTCTTACCAATCTTTATCTGTGAGACGAATCAACCCTACCGATATTCACAACAAAAAATAATACTCTTAGCATAAAAAGTGATATTTTTTCATGTATGACCCAGATAAGAGATTTGTCTCACAAAATACGACCCGTGAAACTGTCTTATACAAATTTTTGCCTTCAAATGTTTGATTTTTGAGCTAACAACAAGCAATATTTGGTCGTTTTAGTAATTTACGTGCAAAATATATATTATATTTTTATGAATATTAAAATAATTTCATTTTGTAATATTCTGATAACATTTTTCATTAATTTCAGGTTGTAATGTTATTCTTTCATTTATCACCAATTTCATAGGAACACTTTTGAAATAATAATTTTACTAATTAATATTTTTTTATAAAGGTATTATTTGTTATTACATATTAAAATTATTGTTTGTAATTTATTTTATTACTCTTATAATGAATGTATGTATTTTTTTAGTATTGTCGATGTGGTTTTTTTAAATATAATATAAAAAATAATTATATTTTTTCAATGGAGTATTTAGATTGAATCATGTTTATATTTAGATTAAACAATAACACATAAAACATGTGATCCAATAATTTTTTTTTCTTGGATTCCACCTTTTTTATTTTTTTAAATTATTTTATTATTGAACCTACTATCTCATTTGTGACAAAAATATATATGACTAAAATAAAACTTATTTATATAAGTTAGCAAATTAAGTGATTAGTTAAAAATATTTTAAAAGATTAATTTTAAAAGAAGACCAAACATTTTTATTATTATTCTTATAATAAAAATATTTTCTAATGATAATAGTAATAAATTTATATGAGTACACATACTATTAATAAATGTTTTTTCATAATCCTCATTAACGAGAATTCCCAGTATTATTTTTATTAATGTATACGGTTAGTGATTATTGTTTTTTTTTTCTTAATTTCTTTGTAATTACTTATTAATTTATTATTACTATTAATATTATTATTCATTTGAAAAAATTAGGGGAAGTTGGTGAAAAATCCTCAATCAAAACATTTCTTTGGGTTCACTCCCTACCTACAAAATTGTGGTACTATGTCGTACAAAATGTGGTATATTTCATGTGGAAATGTGGTACACTTCATATGAAAATATGGTACTAAAAAAGTACCCAGGGACTGAACACAAAAAAAATCGACGGCTGGGGACTGAAGGCCAATTTTCCGAAAAAATTACATCATGTAATAATAATAATCAGTGTACTTATTGTAATTGCAATAATTGTAATATTGATTGTATTATTAAAACATTAATTAATTTTTTGTATTAAATACATATAAAAGATAATAGTAATTAAAATAAGGACGTTGATGTTGCTATTAGTATATGATGCTAATAATAACACTAATTATAAATATTTAGAAAAATTTTTAAAATTATAATAGTATTTAACAATAAATAAACAGTAATGTTGTTAAATATTATATTTTTAATAATAATTATGGTATAACAATAATAATAATAAGACAACTAATAATAAACACTAATTTTTTATTTTGAAAATATTCTCAGTATTAGTATTTAAATATAATTATATTAATTTGATATACACAATTATAATTAATATGACAAATGAGTTGCTATTAGTGTACTTAATACGAATGAAATCTTAAAAATATTTAATATCTCCTTTTTATATTAAAAAATGACAATGTTTGGCTTTCAATTAATTTCTATATCTCTACAAATTATAGTTACACAAGTTAAGTATTAAAAACATTTATTGTAGAAGTTAATGTATTTTATTATTATAAATTATCTTAACAACTAAATTAGAAAATATACACAGTTTGTACAAAGATATTAATTTATTTAATTTATTCGAAATTACTCGTTGTTATAAAAATATCTTATTTGAATTTGTAATAAAAATATTTATGCTTTTGTGACATTATATCTTAATTTTTCCTTCATACATGAATACAGTGAGGGCCTATTCTACGTAAGTGGATATGCCATTATTGAAGATGAGATGGTTGGATATAGCATCTCTCAACATTTTAGTTGAATCATTTTATCAAACACTTGGTAAGCAATATTTTGATATTTGAAGAACACATAAAATGCTTCAACAATACATCTTTAAAACAATAGAAATGATAAGTAAATGCAGTACATAAACAGACACAAATTTATTTATGGATGTTCAGAAATTAACAACTTCTATGTCACCATTTCTTCCCCTTGGGAAGGATCTACTAAAAGGCTTTGATTTATACAATTTCTTGTACAAACCTATTTCAACTAATGAATTATCTATTGCCTAATTGAAACTCCTAGCATACCATCGATTCTAGGCCGCAACCTCACAATCCGCATAATATTTAATGTCTTTTATGTCAAGGCTACAATACAATCTTTAATGTCTTTATGTGAAGACTCACTCAACTAAAATTTGAAACTCAACTATCATGTATACGTGTGGATGATTGTGTGTAAGGATTTAATCATTTACAATGCATTTATCTCTCAAATTTATCCTCACTTTTTGGACTTGTTCTCATTCTTGCTCATTTTTTCATGTAGATTACTCAGCTTTGAATCCCCTTCAAAAGCTTGTATTTGATCTTCAAGATGTATTTATAGGCTCCAATAATGATATATACGTTAGATATAAGAATATGACCGTTTAGAAAGTTTTTGTACTGTTTCTGATATTGAAACAGTCAATTCTCTTGCTGGACATTTTCGCAAGCCTAAACTGGTCATTTAGTTTTGCTCCTGGTCAACTGGTTCAGTTTTGCTCCTCTGCTCAACTGAAACTGGTCAACTGGATCTGCTCAACTTAACTTGCTCATGTTCAACTAATTGCTGTTTTCGTGCAATCAGTTTGGTTTTGCAATCATCCATTTGCCTATATAACATCTGATTTAGCCCAACTGACATGAAGTACGACTTGTCCGAAGTTTATATATTTGGGAGTATCCGAAATAAAAGTTTATAAATTGATTTAAGAAATAAAAGTTTATAAATTGATTTAAGAAATTGACATTCATATAAGCTAATATTGAAGTTGATCTTTTGGAGCTATATGTAAAAAAAAAATACTATGAAGTCCTTTTCTTGATTTAGAGATAAATAAATTGGAATACCATTTCCTTTCTCGAAAAAAATTGATATACCACTTTTCCTCTATTTGTCAACCCGGATATAGAATAACCAACATTGTTTTATTAGTTCATAAATTAAAATTAAAACTATGATATGTTTGGGATGAGACATTTCAAGATCAAATGTTTACAATTCCTATGTTCCAAAGTCCATGATGCTTGTAAATCTATTTTTTAATTTAATGGATCTCAAATTCTAATATCTTCAAATGCTCCCAAAAAATTAAGTTAAAAGTCTCCCTCCAGTTTCCTCACATTAAATAAAAATCATTATATCAAAAGGTAACATATAACACACTTTCGTGGGATTAATAAAGATTCAACGTACATATATCTTCCTATTTGACTCAAATTTTATGCAAATTGGAGTTAAAAGATATATCATATTATTTTTATTTTTTAATTCATTGTCTCATCATCCTACCACATAACATAGAATTTAATGCCATTTCAAAACCTGTTTTTCCAAAAAAAAAAAACAAAAAACTAGTAATTATTATATATTTTTGTAAAAACAATTCCAATTATTTTATTCAAATGTAAATTTTTATTGCCACAAATCAAATAGATCGAGTGATATAGTACTTAAAAATATAGAAGGACTCGAACTAGAACTTAGAATCTCAGGAAAAAAAAGTACATTTTTGTTAAGGTAAAAGGTCCAAGTATGAAAGCCCATAAAGTCTGTCTTTTAGGCAAGTGATACTCTCTCATCCTTACTTCACAGACCAACTGGCAGAACTCTTATCCTCTCCTTCATCCCTTTCATCTCCTCCAGAACAAATAATTCCAGTTTTCTCAAGCTTTTCTCTAACCCGTATGGTCTTATGTTTTCATTACAAATAAGTATCATCCCCCATTGACTGATAAACTTTATGAGAATCAGATTTTCCATTGAAAAAGTCGAAGAGAAGAATTGTATATTAACTGGCCGTGTTTTGTGTAATGTGTGGCATACTTGAACTTGTGTGTGTGTGTAAATGATTTTATAGGAGAAGGATGTCTTGCCTGTTGCCGCAGTTCAAGTGCTCACCCGTTACTTTTGCTGTTAAATTCAAATCTCTGGGCCATCCTTGTAAGTTGTTTATCTGTGAATTTATGTGATAAAGATTCATGCTTGAGGTTCATTTTTACGCATAATTTGAACTGGGGAAGTTTTGTTTTATGGGTTTTGGAAAAGTTGGCACCTTGGTTATTCTGTCTTGCATTGGTGGACCTGGAGTTCAGTTTAGGAGATTGAATATTTAGAGAACTTATGAGCGAAATTGTAAATTTTATTTCTTCTTCCCATCCAACTATGAATGTAGTTAAGTAATTGAAGAAAAATATGATTTTTTATTTTGTTGATGTAGCTGGAGTTTGGAAACTATTTGCATTCTTTTATTTATCCAATAATGATGTTTTTACATTTAAGTTTTATGGAGGATTTTCAGTAAATTCTTGTTTATTTGTTGTCTAGTATTGGAGGATTTTCAGTAAATTCTTGTTTATTTGTTGTCTAGTATTGGTTCTTTGGACCTCACAACTGTGGGAAGTGGTTCATTTGTTCATTTGTATTCTTGAGCTTTTGCATTCCTAGAAGTAAGAATATTTACGATTCTGTAGTCGACTTTCCACAGCTGTACAATCAGACAACATGCTTAACAATTTCTACAGAATAAAATTCAGTGTCACACGGTCTTGATTTGATTATGGATGATTTCCTGTCCCCCATGCTTAAGATGGCATGTAATTTGAAATTTTTAATGTGGAAAGATCATCCGATGTGTATAGTTAAGACTGTCTTTGTATCAGTTCTTGAACTTGATTTCAAAAGAACTTACAATTTACATTGGTTCATCCTGCTGATATATGCTGTGAAAGTGAGCTTTTCACCAATTAAGTCAACATTTAATGGGTGATACTTGATTTTCGGTTTTCAGGTTAATCAGTGAAACTTCATTTCAACTACATGGAAGTTATACTTCTTGAACTGCCTATAATATTCTCTATTCTTAGCTTTACTAACCATTGTCTCGTGCACCTCTCACACTAAAATTAGTCTCGTAAAATCTCCATAATCCATACCAAGGGAAGTCTTATGGTAATGGTGTGTAGGATTGTGGATCTTATTTTGATAATCTACATAAATGCAGCAAAAGGTAGAGACTCTATTATTTTCTGGACACAGTGTATCCTTTTGTCTACCACTTCAACACCAACCGTGACAGCAAAGACTTCAGTGCTCGAATTGAAGAAACTACAGTTACCATTGTTAGAACCAATTTATAATCCAGCTTCTTCTTCAACTACAGTACTCGACTTGCCTTCATTAGATACTCATCCAATTTCTGGTGCCGGAAATAAACCATGGGCATATATGGGAACACATGTTCATCCTACAAAGGTAACATCAAAATGCACTCACTAGTATTTCAGTTCTCCGAGAAATCCTTAAGAGAGTAGAGAACTATTCAACATCAGGTTTGATGTAGATGCAGGTAAATCTTGAAGCGACTTTAGCTGCAGAAAATCTACTTACAAGTGAAGAGGCTGTTGTAGCTGCTGCTGCATCTGAAGCACTTGCTTTAGCCAGGGCAGCACTACAGGTTGCAAAAGATGCAGCCATGATGGTCAGCCATGAAACATCTACCAACTCTAGAATCTTACATCAAGTTGAAGAGAATCAACCTGTTAATATTACCAAAAGAGTTGGCGTCATAGAGTCTGAGGTTACTAAAATTGGTATGAGTGAAACACACAGAGTTGCTAGTTTTACGGGATCAAAAGAAGAGGAGCCAAGTTGTGAAGAACTTGAATTTCTCGAAGCACAGCTCTCCAAGATTATAGTCGTGAGATCAAAACGTGAGACAGAGCGGAAAGAAAGAAGAAATAAAGCAGCAGAGAAGGCAGCAGCCAATGTTGTATCGGTCATGTCCAGTTCGTCAAGGCGGAAAAAGCGCACTTCCCTGCAGGATATAGATTATTCGGATCCCTTGCGTTACTTTAGAGGGACTACCAGTTCTTCAAAGCTCCTTACTGTATCTGACGAACAGATGTTCTCAAAAGGGATACAGGTAGTTCTAGGAATATACTATTTTTTTCCGCTAAAGTTTTTGTTTTCTCTTTGTCTCGAGTATTTACATATCATGTGGGATGGTTTTCTTCTTCTTCTTCTTCTTATTCTTTTTCCTTTCCCAACCCAACCGAACACAGTATTGAAGAGCCTATGAAATTGACAATTCATTTCTACTTCTAGTATTTTTATTTGGTAAAATATTTTTATGACTGGTGAGTGGCACAAATGGACTAGCAAATCCCAAAATATATACCTCTGCACATCTTCGCTTTTTTTCCTTTAATATCTATTCATCCACCAATAATGCAGGAGCTATTGAAATTGGAAAGGCTTCAAGAGGAGCTTGTAAAAAGTCATGGCAGTGAGCCTACTTTTGCTCAATGGGCTGCTGCAGCTGGTGTTGATCAGAAGACATTGAGGGAACGATTAAATCATGGTACTCTTTGCAAAGATAAAATGATAAAAAGTAACATACGTCTTGTTATCTCCATTGCTAAAAATTATCAAGGAGCTGGGATGAATCTCCAAGATTTGGTTCAGGTATTACTTTTTATCATCACACGTCGTGTCCCACGAATTAAAACTCAGAGAAATTGTGGTCCGTTCTGATATTTCTTCCAACATGATGTTCATTCCAATAGGAGGGTTGTCGAGGGCTTTTAAGAGGTTCAGAAAAATTTGATGCTTCAAAAGGTTTCAAGTTCTCAACGTATGCCCACTGGTGGATAAAGCAAGCGGTTCGGAAGTTCCTTTCTGATCAGTCGAGGACTATTAGACTCCCGGTAATGATTCTGAATGAAAGTCTGATACCTAGAACTTTTATTTTGCATGCATATATATATATATGTGTGTGTGTGTGTGTGTGTGTGTGTGTGTGACAATCTAATTCACATCTTTGTTGGAACTTGGAACGACAGGTCCACATGGTCGATGCAGCTTACAGGGTGAAAGAGGCGAAAAAGCAATTGCATTCTGAAAACGGTAAACAGCCGAACCATGAAGAAGTTGCTCAGGCGACAGGACTATCAATGAAGCGACTTCAGGCGGTCTTATTAACCCCGAAAGCTCCAAGGTCAATTGATCTGAAGGTCGGGATTAATCAAGACCTCAAACCATCGGTATGCCCTATATGAGAATTCCCTTTTTCTATGCTCCCTGTCCACTATATATATTATGGTTTCAAATATTAATGCATAAAGACTATCGTTAGCCCATCTAACATGATTTCAAGCCTTCTAATATAAAATGGTTTCTAACCCGTGGAATCATGGCGAGGAGGTCATGTGTTCAAAACCCATTGTGTTGACATCTCTTCTATGTTTCATCAAGGTCGTCTCCTCAATTGTTTGACCAATGCGCAGGCATGGACACGTGGTACTGATTCTAGGCCTATGCTCCTCTAGTCTATGGCTCACATTTAAGAAGATGTGTTAAGAGTATAAACCTATTGCTATTCTAGCTTCCATGAATTTGAAATTCTGCCCGCCTCACGATTTCATTAATTTTTCTCAGGAAATGATCGCTGATCCCAAAGCAGAAACTTCAGAGGATTTGCTAATCAAACAGTTGATGCGAGAGGACTTGGCGAAGATATTAGACACTCTGAATCCAAGAGAAAAACAGGTGATTAAAATGAGATTTGGCCTTCAGGATGGTAGGGTGAAGTCATTGCAAGAAATCGGCGAACTTATGGGAGTAAGCAGGGAAAGGATACGGCAGATAGAATCGTCTGGATTCCGAAAGTTGAAGAACAAGAAGAGAACCAAGTATTTGCAGCAATATGTAATGCCATGAGTATTTATTTCTTGAGGCTCATTTCTTGTGCAAATGTCATATTTTTGTATCATTAGCATATGATTTTTACTATATGAAAATAAAATCATGATTTGTTTTTTTATTTTAACTTAGAGATATACGTATAATCTATAGTTTTGTGGATAGTAATGTTGGTTCTTAAAGAAGAATGGATTCAGTTAGAATAATGTGTGTGTTGGAAATGAACATTGGTTGGCAGCATGTTCGTCAGTCATTACTGAATATGTTCAACAAAGAATGAGAAAAATTATTATTTTATAACCGATAATATAAATTAATTTATTAATATATGAAATATAACCAATGAAAAAAATAGGACTTTTAATGATTGCTCGTATACTTTTACATATTGATAACCCAATGCCAAAATGTATTGTGCATTTTTTCAGCCCATAGATTTAGCTAACGAGTAGATCTCTTGTGTGACGGTTTCACGAATCTTTATTTATGAGACATGTCAATCCTACAGATATTCACAATAAAAAGTAATACTCTTAGCATAAAAAGTAATATTTTTTCATGGATGACCCAATTAAGAGATACGTCTCACAAAATACGACTCGTAAGATCGTCTCACACAAATTTTTGTCTTAATTAATTATTGGACTTCTTAACAATTCCTGCCCACATTCCCGTTCCAGGTTATTTAACATTACTGATGCATTCGAATCGGATTATGTCTTCGATTTTTTTTTCAGCATTAATTCCGTAGACATAGTTCACAAAGATATTCCAGAAGCCAGCATCTCAACTTTTGATGCGAAGTTCATCTTGCCATTGTGTGCTAAAAAGTGAACAAAAAGATAGAAGCTGTTATAGATCTTATAAATCTTAGTATTTTTAGGGTTTACTCGACCCTACCCCTGCTGGCAGTGCCCGCAAGGGTCGATCCAACTGCTCGGATTTTTCAGAGTCAATTTTTTTTTTTTTTTTATATGGAGGTGGGCCGGGATCACTCCACATGAGTGATGGGTGAAACAATCCGTATTTTTAGGGCTAAATTTAATTTATCGAGTGAAATATAAATGTTAAGTATTTTAATGAGCAAAATTCGAAAATAAGGGATT
This sequence comes from Primulina tabacum, assembly GCF_025594145.1. Taxonomy (NCBI): domain Eukaryota; kingdom Viridiplantae; phylum Streptophyta; class Magnoliopsida; order Lamiales; family Gesneriaceae; genus Primulina; species Primulina tabacum. The sequence continues at coordinate 34,606,605 of NC_134560.1, read as the reverse complement.
TAAATATATCTACTCGAAATAAAATATTTAAATGATTATTTTTATGACTTGATGAATTAAATTAAGTAGTATTTAATTAAGGGTAAATTTAAATTGCAGGACTCTTAATTAAAAAGTTTACAATACATAACTCCAAATCAGAAGTATAGCCCAACTTTTTACTGAGAGAGATGTATAATTTTAAAGTTAACGTGTTTAAATATAATATCGGCTCATGTATCAATGCCATACATGTAGTTTTAAAGTTATATTGATCAATGAGATGGATGTAATATACCCGAAACCCGAAAAACCCGACCCGTGCCCACCTCTACTTGTCATGATGGTTCATGGTCTAGAGTGGCAGCTAGGCGGCTGGAACCAGAAACGTGCAGCTGTGAACAGTTTGGGCGCATGTGAGGGAGCTGCACGGCTGCGGCTTGTTTAGGAGCTGGGCTGCGGGTTTGGGCTGGAAACGTCTCAACCAAGGGCTTAAGTTGTGTCTAAGGTTCAGGTCTAGGGCTTGGTTCGGGTCCAGTTCGTGTTGGTTTAGGCGTCGAGTCGTGAGAAGCGTATATGTGTCATAATGCACCTAAAGGGGTTGTTTCTTGGATAAGCTGCTGTTCACGTTTATTTTGTGTCTTGGTCATAGTTTGGGGCTATTTTAGGGGCTTGGACAGTAGGTTAGGATGTTGGCTAAGTATGGTTCGAGTCCCGAGTCGTTCAGTAGGTCGTAAGCTATTTTATTTAATTCGATAATAATACGTGTCCGAGTGCATCTTCGGGGCTATGTTTGGTTAGTTAAATATTGAGGTTTTGGCAGAATGTCCAGGGCGTTCCGAAAAAGTCCACGATGTTTGTAAATAGGTATCACATTCAAAATAATTATTTTTGAGTTATGCGATTTGTCTTGTGGCCAAATTATGTTACGGGTTTGGAAGACAGAGAACGTGTCTGGGGACCTCTTCGACCTCTTCGGAGGAATTATATTATGTTAGGGAGTGGATATCCAGTCCAAGGGCTGTGGTGATATCTGCCGACACAGTACTGTAATTTAGTTTGATCAAACGATTTATGTGTATGAGCTACTTGCATTGAACAAAACTCTACGTGAAATTATTTACGTTTATGATTATGCATAACAAGTATGAAAATATGATTTTATGATTTTTATAAATTGTTTATGTAGGAAAGTCGCGTTATACATATTTATTCTTATAATATTTTATGTACGAGCTAATTTAAATTGCTTGGATTTTTACTACGTATTATTCGTTATATACGGTTTATGCATACTGATTCATTAGACTCACTAGACTTGATCGATGCATATGATGTAGTTGAGTAGACAGGAAGCGGTGACCAGTGAGCAGGCTCGGGCAAGTGACAGTGCAAACTCGAAGACCTTGTAGTTTAAGTTATATTATCTCGCACGTTTTTAAACTATTCACTCTGAATTTTTATCTATCAGTATGGATGAGCAAATTAAATTTATGGTTTTTGTTACACTATTTTTAAATTAAATTAGTAGTTTAAAGATTTTGGGATTAATTGGATGTTGGCGATTTATTTTAAATGATAAAGTTTTAATATTAATTTATTTTAGTATGAGTAGTGACCATTACTTTATTTTAAGAATTATACTTTTAACAAATTATTTAATAAGAAAATTTCAAATTTTTTTCGTAAATATTAAGTATTAGTATTTTAAGATACGGTTTGTCATAGTTTCAGTGCTGGAACAACGGACTTGGCGTTAGGGCAGTAATTTATTACCGCCCCAGCGAGCCTATATGAAGTCTCTAGTGCTTGGACATTGAATGTCGCGCTAGGGTGCGATTTATTCGAGAAAAAAGTTTATTTTATTGGAGATTTTATAGCTTAAGAAAAGCTCGATCATGTTTTTGCTCCGTTTAGGGAACTGTTATATCGCAAATTTTATTTTTAATAATTTTCTTTAGCTCGATTTGATTTATTTGAAGCTAATACCCTTTCATGCCGCAGATTTTTCTAGTGTATGCCACGATCCATTGACTTGGAGCTTGAACCATTTGATCCAGAAATCTAGAAAACTTTTTGTAGGAGAAAGAAGAAGAAAAAAAGCTTAAGATGGAAAGATTGGGATGTCTAAGGCAAAACAAAGTAGACGAAGGACATAAAGAAGAAGAGAGACATGACAGAGAGCACAACGAGGTCAAGCCAACCATAATCCAAATGATTCATAACTCATGTCAGTTTTGGGGAACAATGCCGGATGATCCAAACAATTACATTGCAAATTTCGAGGAAATTCGCGACATTTTTAAATACAATTAATGAAGTTTCTAATGATATGCGTATTTTTCTTTTTTATTTGAGAGATAAAGCTAAAGCATGTATAAATTATTTGCATGTAGGTTCCAATACTAAGTGAGAAGATATGACCAAGGCGTTTCTTACTAAGTACTTCCCACTATCAAAGACAATGAATTTAAGAGCTGACATAACCATATTCTCCCAATACGAGAAAAAATAATTATATGAGGCATGAGAGTGTGACAAGGATCTGTTACGAAGATGTCCACATCATAAACTGCCTCTATGGTACAAATTTTTGTACTAATCACACTATGATAGATGCTGCAACATGTGGAACTTTCTTGCGGAAAACAACGGAAGATGGATATGAGTTAGTGGAGGAGATGACTGCTAGTAGTTGTCATCCTCAGTTCGAGAGGAATAATTAGAGGATACCTATGGGAATGAATCAAGTGTATGAGTTTACTGCTGTGTTCGCATATATTGCGACTTCGAATAACAAGATTGTGATAGTTTGAGTATGGGTGGCACTGCTATGCATATACAAGAGGTATTTTGTGATGTTTATGGTGGTGAACACTTGATTTTCGAGATAGAATTCCTTTATATGTGCCTGATGGGGTGCCAGTGAATCATGTGGGTAGCTAGAATCCTCCTAGAAACAACCCTTATTCGAACACTTATAATGTTGGGTGGAGACAGCATTCAAAGTTTCATGGGATGGTCAAAACATCAAAATTTCCCACAAGGAGGCCAAGAGTATGGGAAGCAGCCAATGTACAAGGACATTGAGTTGATAAATGGAAAAATTCTGGAGTCGAAGGTGAATAAATAAGAGAGCAACAAAAAATATTGATAATTAGATACACCAAGAAATAAGTCATCTAACTATACACATCCACCCACTTCACAGTCTAATATCTTTATTTCTCCTCATTTCATGCAACATTTAAGAAAAGAAAATTGGATGCACATATTTCAAAATTTCTTGAGATTTTTAAGAAATTACACATTAATATTTATTTTGCTGACGCTTTCAGGAATGACTAGTTATGCAAAATTTTTAGGATATCTCATGAAACAAGAGGAAGTTGGAAGATCGCGTGATGGTAAATTTTATCGAAAATTGTTCTGCTTTAGTACAAAATAAGATCTGACCTAAGCTAAAAGATCTAGGGAGTTGTTTTATCTCATGCATGATTAATGATATGATTTTCCATAAAACTTTGTGTGATTAGATGCTAGCATAAATTTGATACCTTTTTTTTTTATTTAGGAAGCTTGGTTTGAGATATCGAAAGCCTACTAGTATTTCTTTGCAATTGGATGATAGATTCATAAAGTACCCACGAGGGTTATCGAAGACATTCTTTTTAAAGTGAACAAATTCATTTTTCCAACTGATTTTCTGGTACTTGAGAAGGAAAAGGATTTGAATATGCCATTAATCTTGGGTCAACTCTTCCTTGCAACCGGAAAAGCACTCATTGATGTACCAGAAAGGAAGTTGAGATTGAGAGCGAGAGACGAAGACATTACTTTTGTGTTTTTAATGCCCTTAAGAACACACTGTACAATCTAGATCGTTTTAGAGTTGATGCATTAGATTCACTTGTTTGCAATTTTGTGCAGGATGCTTCGAAGGATTTAATGGAAGGCATACTCACCAGTGAAGAGTTATAGAAGTAATTTAATGAGAAAAAGTTAAAATTTCTGCATATTTCAATGCCTATCCCCACTGAAAATGCAAGTCAGATTTAGACTAGAGGAGTTGGGAGATAAACTTATACTTGGATATCTTAAGTATGTTTACATAGGTGAGAATAATAATATACATGTTAATATCTCTTCTTCTTTGACAAAGGTGATGGAGGATAAAATGATGAAGGTCCTAAAAGAGTACAAGAGTGCATTTGCTTGGAAGGTGGCGGATATAAAAGGGATTCTATCGATCAACATGCATAAGAATTTGATAGAAGAAAAATAATAACCTCTGGTGAAACCTCATAGAAGATTAAACCCAAAGATGCAAGAGGTAGTAAAAACAGAGACCATCAAACTTCTCGATGCAATTATTATCTATCCTATCTCTAGCAGTGCATGGGTAAGCCATATCCAATGTGTGCCTAATAAAAGTGGTATTGTAGTAATTAAAAATGAAAAGAATGAGTTGATACCCACTGGGACAGTTACAGATTTGTGTGTGTGCATTGATTAAAAGAAGTTGAATGATACAACCCATAATAATCATTTTCCCCTCCCCTTTATTGATCAAATGCTTGAAATATTTGTGGCTAATAAATTTTATTGTTTTTTAGTATTCGGGTTATAATTATATCACAAATTGTCTAAAGACCAAGAGAAAACTACTTTCACTTGTTCCCTATGACACTTTTGCATTTCGACGAATTCTTTTTTATTTATGTAAGGCACCCACCACTTTTCAAATATACATGACTTCAATCTCTCACGATGTGATTGAAAACTTTTTAGAAGTGTTTATGAATGATTTCTCTATTTTGGATTTCTTTTGAGGAGTGTTCAGAATTTGAATTTGGTGTTGATGAGATGTGAGGAAACGAACTTGATGATAAATTGGGAGAAGTTTCATTTTATGGTACAATAAAGAATTGTGTAAGTTATCAATAACTTGCCATCTCTATCATCGATAAAGAGAGTCATAAGTTTATTAAGATATAAGAAATTGTCAAACATTTATCTTTTTTTTTTTAATGAAAGATGTGTCGTTTGATTTTTATTCTGATTGTTTGCAAGCATTTGAGACATTGAAAGGGTGTTTGGCAACTGCACCTGTCTTGGCAACTCCAGATTGGGATCTATCTTGTTAGGATCGATTTGGGGGATCATCGTTGAGTTATAATAGCTCGGTTCTTGAAATATTGAACACCGATGAATTAAATCGAGTTTGGTTTTCAAACCAAGCGGAAGACACTCGAAATAATTATTCGTAGAAACCAATTAAAGATTTTGTAAAGTATTTAAAATATATGCAAGTTAAATGAGTAAAAATATTTTAGTTGAAGCATTTTATCAAATACTTGGTATGCAATATTTTAGTATTTGAAGAACACATAAAATTCTTTAACAATGCATCTTTAAAACAAAGGAAATAATAAATAAATACAATAAACAAATAGACATGAATTTGTTTATGGATGTTCGGAGACTTCAAATGCTCTAACGTCACCCCTTGTGAAGGATTCACTAGAAGACTTTGATTTATACAACTATTTGTACAAGCTCACTCAGCTTAGGACTTACACTATTGCCTAACTGAACTCCTAGCACTCAAGATTGTAGGCAGCACCTCACAATCAGTATATTGTTTAATGTCTCATATGCAAAGACTACAAACACATTGTTTTACGTCTTTGTGTAAAGACTCACTCAACTAATATTTGAAGTTCAACTCTCTTGTATATGTGTGAGTGATTGTGTGTGAGGAATTTATCCTTTACAAGTGTATATCTCAAATGTATCCTCATACAAAGGCTTGTGCTCTCAACTAGCTGATTTCTTCATGCTAACTGTCCATGCTTTGAATCCTCTTCAAAAGCTCTTATTTGATCTTCAAGATGTATTTATAAGCCCCAAAAATGATATATACGTTAGACACAAAAATATGACCGTTTGTAAAGTTTTTGAAATTGCAACAGTCAAATTCGCCTTACTGGACATTTTCCCAACTGGTCAACTCTGGTCAACTCAACAGGTCGTTCAGTTCAACTGGTCAGTAGCTGGTTCAGTTCAGTTGGTCAGGTGCTGGTTCGGTTCAGTTGAGCTGGTTCAGTTGGTCTTATTCAGTTCAACTTGTTTGGTTCAGTTTCAGCTGTTCTGGTTCAGTTTCAGCTAGTCTGGTTCAGTTCAGCTGGTGTGCTGAAATCAGCCTAGCTGATTTCCTTGTGTGCACAACCTGTGGCTTCATCGTCATTTATCAGCATCTTAAGCTTCGATTCAGACTTTGACTTCTGAAGATAATTTGTAGATCATCGTCTTATCTTTCCAACGCATACTGAATCGATTCATTCCAATAACCATGCTGAGAGATATGACCAAATATCGCAACTGCTCATACCCAACTTATTGCTATTTTTGTGCAATCAGTTCGGTAATTCAGCGATCAGTTAGACCTTGTTAACATCCGAATTTTTCCAACTGATGTGAGATACGACTTGTTCCAAATTGAGTTTTATGATCAATCAAGACTTAGCGGATTGTCATTTTAATAATCCTATTGAGAGATATCATCAAAATACCGAAGCTTGCCAGAAATTCAGTTTGTGCAGAATTCAGTTTCAGTTTGCTTCTTGTTTTAATAACTTCACACTTGAGTAAATATTTTAGAAATATAACAAGTTTTGTTAACATCAAAATAAAGATTGCGGACATGAAATATTTCAACATATCTTTTGAGGTAACGTGTGATCCTAGTGACACAGTTGTGGGTGTCGTCCTTGTTTAAAGGAAAGACAAGGTATTTCATACTATATATTATGCAAGTAAACTTTGAATTAATATCAACTAAATTATGCTGCTATTGAGAAAGAATTACTTGCCGTATTTAGGCTAAAAAATTTTATTCATACCTTGTTCTGTCTAAATTTACTCTGTATGTCGATCACTCCGCACTAAAATATCTGCTTGCTAAAAAAGAAGCAAAACCAAGATTGATTGGGTGGATTTTATTGTTACAAGAGATTGAACATGAGATTAAATATAAGAAAGACGTAAAACATATTTTGACATATCGCTTGTCTAGACTAGAACACATTAGTAATTACTGTCGTGATAACGACATTGATTATTGATTTCCTAATGAAAAATTAGTTGTGCTGAAAATTTTAACTTTTCACCAATGAAAGAAATTTTTTCTGAAATGAAATATTATTTTCGGGAGGAACCATTTTAGTTTAAGATATGTGCAAATTCAATGATAAAAAGATGTGTTGCAGAGAAATAGATTGGAAAAATTATGAGTCACTGATATAATCATGATATATGTGGTCATTTTGGGCCAACATGAACAATAGATAATAACTTTAATGTGGCTTTTATTGGCCTAGTATTTTTAAGGATGTTCGCACATATGTTCTTTCTTGTGATAAATGTCATTACACATGTAACATCTCTAACTTTCACGAAATACCATTAAATAACATCATCGAGTGTGAAGTGTGTGATGCATGAGGTGTGGATTTTATTGGACCGTATTTTACTTCTTTTACAAAAAAATTCATTTTTGTTGTGGTTGATTATGTGTTTAAATGGGTAGAAGCGGAAGCTTTTGTCATTAATGATGCTCATGTGGTGTTGAAATTTTTGAATAAAAATATTTTTAATTGAATTGGTACACCACGAAAATCATCAGTGATGGTGTCACCAATTTTCGCAACAAATTTTTTGAAAAATTACTGAGCAAATATAATGTCACTCACAAAATCTCTACCTCATACTATCCCCAAACGAGTGGGCAAGTGGAAGTTCTGAATCATGAAATCAAGAGAATATTTGAAAAAACGGGGAGTGTGAGTAGGAAGTATTGGTCTGTAAGGTTGGATGATGTTCTGTGGGCCTATCGGACTGCCTTTAAAACACATATAGGCACTACACCATATACGTTTCTTTTTTGTAAGACATATCATTTACCAGTTGAATAAGATCACAAAGAATATTGGGCGACTAAAGCACTAAGCTTGGATTTTAATTCTGCAAATGAAAATTTATTGCTACAATTGGACCTAATGGAGGAATTTAGGGTTCAGGCCTATGACTCGGCACTGTCATACAAATAACAGACAAAAAATACCCACGAAAAGCGCATCATACATAGAGAATTCAAGGAAGGTGATGCAATTCACCTGTACAACTCTAGAATAAAGTTATTCCTGAGGAAGATCAAGTCAAGATGGTTTGTACCTATTGTCGTCAGTAAGGTGTACGCATATTATAATTTTGAAATATGAGAAACATGAGAATTTTACTGTCAATGCCCAGAGATTGAAATACTATTTGGTTGATGCAGTGGAGTCACATATAGAGACCACACGGTTCCAAGGCAGTCAAGAATGAGATGGGAAATTAATCGAGCTCTAAACTATAAACTAATAACTAAATTTCTTCCATTGTACTTTTAATTTTCACAATGCATTAGATATTTTAATTTTCTCTTGTTAAATATGTCTGTTATTTTGTTTTTCTCTTTCTTCTTTATAAAAAAAGATGGGTGAGACAGATTTCCTTTCTCTAGGTGGTCATTTTAGACCGCCCCAGTGCGACACCCCTCTCCCTGAACATATTTTTGTGAATTTGTGCTGGAGGGAACTTTTTCGACCACCCCAGCACGACATGCACTGTTGACTGGACAAAAAAATTTAAGAGGCGCTCCAGGGCGGTCATTTTCGACTGCCTTAATACGTCGTACTTTACATAAATTTTTCTCTCCCTTTCTCCATATCCCCTTTCTCTATGAAATCTCGACGTCCTATATAAAATTTCACTCTCTCGCGCTCAATTTGCAGGCACAGGTCGTCAGTCATCCTCTTTCTCTCGATTTGAAGGAATCACTCCAATTCTTCCTCCCCATACTGGTTTAGGTGAAGTTCTTCTTCCCCATATCACTATGAGGTTCATTTATGACACCTAAGAAATTGAAGGTAACACACACATCTTCTTCTTCATCTCATGACGAGTGATTTTTAAATGAGATTGTTAGAACGAGGTTTGAACATGACAAAATAAATAGGCGTCCCACTCTTGAGCGGAGTTTTATTTTTCGCGCAAGGAATTAGCAATTCAAAAGAGATTTGTTGAGAGGGGGTGATAACTTTAATGTGCTCAACCTAAGGCTGCTTTAATTCTGGTGGTTCGAGAGTTTTATGCAAATGTATCAGAGAGGACTGATGACAAGACATTGGTTAGGGGTATGTTAATTTCATTTGACTCCAAAACAATCAATGAATATTTAAGCACACCTGAGGTATATTGTCACGCCCCGAGACTCGGGATTGACACCGACGTTGTTTAACAATCACACAATCGAAACAACAAGCCTTTTTAGTACAGTGTAGACCGAAACCAGTTTATAATTCATAATTTCAACGAAATAAACATATTCTTTACAAAACCGAAATCTCAAAAAGACGACAGTTAATGCGGAAACGTAAACTGCATAATAATAACTTAAACTTAATCTAAATCTTGAAGTCTCGCAATTCACCAGCCCCAAAACTGGTCTGATTCCTCCTCCTCGATTTCCTCGTCGAATTTCTCTGGGATAGGTTGTAAGGGGGGTGAGTATTTTGGGAAATACTCAGCAAGTGGGGGAAAATCGAGCACAATAAAGACAACATGCATAAATTTCGAATCATAATCATGAGTTCATACGTACTTCATAACACATGCATAAACTTTACTAGCCACTGTGATTTATCTAACTTTCTATGGTTTACTGACGTCAGTCCCTAATTTTTACTCCTCTAAGGGGGCGAGGCCGTATAGCGATTATATCCCCCACCGCATAAGGATACGTCATGGTTGGGATTCCCACCCATATACATTCGACTCCTCACAGTGCTTAAAATCGAATGACACAACGCAAGAAAAGAGTAGAAGAAGAATTGTACTCGACTATTTTCGAAAACCGAACACATGCATAAATCCAAAAATTTCAAGTTTAAAACAAGCCCACTTACCGTGTCTTGGATGCTAAAAAAACGTGGAACACACGACTTGGATTGGATTTCTTCTTGTTCCTCGATCGGGCAGCACTTCAGCTCGACTTTTAGGCTAACTTCGGGACGATTTTTGGGCAGAATTTCGGCTAGGATGGCTGCTGAAATTTTCAAAATTCAGCAAGGGATTTTCGAAATTCTAGTGTGTAAGAATGGCTAGGCTTGATGGTGTATTTATAGGTGGATGAGATGAGGCTCAACAAGGTAATCAAATCATGTCCATAATTGCCTCCAAATCACCCGGTTGACTCCCCATAATTTTATTCCAATCAAAGCTTATTTGGCTACCAAACTTGTGGGATTTAACCTTGATTCCTTCCTTTTTTGCTTGGCTCGAAATCATGATGCTAGGTCAAGGGATTTTGAGCCAACTTTGATTATATAGTTCCCAATCACACTAGTATCTATCCATCACCATATGTAGGAAATTAATCTAGGAGGGATTTTCGAAAATCTCTAGCAATGATCATGCCTCAATTCTTTTAATTTGTATGATACTCCAATCATGCAAATATTCTTTCCAATTTTCGAAATTGCATGCCTTGGTATACTATAAATATTATTGACTTGGTAATTAAGATTTTCAATAATAAAATTTCCAATACAAGGGTGCATAATATATTCCCAAAAATCCAATATTCTAATTTACTTGAATAATAATAATTATAAGGTTGATTTGATTAACCAAAATATCCGGTCCTCACATCCCTTCCTCCTTATGAGAAGTTTCGTCCTCGAAACTGGAGTTGGCTTGGTCTCCAAATAGGTAGGGATATTTCTTGTGCATTTTCTCTTCAAACTCCCAAGTAGTTTTCTCGTTCTGTGTGGTTTGACCATTGCACCTTGACGTAGGGAATGATACGTCCTCTCTGTACTTGGTCTTTGGTGTCCACAATATGAGTAGAGACATCTTCATATTTCTGTTCTTCCCCCAAGTTACCATTGATTACGAGCAGTTCAATTTTCATAACATGGCTTGGCTTCGGGATGTATTTCCTTAGTTTGGACTTGTGAAATACATTGTGGATTCTAGACATATCTGGTGGCAATGCTATTCTATAAGCCAATGTTTCAATCTTTCGAGAATTTCGAATGATCCTACGTAACGAGGTTTCACCTTTTCATCTTTATGAATCTACTGATTTTTTCCATTAGTGAGACCCTTGTATAAGTATTTTCACTCAATGTGAATTCCATTGGTCTCCTTTTAAGATCAGACTAACTCTGGTTGGTCTTATGCAGCCTTGAATATGTCTTTGATAATGGTCAATTTTTACATTGTCGCTTGGAATAGTTCTGGTATGTTATGGATGTCTCCTTTATTTCGTCCCAGTACAGTGGTGATCGACACTTCCGTCCGTAAAGGCTTCAAATGGAGTCATTCCAATATTTCCGTGATAACTGTTATTGTAGACAAATTCTATCAGGGGGTATATGTTCACTTCAATTACTATTGAAGTCTATGACACATGCCCTTATCAAACACTCTAGGGTTTGAATCATTCTATCTGTTTGACCATTATTTTAAGGGTGATAAGCTTGTACTAAGAGTAACTTTTGTTCTCATGGCTTTTTTTTTAAAGCTCTACCACAAACGTGACACAAATCTTGGATCTCTATCCGACAATATGATTGTAGACACTTTATGTAGCCGTATAATGTTATCCATGTATAGAGTAGCCAACTTATCAATATTATAATTCCTTCGGACGAGTAGAAAGTACGCAGATTTTATGAGTCTATCTACGATTATACGTACCCCGTCGTGACTCTGTACTGACTTTGACAATTCTACAAATGAACTCCATGAAAATATGTTTTCATTTCCATTCTAGGATTCTAACGGTTGCAGTAGTCCTTCCAGTCGTTGATACTCGACTTTCACTTGTTGGCATACTTGTCACTTAAATATAAACTCAGCGACATCTATTTCATCTTGCTTCGCCAGAAATTTTCTTTCAAATCCCTATACAACTTTGTACTGACGGTATAGATCTGGAATGTTGACTTATGCGCCTCTTACATCACTTCCTATCGAAGATTGTCGATGTCTGGCACACCCAATCGTCCTCTCATCCCCAGGATTCTGTCTGGGCCCACTTGAAAATCTGACGACTTTATTTCCTTGGCTTGTTCTTTGAACTTTTCTAGTGTCATGTCTCGACTTTGATTTAGCTTGACTGCTTCTCGAAGACATGGTTGCACGAAGAGTGATGCTAGGGTTATCTTACCCATGTTTGACTCAAAGCATTGGCTACCTTATTTGCCCTGCAGGCGTGGTAGCTTATTGTCAAGTCACATTCTTTGACTAACTCTATCCACCGTCTTTGTCTCATTTTTAATTCTTTTTGAATGAACAAATATTTGAGACTTGGTGGCCAGTGAGTGAATATTTCACACTTGGCATCGTAGAGATAGTGTCTCCAAATTTTCAAAGCAAAAAAAATCACTGCTGCCAACTCGAGATCGTGAGTAGGGCAGTTTTGCTCATGCGGCTACAATTGACTCGCCTGTCTTGCATGAGTACGCATCTGAGACCTTTCTTTGATGCTTCACTACAAATGGTAAAATCCTTGTCCACAGTAGATAATACCAACATTGGTGTAGATGCTAGATTATCCTTTAATGTTTGAAAACTCTTTCACATCTTTCTCTTCAGTTGAATTCATAGTTCTTTTGTGTGAGTCTCATCAGTGAAACTATCGACTACTGAAGAGAAGCCCTCGACAAATTTCCGTTAACAACCTGGTAATCCAAAAAAACTTCTAATTTCGGTTGCATTCTTATGTTTTGGCTAATTTAGAATTGCCTCTACTTTCTTTGGATTCATTGATACTCCGGATTTCGATCTTACATGACCTTATTCTGAATGCTGACATTGAGGTGTCTTCTGCTCTGACCTATAGCTGATGATAGCATGTCATCAGGTCAAGCTTGGAGAAGACTGTAGCTCCTTTACGTTGATCGAAAAGATCTTTTATCATTGAAAGAAGATATTTATTTTTTTGATTGTGATCTTATAGAGTTCTCTATAATCTATACACAATCTCATACTTCCATATTTCTTCATTACAAATAGGACTGTAGCTCCCCAGGAGGATGCACTTGGCCTAATCTGATTTTTGTCTAACAACTCTTGAAGTTGTTCTTTTAGCTCCTTGAATTCATCTGGAGCCATTCGGTACAGTGTATTGGAGATTAGTGCATCACCGGTACCAAATTTATCTCGAACTCTACTTCTTAGTACGAGAACGTTCCAAGAAGCCTTTCTGGAAAAACGTCCATAAATTTTCGTATTACTAGAATATCTTCCAACTTTAGCTCATCTCCTTCTTGCACTTTGTTTAACTTTGGTAGGTAAACTTCTTCTCCCGATATTATCGCTTTCCAAGTCTGGGAAATAGAAAAATCTATTTCTGTTCCTTGGCATCGCCATGGTACCTGATTTCTTCTTTGTTCGGGGTTCAAAGTTTGGCACTTTTACTCTAGTAATCTAATATTGCATGGCTCTTAGATAATCATTCATCTCTAGGATGTCGTCGAAATCTACCGAAGAGAGCTGAATCAAGTCGGCACTGAATATATGCGAATTGATACTAATTTTATCTTAACTTGAAATTAATCCCGATTACAATCTAAAAATTTAGAACCCATATAGAATAATGAAACTTAACTCGATAACGATCAATAGCTTATCGACTTAATTCCTGAAAATTATAACCTAGTTGTTACCTCAAATAATTACTCTTTTACTAGATCTTATTTTCATCAAGACCATGAGCCTATCTCGCTCTAACACAAGGAAATTCATTGAATGTCATTCGATTTGAATCATTCTTAGTACCATAAAAGTCAAAACTTATTGTACTATACTTTCCTTGATACCCATCAATATCTCATCACTTATTTTATTTACGTAAAGTCGTAGCCTATTTGTTATCCCAAAATAATATAAATTCCTTAACATGAGAATATTGTCTCACAAGATATTCCAAGATCCTAAATATTTAAAGTTAGTGCTCAACATTCTTAGTAACCCAAACATATTGCTCACACAGTTAACTATCGACCCAAAATCAAATTCCATTTTGGAATACCCAAAACTTATTATATAATTCTTATATAAGATATTCTCACGTTAGTTTTTCATCATTAACTTATCATTCCCGAGTCAAATATTTCATCTTAAGGCTGCTTTAATTCTGGTGGTTCGAGAGTTTTATGCAAATGTATCAGAGAGGACTGATGACAAGACAGTGGTTAGGGGTATGTTAATTTCATTTGACTCCAAAACAATCAATGAATATTTAAGCACACCTGAGGTATATTGTCACGCCCCGAGACTCGGGATTGACATCGGCGTTGTTTAACAATCACACAATCGAAACAACAAGCCTTTGTAGTACAGTGTAGACCGAAACCAGTTTATAATTCATAATTTCAACGAAATAAACATATTCTTTACAAAACCAAAATCTCAAAAAGACGACAGTTAATGCGGAAACGTAAACTGCATAATAATAACTTAAACTTAATCTAAATCTTGAAGTCTCGCAATTCACCAGCCCCAAAACTGGTCTGATTCCTCCTCCTCGATTTTCTCGTCGAATTTCTCTGGGACAGGTTGTAAGGGGGGTGAGTATTTTGGGAAATACTCAGCAAGTGGGGGAAAATCGAGCACAATAAAGACAACATGCATAAATTTCGAATCATAATCATGAGTTCATACGTACTTCATAACACATGCATAAACTTTACTAGCCACTGTGATTTATCTAACTTTCTATGGTTTACTGACGTCAGTCCCTAATTTTTACTCCTCTAAGGGGGCGAGGCCGTATAACGATTATATCCCCCACCGCATAAGGATACGTCATGGTTGGGATTCCCACCCATATACATTCGACTCCTCACAGTGCTTAAAATCGAATGACACAACGCAAGAAAAGAGTAGAAGAAGAATTGTACTCGACTATTTTCGAGAACCGAACACATGCATAAATCCGAAAATTTCAAGTTTAAAACAAGCCCACTTACCGTGTCTTGGATGCTAAAAAAACGTGGAGTGCACGACTTGGATTGGATTTCTTCTTGTTCCTCGATCGGGCAGTACTTCGGCTCGACTTTTAGGCTAACTTCGGGACGATTTTCGGGCAGAATTTCGGCTAGGATGGCTGCTGAAATTTTCGAAATTCAGCAAGGGATTTTCGAAATTCTAGTGTGTAAGAATGGCTAGGCTTGGTGGTGCATTTATAGGTGGATGAGATGAAGCTCAACAAGGTAATCAAATCATGTCCATAATTGCCTCCAAATCACACGGTTGACTCCCCATAATTTTATTCCAATCAAAGCTTATTTGGCTACCAAACTTGTGGGATTTAACCTTGATTCCTTCCCTTTTTGCTTGGCTCGAAATCATGATGCTAGGTCAAGGGATTTTGAGCCAACTTTGATTACATAGTTCCCAATCACACTAGTATCTATCCATCACCATATGTAGGAAATTAATCTAGGAGGGATTTTCGAAAATCTCTAGCAATGATCATGCCTCAATTCTTTTAATTTGTATGATACTCCAATCATGCAAATATTCTTTCCAATTTTCGAAATTGCATGTCTTTGTATAAATATTATTGACTTGGTAATTAAGATTTTCAATAATAAAATTTCCAATACAAGGGTGCATAATATATTCCCAAAAATCCAATATTCTAATTTACTTGAATAATATTAATTATAAGGTTCATTTGATTAACCAAAATATCCGGTCCTCACATATATGAGACACTGTTTGAGGATTTTATGGCAGACCCATAGTATAATTTGATCATCCAAACTTTATGTTGTCCGGGTTATACTTGGAAGACTCTGAATTCCTATAGTTGCTTTCTTGAGAAGTTCTTAGTGTTCGAGCCCTCTTTGTGATATGCTTTTATGTCAAAGCATCTGATGCATGTCTCACACACAACCGGTGTTAAAAAAAATAGCTAATGTTATATATGCACTGGTGATAGGTGTTCCAATCAATGTGAAAAAATTAATCTCCCCACATATACAACATTCTATCCACTGCACGAATATTGGCTTGTTTTCCCCATGATCATTACCAAATTATGTGCTCGAGCAGGGGTAATCATTAATGAGGACGGGGAATGGATGCAATCAATGAAACCAATCGATGACTACTGGATCAAGATCAAGAGGGAGAAAAGTGCCTAGGAGGAAGAAATATAAGAAGAACCCACCCTACCACCACTGCCACCACAACCCCACAGACGTCCGTTAATGACAAGGTTGACGAACTTCGTGCATTTGTGGCTTATCAGAACCAGTACCAATCATCCAACAACGCCTATATGAATCGATGGATTCCTTGATGCGGGTCATGGAAAAGCAAGTGGGTTTGATCTATTCACCTATCCACAACCACCAGCATACCTTCCACAATTTTAGTTCCGATATGCGTTTCCACATCCACGAGATACTAAGGTAGGAGTGCCACAATCGGATGAGGATGAGCAGTGATCAGGTGAGACTTCTTTGTCTCTTTTATATTCAGTTTTATTTAATATTTTCCGTATTTTTCATGGTGTCTTTTTTTTTTCTGTTATGCATTTTTTGTCGTCTAGTGCAATGGGGATATTGCATGACTTTAGTACGGGGATGGGGATACTCTTTTTATTTTACATTTCATGGTGTCTCTTTTTCTGTTATGCATTTTGCGTCTTCTAATGCAATGGGGACATTGCACGACTTTAGTATGGGATGGGGATAATCTTTTTATTTTACATTTTTTGCGTCCAATTGTTATGAATTGGTTTGGTTGAGTCATAAGACAAGTAGTTCGTGGTGATGAGATTGGTAATTGTTGGCCAATGATGAATATGAATTGATGACATACATGCTCGATGATTTTAGTCACTTTATTATTTTAGAAGGACAAATTACGTTTTTGGTCCTGTAATTTGCACTTTTTCTAATTTTAGTCCTGTTATGAGACAATTTACGTTCTTAGTCCATTAATTTATAATATTTTCCAATTTCAGTCTTTTTCCCCCAAAATTGAAATATTCCTCCGGAAAATGCATAGCTGGCGGCCGAAATGCTGAGCTGTAATTTGAATTGGGGTTTTTGATTTTTGGTGGCCTTTTCAAAGTCCACGTAAGTAAATAATATAATAGAAAAAATAAAACTAAATCCACATCACTTTGAAAAATAAATCCACAAACATATTCCAAATTTTTTTTTAGAAAAAGAGTACAACAATTATTTAAACATAATCTCTGAAAGTGGCTCAATCTTAAAGAAAGCCATTCCATTGCTGATACATTATCGAACCATGGTTTTGAATGGTTGTCAATGAGGAAAGTGTTTGCACTGAGGAAAATGTTTGCACTGATACATACATTTTTCGGAGGAATATTTCAATTTTGGAGGAAAAGGACTGAAATTGGAAAATATTATAAATTATTGGACTAAGAACGTAAATTGTCTCATAACATGACTAAAATTAGAAAAAACGCAAATTACAGGACCAAAAACGTAATTTGTCCATTTTAGAATACACCTGTTGTTAAATCATGTATTTTTTGTGTGAATGTTGAATAATTTTAAACACATATGTTGGAACAAATGTATGAGTAATAGTGAAACTCGAAATTTTTGCTAGAAATTTGAGAAAAATGAAGTGTTCATTAAAATTGAATATATCTCCTATGAAACAAGTTACCTACCCGCCGCATGAAAATGATGTAAACATTTTCTTGGATTATTGAATTTAGTGGAGCCTACCTTGAAATATGAATTTGTTAACTCATCCTTATTGAGCCTAAAATATTGTACCTTTAGAAAATTGAAACCAAAAACCACTTATTCATGTCATAGAGGGGTACATATGTGAAAAATTGCACTTGTGAAAGAAAGAGTTTCTTGAAAAATAAACTTTTGAAAAAGGAGATGTAAGGTGAAGGAGAGCCAAATAAAAGAATGAAATCTTATTCCTAGGCTAAAAAGGGGACTGCATGGAATAGAGGAATATCAGATGCAAAATTTAATCGTGCATAATGAAAATGAGCTATGTACCCTCATCCTTTTGTTCAGTCCTTGTTTTCTTTGGTAGCCTCAGGTGAACCATAAACTGCACCTACGAATTCCTAATGATTTTTGTTTAGATGGTGAGTAGTGAAAAAGGGGTGTATAAGAGGGAGACGTTCACTAAATTGTCGATTTAGCTACTTGTAATTTTTGGACAATTAATCTATTTGAACTATATGATAATATAAAAAACGTAACACACAATAAACACGTTCACATTCAATGCAAAAATTTAGCATATAAACTTCAAGGGATGTGCGATGACATGTGTTGTGACTTGATTGATGGTAAGAATCTCAAAGATTCACTGAGGCGTGAAAATGAATGCAATGAAATCACAATTGAACTAGTTGTTGTTATTTGTTGGGTTTTGTAGCCTATTTAGCTCGAATACAAGCAAAATATTAGCATGGGGAGCTAGATAGCTTGATAGGGGTCGTAGTTGCATATTTTATTACGTTGATTTAAGTTTAATTTTGAATAAGTTTGCGTGTTGAGTCCACATTTTCTTCATTTTGTTGCTAATTCATGCTTAGGGTGACTTCTCGAGTGCATCAATTGAATTTTAGGTGAAAAAGATGGAAAGCGGTGAGAATTGATGAAATAGGACAGAAAATGTCGCGTTGGGGCGGTGCTTTTTAATCGCTCCAACGTGAATGCATGAAGATTGAGGAAGAAAAAAAGTGAAGGGTGAGCATCAATGAAGATTTCAATGTTGTAGCAGATGACTTAAAAAGACGCACCAAAATTCAATAAAGAATGTAGAGAGCCAACAGTCCATATTAACTCAAGAATGTGGAGAACCAAAATACACTCTTACATTTCACAATTTTTCATTAAAACTTTAATTTAAATTCCATTTTCCAACTATTATTCACATGAATGAAAATTGATACAAAATCTTGGTGATAAAACTCTACAGTTAAATCCTGCATATGATAAGTTGGTGTTATCCTTTGAATTTTTCCTTGTGAAATATTTTTTTTCTAGCTGGCATGTAGATATGATGTCCTTGAATTGTTCTGTCATTTTTATAAATTAAGATGTCCTTCACACATGAATTTTCATGATACAATTCAATTATCATGATTGTGTTCATTTTGGCCATGAACACATGCATGATTATGTGAGAAGGTCTAGAAATGAGCCATGAAATTATTTCGAAGCAGCCCCTCTTCTCTCACACATATGTGATTCTTTATTATTCTGCATAAGAATCAATAAAAGATGTATACTTATCCTCAACATTCATTCTATCATCATAAGAATGGACTATAGATAAACCCCATAGTGATCCACCAAATTAGTGCAATTAGGTTGTCTTATTGAATCTAGTTCTTAAGATATCCAGTTGGCGTAGTTTGGGTTTTCCTTCACACCAATTAATCTCATTTCCCTTGATGATTTCACAACTAACTCTCTGTTTAACTGTTTGGTTAGCAGTTTTGCTATATTATACTTTGACTTTACATAGTCAACAAAGATAACTACAGTTGAAAGTAGTTGTCTAATGGTATTGTGTCTACGATATATACGTCTAAACTTACCATTATTCATATTGTTTTCAATCGAATAGCACAATGTATACATATAGCCGACATAGGTTTCTCCCATCCAAGATCATCTTCTAAGAATTGACGCAGCTATTCAGGCACTTTATCACATTTGTCAAGAAATATAAACTAAAATTCCATCGTGAATCCGACTCTTGCTATTTTCTTAGAAGATTTCCATGCAATAACTTCATCTCCTAAAGTGAATACAAATATGCTTGTAGACTGTGAGTCTTTCATGTCATATATCCAGTTTGCATCGATGTATCCTTTAACAACGGTGAATATCTGGTATAGTGCAGCCCATAGTCACAAGTGTACTTTATATACCTAAAAAATCTGACATTTTTTTCCAGTGTTAAGCTCCAACTCGAGAGTATTCTAATGGAGAGATACTCTCGCCTCGATTCTTTGATAGATATAGACTCATATCTATCGGTGTTCTAGCAAATGGAGAATCATCCTTATTGAATTTTTCAAGAATTTGGTCAACATAATGGGATTGACTTAGAACTAGCCCTTATGATGTTCTATGGAATTTAATTCCAAAGATTACATTTGCTAGTCTCATGTCTTTCATGTCGAATCTTGAATTCAGGACCTTCTTAGTGGATTTAATCATCTTATCATTACTTCTTATGATAATCATGTCATCTATGTAAAGTCATAAAATGATATTGCCATTTTTAGTGTCCTTTATGTATATACATTTGTCACATTCACTTATTTTAAATCCAATTTTTTCCATGACTTTATCAAATTTTTTGTGTAATTTTTGGTATTTGTTTTAAGCCATATAGATACTTTACAAGTTTACAAACCTTGTTTTCTTGCCCAAGCGCAAAAAAAGCCCCAGGTCGTTCCATGTAATTTCCTCTTCTAAATATACATTTAGAAAAGTAGTTTTTACATCCATTTGGTATAGTTCAAGATTCTGCAAGGCGACAATCACAAGTATCACATGAATAGAAGTTATTATCATTACAGGAAAATAAGTCTCAAACTAATTAAGTCATTCACATTGATGGTAACCCTTGATTATCAACCCGCTTGAAAATTGATTTACAACCTAGTGAAAATAATAAAATCCATTTACAAGGCTCTTACACGGATTCACTACTTCTTTGAAGCTGAGGTTCACTTTCAATAATGAATATAATAAAATCCGCACCAAATGATTTTTCTACTCTAGCTTTCTTGCTACGTAAGTGTTCAAATTCATAATGAATTTCCTGTTCTTTTTCCATTGTCTCATACAATATTTTAGAAGAACTTGGTTATTTCTTAGATTTGCTTGTAAACACATGTTTAAAGAACGAAGTATTTCTTGATTCCATTATTGTATTTTTGTTAATATCAGGTATTTAAATTCACGTAGAAAAAAACGATAAGCTCTACTGTTTTGTGCATATCCAATGAAAATGCAGTCAACAATTTTTGGTCATATCTTTACCTTCTTCGAAGTGGGTACTGCTATCTTGGCAAGACACCTTTACACTCACAAGCATTAGTAGGAAGGAGTTCTTTTTTATTTTATTTTTTCGTAAATCATATGAACTTTTATCTTGTTTCTTACGGTGCAACTTATTTAGAAGGTAATTTATTGTTAGAACAGCTTCCCCCCACATATTCTGTGGTAAAACATAACTCAATAACATTGCATTTGTAACGTCCCAAAAATTTGAAGGTCCACGTGAACCACGTGTAGGCAAGTTATTAAATTTCTTTGGTATTTTATTAAATTGTTTTAAAGCCTAAAATGCATGTTTCTTTCATTAATTTATGTTTAATTATTTTTATGTATTTTATGCATAATTCATGCATGATAGTATTTAATTCATGAAATTTTAAAAGTTCACGCATTAGGGTTTCTAAGTGCATTTCACGTTCGAACGAGGATCGAAGACCGGAGAATTTTCAGGAAAATTATTTATTACACAATTTATTTTTATAAATTAATTTAAAGTATTTTAAATTGTAATTTTCGAAAATGGGAATTTTTGGGTATTTTTACCCGCATGATTTGAATTTTTAACGGTAAACAAATTTTATCGAATCGGGAGACGTTTCGAGGTTTCGGCTAATATTTTAAGAAATCTTTTAACATAAAATATTTTTCGGGATTGTATTTGAATTTAACGAGCCAACTTTTAAATTCAATAGATTTAAATATTATTTTTAAACCTTAATTACCAAGATTAGAGCCTTTAATCTTTTTAATTAACATTACAATTAAACCTATTTCCACCCCTTAACCTCCCCGTAACCCCCACAATCGATATTCACCAAATTCTTGTAGAATTACCTCGGCTTTTGGCAGCAGCAAGCTCAAGGGACACGGCCACTTCATTAACCAAATAATTGACCCTTAGTTAATTCCCTAAACTCCCACTAACCTATTTACGTTTCAACAGCCGTCCATTCCACCACTTACAAGTTTCTTTCGTGGTTCTTGCTACTGCAAAGTTCGGTGAGGCCATTTTCTCCTTCAAGCTAAGCGTTTATTCCTTCGGCCATTTGTCCCTCGATCAGTTGTCCAAGCTTAATCATCAGGCACGTGCTGTAACATTCTTGCTGCATCATTCACGTGAATTATGTCTGAAATAATTGTGTCATGCATGAGATTTCTCGAACCAACCATGTGTGTGTGGGTTTTTCGGTTTTCATGTGTAAAATGTATTCTTGTGTTTTAACACTCACATTTTCTGGTCTTGGCGCATGGGGCTGCTGTATTAAGATGGTAAGGGGCTGTGCAGATCATGGTTGGTAAGGTTTAAGTGCCGGTATGTGCGGCTGGTTGGGTTTTGTTGAATTTGGTGAGTGCCGATTGGGTGTGTTGCTTGGGAAGGGTCGATACATGCCATCCTGCTACCCCAGCTGTGCGAGAGTCTTCTCCTGCTCTGTACCAGGCCCTGATGGGGCTGAGTGGGGGTCTGGGGTGGCTTGAAACATGCTGGTGCGACAGGAAGCTCGTTCTGACCAAGAAGAGGCGCATTGGGACACGATAGTGGGCTTGGGGTTACTCCTCGGTTATTGGTTGGTAGGGGTGTGCATGGGGGCGGTGGTTTGAGTCGGTTGGGTACCTTAAGTGCTGATCTAAGTCCCTGGTGTGTGAGCTCATGATTGGTGTCTTGAGTTGAGGGTGGAGGCGTGAGATAGGAGAAAGGATAGTGCATGAGGTGGCGTAACAAGAAAGGGCCGAGAGTTTGGTGTATGCTATTAATTAAGGGCCGAGAGTTTTGGGTCTAGTCTTGGGGTATTATGAGCTTCATAGTGTTTTTAAAATATGATAAAAAGTTGGGAAGATTTCGGTTTAGTTTCGGTTTGATTCGGGTTAAAACCGAGGCTCCGGTCGAAGTTTTAAAACGAATTAGATAAGCTGTGATTCTGTTTCGAGTTTATGTCTAAGAATGTTTTTAAAAATGTTTTGGGATATTTTAAGGAGCTTGGTAAGCTTTGGGTCAATTTTAGAGGTCCAGGGGTGAAACGATAATTTTCGGGTTTCCAGGGGCAAATTGGTCATTTTGCACTCGGGGTGAGATTTTGGTCCTGGCAGCGCCCTGAGCACAAATTTATGATATTTTAAATGTTTATGCATCATGTTTAAAAGTTTTACGCAATTATGATAAATACGGTGCATGCTTGGTTTAAAAGAAAAATTACGTATATGCATGATTTTATTAAGTGATGAATATGATGACACGTTTTGAAGGAAGTGATTTAGTTGTGACTAACACGATGACACGATGATATGATTGGAGATATCGTGAGGGAAAAGACCCTAGAGGGAGCCCGTTTACGGGAGAAGGCCCCAGAGGGAGCCCGACGATCGTATTTCCATTGACATGATATGATGACATGATAGGCTCGGGCTCAGTTGACGGGTGAGAGTGTCGCTGATGTCCCCCGCCGCCAGGTACCGCGGTTACACGTAGATGGATCCATCGACTGACATGATGACATGATGATACGAAAGTCACAGCTAATGAACGGAATTCAAATTAAGATTTTAACACGTATATGCTAATACGATGATACATGCTATTACCATGTTTTGACAGGTCACGGTTATGCATACGATATGATAACATGATGAGACATGTTTTGACACGTTACGATTTTACACGACACGCTTATGTTCATGTTTTTAAGCTCATAAAATGTATGTTGATTATGCTATTTTTCACTGTTGTGTGCTACGTATATGTACTTGTTATTACTGGTACAGGTGTGTTGAGTCTTTAGACTCACTAGGCGTGTGTGATGCAGGTGAGCTTGTTGCCGAGAAGACTGGAGGTCCTGAACTCTGAGTAGGTAGCTCCGGTGCGGTGACACGACCCGAGGATCGCATGTTTTCCGCATTATGATTTATGAGATTTGAGAGGAGATGAATCTTTTTATACGTTGACGATTTTAAGCTTTTTATTCGTTTACGTTTATGTTTGATTTTGGAGTAGTTTGGAAATTTTAAAACTGCGTTATTTTTATTGTCAAATATTTAAAATCATTTTTAAATGTTATTTCGAGATTGCGAAGCTTTTATTTTAAAAAAAATGTCTAGTAGAATTTTAAAAATGAGCGAGAATGAGCGAGACGTTTCAGCATTCATTATTTCTTTCAAAGTACGATTCTTTCTCTCTGCAATGCCATTTTGCTGAGGAGGATAAGGTTCGGTTCTTTCGTGTCTGATACTATGTTGATCACAAAACTCAGTAAATGGTGTTTCATATTCACCTCTATGATCACTTCTTAGCACCTTAATTTTCTTGTCAAGTTGATTCTCAACTTCACTTTTGTACATGACAAATTTTTCTATGGAATCATCTTTACTTTTGAGAAATACACAACAAAATCTTGTTCTATCATCAACAAAGGTAATAAAATATTTATTTCTGACACGTGTTTGTACTCTTTTTAAATAACATACATATGTGAAAATTAGATCAAGGGGTTCATTATTTCTTTCAGTGGTTTGGAAATATGATCTTCTTAGTTTTGCCTCAACACAAGTTTAGAATTTGTGTTGTTTATCGATTCAAAATGTAAGAATGCTTTTTAAGCTAATTAATCTATGAATAATATCATAATGAACATGTCCTAGTCTAACATATCAAAAATTGGAAGACTCGAGTAAGTAAGCAGAATAACTCATTTCATCAATTACATACTTAACAACCATTACATTGAGTTTGAATATATCATCGCTTACATAACATTTGTCAACAAATATTCCATTCTTAGACAAAACAATTTTATTTGACTCAAAGACAATGCGAAAACTATGCTTATTTAAAAGAAAATCAGACACTAAATTCTTTCGAACCTCCGGCACATACAACACATTATTGAGAGTAAGTCATTTTTCAGACATTGTCTTCAATATCATTTTCCCTTGTCTCTTGATATATGAGGTAGCAGAGTTTCCCATAAACAATTTTTCACAATTGTATGATTCATCCAGAGAAGCATACATGCACTTATCGGACCAAAAATGATGTGTGGCACCAGTATCGACCCACCGCTCCCTTGGATTCAACCATACCCGATTCACTTCAGAAATGATAGTGCATAGCTTCATATTTGAAACCTCCTTGGATATGTCCTCCACAAGATTAATCTCACGTTTTCTTTTTGTCCTTTAGCTTTTAAAAACCTTGTCGCCCAGTCCGCCGCAATTGTAGCACTTCCCAGAATTTTTTTCTTGAATTAGGTCCCAACTTGGAACCTCCACCAGCAATTTTCTTTGCCTTCGAGCTTTGTCTGTGTTCAAAAATATTGGCCTTAGCCACAGCAGGACTGAGAAACCTTCTTTCGGATACATTTTTGTTTTCTTCAATACGAAGCCTAACAAACAGTTCCTCCACATTCGTCTTCTTTTGCTTGTGATTCAGATAATTTTTTAAATAATTTCAAGTCGGAGGTAGCTATGAAACTTTCTAAGTGCTTCAAATAATTCTTGAAATAATTCCAAGCCAGAGGCATCTTTTCAATGATAACCACCACTTGGAAAGTTTCACTCAGCACCATGCCCTCTGCATGAATATCATGCAGAATCACTTGGAGTTCTTAAACCAGACTCATCAATGTTTTGGAATCGACCATCTTGTAATCCAAGAATCGATCGACAATAAATTTCTTCACCCCGAAATCCTTGGTTTTGTATTTCCGACCCAGACTCCCACAATTCCCGAGACATATTCTTTTCACAATACACATTTATAGCGAATAATCCAGATCATTCATTATATAATTTCTACACAAAAAATCTAAATGATGACATGCATCAATAGCACTAGCAGTCTGTACATCTTACCAACACCAGTTGGTTTGGGAGCATCTTCGGTGAGGAACCTTGCTAGATTCAAGGTGGTGAGATAGAAGAACATTTTATGTTGCCGATTTTTAAAATTCGAGCCGTTGAATTTCTCCAGCTTATCAGCATGCCTCAAAGGCATCGTAGCAGCAGGAGCAGTTACCTTGATAACCGAGGGAATCACATTTGGCACATTCGAGTCATTCGAATCAGTAGCCACATCTAGAACAAATAATGTAATGAGTATACCGAATTTGTTTCAAGATTAGTAGCTAAAATAATGTAACCAATAAAAAATTTAGGAAATGAATGTGATTAGTTGCAAAAAAATAAAATAAAAAATTATACTTTGATTAAAATATAAAACCAGCCTTAGGCATAATAGGTCGAATTAAAACAACATAAATCGATAATAAATTAACCAAATTTCTCATAGAGTTGATGAAACACACACTCTAAAGAGAGTTTGTCTGTCAAAACTGTTGTACCAATATATGGAAAAACATAAAACTAATGGATAATATGTTGCAACGTATAATAGAATAGAACGAGAATTCTAATCTAATAAAACTAATTTGTATGAGGAAAATAATGCAACAAACAAGCCGAGGCCTGTAACAAATACAGTTTCCTAAAACAGATTCGTCATGTCCACGAGGTGCTTGAGGATCAATAAAGACGTTTGTTTATAATCCGATTCAATACATGGTCAAAAATATTATTTTTAGATCAAAAATATTATTTTTAGTTGCGGATATTGACTTTATCGATCCATCTCAAAATAGACTTACTATTGTGGTTAATTTTTTAATAATATTTTTTTTAAAAGGACGTTATATAAATTTGTGTTGATGTTATGTTCAAAATACATGTGCTGTTTCTACTGGTATATATGGAACTAATTGAGGCTAAAGTCGTGTGTTGCCCGATTGATGAAAAATACCAAAAAGCTATGAGAAATTCGTAACTGCTGTGGCGCGAAAATGTCTCTTCGTCTCTCATTCTCACATTTACCAGGAAAAAAAAATCTGAATCTTTCCCGTCCAAAGATGTCGAAATTGAAGAATGGATCACTGTAAGTTTATCCGATCAAATTCTCATTACATTTCTCGCTGAATTGTTCAACGGAGCAAGATCGATGCAACAAAACTTTGTTTTAGTGAAATCTAAGGGCGATTCAATTTCGTAGATTAATGTTAGGATGGGTTTTATTCGGGAATTTTTTGTTTATTATGTTTTGTAAATTCAAATTTTTTTAGTTTGTTTTTATGCTCTAGTTAGTATGATCAATTATGACGAGGCATTGGATGATCGAAGGTTTTTTATTTCCCAATTTATTCATTTAAATTAAATTAAATTGTTTATCCCTTTGGATCAAGTATGCACTATAGCAAAATCATAGCATGTCTTCCATTTCCTAAAATTCGTTGTTCTCCCACTTAAAATTGGCTAAGTTTCCTCATTAAGAAAAAAATTTCAGTTTGTTATTAATACCTTGTGACAAAAAAGGTGCATAATTTTCTTTTTGTTTCCCCTGATTGTATGTCATGAGTACATCTGATTTATTTTGCTTGATTATATACAGCTTTCTAGTTTCAGTGATTATCCTATATTTTGGTCACAGGTTTCCTTGACATGATGTTTCACGATTGCTGTGAGGTCAGGATGATTTTGGTTCATTTCTAGAGGAATTGTTACTCACTCTCTATCTTTGTTTCTGGACATAATGTTTGAATCTGGTTTTAAGTCGCAATATATAGGCGGTCAAAAGGAGAAATTTGTAAGGTAATGTCCGATTTCTTTTACCGGAGGTTAGAAGTTTCTATTATCGTTTCTATATTTTCTTGAAGTTGATGGATATAGTGCACATGATGCAAGCAATCGAGCCATTTTGTCAGTATATCAATGCTTCTATTGCCCACCTTTGTAATATGGGACCTTTACACATCGGTGTTTTACTTCCCACTTGCCAGTTTTTAATTAACATCTAGATTTCTGTTAACAGACATCTAATTATTTTGTTCATGTTTTGTTGTGTTGTAGGTTGGATGACTTGAACTCATCATTATCTTTTAGATCCGACATGGCTGGAAAGAACAGGTGTGGGTTTAGCTTGGAGGGTTTGACTGCTCCTGGACGTACCAAAAACAGTGGATCAAAGTCATTACGAGTGGGATTCCAAAGAGGATCTGAAGGACTTATCACACTTGGCCGATCATTAAAATCCGGGGTTACAAAAGCAGTATTTCCGGAGGATCTCAAAGTTTCTGATAGAAAAATATTTGATCCTCAAGACAAGAGTCTTCTTCTTTGGAATAAGCTTTTGGTTATCTCCTGCATATTTGCAGTATCAATAGATCCTTTGTTTTTGTATCTTCCCGTTTTCGAGGATGATCAAATGTGCCTTCATATCCAAAATAGTCTTGCATACACAACCACAACTTTGAGAACCATCATTGATGCCTTCTACATTGTTCGTATGGTTCTGCAATTCCGAACAGCTTATATTGCACCTTCATCTCGGGTTTTTGGGCGAGGGGAGCTGGTTATTGATCCCAAAGAAATAGCTAGCCGATACCTACATCGTTATTTTTTCGTGGATCTTTTCTCTGTACTTCCTCTTCCTCAGGTATGTTAAAATGCTAACATTTGAGAAACTATACTCTTCAAAGTAATGCTTGAGTTGTTTCAGTCATAAGATGCCATTTCTTCGAAAAGCATGAATGTCGTTTATTGTTTTATCATTTGATTTACGAAGTGCATGTCCTTTTGTTGTGAAGGTGTGGACATGTATCCAAAATCAAACCTTTTCCAACTACGTAAAAACGCTTTGATTCGTTGTCACTTATGTCCATTGAGTTTAGCCCCGAAGCTTGTAGATACAAGAACAGGAAAATCACTATTATATGTGATAGTGAAATCAGGATTGTTATAGGCATAGCGATGAAAAATTTTCAGTCAGTCTTGTCCATCAACCCTCCATGTGTGTGTGTGCCTGTGCCTGTGACAGAGAATGAGAGGAAAAATAAATGCATACTTGCAAGCAATTTTTATTGGCTTAAGAGAACATGCTATGTGGTGCTACTTTCTGTGATCTGTCTTTTACTGTTAGTTCTTACTGAGAACCAATATTTGGCTTTTCATGTCATCTGCAGATTGTAGTTTGGAGGTTCTTGAACGGATCAAGAGGTTCAGATGTAATGGGAACAAAACAAGCGCTAGTGATCATTGTATTTCTTCAATACATACCTAGATTTGTGCGGTTTTTGCCTCTGACTTCCGAGTTAAAGAAGACAGCCGGTGTGTTTGCTGAAACTGCATGGGCTGGTGCAGCATATTATTTATTATGGTTTATGCTTGCTAGTCATGTAAGTAGCTTCAATTTTGTGCTGGCATGCTGATAATTTATTATAGTTCGGAATTCAGTCAAGTTTGTGTCAAAAAAGTGAGTATTTATTGTAAATTATTCCAATTAATTTTCAAGAACGATAATCTTTCAAAACACATGTTTAAATAAGAAAATATTGCTCAAGACTAGTCAGGTAAGACTTTCTTCAAAGGATGACAGCCCCAGATTAATGGTATAGAGCATTACCGATGTCCAGTCAGTCATTTTTTGGGCTGTAGTGAAGCACATAAAATTGTGAAAATTTTACCTCCCTATAATCGTGATGTTTGCCATAAGTTTTTTTATAAATATTCCAAACAACTTGCATCTAGTGGAGTGTATGAAATGCAAAGTTTTTTTTTTAAAAAAATTATGATGTTATTTGCATAATGATCAGTACTTACTCATGCTAAAAATACTTGATATTTGTTTTGAGTAAATGCTACATCTGTCTACATAAAAGATATAATTCTTAATGGAAATACACAACTAAAGAATTGAGCATTTAAGAAATATGACAATGACGTCTGAAAACTCCACAGAACAACTATTTGATACTTTATGTTTCATGCTCTTGGTTGGTTGTGAAGATCTTGTTGAGTGTGAGTTTCATACTTCAACATCATGATGCTCCTCCCACATTTTCCACCCGTACAAATGTACTTAATTGTGTTACTCACATGCATGTTCACACATAAAAATAAGTAAGCATGGGTGTGCATAGGCATCTGTCTATATATGTGTGTGCGCATATGTGCCACTGTATCATACACATGTAAAACAATACACGACTCAAATATTGTAGGTGCACATTGAGTTTTTCTGCAAGTGTTAAAAATTCCTTTTAGTTTTTTTTATATTGAGGTTGACATTTCTGATATCAGTGTCATAGCCTTCAATATGAACTCTCGAGCTTGCTTATCAACTCTACTTTTGCATAACACACTTTAGTATTGACACCAGTAGAAAGCTCCAGGAAAGCGTTCACCTAATATGCTGCAAATGGCGTGACAGATTGTTGGAGCTTTATGGTACCTACTAGCAATTGAACGCAAAGGTGCATGCTGGGATGAAGCTTGCAGGGAAAGTGGAAGCTGTAACCCAAATTTTCTTTATTGCTCGGATGGGGTTTCAAACATGACTGAATGGATAAACAACAGCAAGGCTATCCTTGACCCAAAGTGTGCTGTAACAGATGATGAAACGCCACAGTTTAAGTATGGAATATATGCACAAGCTCTCTCATCTGGTATTCTTGGATCCCAGCATTTTGTCTCAAAATACTTCTATTGTTTGTGGTGGGGCCTACAGAATTTAAGGTTTTTATTTCTTTCATATTCCTCATAGGCTTCAATGTGGTGCACTAGACTTCTGGTTTTATAATTCATTATCTGGATGGAATGAATAAGATACACTTTAGAAACTTGTTAGCATTATGTCTGTAAGAAGCTGCTTTAGAATGACTAGTCTTGTTTCTCTATCTGTAGTACACTTGGTCAGGGGCTTCAAACCAGTACGTACCCAGGAGAAGTTCTATTTTCAATCGCAGTAGCTATTTTTGGGCTCCTCCTCTTTGCTCTTCTGATTGGTAATATGCAGGTTTGTACACCAACATTTAGCAACCTCATGTCTTATTATTGATGCATAATTGCAACTAAACTTGCTCTGTTGATAGTTCCATTTCAGTCTTGCTAAGGGACAGAATCAAAATCTGTGATTAGTGCCTGAGAAACGGATTACTCAGGGCCCATGTTTAACATCCTAGTAAATACATTGGAGGCAAAACTTCGACTTTGCGGAGAAAAAGACAAATCAATCTCTAATTTTCATCGAAGAATTATATTTATTCTGTGGTGGCTTGTCTTTCCCAGCATGTTTTCTTTTTCACGGTTACAATCAAAAGAGTAGTTCAAAATCTGGCACACAGCCACGATAGTAGTGAATATTGGAACTCCCATTGTTTTACTGACTTTTTATGTCAAGCTCACAGTATTCTTCATGTTCTAAAGATATTTCTATGATCGTGGTCACAACTGTCAAAATATTTCATGGCCGAGTGCTCAATTTTGAGGACCTTGTTTATGCTACAGACATATCTCCAGTCTCTCACAGTTAGGCTTGAGGAAATGAGGATCAAGAGACGCGATTCTGAGCAATGGATGCATCACAGAGTACTGCCACAAGAACTCAGGGAAAGAGTAAGGCGCTACGATCAGTACAAATGGCTGGAAACTAGAGGAGTTGATGAGGAGAGCTTGGTTCAAAATCTACCAAAAGATCTTAGAAGAGATATCAAGCGACATCTCTGTTTAAATTTGGTCAGAAGGGTATGTATAAACATTTTAATCTAGCATTTATATGCTCGTAGTTGTTTCTTTAAGAAGAAATCTAATTCAACAACTCTCGTTAAGAGTAAAAAAAGATTTGTTGGTGGAATTTCAGCCTTATATGTGGTGGTAAGATTCAAAATCAATTGCTCTACAAATTTTCTAGCCAATTACATTTGTGCCATCATTATGCTGAATAGACTCACTGAAGATAAAATTTTCATGGCTTGATGTTCAGGTTCCTCTCTTTGCAAACATGGATGATAGATTGCTTGACGCTATCTGTGAAAGGCTAAAACCAAGTTTATACACAGAAAAAACATATATACTTCGTGAAGGGGACCCTGTTGATGAAATGCTCTTTATTATCCGTGGTCGACTGGAGAGTGTGACGACAGATGGCGGAAGGTCTGGTTTCTTTAACCGTGGTTTCCTGAAAGAAGGTGATTTTTGCGGAGAAGAACTTCTGACATGGGCTTTGGATCCTAAATCCGGTGCCAACTTTCCACCTTCTACTCGTACTGTGAAAGCTTTAACAGAAGTAGAGGCATTTGCTTTAATAGCAGATGAACTCAAATTTATAACCAGTCAGTTTAGACGTATTCATAGTCGACAGGTTCAACATACCTTCCGTTTCTACTCACAGCAATGGAGGACCTGGGCTGCCACCTTTATCCAAGCTACGTGGCGTCGGTATTGGAGGAGGAAGATGGCCGAACTTCATCGCCATGAAACTGACGACGAAAGTTCGATAGAAGAAGAAGAAGATGATGATGAAGACGAACAAGAAGAAGAAGAAGCAGCAGCTAAAATTCGATTGATCAGTCGTACTACATCAGGACTGGGGGCTACAATGTTGGCATCAAGATTTGCGGCTAACGCGCTACGTGGAGTTCGCAGGTCCCGTGAGTCGAAGTCTAGTAGGATGATCAAATTGCAAAAGCCGCCTGAGCCTGACTTTGCTGTTGAATAATGCTGCAAAACATCTGACCAGTGGAATATGTGTAGTTTTTAGATGAGCATATGGCATTGCTTCCGATGTGATTTTTTTCCATCCGTTATTTACGTTTCTCGTAATAGTGTCATATTATACGAGTGGAGAGTTTGAGGTAGAAATGATGGTTGTAATACACTGTCAAGAGAGCACAAATATATTTTGCAATCCTTTTTAGCGTTCAAACGCACGTACACTGAGCGATCTTATTTGCACTTTCATTTTGAGTAGATCTCTTATGAGACGGTCTCACGAATCTTTATCTGTGAAACGAGTCAATCCTACCGATATTCACAATAAAAAGTAATATTCTTAGCATAAAATGTAATATTTTTTCATGAATGACCCAAATAAGATATCTGTCTCACAAAATACGACTTGTGAGACTGTCTCATACAAGTTTTAGCCCTTCATTTTTTGTTGTTGCATACATTATAGAAATAAAAAATGAAGAACAAATAACATTGGACACATATGTTTATATATATGAACATATATTCTTAATCATTTGGTTGACCCTTGTTAGCTTCAACTTGAATTCTTACAATAATTAACTTAACAGCCAACTCTGGCAATTTATAATTTATTGCACCTACTTTTACTTTTTTTCAAAAAAGATAAGATAAGAAAATACAAGTGAAATTTTTTTTTATAGTATTACTGCTAAATTGGGCTTTATCCTGACGGGCCGTCAACCATTCCTTAAAGTACTCGTTCTGAGAACTTGTAATTTATGTTAAACACGCACCTTTTGGATATATTATTACGAGTTCCAAATAATAGAAATATTTTTTCATGTTTAAATAATTATTACCTATAAATTAGCATTGATACAACCTTTTTATATTAAGCAAAAAATTTTGTGAAACTGTCTCACTAGTCAATTTTATGAGACGGATCTCTTGTTTGGGTTGTCCTTGAAAAAATGTTAATTTTTATGTTAAAAGTGTTATTTATTATTGTAAATATGGACATGATTGACTTGTCTCACAGATAAAAATATGTGAGATTGTCTCACAAGAGACCTATTATTTATATTATTATAAAATTAAATTTAAAAAATATTTATTATTTACATTATTCTATCAAAGATGAACATGATATTGACTAGAACTATAAGTATAAACATATAATAGATAATGCATGAATATTAATATTTAATTTTAAATGGGTCGAGTCCTATAAGGCCCATTACCCAAGTACGATTACAAAATCTAATATTAATATCCAACTAGATACCTATTTCAACATACCCAATTTAAAATGGTTGGGTATAGGATGAAAATAGACCATTGTCGTACAGAAGAGAACTAAAATTTCCACTTTTTCATAGTGGGAAGATGCGCTCCTTAATTTTTGTTAAGAAATTAAGTCAAATGTTATAAAGATATAAGTTATTCGAGTTTGTTACTCCCTGTTGTTGGAGGTGTTGTTTGGGACTTTTTGGGTCAAATTGTTCTTTCTTTCAGTGAATTTATTGGAGTTGAGTCTAATGTCTTGGTAGAGTCACACACCATCACTCACACATACAGAAAATTGAGGTTACTGATAAGTTGAGTGAGTCTTACACAAACATGTAAAACTTGTATTGTATATGTAGTCTTTAACACATAAACGTTAAACAAGTGTTGGCTGAAATGTGCTGTCTTCAGTCTAGGCTAAAAGTTCAGTTAGACAGTGGTGTAAGTCTTAAGCTGAGTGGGTTTGTACAAGGTGTTGTATAAATCAAAGTCTTCTAGTGGATCCTACCCGAGGTGGTAGAAGGGGTGACGTAAGAGCAGTTGAAGTCTCCGAACATCCATAAACATATCTTGTGTACTTAACTATTTAACTATTGAACTGATTTGATCGGTTCGAGCTGTTCCTGATATATGCAAGAATCAATCCCCTTATATCAGTTAATCAGTTTACACAAGTTAAAAACTTTAATCTGATTAGTTTTCTTAACAAATGATTATTTCGAGTATTTTCTGCTTGATTTAAAATCAAACTCGATATAATTCATCAGTGTTTACATTATTAGAACACGAGCTATTGCAGCTAATTGAAAATATTATGTGTTGAAGCACCCTCGCAGGTGCCTCAAAACCGATGGGATTTGGACCATATTGTCATTAGGTCGAGTTTGATTTTAAACCAAGCGGAAAATACTCGAATTAATCTTTCGTTAAGAAAACTAATCAGTTTAAAGCTTTTAACTTATGTAAACTGATTAACTAATATAAGAGGGGTCGGTTGTTACATATATCAGTTCAGTTATGGTGAGAACTGAACTGATAACAGCTCGAACTGATCAAAATCAAAGTCTTCTAGTGCATCCTACCCGAGATGGTTGAAAGGGTGACGTAGGAGCAGTTGAAGTCTCTAAACATCCATAAATATATTTTGTATACTTAAATGTTTAACTATTGTTTTCAAACTGATCAAATCAGTTTGACTATTGTTTTCAAACTGATTAACTGATATAAGAGGGGTCGGTTCTTACATATCAGTTCAGTTATGGTGAGAACTGAACTGATAACAGCTCGAACTGATCAAAATCAAAGTCTTCTAGTGCATCATACCCAAGGTGGTAGAAAGGGTGACGTAGGAGCAGTTGAAGTCTCCGAACATCCATAAACATATCTTGTATACTTAAATGTTTAACTATTGTTTTCAAACTGATCAAATCAGTTTGAAAACAATAGTTAAATATTTAAGTATACAAGATATTTGATCAGTTTGAAAATAACATTTAAGTATACAAGATATATTTATGGATGTTCGGAAACTTCAGCTGCTCCTACGTCACCCTTTTACCACCTCGGGTAGGATGCACTAGAAGACTTTGATTTATACAACATCTTTTACAAACCCACTCATCTTAGGAGTTACACAACTGCCTAACTGAACTCCTAGCCTAGAATGAAAGCAACACCTTCCAGCCAATACTTGTTTAATGTCTATGTGTTAAAGACTACATACACAAGTTTTACGTCTTTGTGCAAGACTCACTCAACTTATTAGTACGTTCAATTTTCTGTATGTGTGAGTGTGGTGTGTGTGAGAACTGATATGATTACAATACGAAAGTGTTATCTCACACTGAGGGAAAATGCTTCTGATCTAAGCTGATAACACTTTGAAGTGTTTTCTCAAATTTGGACTGATTGATTCATATAAGCTGATATATGTTGAGTGTGCCCTTCTCTCTTGATTTTCACACACTTATTTGTTGATGGTCTTGATCTTATATTTATAGAGGCAATGTGCCCATACACCAAGACTCATCAGATATGTTCGTTGCAGTTTGAATTAGTTCTTGGCTTTAAGCTCTGCTGCAACGTTCACTATTGTACTTTGATCGTACAATTGCTTTTATACAGTTGTTCACAGCTGGGTTCCATTTAGATAAGCTTGTCATGTTTGGCAAATTGATCGGCTCCTAACTGATACTCTGAACTGGTCAGTTGAACTAATCTTGAACTGGTTTGGTAAAATCAGTTGGCTCATCAGCTTAACTGATTTCACTGCTTCAGTGGAACTGGTCAGCTGAGCTCTTTATCAGTTGAGCTCTTCATCAGTTGTTCGGGCTTCTGAAGGTCTTCTTCTGCTGAATCACCTATCAGCTGGACAATTAGTTTAATTGGTCTTTGATATATCATTGAACTGATTCAGTTTGGGCAATCAGTTGGCGCTTTCAGTTTTGCGTCTCTATAGCTTCAGTTTTGGCTCGATAACTGATCAGTTCGAATTCTGATTAGTTCCAATTTCTGCGTACTTGGGTAAATTCATTATAAAAAAAATAACAAGTTTTGTTAATCGTCAATATCAAGATTGCGAACATGAAATGTTCCAAAAGCCCATATTCTTTTGAGGGGGCAACCGATGCATCTTTTTCATATCTTCCGAGAGGAGAATTCGACGGCGGAGGCGTTGACGACGGGTGCTCATGCTTATAAACGATACATCCTAGAGTTATGACCTTCCCTACCCAAGTATATCTTTGTCTTTTGTTATTCAGGGCTCCCTACCTTAGATCTAGATACATTTGAGGGAAAAATTATTTATCATTTTTTGTATCTTTATGATCTCTTTTGTAAGGCCCGAGATGTTATCATTTTAATCCGAGATTATTTAATTTATGAATTTTGGAATGATGAATTAGGTTCCACGGTTTTTGTAATTAATTAGGATTGAAATTGAATTAAAAAGAATTGTGAGGACCAAAGTGCAAATAGTGAAGATTTCAGGGGCTAAAGTGCAATTAATGGGATTGAGTGGGACACTTGTCTTCACCATGAATTTGATATATAAATAAGTTTCATTTCTTTGGGACTTTCAGAAGGAAAACCGAGAGTTGCCATTACAATTTCCCTCAAGCTTCACTTTACACTAGATTGTGATTTTATGCAATCCGGTTACCAGGATTTGAACCCGAACACAGTTCTGTGATCCTCTTTTCAAGAGCTACTCAAGGATGTAAGTTTCATCGATTTCTGACGTGTTTCGAAATTCATGTATTGGAGGAATTATGATTTGATCATTATTATGTGTTCTGGATATACTGATCAATAGATATTCGAAGTCAGATCAAAGAACAGACTGTTTATGAAATTATTATGATTTTTCAGAGTATATTGATTGATATATACAGATTTGGATTATTTACTGATTCTGGATTGTATCGGATATTGGTTATGATTTGTAATTGATATCTGTTGATATTGTATTGACGGGGATATCGGGATTGTGCCTTTATGCTGTTAATTTTGAATTAGATTCAGATTGATCGGATTTAGTATTGAATTGGGAATGGAATGTTGATATTACTATTCTCGATATGTCATTTCAGATTGACAGAGACAATCTTGAATTCAGAATTTCCAGACCGAGACTACGAACGAAAGGTATAAGTCGATGTTAACCGGGAGATTAACTTGAGTCAGATTGGACTCTAGTTTCCCTAAAACCACATACTTTATTTTATTGCAATTGTTTGACATTGATATGATTAATCTATTGATTTATAGAAAGTAGAGAATAGCCTATAGCTATTGAGCGAGAGTCATTGATAGAAGGGCCAGACAGTGATAGAGCGGTCATTGGCCCATTGCACATTGTCATAGGATAGCTTTGGCGGATATGCCAAGTCTGTGGCGGATATGCCAAGACACTGGATTATTAACTTATATCGATATTGCTTAGGGACGGATCGACTCCTATCGCTGAGATTCGATATATGTGTTAATGTCCAGGAACCGGGATCCCTAGATTAGAGATGAGTCGAGTCAGAGATGACGAGTTAGAGAGTTTTATCTATATTCACTAATGTGTCATAAATTATGATTCATGTTCTTAATACATGGTTTATGCTTTTGTATATGATTTTATGTATCGCATGTATACATTGCTTATACTGGGATTTTATTCTCACCGGAGTTATCCGGCTGTTGTCGTGTTTGTATGTGTGCATGGCAACAGGTGGGACAGGATCAGGGTCGAGGAGATGAAGAGAGATCGTGATTAGAGTGGAGACTACGGACTTTGATTAGAGATAGGGTTTAAACACTTGATATGTAGTCGTTAAACCTTAGTTTTGAATGACTGTATATAGTACAAGACTTGTACTTTAATACTGATAGGTATATTAGATTGATTCCATTACGTTCCGCACTATATTTAAAAAAAAAATTTAGACCCAAATTAATTACATTGATCCAATTATCCCAATGACGATTAAGAAGATGATTAGCGTCCGGATCCCCACAACAGGTGGTATCAGAGCGATAGATCCTTTATATTGAAATAGAAGCTAGGGAGCGGGGTAGATTGAGTTTTCTTTCCTGCTTTTGATTGCTAGCATGTTCTACTGCTTTATAATGATTGTTTATCTGTTTATCTGACTTGATTTGGAAACATGTGTTATTGAGAATGAATCAGAACCGATTCTTGATCAGCAGTAAGATGATCGGAGGAGGACTGAAACAGATTTATTGTATTTGGTTGCTAACCCTTTTGGTAATCAGATATGCCTCCTCGAAGAATACCAGAACAGGGTAGCACTTCGAATCCTCCAATGGATGTGACAGCAACACCGATGGAAACATTGCTGAAGAGATTTCAGTCGTTCCATCCACCGACTCTGAAAGGTACTGAGACTTCAGTGGATTGTGAGAGTTGGCTAGATGACATTGAGATGCTGTTTGAGTCCTTGGATTACACTGATGAGCGGAGAGTGAAACTGATAGGGCACCAGTTGCATGATGTGGCAAAGAACTGGTGGATTACAACAAAAAGGGCGTTGGAGCATCGAGGTACAATTATCACCTGGAATGTATTTAGAACTGAGTTTTATCAGAGATTCTTTCCAGTGTCGTACAAGAAGGATAAGGGAGCAGAGTTTGCAAACATGAGACAGGGTCAGCTGAACATCGAGGAATATGTGGCCAAGTTCTCTACACTGCTACGATTTGCTCCACATGTGGCTGAGAATGACGAAGTCGTTGCTGATCAGTTCATTAATGGCCTGAGTCCTGAAATCCTTTAATTTGGTGAACACTGGGAGATCGAATAATTTTACCTGATGCTTTGAAGAGAGCTAAGGGAGCCGAAAGCCGGTCTGATGAGACAGAAAGGAGCTTCGTTTGTGCCTCCAGCCCCGAGACCACAGCAACCACCTCCTCGATTTGAGAGTGGCAGCAGTAGTGGTGGAAATAAAAAATTCCTGAAAGCTAAAGGGAAACAGTTCAAGAGATCTGGAAGCAGTTCATCCAGTTCTAGTGGCTCGAGACATACCGGTCAGGGCCAGAGTTATACAGTACCTTATTGCAGCACTTGTGGAGGGAATCATTCCACAGAGCAGTGCCGAGGAGTGTTTGGCACTTGCCGTATTTGTAGACAGCAGGGACATTTTGCTCGAGTTTGTCCTCAGAGAGATACTCAGAGGTCACAGGGTGTCGAGTCATCTGGATCAGTAGCTCAGACAGGTAGACGACCATCTGCAGTTCACTCTTTCCAGCCAGCACCATCTCAGTCACAGCCGAGGCCAGGAGGGAGCCAGACAATTAGCCAGCCTCCTACACAGCAGGCCAGAGTGTTCGCTTTGACTGAAGAACAGGCTCAGGACGCACCAGATGATGTTGTGGCAGGTAACTATTTTATTTCTGGTTATCCTGCATATGTATTGATAGATACTGGTGCATCACATACATTTATATCTGAGCGATTTGCATTGAATCATGCATTGCCTATTGAGTCATTGTCTGCGGTAGTGTCTGTCTCTTCTCCTTTGGGGACAGGTCTGATATCAGTGACTTCTGTTAGATCGTGTATGCTGCAGTATGATGGTCATGAGATTGAGTTAGATTGCATTGTACTTGGGTTGTCTGATTTTGACTGTATTATCGGTATTGATATGTTGACCAAGTACAGAGCTACCGTTGATTGTTTCCACAAGATTGTGAGATTCAGACCTGAAATGGCTGAGGAGTGGAAATTTTATGGTAAGGGTTCTCGAGCCAGAATTCCTTTGATATCTGCTATGAATATGACTCGATTATTGCAGAAAGGAGCGGATGGATTCCTTGTTTATTCAGTTGATTTACTGAAATCGAGTCCATCATTGGTGGATTTGCTAGTGGTGTGTGAATTTGCTGATGTCTTCTCAGATAAGATTCCTAGATTGCCTCCGATTCGAGAGAGAGACTTCAGTATCGAGTTGATGCCAGGTACAGTTCCGATTTCTAGAGCTCCGTACAGAATGGCACCGATAGAATTGAAAGATCAGTTGGAGGATTTACTGGCCAAGGGGTACATCAGACCGAGTGTTTCTCCTTCGGGTGCTCCAGTACTGTTTGTGAGAAATAAAGACGGTTCGATGAAACTCTGTATTGACTACCGGCAACTGAACAAGGCTACGGTAAAGAACAAATACCCTTTGCCTCGTATTGATGATTTATTTGATCAGTTGCAGGGTTCTTCTGTATATTCCAAGATCGACCTGAGATCTGGATATCATCAGCTAAGAGTCAGAGATTCTGATATCTCAAAGACAGCATTCAGAACCAGGTATGGACATTATGAGTTTATTGTCATGCCGTTTGGTTTGAGGAATGCTCCGGCTGTATTTATGGGATTGATGAACCGTATCTTTCAGAGATATCTGGACGATTTTGTGATTATATTTATTGATGATATTCTGATTTATTCGAAGAATATGATTGAACATGCTGATCATTTGAGAACTGTATTGAAAATTCTGAGGGCTGAGAAACTGTATGCTAAACTGTCGAAATGCGAGTTTTGGTTGAGATAGATTGTATTTCTAGGGCATATTATATCCGGAGACAGTATATCAGTTGATCTCAGTAAGGTTGAGGCAATCATTTCTTGGCCGAGACCGACATCAGTGCCCGAGATTCGCAGTTTTATGTGTTTGGCAGGATATTACCGTCGATTTATAAAAGATTTTTCCTAGCATTGTCAAGCCGATTACTCAGTTGACTCATAAGAATGCTCCGTTTATTTGGTCAAAAGACTGTGAGTCCAGTTTCCTGGAGTTGAAGAAGAGATTGACCAGTGCACCGATACTGACTATCCCCTCAGGTACTGGTGATTTTGTAGTTTATTGTGATGTTTCTCACCGAGGATTGGGTTGTGTTTTGATGCAGCGAGGACATGTTATCGCTTATGCCTCAAGACAGCTGAAGCCCCATGAAACTCGTTATCCAATTCATGATCTTGAATTGACAGCCATCGTCTTTGCATTGAAGATATGACGACATTATCTGTACGGTGAAAAATTTGAAATTTATTCTGATCACAAGAGCCTGAAGTATCTGTTTTCACAGTCCGAGTTGAATATAAGGCAGCGAATATGGCTTGATTTACTAAAGGATTTCGATTGTGAAATCAAGTATTATCCAGGAAAATCCAATGCAGCAGCTGATGCACTGAGTCGAAAAGGTAAGTTCTTTATCTTTATCGACGATTGGTGTTTAAAATTTGATAGAAGATTGCTATTTGTCTGGATTAGCCTTTGAAACAGATTGTCAGCCTCTAAGATTATTTGATATTCGGACCGAACCAGAACTAATATTGCGAATCAAAGAAGCACAAAAAGTGGATCAGAATGTACAGAATTCGATTGCTATGGTCAGAGCTGGACATCAATCGGAGTATCAGGTTCGTGACAGTGTTTTGTATGTGAATAATCGTATTGTTGTGACGAATGTTTCAGATTTGAGACAGCAGGTCCTAGCAGAAGCGCACAGCAGTCGTTTCAGCATTCATCCTGGTGGCAGAAAAATGTATAATGATTTGAAGACACAGTATTGGTGGAAACAGATGAAATCTGATGTTACTGAATTTGTATCCAAGTGTCTGAATTGCCAACAGGTGAAAGCAGAAAGAAAAAAACCAAGGTGAAAGCAGAAAGAAATAAACCAGGAGGTCTACTACACAATTTATTTATTCCCTGAATGGAAATGGGATCACATTTCCATGGATTTTGTGACGCAGTTACCGAGATCCTCCAGAGGTTGTGATGCGATTTAGGTCGTGATTGATCGATTGACCAAATCTGCATGTTTTATTCCATACATGATGACATACAGACATGACCAGATGGCCGATATTTATGTCAGAGAAGTGGTCAGATTGCACGGAGTGCCGAAGTCGATTGTTTCAGACCGTGATCCTCGGTTTACTTCGCACTTCTGGCAGAGTTTGCAGCAGGCTCTACGTACGAAGTTACATCTGAGTACCGCATATCATCCACAGACCGACGGACAGTCAGAGCGGACTATTCAGACATTGGAAGATATGCCTGAGAGCTGTAGTGCTTGACTTTAGCACTAATTGGCAAGATGCATTGCCGCTTTGTGAGTTTTCGTACAACAACAGCTATCAAACGAGTATTGAGATGGCTCTTTCGAAGCGTTGTACGGAAAGAAATGTCGATCCCCTCTTTATTGGGATGATATATCTGAAGTTCTTGAGACTGGACCTGATATGATCAGAGATATGACAAAGATAGTGAAGCTGATTCAGAAGAGAATGAAGGCAGCTCAAGACAGGCAGGTCAAATATGCCAACATCAGACGACGACCGTTGGTATTTGAGGCAAGAGACCGAGTATTTCTGAAGATTTCATCTTTCAAGGGAGTTGTCAGATTTGGCAAGAAAGGGAAGTTGTCTCCTCGATACATTGGGCCATATGAGATTCTCGAGAAGATAGGAGATCGTGTCTATCGACTTGTCCTACCGCCTTCTTTATCTGGAATACATGATATCTTTCATGTATCTATGCTACGGAAATATCTCCCTGATGATTCTCATATTATTCAACCAGACGAGGCCGAACTTGATGAAAGTCTGAGTTATGTTAAGAAACCTATTCAGATTCTTGATCGTAAAGAAAAACAACTCATAACGAAGATTATTCCTCTTGTGAAAGTCCAGTGGACTCATCATGGCATTGAGGAAGTTACTTGGGAGACTGAATCAGATATGAGATAGGAATTTCCAGAGTTATTTCACGGATGTGAGTATTTTATTTTAGCTTCTGTTATATCTTCTTATCTTAAGTGATTTGATTGTCTGCGATTTCGAGGACGAAATCATGTCTCAGAGGGGGAGAATTGTAAGGCCCGAGATGTTATCATTTTAATCCGAGATTATTTAATTTATGAATTTTGGAATGATGAATTAGGTTCCACGGTTTTTGTAATTAATTAGGATTGAAATTGAATTAAAAAGAGTTGTGAGGACCAAATTGCAAATAGTGAAGATTTCAGGGGCTAAAGTGCAATTAATGGGATTGAGTGGGACACTTGTCTTCACCATGAATTTGATATATAAATAAGTTTCATTTCTTTGGGACTTTCAGAAGGAAAACCGAGAGTTTCCATTACAATTTCCCTCAAGCTTCACTTTACACTAGATTGTGATTTTATGCAATCCGGTTACCAGGATTTGAACCCGAACACAGTTCTGTGATCCTCTCTTCAAGAGCTACTCAAGGATGTAAGTTTCATCGATTTCTGACGTGTTTCGAAATTCATGTATTGGAGGAATTATGATTTGATCATTATTATGTGTTCTGGATATACTGATCAATAGATATTCGAAGTCAGATCAAAGAACAGACTGTTTATGAAATTATTATGATTTTTCAGAGTATATTGATTGATATATACAGATTTGGATTATTGACTGATTCTGGATTGTATCGGATATTGGTTATGATTTGTAATTGATATCTGTTGATATTGTATTGACGGGGATATCGGGATTGTGCCTTTATGCTGTTAATTTTGAATTAGATTCAGATTGATCTGATTTAGTATTGATTGGGAATGGAATGTTGATATTACTATTCTCGATATGTCATTTCAGATTGACAGAGACAGTCTTGAATTCAGAATTTCCAGACCGAGACTACGAACGAAAGGTATAAATCGATGTTAACCGGGAGATTAACTTGAGTCAGATTGGACTCTAGTTTCCCTAAAACCACATACTTTATTTTATTGCAATTGTTTGACATTGATATGATTAATCTATTGATTTATAGAAAGTAGAGAATAGCCTATAGCTATTGAGCGAGAGTCATTGATAGAAGGGCCAGATAGTGATAGAGCGGTCATTGGCCCATTGCACATTGTCATAGGATAGCTTTGGCGGATATGCCAAGTCTGTGGCGGA
This sequence comes from Primulina tabacum, assembly GCF_025594145.1. Lineage (NCBI taxonomy): Eukaryota > Viridiplantae > Streptophyta > Magnoliopsida > Lamiales > Gesneriaceae > Primulina > Primulina tabacum. The sequence continues at coordinate 34,562,220 of NC_134560.1, read as the reverse complement.
TATGCCAAGACACTGGATTATTAACTTATATCGATATTGCTTAGGGACGGATCGACTCCTATCGGTGAGATTCGATATATGTGTTAATGTCCAGGAACCGAGATCCCTAGATTAGAGATGAGTCGAGTAAGAGATGACGAGTTAGAGAGTTTTATCTATATTCACTAATGTGTCATAAATTATGATTCATGTTCTTAATACATGGTTTATGCTTTTGTATATGATTTTATGTATCGCATGTATACATTGCTTATACTGGGATTTTATTCTCACCGGAGTTATCCGGCTGTTGTCGTGTTTGTATGTGTGCATGGCAACAGGTGGGACAGGATCAGGGTCGAGGAGATGAAGAGAGATCGTGATTAGAGTGGAGACTACGGACTTTGATTAGAGATAGGGTTTAAACACTTGATATGTAGTCGTTAAACCTTAGTTTTGAATGACTGTATATAGTACAAGACTTGTACTTTAATACTGATAGGTATATTAGATTGATTCCATTACGTTCCGCACTATATTTAAAAAAAAAAATTTAGACCCAGATTAATTACATTGATCCAATTATCCTAATGACGATTAAGAAGATGATTAGCGTCCGGGTCCCCACATCTTTATAGGTACAATTCTCCAGTGTATTTTTATTTGCTCCGATTTGGAATATTAGTGAAGTCTCTGGTGTTTCTCGGAGTGTTCTTGGTGTACATGTGCGATCAGATACGTGTAATATAGTGCCTCTTCTTTGGTTCACCTGAGGGGTCACAAGGTCAGTTGGACATTTACTACAGACTTCTCCATGCCCAGTTGTTGATCCATTTCGTTTTGCCTGAAGGTTTAAACGAGACCAGACTCTTATTCCTGGGTACCTCCTTTCTTCTATCAACGCTTTATATGTTCTACCTTTCAGCTCTTGTGATGTGATGGGATCAGATAGTGACATCCCCTTAGCCTTATTTGGGTTTTTTTAGTACTTCTGTTGGACAACGTTCACTCTCTCTTTTTCTTGGTGGTCGCATTTGCGCAGTGACTTTCCAGTAGATCGTGATGTTTGGACATAGTTCTAGTACAGATTTTGACAGACATAATCGGTTCAGGATTTTTACATACAGGTCAGGACTGATGTCTTAGTGTTTAACTACTTTCTGACCTCCTCGAGTCGTGGTTGCTGCTGACTTTATTTTGACTTGATCAGGATGATAGATTGTAATGTAATACTCACTTTGATTGTTTAAAACTTTATCTAGAGCTTACAGTGTATTTATATGCTTTTGATAGCCTAGTTATATTGTTGTTATGTTTTAGTTGTATAGTCGTTTGATGAATTCTTGGCAAAGTCCCTTCCTTCTTTAGGTTTTCTTTTGTATTGTTATATATATATATATATATATATATAGGTAGGGGTCTGCATAACCCCCACCATGCTGTAAGTGTTTTATTTTTAAAAAAATTGTAATTCTTTGCTTTATGTTTGATCTTATAGATCCACTTACAGGTCGATCAGATTAATTCTGAATCGCTGACGAAAGCTCTAATGTCACGTTAAGGAACCTGTGAAAGCAAAAATTAATAAACAAATGAATCTTAATGATTCACTAGTCGTGATGGTGAAATAAATCGAAAATTTTTTCATCTATCCTGAGAAGTCATGAACAAGTCCTAGCATATCAAGAGCGGACATTATCATCATCTGCAGACAAATTCAAATTTTCTTCATCATTAGCTAAATTGGAATAGTATGACTGATTCCTGGAGGCACGGGTAGTTTGACTGCATTACCCATCATCGAAACACAAGCCGGAGAACTCATTTTATGTATAGGAGAGTTTTGTTATTCTTTTGGGTTGTACCTCTATTGATCAAAGTTCCTTGGCGACATTAGATTGATCGTGTACAACAACATTAACCACACAAACTTGGGCTTATCTCCATCCCTAGAAGAGCCGTATGAGGCGGAAGCTTCACGTACGATTATGTCCTGCCCTTGAAAGTGGAGAAACCCTATCTTGACCTTCAATCTCCATAGCAATATGTTCCCCAGATACATTGTCCACAGAGCCAGCACTAGAGGGTGTAGCAGGCTCGAAGACCAACATCTCACTCATTAAGCCGGCCTGGTCGACCCAATTATGATATTGCGACCACATTTTTTTTTTCATTCATCCCAAATATATAATTCAATTTTCACTTTTAGTATTATTTTCTCTGTTATTTTACCAATCTATCATTATTATTAAATGCACTAACTACTCTAAATTTTTTGTTCACTCTATAAAAAAAATCCTTAAATAAAGGTAAAATGAAAATTTTCTTTGTAAAATTTATTTTTTCAATAATTTTCTTAATATATATGTGTGAAAACACATATAAACTTTTGGGACAGAGATTATTTATCTACTTATACGCGTAACTTCTTTATAAATATGATCAATAATTTTTAATGTTAATGAATAAAAAATTTTGTGCTTAAAAAAATCTAAAATTTTGAATATTGCATTAAAAAAATAATTTTGAATAATATATTGAATGATATACAAGCCACCTATATGGCTGCTACCTAGTTTTTTAACTATTTATAGCACTAATTTCATGATATTATTTCTTATTTTTAGCCAAAGAAAGTAATTAATAGACGTCCACTATATATATATATATATATATATATATATATATATAATGGATCACTTGATAGCTACTTTTTCTTGCGACTTCCATAATGGTGGGCTCATTTCACAACTCATCAAGAATAAGAAATGAAGCAATAAAATAAATAAACACTTTAGTCGTTGGATTATTATTATTACAATAAGTTTGATAATTAAACTAAGGATAATTATTGTAGTCATGATTAAGACATAATATATATCTACCCTACATCATCAATAACACTTTATTTCTTGAATTTATTTTGAAAGAAAAAATCATCTCCTAATTTTAAATATTAGTATAAAGCATGAACACAAGATCATAATTATGATTTCTTCAGCATAATTAATTGTTTATTTATTATTGGGGCAGTTAGATTTGTCATATTTCGTGTTCCTTTTCCGCGAGTGGAAGAGTCACTAATTAATATGACAAAGTGGAATTAGGAAAAGTCGTTCCTCAATCAAGATTAGGGAAAAGGATACATTGTTTTACGAATTGAATGATGATTAATGATGAAGTAACTGAAAAAATAAATTTAGTTTGGAATATTGAATTTTGTTTATTGGAAATAGTGCCTAAAAATGAAAATTAAATATTTCATGTATCCAAATGCAAAAAACCCTAAGAAATATAAATTAAAAACCCATTGGTAGTACTTTACTAACAAATCTAATGTAGTGGCATCAAGTAATTACATATTATCATAAAGTGAAAAAGATTTTCATAAATTTAAATTACTTTTCTTTTGAATTTGACCATTCCACGTAATGTACTTAAACTCATCAATATATTTCAATATGATTAACTAGCTAGTCATTTTATTTTGCATATCTCAACTCGGTAAACACCGTTAGAGTGCTTCAATAATTGTTTTTGCTAAGAAAGAGATCGACACATAAGCTTGTGTTGTTGTATAATTTAATAGATCGGAATTGCAAATGTACTATTAGTGATAAATTTTTGTAAAATAACAAGTGTTTGATTCTACGTACAATTGATATCAAAATCAATATCGTAAACTCGGTTCACATGGATTGCATAGAGAGAAATTGTTGAGGGTGAGATTATTAATATGCAATAATTGTCTCTATCAAGAGAGGAACCGACAAATGAAACTTGTATCGTTGTATAATTTAAAAGATTGAAGTTACACAATTAACACTTACTATAATTTTTAGTAAAATGACAAACATTTGATTATTAAATATTTTATACATTACACATTTATTATGAAATTAATTTATGTTAAGAAAAAGGTTTTGTTATGATAGAAAATAACAATTTAGAGAGGTGAATGAACTGTTATATAAATATGACAAATAATGCAAAACTTAAGCTGCATAAAAAACTCAATTTAATACTCCAATCAGACTAAGTAAAATGAATTACTATAATACTAAGTGCGGAAGCGACTCAAAGTACTAAATGAATAAGATATTATAGAGTTTAACATATCAATTCAAGTAAATGAATGAACAACACAAGTTGTAACGCCCGAAAATCATTCAACATAGACCGAATGTATGAAAATTATTAAATCTCTAAATATTTTAATTAAATGATTTTTTATGTGTGAATGATATATTTAGAGTGACTAAATGATTAATTGTGTAATTTTGATTGGCTTCATAATTTAAAAAGTTTCATACAAATATTGGTGGTTGGCCGAGGATGACAGGCCCGAGACGATTAAGGTGTTAAAGATTTAAAAGTTAAATTTTTATTTTTAGTTAAGAAAATAATTATTTTAAAAAATGTAAGAATTATGAGATTTTGAAGGTCAAATTGAAATTAAATGGTGGGAGCAAGATAATTATATATTTTATAATGGATTTTTTTTTTAAAATAGATATTTTTAAATCTTTTAATTTGAGACCTAATAATTTTATAAAGATTAATGAGCCTAATTTATTATTTAAAAATCTAGGCTTAATTAAGCTCATTAATTAAGTGATTAAAGAAACCTTTTATTATTTATTTTAAAAAAATAAATAAATAAAAGAAAGACTCCGATCCTACTCTTACACACACCGAAACACACACACAAATTCACGTAAACTCAAGGTGAAAAGCAAACGGCCGAAACTTTGAGGATTGTCAAGGGGGAAGATTTCGATTTTTTCTCCTTCGTTCGTCGACTTTCTTCCTCGTTATTCCTTCCAACAACGATCACCGACTCACGTGCATCCCAATGTGGGTTTTTGGTGGGGTTTTGACAAGAGAAAAAGGTAGAAAAAAAGAAATTGTCCTTCGTTCGTCACCGACTTTCACCGCTTCGGTATTCATATTTCGAGCGTTTTAAACACAAAGGCACGTTTTCAAACCTTTTTTTTGCACCATTGAAATCATATTATGTGTGTTTAATCATGTTTGCATCAAAATATGAAATCCTCCATTTATTTTCGTTTCTGTGGCATAACATGAACAAAACTCGAGTTTTTGTGTTTCTAATTCATGGTTATGATGCACAAAGGGGCTGTCATCGTAGGGTTATGGGAAGGGACGTTTTTCCACGTGTTTAAGGGTCCTTAGATGTATGTTTCAAGGTTGGACATGATAGGGCACTACAAAAAATTCCACATTCAACCACACTCAAAAGACAACGGTTTTATCAGAAACCATTGTCTTTTTCTTTTTAACAACGGTTTTAACAAAAACCGTTGTCTTTGTGATTTTTTTCATTGTCAAAGACAACAGTTTTTTAAAAACCGTTGTCTTTTATAGGTCAACGACAACGATTTTAGCAAACCGTTGTCTACGGACATGCTTTTTGGTTGCTAAGACAACGGTTTTCAATACCGTTTTCTTTGTTCAGTTTTTTATTTAGTTAATACAACGTTTTTTGTTAAAATCGTTGTCTTTTATGGGTTATAGTAGCTATGAGCGGATTTTTTTAGTAGCTACGACAACGGTTATTAATACCGTTGTCTATGAACGCGTTTTTATGTAGCTAAGACAATGGTTTTAAAAACCGTTGTCTATTAACGTCAGTGAAAGACAATGGTTTTTTTAGTAGCTACGACAACGGTTTATAAAATTGTTATCTATGTACATTTTTAGGGCCTAAGGCAACGTTTTAAAAAAAACGTTGTCGTATTGTTGGAACATTTCATGTTCGCAATCTTAATTTTGATATTAACAAAATTTGTTTGTTTGTTTTTAATAATCTACCTTAGTGCGCAGATAGCTGAAATTGAAATAATCAGTTACGAGCCAAAACTGAAGCTGTCGAAGATGCCAACTGAAAGCATCAACTGATCAACCTAACTAGACCAGTTCAACTGATAAGTCGTAAATGAGTTCAACTGAAAGTTCAGTTGATAGGTGGATTTAGCAGAAGAACCTCAGAAGCCCGGCCAGTCGAAGGAGTGTTCAATTGATGAAGAGCCCAACTGAGATCAGTTCAACTGAACAAGAGTGAAATCAGTTCAACTGACGAGTCAACTGATTTCACGAGCCCAACTGAAGACCAGTTCAACTGACCAGTTCAGAACATCAGTTAGGAGCAATCGGTTGCAGATCAAGACAAGCTGAACTAAGTGGAATACAGCTGTGCGTAAAGGTACAAAAACTTTTGTCCAGTCAAAGGACAATAATGGACGTTGCATCAGAGCTTAAAGACAAAAGTGTTCCAGAAAGGACAAGACAAATTTCGAGGAACAGATTCAAAATGCAACGGATACAATAATTGAGTCTCACTATACGATCAAACTTCGCGCCTATAAATAGAGGGTGAAGATCAGTGAAGACATATACAACACAAGAGAGAAAAGAAAAGGGCACGTTTCAAAGTCATATCAGCTTAAAGAGAAGCATTCAGCCCAGTCGAGGGAACACTTAAACGTGTTATCAGCTTTAGATTAGAATCATATTTCCCTCAGTGTGTGAGAACACTTTCGGGTAGTTTTCAGAGATCAATTCTCACGCACACACACACCACCACTCAATTACAGCCTTGCACAAAGACGTTAAACTTGTGTATGTAGTCTTTCTCACATAGACATTAAAGAAGTGTTGACTGGAAGGTGCTGCCTTCAGTCTAGTCTAGGAGTTTAGTTTAGGCAGTAATGTAAGTCCTAGCTGGGTGGGTTTGTACAAGTATTTGTATCGATCAAAGTCTTCTAGTGAATCCTACCCGAGGTGGTAGAAGGGGTGACGTAGGAGCATTTGAAGTCTCCGAACATCCATAAATATATCTTGTGTTATTTCTGTTTAACCGCTTGTTTTTGTTCTTAACTGATTTGATCAGTTTAGCTGATATCAGTTCAGTTCTGTCCATAACTGAACGGATATAAGCCAGAACTGATCCCTAGCTATTTCCAGTCATTCAGTTACACAAGATATAAAATATATCAGTGTTTCGTAACGAATGATTATTTCGAGTGTTTTCCGCTTGGTTCTATACCAAACTCGATCTAATTCATCGATGTATACATTCTTAGAACACGAGCTATTGCAGCTCTTGGAGAATATTTTGTTTGAAGCACCACAAGATGCTTTGCAAACGATCCTTCACGTATTACTACAAGAAACAATCAGGTATCTTAAACTGTTTATTTAGCGACGGTTTTTTTCAGTCATCTCTAAATGAAACCGTTGCATTTTTAAATTAGGACGGTTTTTACAGCGACACCGTCGCTGAATATAGCGACGGTTTCACAAAACCGTCGCATTTTTAAATTAGCGACGATATTTATTTAGCAACGGTTTTAAAAAATCTGTCGCAATTTTAAATTACCGTCGCTAATTTAAAAAAACAACCTGTCGCTAATAGCGACGACTTTAGCTTAACCATCGCTATTAGTAAGAGTCATCTCTAATAGCGACAGTTTAAGACAAAACCGTCGCAAATTGTCTATAAATATCTGCATCCTCCGTCCATTTTCTTCCCACAATAAATTTATCTCTCTTCCACGATTTTAATTTTGCTTCATTTCTTGATAAATTTTTAAGTGTTAGTTAAGATTATATATATTATTAGTTTAGTAAGATTGTAAGTTTTTCTGTTAGATTTATTAAATTATAAAAGTAATTTTTTTATTTTATGTAAAACAATAGCGAAGAAAATCATATGAATTAGCGACAGGAAATAATATGAAAAATCGTCACTAATTGACCTTTTACAATGATCATTCAGTGCTACGACAACGATGTTTTCCTGTCGTCTTTAGACGTCAACGACAACGGTTTTTCATCGTTGTATTTGAGTGCACTCTTTAACCACAGGACCTTTAACAACGGTTTTACAAGACCTACGACAACGGTTTTTCACCGTCATCTTTAGACGTCTACGACAACGATTTTTCACCGTTGTCTTTGAGCGCACCATTTAACCACAAGACCTTTAACAACGATTTTACAAGACCTACGACAATTGTTTTTCACCGTTGTCTTTATCCTTATTTTTGTAGTGGGTGTCATGATGAACGAAAATTGGGTTTTAAATAAACTAGGGTTTTCGAATTTGGGTGCTAGAAGGGCAAGGATGTGTGCTGCATATGGGTCACATCCAGAGGCCTCAAGAGGGGTGTATGATGGTCCTAGATTGGCTAAGGGACGCCTGGTCCAAGGGCTAGGGAATGGGACGCTAGGGGTTAGCCGCGCAAGGCTTGTAGGTGATGGTTTATGGGTTGGCAAGTGCATGGGTTGTAGGGGCAGTTTTATTCGGTTGTTAAGGGCTTTTTCATAGTCCCAGGAAGGTTACATAAGGTTTGATTGGGTTAGCCAAGGGTTAGGGTCGAAGCAAGTTAGGGTTTGTGCAAGCTAGGGTTTTCGAAAATGAGCAAAATTTTCCTGCATGGTTCTAGGCTTGTTCAAAGGTCTTAATTGGATTTATTGGGATGAAAAAGGGTTAGTAAGGTGTTAATAAGCTATGGTTCAGGTTTGGTTAAGTTTTGAGCCGATACGGGTTAAAACCGGCACGTACGCTTAAGTTTTAAAAAGAATTGGGAAATTAGTTGAGGATCTAAATTTTGCGTCTAAGAAATTTTTATGGGTGTATTTTAAGGTTTCATGTTAAGTTTAGGGATGAAAATTTCATGTTTAAAATTTGAGAAGAAAATATTAGTTTTGAATTTATTCGGATTAAAAACGATTCATGGTTTAGTCATTAAGTTATTAAATCGAAAGACTCGAGTTTACGTCGAAGAAAAGTATTAGAAGTCAAATTTAATCTTACATGATACTATGGCATATGCTCGAATCAATAAATATAAGAGAAAGTCAAAATAAAAAATTTTGGAGTCCAGGGATAAAATGATCATTTTGCGTCCCGGGTAGTTCAAAGATATGGCAGTGTCCCGAAGAATCATAACGCATGACAAATGATATAAAATTATGATTTTGATGAAAAAATTTGAATTTTATCATTTATGGTAAAGCTGTGCAATTTTTACTTTCAAAATGCTATTTTTAGAAAGTCGTGATATTTTATGCTTTAAAAAGGAAAAAAGAAAAAGGAAAAATGTTTTGAGGGATGTGAATTGACTGTGATAAAAGGATAGATGATATGTGGGGGATCCGTTTTAAGAAGGAACGGTGAACTTACAATTTTATGGGAATGTCTTGAGGAAAAGGCCCTAGAAGGAGCCCGTTTACGGGACAAGGCGATGCCTTGTGCCGTACCCATGCGTATGTAGAGCCAAAGGCTGATGAGTCGACCAGAGGATAAAATGCTAGTCACTTTCGAGGATCAAACTTCACCCAAAATGATAAAGGATGCAAATCTTTAAATTTTATGATTTTACGATTTACGACTGCTTAAAACTTATTTTAAATAAAAATATGATTTTTAATGCTTGTGATTATATATGTATTATTTGATACTCATGTTTAGAACGTGCTGAGTCATTAGACTCACTAGGTTTGAATGGTGCAGGATTTGAGGACATTGAGGGAGGCGCTGACACTTGAGTGGATCGGGTACAGTAGTACACTCCCGATGGACATTTATTTTCCACATTAGCTTGCTAGTTAAAATATTTAAAGGATTTTGTTAAGAATTTTTATTAGAAATTCTTATGCTTTATTTTGAAGTTAATTTTGATCATATTAAAAGTAGGAGTTGAATTTTTGGTATTTGACGAATTTAGGGATTTTATGCACTTGAGATTCAAATTGTTAAATTATTTTGATTTATGGAAATGATAAGTTATTTATAAATGGTGATTTTCGGATTAATAGATGTAAAAAAAATTAGTAGAATTTAAAAGTAAAAAGGTGAGGGACGTTACACAAGTAATGAAAGATAGGACATGTAAGATGACCGAAAATAAAAGAGGAAATAATTTGTTAATTGAAGTTAGAAGACTAAGCTTTTATTATCTCTCTCTTCTATTTCCGAAAGGATTTCACTAGAATATTTGATCGGTACAACCCTATGTATAAACTCATTTAAGCTCGATTCGCCAACCCTGTCATGCTAAAACTCCTAGTAACTTTTTCTTAACTCAATCAATTTAGAAACAGGCTTCTGGCAGTTACAAAAATTCTCATAGTACCATAAAATTCGTGAATACAAATGATAAGTGAGAAACAACGTGTGTACAAGATGATCCTTAATCGATTTGATTGAACTTTGTGTGTGTGCAAATCAGCTTATGATAAATCTACTTGAGGACGCTGAGTGTTTTGAGAATTTTTTACGATGTTCAATCTATCAGTATTCTTCTTCAATTCCGATGCATCTCTTTTTATAGATGTTGGTCTCCAATATCAATAAGTAGAGACAATACTCATAGATGTACTAGCATCCCAATTGTGCATAGGATGTCACATGTCCTTGTCATGTTTCCAAAAATAATAACGACCAATTCAAATTTCTTGGACACTAGCTAGAAGAAGTAACCAAAAATCTTTTATTTTGTATTTGGTGACAACGCTTAGAATATATTCGGAGATAACTATTTTTTGTCTTCAGATAATATTGCCTGATTAGTTTGTGAGATGATGTTTTCTGGTACATAATATATGTGAACAACTTAGTTCTATTTAAGCTATTGTAGATGATTTCATATCAATATAGTTGGACAACACGACTTGTTTGTTTGTTTCATCTTGTATTAGTGCAGTACTTCTTTCAGCGAGTCACTTCAGTTTAGATTATCTATATTCATTAATTTTGGCTAATTCATATCATTTTAGTTTTTATCCACTAAAACTTAGATTTAAAGTTTATCTTAACAATTTTATTTTATTTTGGTGATGTCAAAACTAAGCCGTGGTGCCAGTATAGTAAAAACTAAATGTTAGCAAAAATTGAACAGTTCGTAGATTAAACCGATATTCTGCATAAATAATTTAAAAGTAAAACATGAAATAAATAAAGTTCTATCTCTTGTTCTATCTCTTGCTAAAAAATTGATGAGAAGTGTAACGTCCTGAAAAATTGAAGGTCCACGTGAATAACATGCATGCAAGTTATCAAATTTTTTATGTATTTTAATCAATTTATTTTAATTGCATTAATTAAATATGGTAGGAATATTTACATGTTTATAAATGTAGTTTTCTATTAGAATGCATAAAACTGTGTTTTTAAAAATTATTCGTGACGTGGTCGAGGAAAGAAGACCGGAGACCATATAAGGGAAAATATTTTTATTAATTGATTATTTTTAATTATTTAATATATGATATATTTTAAATGGTAGTTTCGAAAATGGAAACTTTTTAGGCGTTTTGAATCGCAAGTTATTTTTCGTGCGTGAAATACGTAAAGGCACGCCTTAATCTTTCTTCACTCATCTTTCACACCATATTATGCGTTTTGATACATGATTACATGAAAAACGTGATACACTTTTATTTTTGTTTTTATGGTATAAACATGATAAAACTAGAGTTTTTATCTTTTAAAACTCTTGCTTTTGATGCACAGAGGTCCTAAGGGGGTTGAGTTAGGATCCTAGATAGGTTGAGGGAAGGCTGGTGCGAAGGCTTGGGCGGAAATGTGAATATGGGGTGCATGATGTCTAATAGCGAGCGGGTTTAGGGATGTGCTTGCATGGGCTGTAGAGCTAGTCTAGGAAGGGTCTAAGGGGCTCGGTCAAGGTCCTAGGAGGGTTATCCATAGTCTGGTTGGGTCGACTAAGGTCTGGATATGATGGTTAAGGACTAGGCTTGAAGGAATTCATGGGTTGTTAAAGCTAGGGTGTAGAGTTTTTGTACATAAAATTTCAGTTGCTGTTTAGGCTTTTCTATGGGTTCTAAATGGCATGATTTGGGTTGCATAGGGTATGGTTAGGTGTTAATAATCTATGGTTCAAGTTTTGTAAGGTTCGGATAAGTTTTGAGTCGATTCTGGTTAAAATCGAGATGTACGTCTAAGTTTTAAAAACGAATTGGGAAATTAGTCGAGGATCTTAAGTTTACATCTAAGAAATATTTATGGGTGTATTTTAAGGTGTCATGTTAAGTTTAGATGGATTTGGGTCGTCGTTTTGGGTCTAAGGATAAATTGAGAAAGTTAGGGTTTCAAGGACAAAACGATCATTTTACAAATGAAAAATGTTAGACGTCCTGGCCATACCCTGAATGCTATAATGAATGTTAAAATTTTTATTTCAAATTTTTATGAATTTTATGATGAAACGTTAATGATAAAAGACATGTTGTATGCTTGGTTTAAAAGAAAAATGATTTATATGTGCATGAATTTTATAAGTGATGGAAATATGAATAGTTGAAGGAGGTAAATTGATTGTGACTAATACGATGATACGATTATATGAAGGTCAAGGCTCAGTTGATGGGTGAGAGTGTCGCTGATATCCCCGTCGTCCGGTACCGTAGTAATACGTAGATGGATCTAGACCTACAGCTATTACGAAAGTCACAATTGAGAATCTGAATTCAATAAATAAAAAAAAAGAAACATATACGTATATGATGAAAGGAAATATGGTATGATGAAAGGAAAAATGTTTAAGGTTATGTTCATGAAAAGCTATTTTATTAAAATTATTTTCAATGTTGCTTGTGAATGTATATGTATTATTTGCTATCATGATTAAAGTTTGTTGAGCCAATAGACTCCAAGGTGTGATCGATGCAGGTGAGCATGGTGTTGATATTGATGGAGGACTTGATGGTTGAACTAGCTGGACTGAAGGTGCACACAACCCGAGGACCGTCGCTAGTTTTCCGCAAATAAAAATTATGTTTAAGATTTAAGCTAATTTAAAAATTTTATGACTTGTGATGTTTTTGAGAGGTTTTTGAGAGGATGTTAGATTTAAGTTTATTTTTGAAATAATGCTAGCTTAGGGTTGTTTGACGTTTACGATTTTATGTTTTAAATGTGTTCTTTTGGATTTTCAAATAATAGTTGGTTGATTTATTTTTAAATGGTGCAAACAATTCATATTTTAAAAGTTTAGTGTTTCGGCCTAATGAATTAGAAAGAAGTATAGAATTGGAAAAAAAATTAGTATATTTTAAAGAAAAACGAATATTGGACGTTTCAATTTCAAATTATAACATAATATTTTACAGCAGTGAAATACAAAATATAATCTAACGTAAATGAAACTAAACAACGACAGTGGTCTTTCTTCACCATCCTCAAAACTTGGTCTTTTCCTCGTCCTTTAACTTTTCCTCATTCTTATCTAAGAGAAGATGAGTTAATGAGTGATATAGTTGTCACTTGGTAAGTGAGGGAATCATCTTAGCTTTTAAAATCATTTTTCAATGAAAATTTCAAATATAACACGATAGTAGATATATAGAAATATTTATTTTCATAAATAAAGGTATATCAAAATTATGCACTTAACAGATTATGAATTTAATGATGAAATGATTTCAATCTCCTGTACTTTAAACTCCTAAAGGGTGAGGCGGGAATCAGAAATCAGATATGATCAGAATATATATTCATACTATTTGTTCACAAACTTCAGTTCTTTAAATATACATATTTTCAAGAATCTTATAAATATACATGCTGGTCTATTTTAAAACAGATAATACTAGTTAAAACAAAAAGCTCACTTACCTGATTGTTCTTGAATAAAAGCGCGATAGAAAAGTTTTTTCTTGGCTTGAAAATAACTTGAAATTTTGTGTGCATTCGAACCAAGTTTGAACAGAACTTTGGCTTGATTATTTGACAGCATTTACTTAAAATTCTTGAAGAAATCGCAGCAGAATTTTGTTCCGTTGCAGCTGGTGGTACTCGAAAATTCTAAAGCTTTTGGAGAGGTTTTTGGTGTGTTTCTTGTCTAACCTTGAGTCTTTATTTATAGTCTTCATGTATTCAGCTGAAGATTCTCTGGTTATTATCATTTATCCCTTTTTAATGCCATTAAATCACACTTTTAATGGCCTATTTCAGGTCCAAGTTTATTCAGCTGAATATTCCCTTCCATTGCCTCTCATTTTCGATTATAAGGCTTGTAAATGGCATGTAATGGATGATAATTATGGCTGAAATGCTTGGTCAATATGGTACAAATTTTTTAATTAAATACCTGGACCATTGTTGATTTTTATATGACCATGATTGTTAGCTGAAAGTTCTGATCTTCGCATCTCGCCCTCCTTATTGTAAGTTTAGGCCTCGAACTTGAGGTGCCTTCTTTCGAAGAGGTAAGGATATAGTTCTTGCAATTTGTCTTCGAACTCCCAAGTAGGTTCTCTTTCGCTATGGTTGGAACATTGTACTTTGAAATATAGAATAATTAATCATCCATATTCTGTCATGACTCTAACGTGACTTTGGTAAACCTACTACAAAATCCATAGAAATGTGCTTCTATTTCTATTTTGGGATTTCTAAATGTTTAAGTAGTCCTCCACGTCTTTGGTTCTCAACTTTTATTTGCTGAAATACTTGGAATCTAGAGACAAACTTTGCTGTGTCTCTCTTCATTTTGTTCCACCAAAAAAATTTCTTTAATTATTTTTGCGTCTTGGTGCTTCAGAGATAAACTACAAAGTTTGATTTATATATTTCTATCATTACTTCTTATCGTAATCTTTCAATTTTTGGCATGCACTATCTATCTTGCATCCGAAGGATGCCGCAGTGATCGGTCTTGAATTTAAGAGCCTTTCCTTACTTGACTTGAGCTTTGAGTTTTTTCAAATCGATATCATGGTCCTGAATTATCTTTAACCTTTTGTGTGAACATGGTTCCACATATAATGATGTGCGGGTTATATTCCACATGTCCTTGTGACTTAGGGCATCATCTAACTTATTGGATTTCCCTGAGTGGTAACTATGTTCTGATCAAGTGATACACCTTCAGCGGATATTATGTGACCTGAAAATGTCACATTATCTAGCAAAAAAATTTACATTTCTTGAAATTGGCATAAATCTCTTTTTCCTTTAAGATCTAGAGGATCATCTGGAGGTGCTCTTCATGGTCTTCTTTTCTTGGAGAGTAGAAAAGAATGTCGTCAGTAAAGACTACCACAAACTTGTCAAGGATTTACTTGAATACATGATTCATGACATCCATGAAAGTTGCATGGGAATTCGTTAAACTAAAGGTATCAGTATTCATTCATAATGCCCATATTTCGTTTTGAAGGTAGATTTAGGAATATCGTATGCCTTAATCTTCAGTTGCTGATATACTGACTGTAATTCGAGATTTGAGAAAAACTTTAGCTTCTTTCAGTTGGTCAAAGGAATCAGTTCTTGGAAGAGGTACTTGTTCTTGATTGTGAACCTATTAAATTTTCTATAGTCTATACACAATCTCTTGCTTCTGTCTTTCTTCTTGATGAATAAGACTTGTGCTCCCATGATGATGTACTTGGTCGAATCTATTTCTTGTCTAGTAGCTCTTGAATTTGCTTCTTGAGTTCAATTGGAGTCATTCTATATGGTGCTTTTGAAATGGGAGATGGACCCTGCATCAGGCTAATCTCACTCAATTTCTCGGTCAGGAGGTGTGCTTGGTAAATCTTCGGGGAACATTCTTGAACTACTAGAATATCCTCTAGTTTGGGCTCAGATCCATCTTTAACCTCACTTATCATTGCAAGATAAACATCTTGCCGCTTTTCATGGCTCTTCATGTCTGGGTAGCGGAAAGGAGAGCCTTGTGTTCCTTGGTCTTGCCATGGAATAATAGTTCTTCTAGAATTTGAGACTTCAAGGCCACTGTCTTTTCATGACAATCTATGACAACTTGGTTCTTGGCTAACTTACCCCAAGAATAACGTCAAAATCCACCATCGTAATTTGACTCAAGTCGACGCTTAATATAAGTGTATTGATACTGATTTTATTGTATCTTGAAATTATCATGATTAATATCTTAAAACATTAAACTCATATAGAATCTTGAAACTTAAATCAATATATATATATATATATCCTGTTAGCATAAATCCCAAAAAATATAACTTATTCTTTATAAGATAAAATTCTATTCAATAAACTTAAATCAATATATATCTATATCCTGTTAGCATAAATCCCAAAAAATTTAACTTATTCGTTATAAGATAAAATTTTATTCAATATTGTAAGAAAGAAACTGATCCTCAAATAATTCTTCTTTTACTAACTCATGATTTCATCAAGACCATGAGCTTAGAGCGCCTGGCACAAGAAATTTCAAGTATTTTAGTGTAATACATGGGTCGAACAAGACTTTTTGTGAAATTTTTCAAAATGGAAAGTTCGGTGATTTTGGTATACATGTATAGCCTACATCGCAAGGTTTTCGTAACATTTTACGCAATCGAATTCCGAGTTTTCTACGCAAAATTATGGGTCCTACAAAATTTTCAAAATTTGGAGCAAAAATTAGGCTCTTAGGCGCCTAGTAGGTGGTGCTGAGACATCAGTGCTGGTACTACTGAGGTGCATGTTCATCATGTTTATGGCATTGTGGCGCATTTTAAAGCGGTGAGATGCATGTAGCTTGAATTTCTGGGGCTGAAGCGCCTAGTAGAAGGTGCTTAAGCACCCTGTCAGCACAATTTAAAACTAAATAAGCGCTAAGGCGAATGAAATTTTGTGTATTCATATGATGTTTGGACATAACTTTAACTTGATTCTTTAAATAGCTATGATTTATAGCTCAAAGTGTTAGGTCACTACAGGACTATATATGCATTTAGATGGTGGTAGCAGAGATGCTTATGTTAATATATATGTGTGGCAAAACATGCAAGGATAGAATTAGGAATGAAATGATTGTAAGCTATTTAGGTGTAGCCTTTATGGTAGATAAGATTAAGGAGAGACATCTAACATGGTCTAATCATGTGAAGAGTAGTAGTCCAAACACGGCTCCAATCCAATATATCTTAGATTGGCAGGCTAATGGAAGGAGTAGAAGGGGAGGATAGACTATTGAAAACTTGGATAAATGTGGTTAAAGAGGATATCTTAGATCTTGACTTAAGAGATTACAAGTGGGAAAATCGCATAGCTTGGAGAACTAATGTAGTTGACCCCAGAACTAGCGAGAATGTGCTATGAGGATGATGATAAAACGAAGGTGTTATACGCTCGAGGCTTGGGCGTGACACGATCGCGATGAAAGTTTAGTTTGAGAATCTAAATGAAATTCATCTAATTTTGGAAACTCTCGAGGGTGAATGTGGTAGGAGCTCATTATTTCATGACGATTTAAGATTAGTGCATTCTTCTTATCGTCAAAAAATCGGTTAATATTTGTTGATATACTCTTTAATTTGCTACTGTGTAAAATGATATTATTATCTCGTTGTATGTGTTTTAAAACTAGTAAGTGATGTGTCTCGGTTTAGACGGCCAACAACAAATTGAAGATAAATGATTGCTACACAACTTTTGTGGCGAGTAAGCGATGGCCTGAAACATTTCTGCCTTCAAAGATGCTTGGATTCCAGGCATCTTTTCGGGAAGAAGGTCAGTGACTGTTAATGGCTTGATGGAATTAAAAGTTTCAGATTTCATCAGAAATGATGGTTGTTGGAATGAAGACTCACTACAAAATTATTTTCCCTCCTTTGAGATTGACGAAATTCTGAATATATCAATTAACCCCATAGACGTAAATGACACAAGAATCAAGATAATATAATAAGTAGGACAAAAAAGGGTAAGAACTCAGTTATGTAGGGATATCAAGTAGCATATTTTCAGATAAATCCAACATGTTCTCCGGTGGTGCTTGGTATAACATGAAGAGTAGATTTCTTGTGAGACAGATCGACTCGATTCATAAATAGAGTAAAAAATAATATTTTAAACATAAAAAGTAATATTTTTTCATGAGTCAGGTCGTGTAACAGATCTGTCTCACAAAATTAACATCTGAGACGGTCTCATGTGAGTTTTTATGTAACATGAATAAGTTGTCCTTTCTCTATTCCATTTGAAATGTGCATCTTTCCCAATCTACTTTGTCTCACTTCCATGAGTTTTTTATTCCCACAAAATTAGAAATTCGAAAAAAAAAAAACCATCATCTTCCAATCTTACGAGTTCAACCGATCATATATGACAATATATTATCAATTCTGCTAAAAAATATTGAGTAGATCTCTTGTGAGACGGTCTCACGAATCTTTATCTGTAAGACGGGTCAATCCTACCGATATTTATAATAAAAAGTAATACTCTTAGCATAAAAAGTTATAGTTTTTCATGGATAACTCAAATAAGAGACTTGTATCACAAAATACGAACCGTGAAACCGTCTCATACAAGTTTTTGCCAAAAATATTATACCTATACCGTCGATTTGTAAAATAATTATGCAAAGTTACCACATGAGACTATGCGTAGTACTATCCTTTTCATTTTTGACTGATAGTATGATACGAGATAATAGTAAAACAAGAATATATTCTTTAAAATCTGACTGTAAAAAAAAATTAAAAAAAAATTTACCCATATATGCAATTATCAAAACTCGCCATATGTGTCCAAAACATAATTTAAATGTAAAGTTACAAGTTACCATGAAACAGACATGGCTAAAAAATTCAAATTGCACGATGTCCTACATTGTCCTAGAAGGGAATTGGCGCCAGACTCACTAGCTGGCATCTTCAATACTTTCAAGCAAAAGTGGTCACAATTTAAGTCATTTAGCAGTACCATTGTAGGGCAATTTTTCATCTCCATACGTTTATTTATTTTGTCTACTTATTGAGCAATAAACGAGCCCATACTAAATGTTCTTGTCTTAAATTATCTAAAGAAACAAACCCAATTTTCCTGTGTTTTATTTTTTGCCATTTGGTTTTATATAGGATCAATGCTTACCACATATCCATGACATCTCCAAATCATAATATCATCATCATTGGTTATATCGTATAAACTTAGCAGTTTTTGCGAACCCTTTCTTACTTGGATATATGATATATTTGAATTATATCGGAGGGTTGATTCGATCCTAACATTAAGAGACTGCGTATCTGCGACTTGTTTTTAACCAACTTTCTTTTCTTTTTTTATGTGGATCGATTCCGATATGAACCTCAT
Source organism: Primulina tabacum (assembly GCF_025594145.1). NCBI lineage: Eukaryota > Viridiplantae > Streptophyta > Magnoliopsida > Lamiales > Gesneriaceae > Primulina > Primulina tabacum. The sequence goes on along the minus strand of NC_134560.1, from coordinate 34,543,124 downwards.
ATACTTTGACAAACAAAGACGATTGGATCTTGCGTAGCTAGGGTAGAATTTTCCATATCGGAGATGACTTGAAAATCAACTTCATTTATTAATCTTCCTTGTTGCCAAGGAATGAAAGAAGTTCAGTCTCTTAAGGGTTCGAGAGGCAAATAATTTTTGATACATTTACGATGAATTTAGTGATCAGGCGTATTATGTTCAATACTAACTCTATTTTAGCACATAGTTTTATGCTAAAATGGTTTTTGTTTTAAACATATTAAAGTAGATTTATGAGTTAGAGATGGGAATTACTTTTAGAACTCTGATCCTAATTTATAACAATTATTTTATTCAATAAAAACATAATATTTTATGTTATTATCATATTTATTTGTAAATAATGTAATATTATTACTTATATATTTTATAAAAAAACAAATTTATTTCTACAAAAAATTTTGTAATAATAAATAAAAAGATAAATTATTTTAAAATATATATATATATATGTTAGAGTAGGTCTCTAGTGAGATGGTCTCACGAATTTTTATCTGTGAGACGGGTTAATCCTACCGATATTCATAATAAAAAGTAATACTCTTAGCATAAAAAGTAATACTTTTTCATGGATAACCTAAATAAAATATCTGTCTCACAAAATACGACTCGTGAGACCGTCTCACACAAGTTTTTGCCTATATGTTAATATTATCATTTATGGTCAGTTTATGTTACACGTAGTATGATTTTACACAAGAAAATCAACTGAACCTCGCAATATTTTTATTTGAATTCAAATCAGGTATAATATATGTAGTGTAACATAGACTGAGCCGATCATTGCAGAAAAGATGCAGTACATAGACAACTCTAATTAGTATTGACCTACTCAACATATATCATGTCCCTTGGCAAGATTCTTCCCTTCATTATGACCTTGGCCCCTACCTGGGTTTAATCAATCCAAATCAACAAACAATAATGTTATAGGCTATGGAGATTTTTATTCAAGTATAAATGTATAACTAGAGACATCGAGCTTTAGCTATAATAGTCTCATCTTGTTTCCTTCTTGTAATGATTCAGGTTCGAGTCCTCTTACCTCTTAGAATAGAATTTAAAAAAAAAAAAAAAATTGTATAACTAGAAGGGTAGGTAGGGATGTGGCCAAAACTTTGAATTTGGATTAATTAAAACTTAAATAAAATTTTATAATTGAAAAAATATAATAGTTTTATTATTTAAAAAATTGTAATGCAAAATTAAAAAAAATTATAGAAAAATCACGTTATTTTAGATTTTGGGCCGGACCCACTATTGTCCACTCCTAGGTCAGCCAATTAATTATCCTGTATTTAAAATTATAAGTTATTTTGAATTTGAGTACATTTGGAGCAAAAAGACTTTGAGCTTGAACTTTGCACTTGCTTTGCGATTGGAAAATCATTTGATTTGAATATACATATAGATTATTAACACATATTTGAGCTTGTGACAAAACCATTAAACATAAGGATAATAGTCAAAATCATTGTGTGCATTTGTCTATTTTTTATTGATATGAGTGGTCGAAATTTGGTATTCGTCCTTTAAATTTGTTTTTGGCAATTTTCCCGTCTGAGTCTTGATATCAATAATATTCAGTGTCATATCGGTAATATCCAGTGTCATGTTATTGATTTTCGATGACATGTCAATACATCGGTTAAATAAGACTGATAGTCTCACCCCCAAAAAATACTTACAAGATGGAGATAAAAAATTTACTACAAATTAATTATAGTCAAATATGTTATCCAGTTTTGCATGTTTAGGGTTTTTTGATCCTTTAAATAGTCAAAATTGGGTATTAGTCCTAGAATTTTGTTTGTTTATTTATTTAATTTTTTCTTTTAGTACTTTTACGTTGAAATACTGAAATAATATTGGAAATTGTTGACGTGATAATCAAATTGCTGATACATCCGAAGCCATATCAATATTTTGGCAAATTATGATCAAAAGAAAAATTTGCAATACCTAAGCCAAAAAGGTGACCGCTTTGAAAATATCTCATAAATATCATCTGGTCGTGTTAGAAAGTTAGTAGAGTTGCCCTGTAAATTTAAATATTTATTTCATTCTACTGCAGACGTACTTCATCTAATAATTCGGTATTAATTGCTCCAAATAATGTATGCTAATTATCATCTGGATTTGCACAAAGTACACAATTTAACAACGTAATTAATTTTTTTTTTTTTTTGAGATATATTTGAGGAGTCACCCGATTTAAAAATAACTAATTGCTCGAAATTCTTCTGCGCAAGCTTATTCCATGCATATATTTTCCTTCATTATTTCTTTGAGCTTAGCTGAGAGTTCTTGGATTGTTCTCTGATACCCTCATAAGAGCCCGGGTCATAACAAATGGATTCCCAAATCAGGGTCATTATGCATGATTGATTCTTCTGAAGCCGGATAAATGCAAGCTCAAGCTCAACTCTCCGGGCAACCAGAAGCCCGGACTCTCATATAAGCTCCTGGGAGGCATTCTACTTGGGCTACCTCGATAACAGTGACGCACTCCAGTGCTATCTTATCTGTCAGAACTACAGGGGTTTGGCGTGTCAGAAAAGCTATCAGAGGTAGGGTGGCTTGACAGGAAGTCAACATCAAAGGCTATGAGTTGCAGGTGTACGTGCAAATCGAGGTAATCCTTGATTTTCCTTCCTATAAATAGCAGGTATGCATCTCATTTAAAGGATTCTGAATCTTTGAACTCTCAAACACACATATATTCTCACATATATTGCTTGTGTTCTTCCATCTTAATCTGCTGACTTAAGCATCGGAATGGCCACGCCGGACACCCCTCCGACGCCCATTCACGAGTTTTTTTCTTATTTGTAGGTCACGATCGAAGCCATCTACTTTGCTCATTTTCCTGAACAACATTATTGATTCGATTCGGTAGAGCACCTGATCCTGCTCATCCATTTCACTAGGATCGCATCATTCTCGATCTTCTTTCATATTTAAATGCTTCCGTTGACAGGTAGTCTGCTATTCACAGTATATGTGTCACTTTAACCATCCATTCCTCGGCCATAATTTCTTTACATCTGGTAATCAGGTTGAATACTGCGGAGCATGTGCCTTCTTCACTAAGAAGTCATTTCATCAGTTTCTCTTGGTCACTTTCTTGTAGCCTAATTCCCAAGTTATGTCCAGTCCTTTTTATATGGTATTTTGTGAGATGAATCACAAACCCGGTCCGATCCATGAAAATGTTATTAGTATTATTTTTCACTTTAAGTATAGTTCGGAGTAACATGTCTCACAAAACACAAAAACTCTTATGAGACCGTGTCACCGGTTATTTTTGTGTTACGGATCTCAAAACCTACCCGGTTCATTAAAAGTAATATTTTTTTATGCTAACAATATTAATTTTTTTTTGTAAATATTGACCGATCAACTCGTCTCACGAATATAAATTTAAGATACCGTGTTACGGGAGACTTATTCCTCACGGAAATAAAATAGTAAGATCGTCTCAAAAAATACTTATTCAATCATTACAATCTCAAGTATTGATTATTATTAAATTACTTTTACAGCTTTTAGAAAAAGGTTAAAATCAAGTTAAAAACCCCCCCCCAAAAAAAATCAAGTTCAAAAAAGAGAGGTTAAAATCAGAAATCAAGAAGACTAATATTGTTTCAGATATTCAGCTTAGATTGCATTAAAATATTGAAAAAAATAAAACTTACTAATTCGATTTTTACTTGGAAAAATACAATTAAAGGAATTCTTTTTTTTTTAGTTCGATTACGTTTATAAAAGGTTCATCCAATATGCCATTTAAATCGAACCCACAAAATATAGTTTAATCATGATATGTCTTCGGCTTTATCAAATTTGCAAATAATCAAACCTGGATTATTCAAAAACTAATCGTTGTCAAATATATATATATTATTTTATTTTATTTTATTTTATTAAAAAAAACTATGTTGGAACATTTCATGTTCGCAAATTGATTTTGATATTAACAAAACTTGTTATTTTGTTACTGATGAACTTACTTAAGTGTGCAGTTAGCTGAATGTAACTGAAGCTATCGAAGAATGCAAACTGAAAGTATCAACTGATTAATCGAACTGAACCAGTTCGACTGATAAATCGTAAACAAGTTCAACTGATTGTCCAGCTGATAGGTGGTTCAGTAGAAGACCTTCAGAAGCTGGTCAGCTGATGAAGAGTTCAACTGATGAAGAAACCCAGCTGACCAGTTCAACTGAAAGAGTGAAATCAGTTCAACTGACGAGTCAACTGATTTCACCAGCCCAACTGAAGATCAGTTCAGATGACCAGTTCAGAGCATCAGTTGGAACCAATCAGTTGCAGAACACGACAAGCTTGTTCAATGGAATCCAGCTATGCACAAAGGTACAAAAGCAATTGTCCAGTCAAATGACAATAATAGATGTTACATTAGTGTTTGAAGCCAAAAGGTTCCAGAATGGTTGATGAAAAGTACATGAAAAATATCAAGGAACGGATTCAAAATGCAACATATACAATAATTGAGTCTCACTGTAGGATCAAATTTTGTGCCTATAAATAGAAAATGAAGATCAGTGAAGACTATAGAACAATAAGAGTGTGTGAAGAAGAAGGGCACGCTAAAAGCCTTATCAGCTTACAAGAAGTAAACAGCCCAGTTGTGAGGGAACACTTCAACGTGTTAAAAGCTTAGAATCTCTTTTCCCTCAGTGTGTGAGAACACCTTCCTGGTGTATTCATTGTTCAGTTCTCACACACTATCACTCACATATATCAGAGAGTAGAGTCAATTGAATAGCTGAGTGAGTCTTGCACAAAGACATAAAACTTGTGTATGTAGTCTTTGACACACAGACGTTAAACAAGTGTTGCCTGTAAGGTGTTGCCTTCACTCTAGAATAGGAGTTCAGTTAGGCAGTAGAGTAAGTCATAAGTTGAGTGGATTTATACAAGGTGTTGTATAAATCAAAATCTTCTAGTGTTTCCTACCCGAGGAGGTAGAAGGATGACGTATGAGCAGTTCAAGTCTTCGAACATCCATAAACATATCTTGTGTTATTAGATGTTTAACTATTGTTTTCAAACTGATTTGATCAGTTCGAGCTGTTATCAGTTCAGTTCTCACCATAACTGAACTGATATATACAAGAATTGTTCTCCCTTATATCAGTTAATCAGTTTACACAAATTAAAAGCTTTAAACTGATTAGCTTTCTTAACGAATGATTATTTCGAGTATTTTTCGCTTGGTTTATAACAAAACTCGATTTAATTCATCGGTGTTTACATTCTTAGAACACGAGCTATTGCATCTCATTGAGAATATTGTGTTTGAAGCACCTTCAAAGGTGCCTGAACCGATCCATCAAACTACTTAGGATTCCCACGATTCCTATCTTGATTTCCGATCAGACATGATTTGTGGTGCATGTGTATGAGTACATAGATGTATTTTGTTTGGGCCAATCAAAAGTGAAAATTCAAAATGAATAGGTCCATATAATATTCGAAAGTAGTTTTAAAATTGTGAATAAAAAATTACTATAGTTGTAGATTGAAGATGGTCGAGTAAATCGGACAAGCAAGGTGGGCGATTTACTCGATCCAAGTAGCTGTTTCTTCTCTGAAATGTTGGAGGTCGGGAAACTGGTACTCGGGCTGAGTGATCAACTCATTTTAAGAGCAAAGAACATTAGTGAGGTGTCAAAAGGTTTCCCTGATCTTTCTTTACTGATGGACCGACCTCGATATGATCTGGTCGGGAATGAACACTCTTCAATTGCTTGCATTCACTAGTATTGTGATAGCACTCCCGTTGGTACGTGCATAATTTCAGGGTTTCTCATAAGTCCTAGGAGGACTGCGAGTGCTGTGGGACAACCTTCACCTCGTCATAGATATACACTGCTCGATCATTCGGGACCTTCAAGGCATGTACTGAGAACACAGCTAAATTGGGTTTTTTTTTTGCGTCTGATCCTCTGTCTTTCCTGGCCGGTTCCCCCTCTCTCTCTTTAGAGGCTCTTTATTATGTCTCTGGGCTTCCTCCATCTTGCTATAATTTTCTGCTTGATACAGTGGATCTTCAAAACTTCGGGGTAACTTCTTCACCAGAGACCGGAAGAAATCTCCTTCCCGAAATAGCTGGTTGAAAGTTGTGGTCTTTGTTTCTGGAGCACATGATAGTACCTCTAGGGATGCTTAGTTGAACTTAAGGATGTACACTCGCAATGGCTCATACCCACTCTGTTTTATTTCAAACAGGCTAATGTTAAGGGCTTTGGAACATTCCTAGGAGCTTTCTTCTTTTTTTGTTTCGTCCCGAGGATGAGATTCATCCTCGGACCCTTCTTCTCGGGGTATGCGGCTGTTGCTGTGGGGTAAATTATATGCGATGGCTTTTTGGACAGCCATTGCTATCCATGAGTCAGCTGCTTTGGATCGATTGCGAAATTTTTCTGAAGGGCGGATTTCCTTGGGAGACCTCTAAGTCTGTGGTCTCTCTTCTGGAGTCATCCCTTCGAACGGATTTTCGAGTAGAAACCATTTTTACGTTTATAGATCTGATTTCCCACACACGATGCCAATGGTGATGGCAAGATAAATCGAACGATCTGGTGGGCGATTTACACGGGCCGAGCAGGTGTTTCTTCTCAAGAATGCTGGAGGCCGGGCAACTGGTACCCGAGCTAAATGATCTTCTCACATTAAGAGCAAAGAACGTTAGTGGAATGTCGTAAGGTTTTTCGAGTTAGCCATTCCGGCACTCAAGTCAGTCAAGTGTTTACGCAAAGGAAAGTGTAATATAAAGAGTACATGTTGAGTGCTCGTCGAAAATGTTAAGTGAATTGAATATTTTACGATCAAGTAAACCTGAGTATTTAGATGAGAAAAAATAATGATGGTCTTATTTTCAGTGTCCGGCTATTCCTCATGATCAAGTGGCTGCCTATGAAATATCCTCTTGACACTGTCACTATTGACAACTCCTACTGTTCTCAATCTTGTCATATCATCCCTACGTGTGCTAAATGACATGCCAATTATTTCGGAGTATGGTCCTCGATACATGTGTGCCCAGGATTGAATTTTTTTTCTGAAATGCTTGAGCAATGATCTCGATGAGAGGACACAGACATGGTCTTCAATTCACTAAGTCTCATTATAATACTCAGGCTAAGATGAGAGATCGGGCTTATTTGTGGTCAGCTTCCCTAGTTGTTGCAAACCTATGGATGACCTATAAACGAATACTTCATTTTTTCAAGTTGATTCTTACCCCAACTTTCCTTATCGTCCTTATCCTCTTGCTTGAATCCTAGGATGACCCGGGCTCTTCCGGGGTATCACCATAGATGTCTAATACATATAATTATGATGATATATTTTATCATTTTGAGGTAACTTTTTTTAGATTGATCGACTTTATTTATCTTATTATATCTATTTTTAACATTCACTTGAAACATGTGTTACATTTCAATCCAATTTTATGTTTGTGAGTTGTTTTTGTTAATTTTTTAGAAATATATATATATATATATATAGAGGATCGGTTAATACACACTCGGACTTCTTGAAATCTTTTTACGGATGAATCTGTCTTTTATATGACTAATTCTGAAATCTTGTACGTCGATATAAATCAGTTAATTGATAATAGTGTGGAAATAGACTGAAATATAGATTGAATACTCAGTGTAGAATATTGTGAAATCTGAATAAGTAATCAACTAGAATATACAAATTTTATAGATGTTCGGAGTCTTCAAATGCTTCTATGTCACCCCTTCTATCTCAAGGATATGTTTTTAACTAAAAGGCTTTGATGTATTACAACATATTGTAAGTCAAACTGAAACTCAGTTTTTCAAATTCCTTACAACAGAAAACCGGTTCTCTCTTGACAAGTAGCCTGACTGTTTCGAATTAATACAATGAAAATATGAGCGTATGTATGCGATTTTTATATTTAGAAAATGCTTGAAGAGAGTATCGCAACTGATCGATGATCGTCAATAGTGTGTTCAGTATGTTCACCAATCTTCTTCAACTGAGTTGATCAGCTATATATAGCATTTGATCCCCACAGTCGTATTGAATGCATTTAATGACAAATATCCGTTGAATCATCGTTTATTTCAAGATGTTTACTTTATCTGACAGTGGTACGAAATATCAGACTGTTCTGTTATGTTATATCTGTTCTGATTTTGTACGAACTGTCAGTCTGTTGGCTGATACTTCAACTGATGTCGTGGCTTACTAATCAGGAGTCAACTGATCAGCGGATCAGTGCAGCTGGACATTTTCAGTTCAGACTGATGTCCTTTCAGTTTGGATACTTCAGTTGACGAAGATTCTTCCGGTTCAGTTAGTCGAAGTTTTCAGTTCTAAAAATCGATTTGTTAACTGAACTTTATGTCATCGGTTTGGTTCTTCAGTTCTCTTGCGAATAATTGAAACACTATTATTTAGACAATTAAAACTAAAATGTTTGCTTGAGTTGAACTTTAAAAGTGTTAAAAAAATTATAATTTTAGTCATGTAATTTAATGTATTTTAGGTTTTGGTCTTGTAATTTGTCAAAATTTAGTTTTCACACATTAACTTGGTTTTTCTTCCCTTTGTTTTTGCTCAAAAACAACTAAAATGATTGAATATGTTTTATTTGACATCAATTCTGTTCTACGTGGCAGATGTAGAGAATATAAAACTCATATTACTCAAATTAAAAATAATCTGATAAAAAATACAAAGAAAAATAAAAACGCGGCTCCAATAATTTAAAATGGGAGGAAAAAGTTTGTCGTTACTCTTTTTTTTGTTCATGTATATTTTATTATGTGTAATATAAGTTTTATTATTGTTGCATGAGCCATGTATGAGAATATCGGAGTCAAATAAGCAATATCTGGTGGATTTTGTGGTTTCGGACAAAAAAAACCAAAAAAAAAAATCTAAATTACTGGATTAAAACCAAACTTTGTCAATTTATATTACTAAAACTCAAACAAACTAACTTACAAGACTAAAATTGTAATTTTTTCAAAAGATAACACAATTTAAACAAACAATAATCAAATAATATGATTAAAATACACCAAATAATTAGGTAAATCTTATAAGTCTTGCCATTTTGGCTGCACAAATATTAGTTAAGACTAAACTATTCAAATATCCAACTTTGGCTTAAGTTCTATGAGTAATACTATTTCTTGAACAAAATTATCTTTAGGAAGATTTTGCTCATTGGTGTTTAGTTGTATTCCATTATGTACAAAATAGCGTCTGAAACGACAAGCCAATTCTTCTGTTGGAATACAATGGAAACTAACCACCGTTCATGACCTCATCTTCCTTCCATTCCTCTCTTTTCGTGATTCCTCTGTTACCTGTATTTAATATAGGATAGCGTCGGCATATTTTCTTGGCCTTTTCCCAGCCCAAAATTTCATGTTCAGAAAGTGCACAGCCTCGAGTTGAAAAGTTCGAATCTTTGGTAGTGCGAGTCTGCTTTCAGTTATAGTGTTTATGGATATGAAATTGAGGGTCTTTTGTTTGTGTGTTTACTTGTTCTTGGTACTGTTATGGGGAACTGCTGCTGGTTTGGGTTTGACTCGCCGTAATCTTGAAGTTATGAAGCATCTGAATCGTTTGAACAAACCCTCTCTCAAGTCCATCGAGGTTTTATATTTGTTGGATTTTCTTGTGGTGTGTGTATTGTTGTGTGAAAGTTTGATTGTTTTTTAATTTGATTATTATTTTTAATTTTTGAAAAATCTAGAGCCCAGATGGTGATATTATAGATTGTGTTCTTATTTCTCAACAACCAGCTTTTGATCATCCTTTTCTCAAGAATCACACAATTCAGGTGAGTTTTTTTTATCTTTTCTGCTTTTAGGAGACCAATCTTTTTCATTATTTATTGTTTGTATTTGAATTTCTTAATGGTGGGTTTGATTTATTTTTTGGTAGATGAGGCCTAATTATGGTCCTGAAGGGATATTTAGTGAGACCAAAAAAGTGGGGAGTTCAGAGGAAATTATTCAGATGTGGCATATGAATGGGAGGTGTCCAGAGGGAACTATTCCTATAAGGAGAAATAGGGAAGAAGATGTTCTTAGAGCAAGTTCTGTTAAAACATATGGCAAGAAAAAGCACAGAAGTATACCCAGACCAAGGCCAGCTGCTCCAGAACCTGACCTTATAAAACAAAATGGGCATCAGGTATGCCAAACAAATTTACTATTCTTTTCTAATATGAAATGGGAAACGTGGACTGATTCAATTTTCTGGAAAGTTTCAATTCTATCCATGGTGTAAGGTGTAAAGCGACAAAAAGGCAGAAGCGAAAGGAGACCCTTTTCTTATCTTCGACAGTGCTAAAGTTTTGTGAATTTGCTTGAAAATGTTTAGAATGTTTATTATGCTAGTTTGATAACTGTTCTTGTTCATTTGGTGGGATTTTGTTTTTTTGGAGTTCTTCAGCATGCCATAGCCTATGTTGAGGGAGACCAGTATTATGGAGCAAAGGCAACAATCAATGTATGGGATCCTAGCATTCAACAGCCAAATGAATTTAGCTTATCCCAGTTGTGGATTCTTGGAGGTTCTTTTGCCTCAGATCTTAATAGCATCGAGGCTGGTTGGCAGGTAAATATTTATTGTAATCTCAATGGGTTTTTAAAACAAACATTTCATCTCCTTTTGTAATATATTTTTACCATAAAAACAGGTTAGCCCAGATTTATACGGTGACAACAATACAAGACTTTTTACCTATTGGACTGTAAGTTTTCAAATTTCTTTTCTCAAGAAATTGATGTTTTTGTCCCTTTATTCTGATTTACAGCTAGCAGGTGGGAAAGAATCTAGATTTATTGCATGGTTTTTTGTAACTTTGAATAATTAAATGGCAGAGTGATGCATACCAAGCCACGGGCTGCTACAACTTGCTATGCTCTGGCTTTATTCAAATTAACAATGAAATTGCAATGGGGGCCAGCATCTATCCAATATCTAGTTATCTCAATAATCAATATGACATCAGTATACTTGTCTGGAAGGTAATTTTCCTCCAAAAAGCATCGTCTCTTCTCAACTTTACGTGATGAACAATCTTAAAAATGTGATGTGTCTGCTTTTGAGTGATTAGGTGTATAAAGACAAATGAGTTTCATTGATTCTAGTTTCTTGAAAACATTGTTATATGGAATCTCCGACATTAGTATCTAGGTAACATGGTTCTCTACTTTTTTGTCGTGTTCTTCGTTTCAGTATTATATAACATTCATTTCATCTTATTCTTTGCCGGTGCACTTTTTACATTGAGCATGCATAACTAAAACAACAGTCTGGTGCACTTTTTACATTGAGCATGCATAACTAAAACAACAGTGTGCGAAGAACCGAGTTGCTAACCTTTTTGCAATCTGTTATTTCTTTTGCTTAGAGTTGAGTGAGCTAAATGTTTTTCAATAGGCATGTCTATAAGTAAGTCACCAGGTTTGGGTCATTTATAACAAACGTACAACGAGAACATTGTACTGTAAGTTGGACATTCACACTTCGCAAATAATGTTTAAAATCACTCATTTACTTGCTGAAAGTGCACGTCATCTCAAGTTTGTTACTTGAAGTAGACGGCTGATTGAATCTTCAACGTTGTCATGTGATGCACATTGTGATAGATGAAAAACTGCATTCTTGAAATGAAGTCAATTTCGTCATCACTTCCTCAAATTGTTGCTTTCATTCTCAAATGGTATATTAAATAGCATATTTGCGTATGCCTGTAACAGAACTGAGCTGCTCAGTCAAAGCTCGAGTACTATCTTGAGCCTAGTTCGAGTTTGATAAATCTTTTAATTTATATTATTTGAAAATATTGATTAACTCACAGTTTTACCCTTGATTTTACTATCATTCTAGCTATATTGAATAAGTGATGTATTTAAATATTGACCTTGCTGTATGAAGTTATTGCTTGCCATTAGCATGAATAACGAAACGATTTTGTTGATTTACATCCCTAAGTCTTAACATCGTTAAGGTAAAATCTTGGTAGGATCCCAAAGAAGGGAACTGGTGGATGCAATTCGGAAATGACTATGTACTAGGATACTGGCCTGCCTTCTTGTTTTCTTACTTATCAGACAGTGCTTCGATGATCGAATGGGGAGGTGAAGTAGTGAACTCTGCTTCCGATGGACTGCACACGACTACACAAATGGGTAGCGGTCATTTTCCTGAAGAGGGATTCGGGAAATCCAGTTATTTCAGAAACATTCAGATTGTTGACGAATCGAACAATTTGAGGACTCCTAAAGATGTTGGCATTTTCACCGAACAGTCCAGTTGCTATGATATTCAACTCGGCAAGAATGGTGAATGGGGCAACTATTTTTACTATGGAGGGCCTGGGAGGAACACGAATTGCCCGTGATTGAGTCGTCGGGGAAATGTTCGTTGTTATTGATTTGTACGTGAAATTTATGGTAGAAACTAGGCTTGATGTTGGTTTTGTTATTGTATAATTCTTGTTTTAGGCTTTGCACCTTCTCTTCCCCTGCCATGTTAAAGAAAAAAGAGTTTCTTTTTCAGGCAGATTGGTGTAGTGTAATTAAAGTTACGAATTCTTGAATTCGAGTGTTAGAAAGTTTTGTCTGTAGAAAAGATTGGAAAGTGAATTGTGGTGGTGAAATTTCTTGAAATATAAGAAATTATCGAGCAGCTATTTTCTTATATTTTTTTCTCAATATCATCTTATTTTAATTTTTTTTTAGCACATTATTTTTAAAATTTTGCTATAACTTTTGTAATTTTTAATACTTTGAACAAAATTAAAACATTTTACTACTTTTATCTCAGCCAAATATTATTTTTTATGCTAAAAGTATTATTTTTATTGTAAATATCGATAGGATTGCCGTCTCACAGATAAAGATTCGTGAGATTATCTTACAAGAATATGCTTTGTCATTTTTGTGCAGTATTTAAATCAATAAAAGTAGAGTACATGAATAAACTTTTAAATAATCAATAACTATTCTCGTAACCAAGCACTCAATTCTTTAACCAATAAAATCACTTCAACCAAGTGTCATTGCTTATTCAAGATCTTTGTCTTTGGATAATAATTAGAAAAATTTAAAGTGTATTTTAAATATTTTTCCAAATTTAAATCTATTTTTTTAACGATATTCCTTTTATAAGCTAAAAGATTGTACAAGCACATAATACATGCAGATTATTTTTTTAACGATATTCCTTTTATAAGCTAAAAGATTGTACAAGCACATAATACATGCAGATTTGAAACAGTCCAAAACAATGATTACAAACTATAAAATAATGTTAAAATATTATATATGGTTGTGAAAAATTTAATTGTGCAATAAATTGTGTGTGCAGAAAATTTTACTTTAGCATCTAATTGTTATAAATATGTTAATTAAACATAAGTTTTTTTAAAAAAAACAAAACAAAAAAGGAACTATAAATTAATATGCTGCCATTAAATTTTCCAGATTTAAAAATATATAAAGAGTACTATTGGTACACACAATGGCAATTGGCATAATTAAAATCTACTAATAATTCTATATTAAATTTGTATTACAAATTATGTAATTGCATTAACTATTTACACTAATTAATTATTTTTATCAACTATTTTATTAGTTAAATATTTTTAAAATTATCATAAAAATAATTTTCATATAAATGATACAATTATAAATTATATTAGATGATTATATTATTTATTTATCAAATTAAAATGTTTAGAGTAATTTAAAAATAAATAAATAAATTGAAGACCCTGCTAAAAAAATTTGTTGAAATGGAGGAGGGGCCACTATTTACCAAAAAAACAGTGTAACGTTCGAAAAATCAACATACGTAAATCACATGCATGCAAATTATTTTAATTGCTTAATTGTTTTAATTAATTGATTTTAAATTCTAGCATGATGTTTAATATATGATTAAATGTATGATTGCATGATTAAATGATTATATGACATGATTGCATGAAATTTATGAATTTTACCCGAATATTCGATAATAGGCAGGGAAATGAGACCAGGGATGACCAAGACAAGAATATTTATTTTTCATTAAATATGTGTAAGGCTTCCTAATATGATTAAAAATGATTTAATTTTTCTAAAAATGTTGAAGTTCGAATTATTTTACGAGTCGAGCTCGATTTTTTCCCGAGAAGCCGATTTTGGGCAAACAAGAAGTTTAAAAAATCAAAAATATTATTTTTGGGAAACTAATTTTATAAACTTTTATGTTTTAATTAAATAAGTGTTATTGGACCCAATTTAATTATTTAAAGTAGGTCCAATTGTCCTTAAGCTTGCAAGCCCAAAACAAAAGCCTGTTAGCTTGTTAATTAAATTATAAATATGCTACCTAGGTATTTTAAACCCCATAATTCATAACCTAGCAGCCGAAATACACCTCAAGCACACACACAATTTTCGAAAGTTGGGGAAGAAGAAAAGCTTGTGTTCTTCGTCGTCCGGTCGTCCAACGTCGCACCCTCGCCAACGATCGTCTATTCGAGAGTTATAAACGCAAAGGCATATTCTCTAAACTTTTTAAAAACATCATACAAATCATAATATGTGTGTTCAATCGATTATGTATGAAAAAAATATTGGTGTTCGATTATTTTATGGTATGATACGGATTTTCAACGTTTTTACGGTTTTACGCTCGTTGATGAAACGTTATGATTCCCGAGGGTTAAGCTGCCAATATATGAATGAAATATGGTTAAAACATGACAATTTTTAAATAAAACAAATGCTGGAACCGAAGGGGAAACATATAGAAAGGAATTGTGGGTTGTTTGGATTGTACAAAATTCAAGGGACTCGTCTAGGGTGTATGGGGTCATGGGGCTTGACCAGGTCTCGAGGAAGGCCCTTAATGGTCATGGTTAGGTCCTAGGAAGAGTCCTAGGAGGGCTAGGGCTAGGGCTCGAGCCTTAGGCTGGGGAAGAGTCCACGTGAAGAGGGACCCTCCCCCACGTATGGGCAGTGCAGCAGCGGCCAAGGGGGCTCGCTGTTGGGGCTGGGTGGCTCAGGGTAGTTCTGTCAGGGTCCAAGGGAGGAGGTCAAGGGCCGGGCCATGGGTTGGTGCAGGGTGGCTTGACGTGGCTCGAGCAAACCGTGAGAGAGCACAAGGTGAACGCGCGGCTGCTGTTTGCTTCAGGTGGCTTGCGGCGCTGGGTCAGGGTCTGGGCTGGGCTTGGTTAGGTCTGGACGTGGTCCAGGGTCAGTGAGGGTCCAAGGTGATCGCTGGTTAAGTGGCTAGAAGAGTCCTAGTTCGATCAAGAGTCCTAAGTGAAGAAGGAAGCTTGCACGCAGGTTTTGTGGCTCGGTTGCTGGGCTTGGGCACGAACTAGGGTCAGGTTCTAAGGTTCAAGGCTGGTCAAGAGGGTGCCAAGGTGGGTTGGCACGGGTTTGGCTTGAGGTGGCTCGACCATGGCTCGAGTAATTTGGGAGATGGCTCGGGTTGTTCGGTTAAGGGTCATATTTCAAATTTTAAAAATTAAAATTGAAACCATGGGTCCACGGGTGTGGTTCATGGCTCACAAGAGTATTATAGGTGATAAAAAGGTTATGTTTAAAATTTGAGATCAAAATAATGAGTTTTAATTTATCCGAGATTTAATCGCCTCTCGAATAATTAATTATGGAATTAAGTGAAACACATAGATTTAAGCAAAATAAAATTATATTTAAGCTTAAATAATTATTTGGGATAAGCTCGTGTCATTAAAAGTACGAAAAATATAAAATCGAGAATTTTTACGTCTAGGGTCAAAACGGTAATTTTACACGTGAAAATACGTAAAAAGCTTGGCAATGTCCCAAGTATCATAATGCATGTTAGATGATATTTTATGATTTAAAATGATGATTTTGATGAAAATATCATATTTTATGATTTATGGATATTTTATTATTTATGGTAAAAGCTGTGCAATTTTCATTGTCTAAAATGCTATTTTGGAAAGTTATGATGATCTATGCTTTTAAAAGAAAAAAAAAATATTTAGAGAGATGTAAATTGACTGTGACAAATTATATATGATTTTGTAGAGATGACGTGAGGGCTAAAGCCCTAGAGGGAGCCCATATTCGGGCCAAGTCCTCAGAGGGACCCCGTTTACGGGCCAAGGCCCCAGAGGGATCCCCGTCTATAAGAAAAGGCCCCAGAGGACCTCGACGATCGTATTTCCATGGTGGAGCCTAGTGCTCTCCCCCATGGATCATGTGGAGCTAAGACTGCAGTCGACCGAATGATAAAAGTTAGTTACTTTCAAGGATCAAACTTTACCCGAAATGATATATGATTGAAAACTTTAAGATTAAAATGATTTATGATATATGATTTATGTTTAAAAGTTTGTTAAATGATTTATTTATGTTTAAATGATTTTAAATGGTTTATTATTGTTCAAAAGTTATTTTAAATAAAAGTATGATTTTTAAATGCATGTGATTGTATATGTATTATTTGCTACTCATGTTTAGAATGTGCTGGGTCATTAGATTCACTAGGTTTGTATGATGCAGGATTTGATGATATTAAGGGAAGCGCTGACGATTGAGTGGATCGAGTGATGCGGTACACTCCCGAGAGACCTTTATGTTTCCGCACTTGCTTGATAGATAAAATTTAAAAGATTTATGTTAATGATTTTATTAGAGATATTTTTATGCTTTATTTTATTGTTAGTTGATCTTTGTGAAGGTCGATATATGATTTTGGTTAATCGATTATTTAAGGATATTTTGATAGACTTAAGGTTTAAATGTTAAATTATTATGATTTATGAAAATGTTAAGTTATTTTAAATAGTATTTTCGAGTTTATGATTTTTTTAAAAAAATCGAGGTCGTTTCAGTTGGCATCAGAGCCAGGTTTTCTCCAAAGGGTCTGTAATGTCACTCCGAGAAGCTCAAGAAGTCAAGCATCAAGTATGTGAGTTTTTACTGCTTTATAATTTATATGCTAAAATTCTTTTAAATGCTTATATGATGCATTATATAAATGTTTGTTGCATGTTGCGTGAAATTTTTTAAATGCATGTTGGTTACGTGGTTGGACAACGTGTACAGAGATACCTCCTAGAAGGATTTTGCGTAGGACTGATGAGGTTAAACATGAGGAGGATATTCCACAGCCTCCACCTGTTTAGGATACTAGTGCTCGTATACTAGCCGATATGGCACGTTTATTATAGCAACACGTAGGGAATGGAGCAAGGGTTACACCAGAGGCTGCTTATGAGCGATTAAGGAGGCTGCTTATGAGCAATTTAGGAGGATGGACCCCGAGGATTTTCATGGCACTACTGATCCATTCGTTGTTGAGGGATGGATTAGATCTTTAGAGGTGATTTTTCACTACATGGAGATGATGGACGCTGACCGAGTTCGATGTACCATCTATCTGCTTAAGGGCGACGCTTCCTTATGGTGGGAGGGGGAGAGCGAGGAGTGAATATGGCGACTTTGACTTTGGAGGACTTCAAGAGGGTGTTCTACGATAAATACTTTACTGCTGATGTTCATTCTTGGCTGAAGAGAGAGTTTATGAGTCTCCGTCAGGGGGATTGGTCTGTTGCCGAGTTTCTGCGTAAGATTGATAGGGGCTGTCACTTTGTGCCCTTGATTGCCAATGATGCTGCTGAAAAATTACGACATTTTCTAGATGGTTTGAGGCCGACTATCCGACGTGATGTTATGCTTGGCGATCCTACTGATTATACTACTGCCGTTGCCAAAGCTTTTAGAGCCGAGCAGTCACTTAAGATATTGATTCGGAGCTACAGCGAAAGAAGAACTGTGCTCAGCAAGCTAGTCAGAGTAATAAGAAGCCTTATGTGGATCACCTAAGCAACCAGAACCACCAAAACCACAAGGACAACCACCAAGAGGGAACGTTCCGAAGGCTGATGAGAGATCACTGTGCAAGGAGTGCAATCGTCCTCATCTTGGCAAGTGCATATGGGGCACCTACAAGTGCTTCAAATGCGGAGATTTGGGACACAAGGCTAATGTTTGCCCAAATTTCAAGGAACCCATTACTGGAAGGGTCTATGTGATACAAGCTGAGGAGGCAGAGGCAGAGGCAGAGCCGACACCACACTGATTTCTAGGTAACCTAGTTGTTTAACATTTTTTCGATACTTTTATTGCATGAAATGTTAAATTGGGTTAAGCGAATTGATTGAGATATTGAAGAACTTAGAGAAGAATAGGGTGCATGCACTACTTGAGCTGTATTTAGGAGTCGACTTTGGGAAATATTTGGGTTAGAATTGCAATTTTCAAGATTTTGAGTACCAAATTGAAGAGTAAGATTTAAGTTTTAAGCGGAATAAAAATATGAAAAATTATATTTAAGCTTGAATAATTATTTGAGATAAGCCCATGTCATTAAAAGTAAGAAAAAGATAAAATCGCGAATTTTTACTTCTAGGGGCAAAATAGTAATTTTACACGTGAAAAATACGTAAAAGCTTGGCAGCATCCCGAGGTATCATAATGCATGTTAAATGATATTTTATGATTTAAAATGATGATTTTGATGAAAATATGATATTTTATGATTTATGGATATTTTATTATTTATGGTAAAAGCTTGTGCAATTTTCACTGTCTAAAATGTTATTTTTGGAAATTTATGATGATTTATGCTTTTAAAAGAAAAAAAAAATATTTTGAGGGATGTGAATTGACTGTTACAAATGATATATGATTTTGTGGAGATGACGTGAGGGTCAAGGCCCAGAGGGAGCCCATATTCGGGCCAAGGCCCCAGAGGGACCCCGTCTATGAGAAAAGGCCCCAAAGGACCACGACGATTGTATTTTCATGGTGGAGCCTAGTGACCACACCCATGGACCATGTGGAGCTAAGACTGTAGTCAACCGAAGGATAAAAGCCAGTCACTTTCAAGGATCAAACTTCACTCAAAATGATATATGATTGAAAGCTTTATGATTAAAATGATTTATGATATATGATTTATGCTTAAAAGCTTTTTAAATGATTTATTTATGCTTAAATAATTTTAAATGATTTTAAATGGTTTATTATTGTTCAAAAGCTATTTTAAATAAAAGTATGATTTTTAAATGCATGTGATTGTATATGTATTATTTGTTACTCTTGTTTAGAACGTGCTGAGTCATTAGACTCACTAGGTTTGTATGATGCAGGATTTGATGATATTATGGGAGGCGCTGACGATTGAGTGGATCGAGTGTTGTAGTACACTCTCGAGGGACCTTTATATTTCCGCACTAGCTTGATAGATAAAATATTTAAAAGATTTATGTTAATGATTTTATTAGAGATATTTTTATGCTTTATTTTATTGTTAGTTGATCTTTGTGAAGGTCGATATAGGATTTTAGTTAATCGATGATTTAGGAATATTTTGATACACTTGAGGTTTAAATGTTAAATTATTATGATTTATAAAAATGTTGAGTTATTTTAATTATTATTTTCAAGTTTATGATTTTTTTTAAAAATAATCGAGGTCGTTTCAAATAGCATCACGTTCATCCCCATACGCCCATGCGTCAATCGTCGTGATCAGAGGTGTAAGTGATTCAAACGGTTCATGAGTAGCTCATAAACGATACGATCAAAACTTGACTCGAACTTGATTTGACCGAGTTTTAGTAGCTCGATTTTTTCATTTGAGTTGATTTCGAGTTTTAATTATTTTATTTGAATAGCTCGCGAGCTACTCGAGTAACTATATATTATTATTTTTAAAAATAATATATAATTTAATGATATTTTTTCCATATAAATATAAATTTTAAGTTTTAAAATTATGCTACTAACATTTGCAAGTTTTTCGGGCTCGAGTAACTCGTGTTTTCACGAGTTGAGTTTGAGTTTGAAATTTAATATTCGGTCGAGCTCGAGTGGAGCACGAACCTACAAAATTAAAATCGAGTCGAGTTTGAATAGTATGATCCTCGAACTCATCTCGACTCGTATGCGCCCATAGCATAGAGTTTAAGTTTCTCCTAGTAAGCAAATTCGGAGGGCAAATAGTCGAGGATTCATTGCCTTAGTGACAAGGGTGAGGGCTTAAAGAGCTTAGTAATCTTGCGTTCAAATCTATCGGTTGCATGTGATGTTTAGCAAGTTATGTTAGATGTTAGATGTTTGATGAATCTCATAAAATTTGAATGTATTTGTTCTCGAATGGATATGAATATTGCTTTGAATTTTACATGACATAAAATTTTCCATTTATTTTTCATAATTAAAACACACAATTTGACGTAGGATAACAACGAATACTTCATATGGTCACTAGCTAATATGTTAGTTGTCAAATATCGTAGCTTATCTAAGGTACGTGGTCGATAATCGTTATAAACTTACTGATTTTTTTTACTTTTACTGCTAATCGCGATTTAATATTATTTAAGCTTGATTTAGCCCTTCTAAAGCTTCAAAAGAAACACGTGAAAGTAATCCAAAATTATGAAACTTAGTCATTCTGCAATTTCAAACTAGAATATTTTTTTAAGCATATGCAAACATTATCTCAGTACAATACAACGGTCGACCACAAGCTCGTCAACTTGTTGAACATCAAAATATATTGCGGTTTGAGCTGCAGACGGAGAAATCACCCCATACGCCATCTTCTACTTCTCTTTATCTTTGGGATCAATCTTGGGCAGCCCTCATTCTGTATAAGCAATATTAGGCTCCAATGTTTTTACCCCTATGGTAAATCTAGATGATACCACAGGAATGGACCCATCAAGATCAGGCCCAAACTCCCGGCCGATCTCTATAGCCCACAGGTGGAGGGTCCAAGACAGGCTCAGGTATTCTCCTATAAATACCAAGTTTGAGCGTATGATTATTTATTCACTATATTGTTTTTCAGCAACACCCTTAGCTGCTCTCCACTTATATCCTCGGTCTCTGACTTGAGCATCGGAGGGGCTACGCCAGGACACCCTCCTGGCCCCCTTCTAGCAGTCTTATTCGTGATTTTAGGCTCGGGACAATTTTGAAACCTGTGTCTGGACTAGTGACACTTGCTAGAATCGGACCCTAAATTTGCCATGAGTATCACTTGGCGCCGTCTGTGGAAAATTTGAGTTGAGACGTAGAGATGGTAGGCATGAGAGGGAGCAAAAAAGCTAACTGAGCATCATCGCGTCCTCAGATGGGACCCGAACAATCTCATGTTGAGACGAGACAGGAACAACCTCGTCAAGAGACAAGAGCCGAGCAGCCCCATCGCGAGACAAGGGTCGAGCAACCCCGTCCCAATTAGAATGTGGGAAACTTGACCCTGGAACAGTTGGGCCAATTTATCACTCGGACAGTGAATGAGACCATGAATAGGAACCAAGAGTCTATGTTTGCTGAAGAACAGGCAACTCGCCAGGAGCGAGAGAAAAATGCTGAGGGCCACAAGAGCAGGGTTGAAGAGA
Organism: Primulina tabacum; assembly: GCF_025594145.1. Classification (NCBI taxonomy): domain Eukaryota; kingdom Viridiplantae; phylum Streptophyta; class Magnoliopsida; order Lamiales; family Gesneriaceae; genus Primulina; species Primulina tabacum. Next base: position 34,521,568 of record NC_134560.1, on the reverse strand, counting down.
CACAGTCCTTCCCAAGACAGGGGAATATGGAGATGGGAGAGATGTGGAAGGAAATACGGATGTTGAGGCAGCAGGTGGGAAGCAGAGCTCCGGCCCCCAAGAGAGGAAGTCCTTTTTCACTTGTCATTTTAGAAGAAGGGCTTCCTCCAAATTTCCGACAGTCAAATGTGGGAGAGTACGACAGACATACTGACCCTGAGAAACACTTGGGGAGGATTGAGAATGCGGCTCTATTACATCAATATTCAGATGGGTTCAGGTGCAGGGTGTTCCTGGGTACGCTAGTGAGGTCAGCCTAGCAATGGTTTAACACTTTGCAGCCCAATTCCATACAATCTTTCGATGATTTTTCTACAGCTTTCTTGCACCAATTTGCTAGCAGCAAGAAGCACCAAAAAAAACTATTTGAGCATGTTCGTGATGAAACAACAAGAGGTTGAAACTTCGTGAGAATTTGTTCAGCGTTTTAACAGCGAGCGTTGGAAATACCAGCGGCTACTCCTGACATCATGATAAGTGCTTGTACCTAAGGGTAAAGGGGAGGAGAAATTTTCAACTCTCCGGTCAAGAAAACTCCGTCGAGCTATGATGATTTTTTGGCTCGGGCGAAGAAATATGTGAATCTAGAGGACGTCCAGCGGCACAAGAGGATGGATCAGTGGCCAGAGGGAGGAAGAGTTGAGGGAGGAGAGAGAGGAGAAAAGAATAGGGGTTCAGGTGAAAGGGAGGAGGACAAAACTAGAGGTAGAGGGCAATTTTCCTCACATGTTCCTCTGAATAGGAATCGGGATAAAGTGATGGAGGTGAGATAATCAGTGGAGATGGAGGAGAAGTCGCAGAGAATGGAGAGCAGTGCTAGGTTTCCGTCGCTGGGTAGGCAAGAAGGGTCCTCATCCGGGAGTGAACCGAGATCTCGCCCCTCCCCTAGGCGAGGTCGAGGCCCTCCGTGGATAAATCAGAAGGTTGGAGACCAGAGAAGGGAAGGTCGAGGTCAGGATGTACCTCGGGGGCCCGTCGAACCGAGGAGGAGAGCGAATGAGGACAACCACCCTACGAGAGGAATGATTCATATGATCTCGGGGGGTGCAACTGACGGATATTCCGGGTGAGCTCGGAACATGGGAGAAGGTTGGAGAGCCTTGAAATATCTAGGGGGACATACCCCAGGATCCTGTCATCAGTTTTGAGCTAGAAGACCTCCGAGGCGTTGTGGCTTCCACATAACGATGCCCTGGTGGTAACGGCCACAGTTGCCAATTATGATGTGGCACGGATCTTTATTGATAATGGATGCTCCGTGAATATCTTGTTCAAGAGCACTCTGGACCCAATGAATGTGGAAGGATTTGAGTTTGAACCGATCTCTACTCCTCTATATGGGTTTGCAGGACATGTCATTCCGTCATTGGGTCAGATTGTCCTTCCTCTATCTTTTAGACATGTACCTCGGCGTGTAAAAAAGATGACAACATTTACCGTGGTGGACACCCCATCAGCATATAATGGAATTCTGGGTCGGCCAACCCTAAAGGATTTCCGAGCTGTAGCTTCCACCTATCATCAGAATCTGAAGTTTCTTGTGAGAAAAGAGGTTTGAGTCTTGTGCGGGGATCAGAAAGTTGCATGTCAGTGTTATGAAAGAATAGTAAAAGAAGAGGGAAAGAGGGCATGTGTGGAGGTTAATATGATCAGAAGGGGAAGGAGCGGGTTGCCCGTGGTGAGGAAGGAGGTTCAGGAGGTGATGGATGAAAAGTCGGAGGTCATAGTGCTGGGGCCCGAAAAAAGGACGCTCAGAATAGCCCCTGACCTTGACACTAGGGTCAGGGGGGAACTCATTACTTGTTTACAGGCTAATCTCGACGGGTTCGCTTGGTCAGCTCAAGAGCTCACAGGAACAACCCCAGATGTTACAGAGCATCGGTTGAACATCTTGCCGAATGCTCGCCCTATAAAGTGGAAAAAAAATAATTCGGGCCTAAGAAAGATAAAGTTATACGGAAAGAGGTGGGTGAATTGCTTGAGATTGGGCAAATTCGAGAAGTGCAAAGTCCTAGTCCCAAAGAGTTCAGGGAAGTGGAGGATGTGTGTGGATTTCAGAGACCTCAATAAGGCATGCCCTAAATATTGTTATCATTTGCCCCAGATAGATAAATTGGTGGACTCCACAGCTGGACACCAATATCTGTGCATGTTGGATGCTTGTCAGGGGTACCACCAAATCCCCTTGGCTGTGGAGGACCAAGATAAAGTGAGTTTCATTACCACTGAAGGAACTTTCTGTTATGTGGTCATGAACTTCGGACTCAAAAATGCCGGAGCCACGTATCAGGGATTGATGGATAAAGTATTTTCTGAGCAAGTATGAAGGAATGTCGAAGTGTACGTGGACGACATCATGGTGAAGTCAAAGGACTCAACCCAGCTAAAACCTGATTTAGTGAAGACCTTTTCCACCCTCAGGTCATATGGGATGAAGTTGAACCCTCAGAAGTGTATCTTCGGGGTGAGGGGTGGGAATTTTTTGGGTTACATGATAACAGAGAGGGGGATTGAGGCTAACCCCGAGAAGGTTCGAGCTATTCAAGACATGATTCCTCCTCGAGGAACCAATGATGTGCAAAAGTTAATAAGGAGGATTGCTGCGCTGGCGAGGTTTATCTCGAGATCCGCTCACAGAAGCTTGCCGTTCTTCCGGACTTAGCGTAAGGCAAAAAACTTTGAATAGGGTCCAGATTGCAAGAAAGATTTTGGAGATTTGAAGAAGTATCTTGCTGAACTCCCTGTCCTAGCGAGCCTTTGTGGGCATATCTATATGCCACCGAGGGAGTTGTGATTTTGGTCCTTGTCAAGCTAGAGGGATCAACTCAACAGCCAGTCTATTATGTTTCACATGCACTCAAAGGGGCAGAGATAGGATATTCAGGGTTGGAAATTTTGGCTTTGGCCTTAGTGATGACAGCGAGACGTTTGAGACCCTAATTTCTATCTCATCCAATTGTGGTGCTCACCAACAGTCCATTGGGTAGGATCTTAACTCATTCTGATATGTCTGGCCATTTGGTTAAGTGGACTACTGAGCTAGGAGAGTATGATATCTAGTATGAGACGAGAACAGCCATTAAAGCGCAAGCCTTAGCCGATTTTCTGGCTGAGACCATGCATCAGGAGAATGAGGACCTTTGGAAGGTATATGTGGATGGTTCCTTGCCAAAGAATGGAAGTGGGGTGGGGGTAGTACTGATTTCGCCAGATGGAGAGGAGGTGAAGTTAGCTGTAAGGTTGGTCTTTCGAACATCCAATAATGAGGCAAAGTATGAGGCTATGTTGGCAGGATTTCGAGCAGCCAGAAACGTGGGAGCTACATGAGTACTTATTTTTTCTGACTCACAGCTGGTAGCACAACATATGAAGGGAATATATGATGTGAAAGGTGAAAAACTTATTGAATATGCTCAAGAAGTAGACATAGTTAGAGAGAAATTCACAGAGATCACGTTCGAACAGATTCCCATGAAAGAAAATGAAAAGGTGGACACTCTAGCCAAAATGGCTGGAACAATGGGAAGTTGGAAGACTAGGGTTGTGGTATTCCAAGTCGAACTCACACCTCACACGAGTTCGCCTACAGTGGAACAGGAAGAAGAAGATTGGAGGACTGTCATAACCAGTTACTTAAAGGAGGGAAAGCTTCCTGATAGTCCTAGGGAATCTCGTAAGTTGAAGATAAAATGTTCGCGCTATGTGATAGTCGGAGAAGTGTTGTATAGAACGTCTTTTGCAGGACCACTTCTTCGGTGCTTGAGTTATAAAGAGGCTGATTATGTGCTCCGAGAAGTTCATGAGGGATGTTGTGGGAATCATTTTGGGGCTTACGCATTGGCAAGGAAGGTGCTGCTTGCCGGTTATTGTTGGCCCTCAGTGCTGGATGATGCTGAAGAGTTAGTGATGTCTTGTGATAGTTGTCAACGCCATGCCCGGTTGCATCACCGACCGACCGCGATGATGAAGGCTATCACAACCGCCTGTCTTTTTTATCAGTGGGGAATTGATATTGTGGGGCATTTTCCTATAGTTCCCGCTCAGAAGAAGTTTCTATTGGTAGCAGTTGATTATTTTTCGAAATGGGTGAAAGCAGAGCCTTTGGCTAGAATCACTGAGAATGACGTCTTGAAGTTCTTGTGGAAGAGTATAGTGTGCAGATATGGGGTGCCTAGAAGACTGATATCTGATAATGGAAGGCAGTTCCAAGGAGCTAGGATCCGAGCCTGGTGTAAAGAGATGAAGATCCAACAAGTGTTTTGTAATGCCTGAAGTAAATATTACAGGTTGTTGATTTAGTAATATGATTACTAAATAATTAATAATTTTTAGAGAATGAAATATGACATATTTTGGTCATATGAAGTTCAAATGATTTGAAATTTGGATATAATGTAGAAAACTCAAAAACATAGAAGTTTCATGTTTTGAGTTTTGGAAAATTTGATCGTTTGATTGGTCCAAAGAGATATACTGATGTAAAAATATTAAATATTATATATTATATTATTAATATAATATTTAAAAGCAAAGAAGATAAATTTAAAACTTACGTGAACAATGAATTCAATTCATCTTCAACGTAGAGTAAGCCAAGAGGATAGAGGAAAAGAAATAAGGGTTTTGTTTTTTTTCTTTTCGATCTTGCAACTTATCGGTTTATCCAATCGACGAATGAATTCAGTTCTGGGATCATTGACATGAGATCTTCGATTTGAGGTATAAATTTTATAGTTTTGGTGATGTTTGAAATTCGTCGATTTCTGGGATAAATCCGATAAATTGTTAAATCATACAGAAATTGAAGATTGTTGAGTAGTGTATGATTTTAACAAAGTAAAGAAGATTATAGTGGTATTATTTTGAATTATTCTCAATATATTATAATTAGGGATTTTTAATCGTTGGATTGAGATTAGAGAGTTGTTTGTTAGTTGTTATTAATTCCGATTATATATTCGAAGTCTACGAATTATAGGCTACATGTTGATATAAAGTTTTTGTAGTTTAACGGATGTTGTAAAATAGCATATTATTTGAAGTAAATTTATTAGGGTGTATTCAATGTTAGTATTGTGAATTAAATACACCGGAATATTAATTTTTTGAACGATAAGAATTTATAATCGAGTTTTATATTTTGTTGAATTCATTGTTGTTGGGTTATTTGATGTTGTGCATTGAGGCTTTTATGATTGTGTTGATACGGTGACAATGATATGATAATTATTGTTGAATTATTTAGATACATCACATGCTTCGGGATCAAAGAAATAGCCAGATTTTAAATATACTCGATTACCAAGTACGTGTTGACGTACGAGCATACGTTGTTATTGTTTAGTATTGATAAATATTATTGTGTTGAACGATGCTAAATCACCGGAATTGGGTGATTTGATATTATATTTGTTGTTGTTTATTATTGTTGATGTTGTTGGCTGTCGTTGTTGGGAGACGTCACGTTGATGTTGTTCGTTCAACGATATTGTTGTTGCCGGAGTTAGGGTGCGACGTATCGTTGATGTTGTTCATTCGACGATATTGCTGTCGCCGGAGTTGGGGTACGACGTATCGTTGATATTGTTCGTTCGACGATATTGTTGTCGCCGGTGTTGGGGTGCGACGTATCGTCGATGTTGTTGTTGTAGTATTATGAGAGTGATGTTGTTGATATCGTTGGTGACTTGATTGTCCAGAGATAGCAAATGGAGTACTTCTGTTATCATTCAAGTTATATTTCATGTTGTTAATATAACTGTTATGTATTACGACGATGATTGTTGTGCATGCTCACCCTTTGGGGGCTGTTTCCATTGGATAGGTTACAGGACTATGCCGTGATACAGGATAGTGGTGAAGGACTGGGTGTGTCTAGTCAAACAGTCTTGTAGTTGATAGTAGATAGAGACAGTATAACTTATTGTCTTATTTGAGTTGTCTGTGTATATTTATTATATTGTTTCTGCTGTACTGATGTAGATAGTGTGATGATTGTACTTTTTTGTCGTATATGCATTATATTATTACGTCGTTGAAAAAAAAAATTATGCATATGATGTCACATGTTGTATGATTACGTGGCGAGGTTTGGGGCACTACACCTTGTGGTATCAGAGCATATGTTCTGGGATGGTTAGGAGTTGGGTTTGTGATGAGGGAGTTGGATGGCGATATTATTTACGTGTGTCTGTGCATTTGAGTTGGTCTTGATGATTTCTTGATATGATTTATTGTTCTTTAGTTGTGTGTGCTTTCGTGCGAAATGTGTGATGATGATTACTGGATTGTAATTGTTAAATGTTATGATTAACAATTTGATTATCAGTGATGGCAGCTAGAGAAAAGGCACATCCACACGAGGTAACGGACGAGGTTGACAGTGGGTTTGGACAGATGAATCCATTGCCACCTCCTCCTATGGGACAGGCACCTGTAGATCAGCCTTTATTGCCTGGTTAGTTGACTTTGGCACTGTTCAGCAGTTATCTTCCGTCTAGATTTGATAGTTCTGAGACTGGTGAGCGAGCAGAGGAGTGGATTGAGAGGATAGAGCAGATATTTGTGACTGCTCCGTGTGCTAGGTCTGCTTGATTACGATTGGCTACATTTCAGCTTTCGAGGAATGTATTATTGTGGTGGCAGACGACTGAGGCCGGATTGAGAGCTCAGGGCGGTACTGTTGATTGGGATATGTTTCGATCTCGTTTTCTTGATAAATATTTTTCTATAGCATCCAGACAAAAGAAACAGAGAGAATTTGAGGATTTGAGATAGGGCAGTATGTATGTTGCTGAGTATGAGACTCGATATTCTGCATTGTTGAAATATGTGCCACATGTTTCTACGAATGTTCATGCTAAGATGAGGCATTTCTTGAGAGGGTTGAAGTTAGAGTTATTTGATCGTGTGCAATCAAATAACCCAGTATCATTTGAGGATGCAGTGACGAGGGCCGATATGGACGAGTTGGTTATGCAGGAGTATGGTGCTCAGGGACGATTATCATAGCCGACTAGGGAATCATTACGACCGCAAGGACAGTCTTTTAAATATCAGAAGGGTTCATCTTCTTCTTCTTCCTCAACTGGGAAGCATCGATTTGATTCACAACGTGTTGAGAGTCGTGGAGGTAGTTCTCAGTCTGTTCAGGGGCAGAGAGGGGAGTCCAGAGTAGTGAGATATTTTCGTTGTGGGGGACCTCATCTGATCAGACAGTGTATACAGACTGAGATCACCTGTTTTGAGTGTGGCAGCGTGGGTCATATAGCTAGACAGTGTCCTAGTCGTGAGGGACAGCGAGAGCCCATGAGTGATAGAGGTAGATCCTCAGAGAGAGGAGGACGACAGCCTCAACAGTTTACATCACGACCTTCTGGAGGACAGCCACGTATGCAGGGAGCATGTACGCCTCAGGCACAGGTGTATGCTTTGACACGAGATCAGGTAGAGGAGGCACGAGAGGAGATGATAGCGAGTAAGTGTTATTTATGTTCTTATCCTGCTTATATTCTTGTTGATACAGGTGTCTCGCATGCTTCTACATCGAAGAGGTTGGTGGTTGAGCATCATATGCGCCCGTCTCCATTGCCTATGCCTCTTTCTGTTTCGACACCCTCTGGAGTTGATATATCAGTTCTATCTATGATATCAGATGGTATTATTTCTTATGAGGGCTACGAGCTGAGATCTGATACGATATTTTGGAGATGACTGATTTTGATTCTATTGTGGGAATTAATGTGTTGAGGAGATATTGTGCGACTGTTGATTGTTATCAGCGGGTGGTATATTTTTATACAGATCAGAATGAGCATTGGACCTTTTATGGTAAAGGTTCTCGTCCCCGTGTTCCGTTGGTATTTGCTATCCGGATGTCTCGATTATTGGAGCATGGACTGATTTTGTTCGAAAATCCCTTCTTATTTTGATGAGTTTTATCTTATTTATGTTGTAGATGTGACAGAGAAGAAGAAGGAGGTGGGAATAGAGGAGATACATGTAGTTGCTGAGTTTGCTGATGTATTTTCTGATGAGATTCCAGGCTTCCTGCCAGCCCGTGAGGTGGAGTTTGGGATTGAGTTGATGCTAGGTACTTCCCCTATTTCTCGTGCTCCTTACAGAATGGCACCAGCAGAGTTGAGAGAGTTGAAAGCCCAGTTACAGGACTTGCTGGACAAGGGATACATTCGTCCTAGTGTATCGCCTTGGGGTGCACCAGTCCTATTTGTCAGAAAGAAAGACGGAACGATGCGGCTTTGTATCGAATATCGACAGCTGAATAAGATAACGATTAAGAATAAATAACATCTCCCTCGTATTGATGATTTGTTTGATCAATTGCAGGGAACCTCAGTATATTCGAAGATTGATTTGAGGTCACGATATCATCAGATACGAGTTAAAGAGGAGGATATCCAGAAGACAGCATTCAGGACCAGATATGGGCATTATGAGTTTTTAGTTATGCCGTTTGGGTTGACGAATGATCCAGATGTGTTTATGAGTTTGATGAATAGTGTATTTCAGCTTTATTTCGATCAGTTTGTTATTGTGTTTATTGATGATATATTGATATATTCTAGGAGTGAGGCTGATCATGCAGGGCATTTACGTTCAGTATTACAGGTACTGCGAGATAGACAGTCGTATGCCAAACTCAATAAGTGTGAGTTTTGGTTGGATCGAGTGGTCTTCTTGGGTCATGTTATATCGAGAGATGGGATTTCTATTGATTCAACGAAGGTCGAAGCCGTGTTACAGTGGTCTCCACCTACATCTGTACCAGAGATCCGTTGTTTCTTGTGTTTAGCAGGTTATTATCGTCGATTTATCGAGGGATTTTCAAAGATTGCTAGATCTTTGACACAGTTGACTCAGAAAGATGTGCGATTTCAGTGGTCTGAAGCATGTGAGAGGAGTTTTCAGGAGTTGAAGCACCGACTGACGACTGCACCAGTGTTATCAATCTCTACAGAAAACGAGAGGTTTGTTGTTTATACTGATTCATCATTACATGGTTTAGGATGTGTTTTGATGCAGGATCAACATGTTGTGGCATATGCCTCGAGACAGCTGAAACCACACGAAACAAGGTACCCTGTGCATGACTTGGAGTTGGCAGCCATTATATTTGCCTTGAAGATATGATGACACTATTTATATGGTACCTAGCTCGTTTACTATTTATACGGATCATAAGAGTTTGAGTTTTTTTTTACACAAACAGAGTTGAATATGAGACAGAGACGATTGTTATATTTGTTGAAAGATTATGACTGTGAAATTGAATATCATCCTGTTCGAGCTAAATCTTACTGCTGATGCATTGAGTCGTAAAGTGAGCTGTACTGCAGATGATGTGAGTCATTTATCAGCTATGATGATGTCTTGTTGTTCCTTGGGATATGATTTTGATATCTCGACGGCTCCTATCCAGATATCTACTTTATTAGCTGAACCTGATATATATGGTTGTATTCGTGAGGCACAGATGACAGATGAGGAAGTTCAGCGATGGAAGGAGTTAGTTTCTCGGAAACAAGATATTCATTTTAGAGTAGCTGATGATGGTAGTTTGAGGATGAATGATAGATGGGTTGTAACGTACCGTACTTTTTACTACTTAAAATTTGCGGAAAAATTAAAAATTTTCTTAAATAAAAGGCGAACCTTCAAATTTCGATAAAATAAACTATTCATCCCCAAATATTGTTGCAACAAAAGATCTCAAATGAAGTTTACTAAAAGTACTTGTTTAAAACTCATAATCGATAACATGAAATCAGAGTATTTTGGACAGTTCATAAACTCTTAAAAACTGGGCGGTCCTCGGGTCTAGCCTCCTGCTTAGTCCAAGCCAGCTCCTTGGTCCCCACCTCCCGTCTCCTCAAATGCATCCTCACCTGCATCGATCAAGTCTAGTGAGTCTAAAGACTCAACATGTATAAACTGAAAGTAGCGAGAAATACGTAATAAAATCACATGCAACTTCAAAATAGAATGTACATACTTGAACTTGAACGTGCATATAAAAACTTGAACTTACTTACATACATAGACGTGCCATAACATGAAACTTTTCTTAAACGTGCTTGCATACTTGTACATACATGAACATACATAAACATCATCATTTTGCGTAGAGGCATGTTTCAAAGCAAGTGACCCATAACATAAATCGCCTAATCAGACTAAACCACAATACTGGACTGATAGGGAAAAATCCACTGCCACATACACGAGATCCCCGTTCATGCTTTAACGGGTGGATTGGTCTCCGTTCATGCTTTAACGGGTGGATTGGTCTCCGTTCATGCTTTAACGCTTTCCAATCCTGATCTAAACACGTTCATGCTTTAACGGGGTGGATTGGTCCCTGGTCATTCTTTACCGCTTTCCAATCCCATACATAATTGGTCACAAGACATTTATCATACCTCAAAAACTTGAAATATTTTCTTTGCACGTCAAACATACTTACTTGGCATTGAGGGATTCGTTGGATCTCTCTTGGGGCCGCTGCTGCACAAACTAACATGAGTTTGAAATACTTAACTTGCATAACTTAGACTTAGGTACTCAAGCTCACCACCGAAGTGAATAAGTAGCTTATGACATTCTAGTTCCCTCGGGACTTGACCTCTTTTAATCATCGTACTAACAATTATCTTGAACCCCAAAACAAAACCTGATGTGAAGTCTAATTTTTTCCCAAAATATGAAGTACACGGACCCCGTGCTCGGGTCCGTGTATGGGTCCGTGTAGGTTCACAAAAGAAATGCTCGAAAAGAAGTAAGGACACGGACCCCGTGCTAGGGTCTGTCTAGGGTAGGGATGTCAATGGGTCCGGATTTTACCCAGACCCGCAATGGACCCGTGTGTATGGGGTGGGTTTGGGCATACTAAATGGGTCATGGGACGGGTCTCGGGTCCAATTTTTCAGACCCGTCCGGATATGGGGCGGGTCATGGGTCCTATAATACCCGCCCTATACCCGCCCCATATATATATGGATATAAATACTCTAGGATTTTAGTTTTATTAATTTTCATTTTTTTAGTAGCTCACCTCAACCATAACGGTCTTAACTATTCTTATGTAAACTGTTGCATTTGAATATGCTTTTAGCAATAGTGGAAGAATAGTTGGTCCTCATCTTAGTAGACTTAATCCAACGACTTTGAAGGCATTGATGTGCTCGTGAAGATGGTTGTGGGGTGAGATGAAAGGTAAATAAATCACAGTTTTATTTTGTTATTGTACTTTTATTTTAATTTTTTTTACTGTACTTTTTCTTTTTAAATTACATTTTTTTACAATTTGAAATTACAGTTTTATTTTTTCAATGTACTTTCTCTATTTAATTTTGTAGTTAATTCTTCAAGTAATTTACCAACTTGTCCCACCATTCTTGATGAAGAGGAAAATGATCCCGGAGAATATGTCTGAAATATTGCCTACTCGCTGATTTTATATTGATCTGTTTAAATTATGTTATGACTTATTTTTGGGGATGTCAAGATTTTTTTGGAGAGCTAGTAACTCTTTTTTTATGTAATTCTTTATGTCGTGAAAATACTTTGTTTGTTATTATTAAGTATGGTCGAAGACATGAATTAATTTTCAACAATGTTGTATTTATAGGCTTGTCTGTTTCATAATTCAGTCATGTGAGAAGAAAGATTATTTTTTTATTTTAAAAAAATTCGGGTCTCATGGGTCTACCCCGCCCCGTTTCGTATTCGAGGTAGGGTGGGTCCGAAGAATATTTAACCGGGGTAGGACGGGTAATGGGTCAAAGTTTTTTTCATGGGGAGGGTCTTGGGTTTAGCCAAACCCGCCCCATTGACATCTCTAGTCTAGGGGACCGTGTAGGCTCGCAAATTTGACACTTCCAAGGAAAACAAAGGCACGGATCCCGTGTCAGGGTCCGTCAAAGGGTCCGTGTAGGTTCGGTTTACTGACACTAAGAAGGAAACAAGGGCACGGATCTCGTGCCAGGGTCCGTGTACGGGTCCATGCAGGCTCGGTACGCGTGAACCAATGAAAATTCATATACTCAAGGCTTATTTCTCCTAACTCGATCACCCCGACCATGAATCGACACCTCGAGACCCCTCCTAGGATACTATAACCTTGAATCCAAAACCGTACAACCACCCCAAAACAACGATATCCACCCTACGACACAATACAACTCAAAAACACGGAAATTGACCCCAAATCGTTTCCTACGGCTTCTAATGAATTCAAGTGTCTATCGACACTAACTGGCATACCAAATACCAACCCAACATCATACTAAACATACCTAGATGCAGCAACGATCACCCGTCAATTCCCAACGAACCCTGTAACAATAAAATTTCAAGAACACATCAATAACATAATTTTTCAGAAAATGCAGTTTGAGCAGTCCCACGAAAATGATCATATCTCACTCAATTTTTATCCAAATATTTCTAATTTTATATCAAATCGAAGGTATCAAAAAGTTCTACTTTTCTTACGTTAAAAGTTTTCCCAAAATCTTGACTGAAAAATCGCAGTTTTAAAAAGATCAGAAAAAACGAGATTTGAGATCCCAAAAATGGTTTCAAAAGTGGTCCAAACATGATTGCTCAAACTTCTACACATCACACATGTATTTTATCGCATAAAAACATTGCAACACATAATATGACTAGATCAATGCAAGAAAAACAGAATATACATGCCTTTTGATATTTAAATCTCACGATACGGCGATACCGAAGTGGAGACAGAGCGATGCTTGATCCAGGACGATTGTGGCTCGATTTCCTTGAAACAAAATCGACAAAAACTTGCTGGATAATGAAGAGAAAGGGGCGGCTGCTCACTCTCTCTTAGAACCATAGGTTTCTCTTCTCAAAATAAAATAAAACTGAATGAATTATGTGTGCGTGTGTTTTGGTCGTGTGGTGTGTGTGTGTGTGTGTAAAAGTGTGTGTGCGTGTGTTTGATAGAAATTAGGGAATAAATTTGGCTAAATCAAATCATTAACAATTAATTAAAAAAATGCTAACTTTCCTCTAACTTAAAATAAAACCCTTAATAAAAAAATAAATGTACATGTGCTAGACTTTAAAAGTTTTAAAATCTTAAAATTACTACATAAATCAATTAGACTTTAAAAATGCTAAAAACTTATAAATCATTTAAAAAAATGCCCAGTCCTAGCTTAAAATAAATTACCACGTTTTAAAATTCCCAAAAATCGTCTCTGGTCTCTTCTCCTTGATCCCGAATCGAATAATCGTCTGAAACATGAAACTCGAGAAAATATTTTAACGTACATCACATAAACATTAAAATAATACAATTTAAATAAATCATGCATCACTAAAAATCATTTTAAAATTAAATAAATGATTTAAATATTAAATAATTGCATGGATTTTACGTGTACTGATTTTGGGCTCTACATGGGTAGTTCCTGATGCATCTGAGTTGCGCCAGGGCCTGTTGTGGCGTGCACATTGTAGTCGTTATTCTATCCATCCTTGTGGCAAGAAGATGTATAAGGATCTACGCTCTCAGTTTCGGTGGAAGGGAATGAAACGTGATGTGATTGATTTTGTACGTCGATGTCTTAATTGTCAACATATCAAAGCTGATAGGAGAAGGTCAGGAGGTGAATTGAGGAGTTTAGAAGTGCCGAATTGAAAATGGGAGCACATATCGATGGATTTTGTGACTCATTTGCCAAGAAGCACTGGAACTATTGATGCTATTTGGGTGATTGTTGATCGATTGACGAAAGTTACACATTTTATACCCTATAGCATGAATAGTACGTATTTGACGATGGCACATTTGTATATACGAGAGATTGTACGGTTGTATGGGATTCCAGTGTCTAGTATTTCTTATAGAGATCCTCGATTTACTTCTCATTTTTGGGAAGGATTGCAGACTGCGATGGGGACAGAGTTGAGATTGAGTACGGCTTATCATCCCCAGACAGATGATCAGACTGAGCATACTATTCAGACGTTGGAGGATATGTTGTGTGCTTATGTTATGGATTTTAAATCTGTTTGGCAGTCATCTATTCCATTGGTGGATTTTGCATATAATAATAGTTATCATAGTAGTATTCAGATGGATCCATTTGAGGCATTGTATGGGAGACGTTGTAGATCTTTGTTATACTGGGATGATGTTGATCGAGCTGCAGTTATCGGTCCTGATATGATTCATGAGATGGAACAAAAAGTAAAGTTGCTACAGCAGCGCTTGAAAGAAGCTCAAGATAGACAGGCCGCCTATGCAAATAAAAGAATAAGACCCTTAGAGTTTCAGCTAGACGATCGATTATTTTTGAAAGTTTCTCCTTTTCGTGGCAGAGTGCGATTTGTATGAAAGGGAAGTTGGCACCGAGATATTTTTGCCTGTATGAGATATTGCAGCGTATAGGCACTTTGTCTTATCGATTGGCTCTACCTCTATCTTTATATGGTATTCATGATGTGTTTCATGTGTCGATGTTGCGGAAGTATGAGCCAGATCCTTCACGTGTGTTGGATATTTCTGAGGTTCAGGCAGATCCTGATGTGTCTTATGTTGAGAGACCAGTTTGTATTTTGGATCAATCTGAATGGAAGCTTTGTATTAAGCTTATACCGATGGTGAAGGTTCAGTGGGAGCATAGAGGTGTCGAAGAGACCACTTGGGAGACAGAGCGGCATATGAGGGAGCTCTACCCCTACTTAATCTGATGGTATGACGTATCTTTATTTATGCATGTTATTATCGTTGTTGATTAATTTCGGGGTCGAAATTCATTTAAGGGGGTAGAAATGTAATGCCTGAATTAAATATTACAGGTTGTTGATTTAGTAATGTGATATTATTAAATAATTAATGATTTTTAAAGAATTAAATATGACATATTTTGGTCATATGAAGTCCAAATGATTTGAAATTTGGATATAATGTAGAAAACTCAAAGATATAGAAATTTTATGTTTTGAGTTTTGGAAAATTTGACTGTTTGACTGATCCAAAAGGATATACTGATGTTAAAATGTTAAATATTATATATTATATTATTTTATTTTATTTTATTTTATTTTATTAATATAATATAATATAATATTTAAAAAAAACAAAGAAGATAAATTTGAAACTTACGTAAAAAATGAATTCAATTCATCTTCAACAGAGAGAAAGCCGAGATGAGAGAGGAAAAGAAATAAGGGTTTTGTTTTTTTTATTTTCGATTTTGCGACTTATCGGTTTATTCAATCGACGAACCGACTTCAGTTCTGGGATCGTTGACATGAGATCTTCGATTTGAGGTGTAAATTTTATAGTTTTTTTCGTTCAATGATATTGTTGTCGCCGGAGTTGGGGTGCGACGTATCGTTGATGTTGTTCGTTCGACGATATTGCTGTCGCCGGAGTTGGGGTGCAACGTATCTTTGATATTGTTCGTTCGACAATATTGATGTCGCCGATGTTGGGGTGCGACGTATCGTCGATGTTGTTTTTGCAGTAGTATAGGAGTGATGTCGTTGATATCGTTGGTGACTTGATTGTCCAGAGACAGCAAATGGAGTATTTGTGTTATCATTCCAGTTATATTTTATGTTGTTAATATAATTGTTATGTATTACGATGATGATTGTTGTGTATGCTCACCCTTTGGAGGATGTTTCTGTTGGACAGGTTACAGGACTATGTCGTGAGACAGGATAGTGGTGAAGAACTAGGTGTGTCTAGTCAAACAGTCATGCAGTTGATAGTAGATACAGACAGTATAGCTTATTGTATTATTTGAGTTGTATGTGTATATTTATTATACTGTTTCTGCTGTATTGATATAGATAGTATGATGATTGCACTATTTTGTCCTATATATATTATATTATTACGTCGTTGAAAAGAAAAAAAATTATGCATATGACGTCATATGTTGTATGATTACGTGGCGAGGTTTTGGGGTGCCATATCTTTACATCTGTAGCTTACCCGCAGAGTAATGGGCAGGTGGAGGTAACTAATAAGACGCTGGTGCCGGGTCTAAAGGTTCGACTTGTTAAAGCTAAGGGCAATTGGGTGGATGAATTACCAAGTGTCTTATGGGCTTACCGAACCACTCCAAGACAAGGAACCAAGAAAACTCCCTTCAGTTTAGTCTATGGTAATGAGGCGGTGATCCCGGCTGAGATTGGATTGGAATCAATGAGGGTCATGTTTTATGATGAAGATAATGATATGAGACGGGCCACTGATCTTGATCTGTTGGAAGAGAAGAGAGAGGCCGCAAGCGTTCGCATAGAATCTTTTAAAAACCACATTGCATAGTCTTATAATCGGAGGATCATTCAGAGAAGCTTCCTTGTAGGCGACTTGGTCATGAGGAAGCTGCAGGAAGAGCAGAGAGGGAAGCTGGATCCTAAATGGGAGGGTCCTTTCAAAGTGATCGAGAGGCTGAGCTCTGGAGCCTATTACTTGGAGAATGCACAAGGCAAAGCTTTGAAGAGGCCCTGAAATGCTTATCACCTTAGGAAGTATCATTCTTGATTTTTAATGTTGATGTATCTCATCTTTGAATTTTCCCATGTAATCAGTTGGAATTCAATAAAATCAAATTCTTCTTTTCAGTTCATGAATGTTGTGTTATTAAAAGTAAGAAAAATTAAATTTTCCTACTAAGGCATCACCTATTAGTGGAGCAACGTGCAGCAGAAAAATTAAATTTTCCTCCTAAGACATCGCCTAGTAAAGGAGCAGAGCGCAGGAGAAAAAGTAAATTTTCTGCTAAGGCATCGCCTAGCAGAGGAGCGGATTTGTGAAGGAGAAAAATTAAATTTTCCTACTAAGGCATCGTCTAGGAGAGGAGCAGAGTTGTGAAGGAGAAAAATTAAATTTTCCTACTATCGCCTAACAGAGGAGCAGAGCGCAGGAGAAAAAGTAAATTTCCTGTTAAGGCATCGCCTAGCAGAGGAGCAGAGTTGTGAAGGAGAAAAATTAAATTTTCATACTAAGACATCGCCTTGTAAAGGAGCAGAGTGCAGGAGAAAAATTAAATGCATCGCCTGGTAGAGGAGCAATGTCCAGGAGAAAAATTAAATTTTCCTACAAAGGCATCGCTTAGTAGAGGAGCAGAACGCATGAGAAAAAATAAGTTTCCTGCTAAGGCATCGCCTTGCAGAGGAGCAGAGTTGTGGAGGAGAAAAATTAAATTTTCCTGCAAATGCATCACCTAGTAGAGGAGCAGAGTGTAGGAGAAAAATTATATTTTTCTGCTGAGGCATCGCCTGATAGAGGAGCAGAGTGTAAGAGAAAAATTAAAAACGAAGGAGACGTGAAACAAAAGTTGTGTCTTATTTGATAAGTTAAGTGTTACAAAGAGGAGCTCGCGCTTTGTAGATTTTATTTGCCCTAGTGGTTTAATAATATCAGAGATAAACTCGGAAGAAGCAGTAAATTCAAATGCAAAATACTCAATGTTGCATAAAGCGAGTTTCATACATGTCAAGAGTGTGCAAAAGAAGATAACCAAATATAAGCGTCACAAAATTCATAGTCGCATAATAGTACGAAAAATAAAGCAATGTAGTACGTGACAAATACGACCCGAAGGCATACATCGTCTGAGTAAATAAGAAAATAGCATAAATAAAAGAGCATGGTCTAAAGATTGGGATGAAGACTCACTACAAAGTCCTCAAGGCTAATGAAGTCAGTGGGAGCGCCTGCCGGAGGATAACCGTGAGCCTTGAAGAGGTCGACAGCACCTTCAAAACCCACCTCCAAGTAGTGAAAAGCTCTCGGGCCACAGATCTAGACGAATTCTTCAGATTTGAATAATTCTTCCTTAAATGTAAGAGGCTTCTTTCGCATGCTACACTTTGGTATCTTTAAGCTCACCACGCACTTGCGCTATTTCAGCTTGGGAAATCTTTGACTCCTTCTTCAGCTTCTGGATTTCCTTCGCCTAGCCATTTGTCACTCGTTGAAGCTCCCCCTTCTCCTCCTCTATTTCTTTGTTCTTCTTTAGGAGCTCGTCGTATCAGGCCTGTAACTCTGAGAGCTCCCCAACATGTGTCTCTCTCACCTCGTCTATGGTCGCCTGGAGTTGGTCGTGAAGAACCTTACCTTCGCGCAAGTCGTGGCAGGCGCTGGACCTGATAAGGTCGGCTCGCTCAACCAACTCCCCGAGATACATGATGCTCTGAGTCAAGAAGATAAAAGTAAGAGAACCAGAGAAATAACAATCATATATTGATTATCAACTTAAAGTTGGAAAGAGAAATATACCTCAGTAAGACTGCTGTATGTCTGGCGGGATAAATCAGACCATCCCAATGAACCCAAGAAAGTCGCGTCTGCGGAGGAAGGGAGCTGGAATAACAACTTATGAGCTATGTGAGTAGGACCTCGGCCCATGATAGCTGACTCCGGGGTATACGAAGGATGTATCGCCGGCCCAGAAGGATGCTCGTCTTCTGATCCAGACTCCTTTGTGGACAAGGTGGATGAGACTGAGATCTCGGAGATCTTGCGCTTCCCTGCCTTTTGGACTGATGAGCCGGGATCAGTAGACGCCTTCTCTTTGCCAGATGGAGGATGGGATTCAGCCTGAGGAGGTGTGGAGGAAGCTCGCTTCGGGGCGAAGGAGGATGAGCATGCCTTCTTTTTTAGCCAGCAGGTGAACCGACAGGCTTCTTCGCGTCGGTAGAGCAACTTCCTTTCACGCCTATCGTAGTTGCAGGGGTAATGGGCTTCTTGGGTAATGATGAGGAACCTTCAGTCTTCTTCTTTGCAATTTCACGGAGAAATAGGGCGTTCATGACTCTAGTACGTGCAAACAATAACAATTAACCAGATGAGAATATTATCAAAGAACACCATAAGCAAAAGAAAAACAAGAAGTATGAAAAGGTGAGAATCTCTACCAGCATCCTTCTGCAGCTTAATTTTTGCGGGACTCAACCCCGCATGGCACAAGAGATCTTCATATAGGAGTTGGGGGAATACTGAAACATCGATCTCCTAGTACGCTCATTATGCGCAGATACTCCTTATCTTTCTTGTATCCCTTGAAAAGTTTAGGTTTGGTGAAATTAGGGTACCAATCAATGGAACAATTCAATTCCTTGGGGGACTGAATAAAGAAGAAATATTTTTTCCAGTCCTTCACATGACTAGGGGGCTCCGTCAAAAATCTTATGGCTAAACCGAGAGGTCACATAAAAAAGTCCGTCTTTTGACTTGGCTATGACCAGGAAGTAAGAGAAAGTAGTGCAGTTCGAGGGAAGGTCTAAGGCCCTAAATAGCACAATGAAACAGCATATCGAGCGGAAACCTTTGGGAGTGAGCAAACCTAGGTGTACATGATAATAAGTGCTCAACTCTTGAAGGAAGTCACATAAGGGAAAACGAAGATCGGCGTCGAGATGGTGCTGAAAGAAAGTATAGCATCCCTTGGAAGCTAGATAGGGTCGGTCCTCGGAGATAGGAATGATGATCTGGTGAGAGGGAGGAATATGCCACAAAGTCCTAAGTTTTGACTCGCTATTAGGAGGGCTGTGGGACGACAAGTGACCGTACCATAAGTTATCTGCGTTCGATATGTTCATCTGTTGGGTCACATGACGAACTTCTTTACCATGACGGCTGTGAGTGGTGATTTCCTCCTCATGAGAATCAAGGGTGAATTCAGGATCTTCTAAGGAAGTCCTACTATCAATAGACCCGCTAGATCTCTCAGAATCGCTCGAAGAATTAGACTCAGGAATTAGAAGAAGACAAGATTTCAAAGGCAACTAAACAAATAAGGGAGAAAACTGACCCGGATAAGACGTGGAAAGATACTCAATAAATGAGACCAAGAGAACGAATAAATATTGAGCCCTGGGCGAGGGTGATGGGCGCTCAGGCGAGTGTGGCGTGAGTGATGCGCGCGGGGGCGAGCTCTTCAGCAGGGCGCTCGGGCGAGCGGGCGAGAGTGATGCGCGCTGGGGCGAGCGCTTCGACAGGGCTAGGGCGAGCGTGTGCGCACTGGTTGTGCACGCTGGACGAGGGTGAGGCGGTACGCTGGGTTACAGCGTGCGGGGCGAGGGCTTGTGCTGGGGGTGATGAGGCGAGGGTGTATGGGCGAGGGTGAGGCTATGCTGGAGGTGGCGAGGCGAGGGTGTATGGGCGAGGTTGAGGCGTGCAGGGTGAGGGCCGGCTGGCGTGCAAGGCAAGTGCTCGCGCTAGAGATGGCGAGGAAAGGGAGCAGCGTGCACTGCTAGGGCTTGTGCTGGAGGTGGCGAGGCGAGGGTGTGGCGTGCTGGCGAGGCTGGGCGTTGGCATGGGAGGCAAGTGTCGAGAGGGCGAGGGGCGAGGGTGAGGCGCACTGGGCGAGGCGAGGCACTGTGTGTGCGAGGGGCGAGGGGCGAGCCGGCATGCGGGAGAGGCGAGGCACTGTGTGGGAGATACGATGTGTGTGCGAGGGCGAGGAACTGTGAGTGATAAGTGAGAATGAAGTGAGGAGAGAACCTATATTTATAGGAGAAGCCCAGACCAAATCTTTCCTTTCAAAGCAAGATTACGATTTGATTTATTTCCAAATTTTTGGAAACTGACAAGCAGCAGGAAGAAAATTCACAACTCGTGCCCGATAAACCAAGACAACGCAATTAATCGAACTTTGAACCTACGATTCAGTTTGACTTGGGAGGGGGAGACTGGTGATAACCCAGAGATGGACCCATAAAGATCAGGTCCAAATTCCCAGCCCATCTCTAGGGCCCACAGATGGAGGGCCCAGAACATGCCTAGGTATTCTCCTATAAATACCAGGTTTGAGCGTATTATTATTCATTCACTATATTGTTTTTCAGCAGCGCCCTTAGCTGCTTTCCACTTATATCCTTAGTCTCTCACTCGAGCGTCGGAGGGGCTACACCAGGACACCCTCCTGGCCTCCTTCTAACGGTCTTATTCGTGATTTCAGGCTCGGGACAATTTTGAAACATGCGTCTGGACTAGTGACACTTGCTGGAATCGGACGCTAAATTTCCCGTGAGTATCATTAGAGATGGGCACGATTGGAATAGGTGGAGGTCGGAGTGGCTCGAATATGTGTTTTACCGATCGGATCTTCTTTGTCTTGTGCCACTTTTCATGATCTCCGGTTGGCTTCTTAAGTGAAACCATACTGCTTCTTAGAGGCCGTGAACACTTGCTCGAGAGGTACATCCTCTCTATCTTCATCTGAATTGGTCTCAACCAATTGCAACTTCCTCTTAACCGTTCTTTAGCATATGTCTTCCCTTGTCGGGTCTTCTTCTGGGCCTCTTGCTCAACCTTTTTCTCAATATTCATTGTCAACAACTCTTCTCCGATTGGTAGGTTTTTCATGATGTATGCTTCCATAGCATAAGCATCAAATACCTTCAGTGCATGAGAGGGAGGAGCTTCTGTAAGCTTGGGTTGAAAATAAGAAAGGAGATTATGGATTTGGCCAAATATAATTGAGACTAATTGTCTCCCTTTTCCATTAAACAGAGAATCCCACATAGAATATTGAACCAATTCATGTTGATCTTCGAGGCAATGCTGGTCATCACCAAAAAGGCTCCGGCTTAGCCAATAGACTTTTGGCCACAATATCTGCCAACATCCAGAACTCAGCTTTTAGTTTTTTCTTCCTGAAGATAGAGCTAAGAGAACTGCCAGAAAAGGAGAACTGGCTTCTCCAAAGTGCTACGTTACCATCCGGTAGCTCGGAAAAATCTGCCAAACCCTTGGAGGTTGGTAGCTCAAATGTATCTGCAAATAGCTTTTGGGAGATGGTGAAGTTGGCCCCCGTCGATAGTGCATAAAATCGACTCATGCTCCATCGTAGCGGTATCAAAGAACTGTTTGATAATATCTTTAGAGAATACTGAACTGCGAGGTATATGAAATCCTCCAAAATGGGTTGTGGCGGAAATCGACTTTTCACGAAATCGACAATGTTTTAAATGTTCAATCTCAATATTAAAATTAATAAAGAGTAACATATAAATAGCACAACCGTTTTTCTTATTCTCCCGATGCAGTTCTCTTTTATCCATATCATGAAGCATTTTTCTAATGGTTTTTTTTTCTAGATAAAATTTTATCAAACAAATCGCAAATTAACTGAAAACGGGTTGTAATTTCAATTTTGGCATGATAAGATAATACCAAAGAGACCCAACTAGTTTATATAACATGATAATTATATAAATAAATTCGAGATAATTATATAAATAATTTTTATAAATATCAATACAATTATTAGTATCGCTCGATTAACCTTAAAAATTGATATTTGACTTGACTCGCAAAATCAAGGGCTCAATTATCATATTATATAATATATAAAATTAGGTAAAATAAATAAATTATGCAAGCATTATCGGCGCATGAACAGATAAAAAATATACACTCAAGCAACAACTTAAAATTATAAAATTCATCACGATAAGATTAATTTTGTCATTACAATCTAATATATAAATTTAATCACTCTTATTAAAATCATACCAAACATTAAATATAATATCATACATCTTATTATCTTTAACTTATCATTATATTATATATCACATGTTTATCCTATCATATGTACCAAATAATGTCTTATAATATAGTAAATAAAGTAAAGATATGAGTTCTTGTCCAATTTGTATGTATTATATAGGGCTAGTTTGGCCCGTCGGGCTTGGATTTAATTTATACATGTGGGCTCTAAGCTTCATTAATATATTTGGCATGTTCCAATCTTTTTATGTATGGTTATTGGCCCATATGTTAATGTTTGAATGGCAATAAATTTAGCCAAAATATTACTAAATCCACAAAACAAAAAAATAACATATTATATATATATATATATGTATATATATATATCGACGATTTATATAAGAATTATGTGGAATAAATATAATATAGCATAAATTATTTGATTGCACAATGTATATATTTGTTTTATTTTAAATTTATTCATTTGTGTATTCGATCGAGATATTATCCCTTTTGATATATTAAACTTATCATGTAGAAATCACTTATTTCTGGTTTAAATTTATTCTTATTATTTTTAAAAATCAGGATTCTCTTCTTCTTCTTTTTTTCTGAAGAATAGATTATGTTATTTTTCTTTATTTATTTTTCTTCTTGGTGGGCTCAGAATAGATCATTTATTTAAATGATCTTCCTTGCATGACAGGGAAGTGGGAACTATATGTCTGAATTATAAATAACAATCTACATTATATATTAATAAATCTAAGTAAATGGGGGAAGATCGCTCTATTCGTCCCAGACATAAAGAATTGTTTGTTATTTCACTCAGGATTAAAAAAATTATTGAAAAACAACTTTCCAAAAACTTCTTATTTTGTCCTTATTTAATTCGAAAATAAGTGTTAATATATAAATACATTGAGTAAGTCTCTTGTGAGACGGTCTCACGAATCTTTATCTGTGAGACGTGTCAACCCTACCGATATTCACAATAAAAAGCAATACTCTTAGCCTAAAAAATAATGTTTTTTCATGGATGACTCAAATAAGATATCAGTCTCACAAAATATGACACGTGAGACTGTCCCACACAAGATTTCGCCAAATACATTTGGGAGTGGAGTTGAGCCAACCAAAAAAATAAACAAATCCTATATAATTGGGATGCAAGATATTGAACTTAGAAATTAGAAATGGGGTTAAAATATGGTTTAAAAAAATGAAAGAAGAAGAAAAATCTATGGGCAAACGAGAAGAATTGATGCTCAAAAAATTAGGTACACCCTAATTAGTTCCTTGTATGTAATGTAAGGCTTGCACACCACACAATACCCTAAACATGGATTCCTATCGGCAGCCTAATCTCAGAACTACCACAATATTTCTCCGAAAATCCTCGTAAATAAAGCTACACCACCAGTTTCTCGAACGATCTTAGAATATTACTAATATTACACTGAAGTGCATAAAAAGTAATTATTTTTTATGGATGATACAAACAAGAAACATGTCTCATAAAATTGATTCGTGAGACATTCTCACAAATTGTATCTGTTTTCATACAGATTAAGAAAGTTATTAGAAAAGTAAATTTTGCAAAAAAAAAATTTCTCGTTTTACCTTTTATTTAATGTAGTTGGGAAAGACGAAAAAAAAAATTCAACTTGAATATATGAGACGGATGGATTATCAAATGATCTTTACCAAATCTAGCACTAAAAACAATCACTTTTGAAAACTCCAACATTTTTCAATAGTTTCTTGAGAAATTTAGAATCAAAGAAGAGTAAAACTCCTTCAATGCATGTGTAGAACCATAAATTTTGATTTATGTGCTAAATCTTTGGGGTCGTTGTCTTCATTAAATTTCTTTCTTTTTGCCCTTTATATATGAAGCCACTATCCCAATTCCAATTTCAAGTCCTTGTTATTGTCATGCTTCGATATCCTCCATGTGCTATTGTCTCCAAGTCAATTTGGATAATCAATTCAGATTCCAATTTGTTCAAACCATAAATCAAAATTCAAAATTATTGCAATGCATGAGTTACTTTTTTCCTTTGATCAACTAAAATATACAAGGAACATGGTGTTATACCAAGATCTCCATGATAAAATTAGATTATGCGACAAGAATTGTTATATTTAAATTAAACTTTCGGTAACTAGCTTTCCGATCTCTTCTTGACATGCAGCATATCAAAACTATAAAGATTATATATACAAGAATTGTTATATTTAAATTAAAATTTCGGTAACGAGCTTCCCGATCTCTTCTTCACGTGCAACATATCAAAACTGTAAAGATTATATATATATATATATACTAGAATATGATAGATGTATTGACTTGGAGACACTTTAAAGGGAAATTCATAGAGTTAATTAAGGCGTTGTGTGTAATTCAAACATTGATTCAATATAGTATATGTATAGAAGGATCTTGACTCTACTGTTGGGGCAGATGGATGTGTGTGCATTTGTTGTTCTATAATTTAAAATTCACGCGAGTTGGTGGCCGACATGAATGCTCGGATTATCATCCGCCCACCATTATTTTAGGCACTTGAAAAATGGCCTAAAATATCGTTCCCAACTGGCGAGATGTTTTCTGCAATGGATGAATGAGACATGGTGGGGTTTTTGTTGACTATTGGGACAATTTTTCACCAGTGTACTGCCGTACGTGTTGGGTTTACAATATTTTTTATAATTTACTTAGTTTATATTTAAATGATGATCAAAACGTAATTATAAGAAATAGTAAAAGACTACATTGTAATTTTGATATATAAATTAAAAATAAATAGAAAAAAGAAAGGGAAAAAAGACCAAAGTAGTACTTGAACATACAACTTAATGCTTAGAAAACGAAGAGTTAATTCATTGAGCTACATATTACATGAATTAAAATTTTCCTTTCAAAGATTTCTTCTTTTCCTTTCTCTCTTTTTTTTAACTACCCATTTTCGTCAATTTTGTTTTAAAAAAAATTTCAAAATACATCTACTCCTCTAATACAACAATTATTTTATCCAATGATAATCCACAAAATAATTAAACGAAATCACCAAAATTAAAAAATTTAAAACACTTAACATACCAATGTCTCCACAATTATTCCAACTCATGATAATTTACAAACATAACCATACACTAAATTAACCAAAATAAAGCTATTTAAAAAGGCATTCTAACTAATTTTAAATAGTTTTTTGTAGATAATCAATCACATGTATAAAAATCCATAATTTAATACAAAATATGAATAATTTATATGTTAACTGATTTAACTTCAAAATACATTTTTTTTAAAGGCAATGCAAGTACACAAATTGTGAACATGCCCTCTAGTCCAATATCATACACCCTTTGATAATAGCATATATTATTAGACTAGGACCCCTATCCAAAAAAAATTGACCAACCTACAATAAAGAGTAAAAGATTTTAGTATAAAATTCACATTTTTTTTATTAAAAAAAATTGCATTAATAAACTTGTATAAATAAAGTAAATAAAAAATTACAAGTTTGGTCTTATATATTTGTTACGTTACAGTTTTAACATTTTCTGTTGTCAAAATTAAGTATTAGTTTTGTATATTTCAATTTATGTTATTTTTTGTCTTTTTTTATAGGAGTGAAGCGTGAGCACCACGTAGATGTCACATTGAGAGAATGATTAAATTTGAAAAAAAATAAAATAACTGACTAAAAATAAAATCGATAATATAGATGATCAAAATCGCAACCATTACACCAAGATTCTATAGAGTAAATAACAAGACAAAGACATTAAATACACCAACACACTTGACTTACTTATTGGGGGTTGTTTTTTGTGGAGTCGAAATTGGTTAAAAGCGTGGGTGTTTTTTTAGGCGGTCTTAAAGTTGCATGTGCCGTTTGGCGGTAAAGTCGTTAGTTGGGTCCCAAATGCGCCTTCTACTTCACATGCACATGGCCTGTCGCTTATCAACACAATAAATAGTTTTATTCATTTTAATTAATCACGTCACTTTTTTTTCACCCAAAAAAGTTAATTATGATCATCCCAATTTTAATTTTTTTATATTTATGAATTGTTGCAAATAATTGTATTTTTTTTTGCAAATATAATCTCTTTTTTATAGAGCTTTGATATGATGGACATGTTAACGTTACGGCCGAAATTAAATAAAATAATATGTGAGAGAATAATTTATTTCACTTAGATCACAAATATTAACTAATTAGAACATCATCACAACCTTGTTTGATTCAAGGTTCTAAAAGCGTGCAGTGCCCCGAAGTGGGGATGTCGAGCTCCAAGCTTTTCAAGCTTAAGCGAGATTAGCACATCTTTAAGCGTGAAAAAAGCGTTTTTTATTTTTTATGTAATTATAATTATCTCAAACCAATACATATATAAAATAATACATAAATATGATAAATATAAGTCTGATGCATTAATTCTCATATTTATAAAAACATAAAAATCTCAAAATTGCAATCTTTATTTGTATTTGCAACTAGATCATATTAAAAAATGTTAAATATTTGTCAAATCATTATCAGACATGCTTAATTATAATTACAATTAAAAATAAACATCTAAATTATAAAGTTAATTTATTATTTTAAAATAAAAAGACATACCTTCAAAATAAAAAAATTTAAAAATAAATAGATGTGATTAATTGTGCTTAAACACACTTAATTAAACGCCTTAAATACGCTTAATTCAGTCAAACTATAGTTTATCTGCTTTTTTCCGCTTTTCTCCGAAGCGGCGCGTTTTTGTCGAAGCGGGCTGTTTAGAACACTGATTTGATTAGATCCACTGAGTACGATTTTTGGAATTTTCCCATCATGATGAAGCTCTTCCATCAGCCACATTTTTTTTATATTTTTAATCTAGGGGTTGAGAAGGCTCGAAGTCGAGCCGTCACATGGGAAATCCTAGGTGAAACCAGTGGAGCTAAGCTCCGATTTTACCACATTCTTTATTTGGTGACTCCTCCCTGCTCAATAACTAGTAGTATTTTAAGGACATTCACATTGGTAGATGTTATAACACTCAACATATCATTAAAAAGGTTTGGTGTTCACATGTCACATACATATTAATATTAACACTCATTATTTATCAGTTTCACTGTCCAATTATTCATTTTTATTCTTATTTTATATTAAATAAATACATTTTGAATTGTATTTACACAATTTAAATGATTATTACTTAAAATAAATAATAATATTATCTTAAAATATATTTATATATTACTTAAGATTAGTTCATCTTATTTTAAATAATAATCATGAAATCCTTGGTTTAAGCCTGGACGGGTTGTGCGGATTCGTCACATTTATCATTGAAAACAAAATTTAAATATTTCAAATAATATTATTATTTTATTAATATTTCATCTTATTTTAGTAAAATAACCGTTTTAGTATGCTAAAAAATGGCAAAAATTAGATTTTAATAAATTAAAATTGATTTTTTTTTTCCCAAAAGGTGGGTGAAGGTGGACGCCTGATTTATGTGGCAATGTGGGTGTCATTGGTTTGAACACCTACATTGGTGTGCAAACATGTTGGACCTTGGTTGAACATTAATGTAGATGCTATAATAAAATATATATAGAGAGTAGTTTGGCAGAAATTTTAATTATTTTAAATTGATTCTTTCATATATTATTTTTATAAGATTCATAAAAAAACACATGAAAAAATTTGTACAAATGCACAAAAATATTTTTTTAAATAATTCTAGAAGTGCAAATTATAAAAAAAATCAAAATATTTTATAAAAAATAAATATGTGTAATAATATATGATTAAAATTTTATTAATTCAATTCGAAACTCTTAAAAATTGATATGTAAATAAAATTAAGTATTTTACAAAATCTTCGAAAAATATCTATAAAAATTAAGAGCAATTGTAGTATATGATAAATTTGTTTAAAGATACAAATGTCAAATCGTAACTTTAAACCATTAATTTAAAAAAAAAAATTGAAACAGAATCCGACATTTACAAATACGTCCAAACACTTCCACCCAACTAAAAGCTTCTCGAAACACTCTCATAGTTGTGTATGCTTAAGCTTCTACTCGACACGCTTAAACTTGTAACACTTAACGTTTGACCTCGATGATTCATCATCCTCCATATATATTTTTTAAACCATGATACTTAGTAGTGCGTAGTTGACTTATATTAGTGTAGTTCAACAACACAAAGTATTATATATGTTGAACTCGATCAATATACAAGTGGATAGGGGTCGGTGTTAGGGAAAAAAATATTTGACTATTTCCCAAACCCGACCCGAATTAAAATGTCCAGTTAGGTATCGGGTGGAAATTTCGACGTGAATTACGGATTTCACCAAATTGCAAATCTACGTACAACATTTGAGATGAAAGGATTGCTATATATATATATATATATATTTTTGAATTTGTCCACTTTTTATGGGGTCTCTTGTTTCCCAAAGTCTAGAATCCTTTTCAACTTCTACACTTCACCGGTGCTTCAATACAAATGCATGGCGGAGATTGGGGAAATAGTCGATCGGCAGGTCATAAGTTAGTCTTTTTTAATTCATTCTATTTTGTCAATTTTCGATCTTCGTTCTTTTTTAAGAAATCGAGTAAGTCTATTATAAAACAGTCTCACGGATTTTTATTCGTAAGACATGTTAGTCATGCTCTTATTTACAATAAAATTAATATTTTTGGCATAAAAAAATATTTTTTCATGGGAGTCGAAATAGAATATCTGTTTGACAAAATTGAGTCGTGAAACCATCTTACATTAGTTTTTGTGTAAAAAAATTATTCCAAGCTAACATCTTACTCAGTCTCATCTTTATGTGGTAAGAAATTTTTTTTATCTTGTGAAAATATAAAATCGTATATGGAAATATTTTGAAATAGGGATAAAATGTTTTTTCCTCGATGCTTACATCTCAGCAATTTTGCTATTTTGTCAAATTGAGTCTTAACCTTACGCTAATTTTGACACGAGTAGGTCTCTTGTGAGACAGTCTCACGAATCTTTATCTGTGAGACGGGTCAATCCTAACGATATTCACAATAAAAAGTAATACTCTTACCATAAAAAATAATATTTTTTCATGGATGACCCAAATAAAAGACATGTCTCACAAAATATGACCCGTAAAACCGTCTCACACAAATTTTTGTTTTTTGACACATGAAAGAAAGTTTAAAATTGTAAAAAACAAAAACAAAATTAGTGAACTGAGACTTAAATTTGACGACAAGAATTATCCAAATTGCAAAGAGAAAGACTAAAATCTTAGTTTCTCATTTAAATATATATTATTAGTGATAAAAAAAATAGTAATATGTATGGCGCAAAAAAAAAAAATAAATGTCGTAACCCATTTTCTCAAACTTTTTATGACATCTATATATATTTTTGTATTGCTTGGAATATATACAAGTTAAATGTGAATTTTACTCATATACATTCTAAAAATATATTTAATACAATTTATTACTTCAACAGCCAAATATTTATTTTTTACTTTTTTGAAAACTTGAACGGCCAAATATTGAATGCTGGATTAATCAGCATATTATCAATCGCTTTCACACTTTTTTCTATATTTTCTTTATCAAAGTGACAATATATAAAGCTTCTAAAGAATTTATTTCCAAGGAATTCAATGAAATACTTTTTTTCCCGGAATATATTATTCGCTTTTGCACTTCTATTTTTTCCGACTGGATTTTTGACGTGTTCGATATATCAGCAATATTCGGTGCAATGTTAGTAATGATCGGTTCCTGATTAGTAATATCTAACGTCATGTGACTTCCTGTCAGTAATTCAGCTAACGTTGCAAAAAATTCCAAGTTTTATGATATTGAATTTAACTATTTATTTTGAAATAGATCTAATATAGACACACCGATGGAGTCGAACTCATTTCATTTGTTTATCTAATTTAATTTTAAAGTACTACTTATTTTTCATATGAAAAATTAGAAGGAAAAAAAAAGCCCGAAAAATGTTCTACTTGGTGGGGATCTTTCTTGCCTACTTTTTTTCTAGCAAGTTGTTTGACCACATCTCGCGTCCCTATTGATTAATCCAACATGGATTTTTCTGCTGTAAGTATAAAGATCGTATCTTCAAATAAATATTGTTTGAACAGTGAAAGGAATATCTTATTCCATGATTTATTTTCGATTTTATAATATGAAAATATTATATATATATATATATATATATATATATATAGAGTTTTGCATTCTTGAACTAACAATATTGGTTTTTAATTTGGTATTTATCCCTCTATATTTATTCCTAATAAAACTCTTGTTTACATATATTGTATATCTCTTTTATGAAATAAAGGCTAGGTCAAATAAAGAGTATATAAGAAAAGAGCAAGGCGCGGCTGTCGGGTTGATTGAGAGGCAAGAAGAAAAATTATGGAGTGCTGAACATTTTCGACTAGAAAAATTTTTGTGTTCGATATATCGTTTTGCTGTGTTGCTGGTTCATGTTGAAGACACTCGAAAAGCAACACTCATGTGAAGTATTGGTTGAAGAGTTCTTAGCGGCTTGCTTTTCAATAAATTTCTTAATCCGTGTGGAAACGTAAAAACCCTAAATATATGAGACAACGGTTGTATATGTATATGTATGTATATATTGTTGTGTATGGAAAAGGGAAAGTGGAAGGCATAAATGTGAGGAGAGATGTTGCCAAGCACTAGTGATTGCTTGGAAAAAAGAAAGTTTGATTTTTCCTTGTTATTTTCATCTATAGTTGGTGCTATATATGTATATATATACAAACTTTGCATTCAATCCTTTGAATCCAATCTTCATTTCCAATGTTTGGACCACCTATCGTAAGTGAGAACAATTAGATATTTGATACTGGGATATTGTTTGAAAGAACTTATTTTAAGTATTTCTTAATTTTTACGTATAATTTCCAAGTATTTCATTGACTAAAAGCTTGAAAATACTTAAAATAAGTTTTTGCAAACACCACCTGAGTCAAATCAATTCAAATACTATTTGATTCGGATTGAAAAACATCGAATTTAAATTCGTATATATTTAAATATAGTATAATTTATTTTGTTTGAGAATTCATAAGTCCCTCATAAATTTCAACATATTTATCATTTCTTGAAAATATGTATATTTTTGTTAAATGTTAAATTTTTTTGATGTGGTTGAGATTTCTATTTCTATAACTTTTTTCCTCTTATTCTATTGAAGAATATGGTTAGTTTGCACACTATGTGTTTTATTTCATATTTAAATTTGACACAAAGTTATTTGAAATAATTATCTTTAATAGTAGCATAAAATTTTCCGTATATTTGATAGATAATTCATCAAGTGTTTAATTTATGTTAGATAAGAATAAACTCACTTAGTTTACCATATATTTAGCATTAAAAATGAACATTTATTAGTAGTTGAAATCAAACTCAATATAGAATTTTCACGGCCCTATACAAAAGTCAATAAATTCATATCTCATCTCAATAGTTAAATGTGTGTTTAGTATTTGTCAGATCGGTTTTTTTTCTACAGTCCATGACTAACACAAAAAAAATGTTTATAAACTCCCTGAGCCCACGTATGTTTTTCGGATGAAATTCGGTACAAAAAATCGAATATATGAGACAAATATATGATATTTTAGAACTAAATGTTTTAGATTTGTCACTAATATATGATTTTTGAGTACTCAAACATGTATAACAAATCAATGTCATGTCTTTTTCGGATGAATTTGGTACAAAACCTTGAAAAACTACTATTATTATATGATTTTGAGTATTAGATGTTTCAGATATGGTACTAATATATGATTTTTGAGTATAATGACATTAAACATGCTTGTCATACATTTGATAACTTGCCATAAATTTTTGAGAAGTTTTCTTGAACTTTTTTCGGATAGTTAGTTCGTAATGTCCGATCATATTCTTATCAGTAATTGTAAAGAGAGTTTCGATCAGACAATAACTGGACATATATTTAACTAAACACACATTTAATCATACTGCAGGAGATTTAAAAAAATAATTTCCCTAGTTTATTCAACTAATATCATATGAATATTTGAAAGCTTAGTTTTAATATGTATACCTCGACCTAAAAAGACAGAAACGACGACGGACATATATCTGACTTGGCAAAAGCATAATTACTCTGGCAGTTTTCACCAAAAAAATACAAACGAAATAGGCCGATTTGGGAATGAGGTCATCTTCAACGCCCAAAGCGTTGGTTACAGCTGTATCCAGAGTTAATTAACACCCCGCGATAGGCCCCACCGCCTACACTAAACCTAGTAGATAACATATATAATATGATTTATTTTATAATTTTTTTAAAGATATATTCAAATCTCTTTCGAAAGGCAATGTTCATGTAGTGTGAGACGATATTATAAATGATTAGGTCTTTTATGAGACGATCTCACAAATCTTTATTTGTGAAATGGGTCAACCCTATCGATATCTACAATAAAAAATAATACTCTTAGCATAAAAAATAATATTTTTTCATTGATGACCCAAATAAGAGATCTGTCTCACACAAGTTTTTGTCATTATAGATATATATTCATGAGATACGTCGATCATGTCTTTACCTGCAATGACAAATATTCCTTTTGAAACTAAAATCAATAATTTTCATTATTCAGATTGGATCAGATATCTATTTTACAAAATTAACTTGAAATACAGTTCTCTAAGAGTATTTGTAAATTATGATGTAGGATAATATGAAAACGCTTAAATAAAACCGGGAATAAAGATTTGATTAAAATTGTATTCCTAACTCAAAATAATATATTTTGATATTAAATTAATATTATTTTAGATATAATAAAAATTATATTGCAAATAAAAATTATTTTTTATACTTTGATTGTATAATGTATAATGATTATCATTTAAAAAGTTTGTTCATATTTACCAAAAAAGTTGACATTAATGGTTTTACATTTCTCTCTTCAATGTAATATAAAGCAATTGTATGTATCAAGTAGGTCTATTGTCAGATGGTCTCACGAATATTTATCTATGAGACGGGTCAACTCTACCGACATTCACAATAAAAAGTAATACTCTTAACATAAAAAATAATACTTTTTCATGGATGACCTAAATAAGATATCTGTCTTACAAAATACGACCCGTGAGACCGTCTCACACAAGTTTTTGCCTCCTTGAATTTATATAAATCTAGAATTCAACGTATGTATTTACAAAAACAAGTAAGTGGTATTTTATCATGATGCCCTTAGTAGAATTACGATCTAACAATGAAGCTTGGATTATTAAACAATTTAAAATATTTTAATCGCACAATTACCATTAATTATATATAACTTTTGATAAAATTACAAACGTTTGATTTTACATATGTGTGGTTTTAAAATTTAAATATTGTCCACAGTATTGATTAATTAAGTAAATTTTAGTTTATAAGCAAGCAGGAATAGAATATCAACAATATAATTAAATTTGATGAAAAATAAATAACAATACAATCAAATTTTATTAAATTATCCAGTATTGCTTGTAGTTTTGAAGAATTATTAATTTATGATATTGATGAGACTATATAAGAGTCATCTGAATAATTATTAATTTATTATTTATCAAAAGTATTAATTTAATAAACCGACCCGAGTGAAATTATTAATTTATCGAGTAATAATTTATAAATGTTGATCGTAATACAATAAATTAATAAAATATTAAATATTTTTATCTTTTATCTCATTTTATATCTGATATAAAAAAATATTGTAGAAAATAAATAAATTTTGAAAACAATCAAATTTAAATAATTTCTAATAAATCTATGAAAAGTTTCTATCCTATATAAAAAGCATGACTACGTTTTCATTTCTATTTCTCCCAATTTTTCTATAAATAAAATTTAATGTTTGGACATTTATAATGTGAATTATTATTCATCAAATTTTATAAATTTAACCAATAATTTCTTATGATTTGTATGTAGTTTTGAATCAAAATAGGACACAAATCTGATTAATTTATTTTCTCCGAGGATTTTCTTAAACGTATATTCACACATTATTTGGCGGAATATGAACATACAAATACGTACACATACATCAAAATGAGATATTGCCATTAATATAATTTACTAAGCATTTCTCCTTCTCGTCATGTGTGTTAACATCCCTCTTTCCACTGTGTGCATTATCTTTCTTGGATCTGATATCAGTGAGAACCCATAAATCTTGCTGAAAAGGGGGGAAAAGTTTCAACTCTGAGCCTGTTTTCTTGGGAAAATTGTGTCCAAAGCCATGAAAATTTTTACCGCTTTCTGGGGTGAATTCTTGAGTTGCTTTTCCGAGAAGAAGAAATTTTCTTTGTAGCAAAGGTGGGTGTTTGGGCCGAATTCTACTAAGTTTTTGTCACGAGTCTTTTTATTTTTGCAAGTTTACTTTCTTTAAAAAACAATCTTTACTTTCTTTTGGTTTTTGTTGCCTTGTATTCTTGTAGTTTTGTGGTTAAATGTGTGTGATTCTTTTGGGTTTTCGGTGAATTTGACTTTGCTTTTGGTGTTCACTTTTGGTGATGTACTTGTGTTCTGAGTTAAATTTCTTGGATGGCATGCAGCTTACTTTTCATCTCTCAAGTTATGATTTTTGTGTCTGTGAAATATATGAATCGACTTTGTTGAATGGTCATTAAGAGTGGTTAGGATTAAGAATCGGTAATCCATAAAAGAGAGTCAAGAATTTGTTCATAGAGGTTCTTAATTCAGTTTAGTTAAGTCAACTGTAAAGTTCTTGACAAATCATAGACTGTTTGAGCGTAGATTGGCTGCTGCAAAATGCCCAATATTTTGATGAATCGTGGTTGATACATAGACTCTGTGATAACAGGGACTGTTAGTTATCACTACCACATACATGGTAATTAGTCTCCTTTGAAGGAAAAAACTATGAAGGCTGATCAAGAAATTATTGACAATTGTTTTTTGCGAAACGAAATTGCTGAGATTTTGTTGTAGCTTTTGTATATTCGTTAAGATAAGCATTCTTTTTTGTTATCTCGTGCATGAACTGTTTAATGTATGTCCAACCTGATAATATATTACTTGTTCCCTTTGATTCCAATAACTTAGGTGAACAACAGTTTTGATTCCATCTACTACATGATCAGTTGTGGTTTGAAATTCGTGGCACATACCCATATTTATATATTCAGTAAATGTCAGGAAAGTTGGTAAACCGCGGTTTGTTGGATGACTTGATCATTATTTTTTTTCTTTGATAATATTTATGATTATCCCACTGTTTGTATCCCATCATATTCGAATCCATTTGATGAAATGCCACAATTATGCGACACTGTTCAGCTCGATTCTTTCCTTCGTTAGATGTGTATGTATGACGGCTTAAGCCTTGTATTTCTCAAGTATAAAATTAACTTTGTTTGGAAAATAAGAATCGAGTCATGTTTGTTTATGATAAAGATTTCTGTAAATGTTTCCTTTGCTATTACAAGCATTTCAACATGTTACTGTTCTGATGGTTATCTGTTAATGTGACGTACCTTTTAGCTTTGACAACTCTAGCATTGGCAGATGGAAAAGGACCTTTGATGTGAATGGATCCTCAGGCTTTTATTAGATTGTCAATAGGCTCCTTGGGGCTTCGAGTTTCTGGGACAGCTCTTACGGCAGCAAAATCCAGTAATCACGCCATATCTACTCCATGTGTTTGTGAGATTCGCTTGCGTGGATTTCCTGTTCAGACAACACAAATCCCACTTTTATCCTCTCCTGAGTTGACCCCCAATCCTCATAGCATTTCTTCAATCTTTTATCTTGAAGAATCGGATTTAAAAGCATTGTTGGCGCCAGGATGTTTGTATACTTCACTGGCATCTCTTGAGATAATGGTCTTTACTGGTCGAAAGGGCACTCATTGTGGTGTTGGTGTCAAAAGGCAGCATCTTGGGACGTTTAAGTTAAATGTTGGCCCCGAATGGAGCGAAGGAAAGCCGGTTATTCTTTTCAGTGGTTGGATTAGCATTGGCAAAAACAGGCAGGAGAATGGAAAACCAGGAATCGAGCTTCATTTGAGGGTGAAGCTGGATCCTGATCCAAGATACATATTTCGATTTGAAGATCAGACTAAACTAAGTCCACAAATTGTTCAGCTTCAAGGAACTGTAAAGCAGGCTATTTTCAGCTGCAAGTTTAGTCAAGACAGGTTACATCGACTTCTTTTCTTGCTTTTACATTTTCATAGATGGTTACATATAGTTGTGAAACATGCTGTACATCTATTCTGGTTTGACACAGGCAATGAGAGGGGTTCATATCACTTCTAGCTGCTTTTCTTAACCGCCAGGTTATGTTTGAGTGGAAAGATTTGTATTAAAGAAAACAATTTGAGTAATGGATTTCAGATAAATTGAATATGAGAGGATTTGAAATACTGAATTGTTAACACAAAAACTTGAAGGTTGCTTTTGGATAGTTGGTTTTGAGCTATAGGGATTTAAAATCCATCATGTTTTTGAGATTTCATGTTTAGTTCGTATTTGGGAGCTAAATTTGATATTTCAAATTCATTGATTTCCAAATGTTTTCATTTAAAATCTCTTTCCAAATATATACATCCAAACACATTTGAGAAGCATGGATTTAAAATGTTTTCTTTTGAAAGAATGGATTTAAAATGTTTTCATTTGAAGTTCTTTCAAAACACACAACCCATATTTGGGACAGATTATATGGATGTCCATCTTATTTATCAAAAACTAAATGAAGTTATTTTTAAGATCTTTGTCTACATTTGCCCAAAGATTTGGTGTTCTCCCATGGCTTTAACTTTCCAATTTGTTGTAGAATTGTTTTTTCGTAAGATCGTTTTGTTAAATTTGTTAATTAATTTATTGTTTGATAAAAAAAAATGAAAAATATAATTCAGGTTATCTCAGATAGATCCACTTGGCAACTTCTGGTCAACTTCTGCTGATGGTTCTTACCACGAGATCGAGAGAAGAGAGAGGAAGGGATGGAGGGTGAAGATACATGATCTCTCCGGCTCAGCTGTTGCCGCCGCCTTCATTACAACCCCCTTTGTTCCATCAACAGGTTGTGATTGGGTGGCTAAATCCAACCCGGGAGCTTGGTTAATTGCCCGGCCTGATGCATGCCGTCCTGAGAGTTGGCTGCCATGGGGAAAGCTCGAAGCATGGCGTGAACGAGGCATCAAAGATTCTATTTGCTGCCGTTTCCACCTTTTGTCAGACGGGCTTGAAGGCGGAGAGCTCCTCATGTCCGAGATATTGATTGATGCCGAAAAAGGCGGCGAGTTTTTCATAGATACGGATAGGCAGGGAGCAAGCCCATTACCAAGCCCTCAAAGTAGTGGTGATTTTACAGCATTAAGTCCTATAACTGGTGGATTTGTCATGAGCTGTAGAGTTCGAGGGGAAGGGAGATCCAGCAAACCCCTTGTGCAACTCGCTATGCGGCACGTGACGTGTGTGGAAGATGCAGCCATTTTCATGGCTCTGGCCACTGCTGTTGATCTTAGCATAGAGGCCTGCAGACCTTTCCCTAGGCAGAATCGAATTAGTCGTCGACATTCGTCATGATACAATCGTGTATGGAGAGAATTAATTTCTTGAGCCAAGAATAGTTGGCTTAAATTTACTCTTCTTGTTGTCACAGTATTGACAATGTGCATAGAATGAACTTGATTTGCATTGGCATTTGGTTTCTTTCCAGTGAGTAAGTGAGACTGCTAAGAATCTGCGTTCACTGAAGCAACTAATTCACCTTAAATGAAAATAGATTTGTTTTTATCTATATATTAAATAATTTCTCATTATTTTCATATTTTTCGATGAAACATAATACAATATTTTTGTTAAAATCTTTTTCTATATATTTTGAGTTGAGTTGAATGGAATCATTGTATAACCAGACTTTGAAGCACCTTTCGAGTGTTTCATTTGAAATGATATTAAGATCAAATAGTTTGCCATTTGATAAAATATTATAATTGATAATATCAATATAACTCCAATCTTAAAAGGCAATCCAAGCAATCTATATTTCGATGGATGTATAGCAGAGATAATTGTTGCTCCCAAACAATCACTCCCTCGACGGTTGTAACATGATGTAATTCTTAAGAATCTAATATTTGATTTACCTACCGAATATTTATCACTTTATAAGAAAAAAACTATAACTGTTGACAATGGCGTAACTTAATTTTAATTTTTAAGCATACAGTAATCCAAGACTTCTATTTGGGACAATTACTATTCCCCGACAACTGACTATAAGATGCATCAGGAAAATCAACATAAACAAGATGTATGACATTAGCTTATCAGGGATGCTCACCGGGGAAAAAGAGACAAAAACAAAACACAAAAATTGACATACAAAAAAGTAGAAAGAGATGCTAAAGTGACATGATACCTGAATTCAAGATTGAAGAAGAAATAGGCATTTTTGGCGAAGATGTGAGAGCATATTATTAATCTGAAGCAAGTCAGTCTCAAGTGTACGTAAAATACAAAATCTAAGACAGGGATGAGCATACTCGTTCAGAATTTAGATTTGTCAAACACCATCACCTCAATAGAAATTACATCACCTAAATCTTGGCCCTCACAAGCATTAAATCTTGATCATAGACCGATTAATTTGATTTTGAATAACTCAGAAACGGGTAAACGGTCGAAACACATTGGAGAGCCTTCAGGATTAAGATCTGGGATTATAGCAGTATCAAGTAGATAAAAGTAAGCAAGAGATAGGAATCTTAGCATGATTCCCTGCTTAAAAAGTTTGGCATGATATGGAAATATTCGGTCGTAGGTAACGGAAAGCAATAAGCAACAAAAATTCCTAGAAGCTTACAATGAACCACAAGAAAGTACCGAAAAATTGAAAATCATCTTTCTAGTTCTTCTTTTCACCTCCTCCAACCTTTGGTTTCTTAGCCGTTGCCTGCGAATACAAGAAAGTACCGAAAATTGCAATAGCTGACCCGAGTGCATTCAGAGGCCTAACTGGATTCCTGAAAACCAATACACTAGCAATAATAACAACCACCCTCTTCATAGTGTTCCCAACCGAGAACGTAAGTGGGCTAATGTCATCAAGTGCTTCATATGAGGATTGGTTATATAAATGGTAAAATATGCCTGAGACTATCACCCATAGGTAAAATGTGGATGGCTGTCCGATAGTTTCGATTGCTTTATGATATCCGGCTATCCATTGAGACCCTTCTACGAATATAGCAACCGGAAATAGATAGAGCAATGAAATAATGGTAATCCAACCATACAAATTCAATCCATTCACTTCTTTGAAACTCTGCAAGCTCTTTTTCGAGTAAATATTTCGTAGCACAAATCCAACATTGCTAATCATGGCACCCCATAGACCTCCAAAATTGAAGGAAACTTCAGTAATGGCAGCTAAAGAACAACCAAATACGATTGGTAAAATGGAGAGCCACACATTTAGTGGATATGAATCACCAAGAAACGACGAGAACACAACTGTAAACACAGGCTCTGCAGATTTAATCACATGTGTGAAAGAAACAGCAACTTTAGAGAATGAAACACATGCTGAGATATGGCCTATAGTGTGGAATAGTGCAGGTCCAAGAAGTGCAATAATGAACGATTTGTCTATTTTTGGGCAAGGTTGAATCTTCAATGACCATATAACAAGCATCCATATAGCCCCACAAAAGAGCTGGAATGATGCAAGAAGCCACGGATAGGGGAAAATATTCAACACCTTCTTGTTAAATATATTGAAAACAATGTTCTGAAAATACCATAGTCCAAAAACAACAGGTAGCTTGAGATTCTTGTTCGGCTTTGTTGAGGCTTCGATTTCACCATCTGGGCTAATTTCTTCCGAGGTTCCGGCGGCTGCTCCGAGTTTGTGGGATGAAAATCTTGAAGAAAATCCACATGGGTGTCCCAAGTTCTTCCCAAAATCTGATCTTGATTCCGAGATCTGGGAAACAGCGGACCCAAAACGAAAGCCATGATTAATGCTTAAGCTTGGAATCTGGAGAGCTGGAGACTGACAGCGAGTAATCCGGGGACTTTGAGACCTGTTCACAAGATTTGGATCCAATAATGGAGCATTTAAGGGATATCTAGAGCTGGGTTTGGAGAAAGTGACGTTAGTGGATGACAAAAGGTTTGAAGAAAGCATTTTGGAGGAATTGGGAAACCTTCTGCCACTGAAACAAACAAAAATGGAAGAAAATTTTGAGGGACTATCCCTCTTTCACGCCTATCAATCAAGAAATTTTTGCGTTGGGTTTGAATGTAATTCTAACAAAAAATTGAATTGAAAAAAGAGAATTAATAACCATGCAATTCTTTGAATAATTAAAGTTTGTAACTTATATATAGTTATTTGGGAAATTGATTATTTTATACCATTTTTCAAAGTTATTATAATTTTAAAAACGATATTTCTTTATTACATATTTGTATTATGTTTTATATAATTAAAAATCTTAAAATATTCATTTTCTATGAATAAACGTGTTCCATTTTTGTGATTCATTTGTTTAATTATCTATTATCTTTCTTTAAGAATTAATTTAATATTTGTTCTGTTTATTTAATGGACACATAAAAATAAACACTTTAATATATAAAAATAAAAGAAATCACATTATTATACTTTCTCAACTGCAGTGAATCACAAATTATCCATTTATTTTAACTTCAAAATATTAATGATTAAAAAAAATTAAACCTACAAATTATCAAAAAATCATGACAATAATAAGTCAAATATTAAAAAAATAAAATCAAAATTAGAGGAATCAATTCTAGGCAATATATTGTAATGATTTGACATAAACAAAATTGGTAACAGAATGAGTTTGTCATAGC
This sequence comes from Primulina tabacum, assembly GCF_025594145.1. Classification (NCBI taxonomy): domain Eukaryota; kingdom Viridiplantae; phylum Streptophyta; class Magnoliopsida; order Lamiales; family Gesneriaceae; genus Primulina; species Primulina tabacum. The sequence goes on along the minus strand of NC_134560.1, from coordinate 34,480,040 downwards.
CCATATATCTACACATAGTTTTTCAATATAAAATCTGTTGGGTGCAATAATTGTCCATGCTTGGTAGAGCGGTCGAACCGTGATACTTTAGTTGCTGTGCGTTTTAAAAGATTTGAGTTGCACCATTACCACTAGCTATAGTTTTTGGTAAAGCGGTAAGCACTCGGTCCCACAAAATCAATTTTTTTGCGTAAAAATTAAGTGGAAAAAAAGAAATTCATACTTGTTTAAAGAAATATGATTGATGTGCTTCACGGTTGCCTCTGTACGCACGAAATTGATGAGATAATAAAATACAGAGTTTGAGATGAAGAAATTGATGGTGAATAGGGTTTAAAGGATATGAGATATCTTTGTAATTTGATATGATAAAAAGATTATTTTGGTAAATTAATTTAACTGATGACTAAAATTGATTATAGTAATTATGTAAAGTCTATTTACGAAAATATATCTTCTTTTGGAAATATAATATTTTGAAAAGATAATTATTTAGATTAATTATATTTGGTGACCAAAATAATTATTAGCGAACCATGACACGCGTGATGTATGTGTTCCCGAAATAAGATTGACTTACCTAAGGATATCATATATATACTAGCGAATCATAGCACAAACGATACATGTGGTTCACGAAAAATGAAGAAGAAAATATTTTTTAAAAAAATTAAAATGAAAATTATTTTTTTTAAAAAAAATCAATTTTTAAAATCATAATAGTAGAAGAAAAGATAAAATGAAAAAAATGAAATATGAAATTGAATGATTAAATGACATATTTGGAAAGATAAAAAAGTTTCAACGTACCAAAAGTTAGTAAATCTTAGAGATTTAACTTTAATTAATATCATAAATATGCATAAATATACGTAGATGTACTGGATAATGATTTAATTAAAACATGAAACAAATTATTTAATTTCAAAAGGTTGAAATATATCCTGACAAATATTATTATTATATATTTTTTAATTATTTTTGATCTAGCTCAATGGGCACATATGGATATTAGATTTTGAAATTATTTATAATTTTCAACATAAAAAATATGGATAAATAAATTTAAAATCGATTTATCTTACGTGTAGATGTTAATTGAGAAAAAAATGTGAAAAAAATATTAGTTAGAGATGTTGAAATTACTAATAATTAATTGAAAGAAATATACATATTAAATATGATATTAAGTTTAAAAAAATATTTTAAAAAATTGGCATTTTAGCCATACCAAAATAGTTTTTTTTTTTTTTTGAAATGAACCAAAATAGTTGTTATGACTGCGTAAAGTAGTAGAGAAATAGAACAGCAAGAGAAAGATAACTTTCATTATTATCATTTCATGTTTTAATATGTTTTTTATGAAACAGTTTCAAACATATTTATTTGTGAGATGAGTTAATTATGCACATATTTATAATAATAAGTAATATTTTTAACATAAAAAGTGATACCTTCCATGAGTGACTCAATAGCAGATCCGTCTCACAAATACTCGTGAGACCGTCTCACAAAAGTTTTTTTTGTCAACCAATCACACATATCACGACTTACTAGTTATTAATGGGTTTTTTTTTTTCGTTTTTGTTTATTATGGTGGATCTATGTCACAGTTGATATTTGAGCAACACACTGGTTAGGAGACAAAGTAATAAATGGGTTCATTTTCTTAACAACCTTGGAAAACCAAGTGGCGTAGATAGAAGGTGGTAGGTAGAAAGCATCTCAGGTGATTTGTATATCTGTATTTTTTGTGAATTTATATTGTTAGAAATTGGCTTTATTTTCGTATATTTAATTTTTATTTATTTTTTAAATTCTAGTAATTTATATTGTGGTTTTAGTCTTTTTAAGTCAACAATCTAACGTAAAAAAAAAAATTAAAATGAAAAACTAAAATTGAAACAAAAAAAGAGAAAGGAAAAAATAATAAATTGTGTGACCAGCTGCTACTTAAAATAATATAACTTAAATATTTGTGAAAAAATTTAAAATTTTATTATTATATAATTTATTATAAGCATAACTCGTTAAATAAAATAACGGTCACTATGCTTCTTAAAAATAAAGTTAGTAATAAAATTTCAATGTTTGAAAACCACAACTATAAAAATCAAAGTCAAAACGACTACCATAATTTGAAAAAATCTAGCATAACGTAATAAATTACAACGAACTTGCCATCAAGACAAATGCATAAAATTGGATTAAATAGTTTTAAAACATGCATATTAAAAATCTCGCGAACTACAAAGTTCTCGGGTTTGTATTGCAACTAGTCCGAGCCTGCTCACTGGTCACCACTCCCCGTCTCCTTAACAACATCATCTCCATCGATCAAGTCTAGTGACTCTAAAGGCTCAACATGAATAAACCGTGAATAACAAGTAATACATAATAAAAATTCATGCAATTTAACATAGCTTGTACATAACATAATGCGAGATCATAAAATCATATTTTTCCTGCTCGTCATACATAAAATCATAAATCATTTTGTGTAGAGTTCTGTTCGTTGCAAGTGGCCTATAACATAAATCATTTGATCAAACTAACTACATTACTGGGCCGGTAGGGATCACCATAGCCCTTGGACTGGATGTCCACTTTCTAACAAAACATATTTCCCCCGAAGAGGTTAGGAGGTTCCAGACAAGTTCTCCAGCTTCCAAAACCCCGTAACATAATTGGCCACAAGACAAATCGCATACCTCAAAAAAAAAATAATTATTTTGCACATCATACATACTTACCAACATCGTGGACCTCGTTGGATCGTCCCCGAACGTGCTGCACGATATCCTTCCATAATAACCAAAATAGCCCCTAAAGGTGTATTCAGACACATACAACTCCCTAATTAAATAGAACCACTTATGACGTTCCAATCGACTCGAGAATCGACCCACACGTACAACACATCTAACCTACTGCCCAAGGCTCTAAACCAGCCCCGAACCATGACCTAACCCTGTAGCATGCACAACGAACCATATAACACAAGCTGCCCCAATGAGTGACACTATGCCTGTAGTGCCCAAATTCAGTACACGTATAACCCATACATTTATTTAATTATTAAAGAAGTTATTTAATTTTAAATTGAGTCTTAGTAGTGCATGATTTATTTAAATGCATTATTTTAAATTAATTATGTTTATGTGATGCACGTTAAAATGTTTTTCGAGTTTCATGTTTCAGGCGATTATTCGAGGCGGGATCGAGGAAAAGACCGGGGTCGATTCTTGGCAATTTAAAGCGCGGTATTTTATTTTAAAAGCTAGGAAGGGGCATTTTAAATAATTCATTTAGTTTGGCATTTTAAAGCCTTATTTATGTATTTAATAATTTAAGAGTTTAGAACTTTTAAAATTAGTGTGTAATTATTTTAATTGAGGAGATTGATTAAACTAGTGTATGTTAATCTTTAATTAGTATTTTAATTAGTTAATTTAGCACTAATTCTTCCTAATTAAAAACCCACACACACGTTACACACACTCACACACACTCACACGTTTTTACACACACTAAAACACACAACACACCCTACACATCTTATTTTCAGATTTTTAAAAGAGAGAAAACTTAGGGTTCTTGTGAACTCAGCAGCCGCCCCTCCCTTCATAGAATTTCAGCACTTTTCGGTGAGTTTTATTGCAAAAAATTCGAGTCGCAAGTCGTCCCGGATCAACCTCGCTTCTTTCCCGCGTCGGTGTCGTAGTTACGGTATTTTTAAATATCAAAATGCACGTATATTCTGTTATTTCTGCATCGATCTCGTCATATTATGCGTTGTGTTGTTATTTATGTGTAAAAATACATGTACGATGCGTAGGAGTTTGAACAATTATTTTAGAACGCTTTTGAAACCATTTTTAGATATAAAATTTCGTTTTTTGCTGTATTTTTAAATACTGCGATTTTTCGGTCGCGTTTTTGAGAAAACTTTCAACATGAAAATTGTAGAACTTTTTAATACCTTCGATTTGACAGTAAATTCAAAATTTTTGGATGAAAATTGAGTGAGTTATGACGTCTTTTGTGGAACTGCTCAAACTTCATTTTTTCAGAAAATTATGTATTGATGTGTTCTTGAGATTTTATTGTTGCAGACTTCGTTGGAGATCGACGGGTGATCGTTGCTGTGTCTAGGTATGCGTAGTATGGTGTTGGGATATTATTTGATATGTCGCTTAGTGCCGATAGGCACGCAAATGCATTAGAAGTCGTAGGAAACGAGTTGGTGTCAATTGCCACATTTTTTGAATCGTATGTGTCGTAGGGTGGACGTCATTGCTTTGGGTGTTGTGCAAAGTTGGGTCGATGTTATGGCATGCTAGGATGGGTCTCGGGATGTCGGTTCATGGTCCGTACTATCGAGTCTAGAATGACAAGCATAGCATGTATTGAAATTTCGTGAGTTAGCACTTCCCGCAGGTACACGACCCGGACACGGACCTTGGCACGGGGTTCGTGCCTTTGTTTCTTCTTGGTGCCATTTTTACCGAGACTACACGGACCCCCACACGGACCAGGGCACGGGGTCCGTGCCTTCCCCCTTCTGAACGACAAGTTTTACCGAGTCTACACGGGCCCGGAGCCGGACCTGGGCACGGGGTCCGTGTCCCTCCTCCTTCCAGAGTATTTCTTTTGCGTACCTACACGGATCCATACACGGACCTAGGCACGGGGTCCGTATACTTCATGTTTTGGGGAAATTTTATACTTTGCTTTGGGGTTTCATGTCTTGGGTTAGTATGATGATTCAAATGAGGTCAAGTCCCGAGCGTTTTAGAATGCCTTAAGCTATTTAATTGATTCGGGTGAGTACGATTACCTACGTCTAGGTTATGTAAGTTAAGCTTAAATTCATGTTAGTATGTGCAGCAGCGGCCTCAATCGAAGTCCAACGAATCCCTCAATGCCAAGTAAGTATGTTGACGTGCAAGAAAATATTTTCAAGTTTTTTTGGTATGCTCAATGTCTTGTGATCAATTTATGTATGGGGTTGGAAAGCGTTAAATCATGAACGGGGACCAACCCACTCTATTAAAGCATGAACGGGGATCAATCCACCCATTAAAGCATGAACGGGGATCTCATGTATGTGGCAGTGGGTTCGCCCCTGTCGTCCCAGTACTGTGGTTTAGTCTGATAAGGCAATTATGTTATGGCTCACTTGCTTTGAAACATATCTCTTCGCAAAATAATGAAGTTCATGTATGTTTATGTGTGTACAAGTATGCAAGCATGTTTATGAAAGTTTTTACGTTATGGCACGTCTATGATATGTATGAATGTTCAAGTTTAATTCAAGTTCAAGTTTCAAGTATGTATGTTCTATTTTTAAGCTGCATGTGGTTTTATTATGTATTATTCGTTATTCCCAGTTTATATGTGTTGAGTCTTTAGACTCACTAGACTTGATCGATGCAGGTGAGGATGCTTATGAGGAGGCTGGAGGTGGGGACCAAGGAGCAGGCTTGGGCTAAGCGGGAGGCTAGACCCGAGGACCGCCCATGTTTTGAAATTTTTATGAAATGATCAAAAACTCTGATTTTATGTCTTGATTTATGATGCTTTGAACAAGTATTTTCTTTAGCAAATTTTGTACCTGATCAATTTGAAAGGGTATTTTATGTTTAAGAAAATTTTAAATTTTTCCGCAAATTTTTAGTAGTAAAAGTACGGTACGTTACAATGACACTTATGCGTTCCGTACGACTTCCTATCGATTCCAACTCGAACCCAGCCCTAGACTCGACCCTTAGGCATAACATAAGACCCTGGTTCAACCCTTTCCAGCCCAAGACACACGAAGAGCCCTGGACCACACAAGTCGTGACCCTCATCTGCGCGACCCCTTCATGTGCGCAAACAGGCAATCACGACTCCAGTCCTTGCTGCCCAACCGGGCCCTAAACGACCAAGACCAGGCTTACCCCAAGAACCTAAGACCCCGCCTAGACCCTAGCCATTAACCTTGGTCCAGCTATGCACTGAACCGCATGTGAAACCCGCGATCACCCTACCTACATGCGGGTGCGCTCCTATCGTCTTTTACTGCACCAGAGGCCTATCGTCGCATCTAGGACCACCTAATGACATCTAAACACACCCCATAACATACCAATACGTAGTAGCAAGCCTTCAGAATGGTCCAACGAAGCCTGTGATCCAAAAACTCGAGAAAATGGAGAAGTTCTTACATATTATATATAAAAAAACAATTGTTTTGGTAACGTTATAGCATTCATATAATCAAACCAACAAGTTTTCATGCATATTTTGTATCAAAGTACAGTAAGTAACATGATCGATGCGTCAAAGAGGGTTTAGACATGCATTTGGGTTTTAAACGCACAAAATATCGAATACCAATGCGAGGAAGACGGAGGCCGAACGGAGAACGGTTTGCTGCGCTTTATTGCTTCAAAAGTGACTAAAACAATCAAGGAACATATGATGGATGTTCGGTTATGGTTACTGCTAGAAGAAGAGCCAAAAAAATCCCAAACCCTAGCCCCTTGCTCTTGGCCGAAGGTGTGTGTTTTTAGTGTATGTTCTAGGTGTGAGTGTGTGAGAGGCATGTGTTGTGTGTTTATTAGGTATGACTCTCCTCTTATTTATTAAAAATATTAGATAGATGTTTTTAGGTTAATTCCCAAAGTTTTTGAATATCATAAATAATAATTAAGTCTGCCAATTTTTGAAATATGACAATATAATAGTCTTTAAAATCTTAAATTCCTCCAATAAATTAAATACTAACCAATTTAATTAATTAAGACAAAAAGTAATTATTAAAATATTTATCTCGAGTGAAAGAATTTAAATCCTCTACTTTTTGAAATTTGTTAATTAAAATGTTAATGTCTTTATTTTTCTCAATAAATTAAGTTTGACCCTTAAATGTTAAAATTCACAAATTTTTTAAAATACCTAATTTCTCAGCTTAAAATAAAATAAAATATTAAATTTTAGCACATTAATCATCTCTGATCTCTTTTCCCGGTCCGACATCAAATATTCGCCTGAAAAACTAAAACTCGAGAGAACAATTTAAATTGCATAAAAAATAAATATATACACATTTTAATTTTGTAATGCCCGAGATGTGAGCTGGTAATCAGCAATTATTAATGCATGATTTGAGGTATTTATTGAAGACCGAACAAGAGACGTTGCGATTCGATTTTAGTTGCAAAATATATTGTTGGGACAGCACAGACAGTGCACCCGCGGTTCAAAAGACAGTGCACCCGCGGTGGTTCATAGGAAATTTTGGAAGAGATACAGAACGGTCACCGCACCCGCGCCATAAAATCTACCGCACCCGCGGTGTTGCTACAGTAGAGGCACCGCACCCGCGGTCAAAAATGCACCGCACCCGCGGTCGTGCCTTCTGAAATTGTGGAAGTAGTACAGCACGCTCAGCGCACCCGCGGTCCAAGGGCTAGCGCACCCGTGGCGAGACGTGCATAACATGCAATGAGCCACGTTTTTCTTGTCATGCATTGGGATATATATAGGGCTATTACTCAGCATTTCACACGGAAAAACTGAAGGAAATCCTCTGAAAATTCCTTTAAACTTCACCTTGGGTTTCAAGTTAGAATTTTGTGGAATCCGTCCGTCTGATCTGTAATCTGACTTCAGTACCGAGTTCCTAGCGACGACAGCTACAACAGGACGTAAGTTTTATTGAATTCTGGTATCATTTGAAATTATGATATTGGGGGAATTGTGATTTGACTGATATACTGTGTTCTGGGTATACTGATTAGTATATAAAGGAAGACAGATCGAAGAACGGGCTGGGTATGTAATTGTTATGATTTTCTGAAGTAATATGATCGAAATTTTACAGATTTGATATCATGACCTGTTCGTATTGAAGATTATGATTCCTATTGATATCGATTATGAATTATGGTATTATATCTGTGATGTTGAGATTGACGGGGTTATCAAGACTGTATTGTTATGTCGTCGAAACATCAGTAGATTGATTTGATCAGATTCAATATTGATTGAGATTGTATTATGATATCGTTGATATGGATCAGATTTTGTTTGATTTGAGTATTTATCAAAACAGGTTTTGAATTGAGTTGCATATTTATATTGTGCCTATGCGATATTATCATTTCAGATTGATATGGACGCCAGGGTCGATAGGCCCAGTCTGTGGCTGATTCGCCAAGACGCCGGACGTTTGGCTATATCGAAGTGGATAGAATTGGATTTTCTTCTATTACTGGTGTTCGATATGGAAAGAGCCAAAGTCCGTGAATAAGAACATGCCACCACCCCGATCGGGAGTGTAGGTGGGTGTATGTTCTTATTCCGATCGGGATCCCTAGATTAGGACGAGTCGAGTTAGAGTCCATGAGTCACTAAGTATGATTCAGAGTTTGTGTTGATTCATGTGTCGTATTTGATACATGTTATATTCAGAGTTGTGTTGATTTACATTTCTGATTTGATACATGTTATGATTATCTATTTCATGCTTTTATACATGTTATATGATTGCATGTATACATGATTTATACTGAGAATGTAATCCTCACCGGAGTTATCCGGCTGTTGTCTTATTTGTATGTGTGCATGACAACAGGTGGGACAAGATCAGGATCAGGAAGAGGATGAGAGATTATAGTTAGCGTGGAGATCCGGGCCCAGAAGCAGAATAGGATTCAGCACTGGATGTATAGTCGTTGAACCTAGTTGAGATAGAGATTTGTAGTACATGATTTGTACTTTTATACTGACATGTACATTAAATAGATTTACATTACGTTTCCGCACTTATAATTTAAAAAGAAAAAAAAAAATTTAGTCCCACTTTTCTTAATTATTATATTTGACCTTAATAATGATTAAGACTTGAATTAGCGTCCGGGTCCCCAAAAATTTACACACATAGCATGCATCACCTAAATTATTAAATAAATAAATCATCAATTATGCATGGAGTTTACGTGTACTAGTTTTTGGGCACTACAATTCCTCCGCCCCTTAAATAAATTCCGTACTCGAAATTAAGGCTTACCAAATAATTCGGATAACGACTTCTTATATCGGCTTCGTTCTCCCAAGTAGCCTCCTCATCGGAGTAATTCCGCCACTTGAAAAAGTAGCCATAATCAAGGAAAGACTCAAAGCAGCACAAGATAGACAGAAGAGTTGGGCCGATCTGAAGAGAAGACCCTTATAGTTGGAAATTGGTGAAAAAGCTTACGTCAAGGTCTCCCCCATGAAAGGAATAGTTAGGTTCAGTAAATCCGGAAAGCTAAATCCGAGATATGTGGGACCGTTCGAGATACTGGAGAAGGTAGGAACCTTAGCCTACCGATTAGCGTTACCACCAGACATGGCCAGAATACATAACGTTTTCCACATCTCACAGCTGAGGAAGTATGTCCCAGACTCGAGTTATGTACTCAAGGTTACACCACTGATGATTGAAGGAAAACTCAACGAAGAACTTAAATACGAAGAAGTCCCTACCCGAATAGTGGACTCAAAAAAACAAGTGTTGAGAAACCGGACAATACCTTATGTCAAGGTACAGTGGTCAAAACACACTGAAAGGGAGGCAACTTGGGAACTCGAGGAGAAATGCGATCACAATACCCTCATCTATTCGAAAGATCAAGCTAATGCAAGTTTCGAGGACGGAACTTTTAATAAGGAGGGAGGGATGTGAGAACCCAGGATTTTACGGTCCGAAGCAAGTCAAGTAAGTAATACGAACTTGAAGTTTACCTCAAACTAAGCTCGAAAATTTTCCTTCCAACTAGATAACTTGAATATTAACTTAGATTTTCATTAAATTTAACTCGAGGAAGCAACTTCAAAGCTCGGGGATTAGCTCAACAGGAGGCCAAGCTACAAGTAATTGCATCCATCGGAGTAGTGTCACGGGAGGAATAAAACCCCAGCTCAAGGACTCGATCTTTCAGCTCGAAGAAGCTCAACCAAGCTTGTCCTAACAAGACCAAAAAGGGAGCTGTAAGTTGAGCTAAAAGTTTGGACAAATTAAGTATGCAAGAAATGACCTTTGAGTAAACCCATAAATGAGCTAAGGGAGGAGCTAAAGGACTAAGACACATTAATGATGCAGGAAATGACCCTATAGAAGATCAAGGTGACTCTTGAAGAATGCATGAGAGTTTGAACCACAATTATGGCTAATCTTGAACTTGAGGAAAGCATGGAATATTGGACCACCATAATGACTACATTTAATTACATTCTTGGGCTCCAAGGGGATGGCTATCGGGAAGGGGAGGAGGCAAATTTTTTCCTATAAATAGGAGTCTCACATGCATGCAAAACCACACCAAAAACTACCCTCGAGTTTCGGCCAAAGGAGAGCAAAGGGGAGGGAAATCCTTGCAGTGCAAGCAATCAAAAAGTCACGACGAAGTGCTGCTCGATTGAAGATTTCAGTTGTTAAAGTCACGACGAAGTGCTGCTCAAATTTTCGAAAGAAACTCCGTACCAAAAAAATCAGGTAAGTGGGCTTTTGTTATATAATTTGTTGTATTTTTAAACTTTGATATACATAATGAGACATGCATGTTGGTGTGTCCCTTTTTTTGAAAATATTAATATGTTCTGTTTAAAATTTCGATCGATTATGTGTTCTCTTCTACGCTTCGAAATCCTTGGTTCCGCTGTGTATGTATGAAAACTCTGAAATCTGAAACTCTGAAAAGTTCTGTCTGTTACTTCTGAATTCTGTTGCACTGTTATGATTCGATTTGAAATGGGACGAGAATTGTAGTTCTGTTCTGGCCCCCATTGGTGGGTATAAAATCATGTTCTGTTCTGGCCCCCATTGGTGGGTATAAAACCATGTTTTGGCCTCACCCCTTAGAGGACTAACATATTGGGGACAAATTGACCATGGAAATGAGATGAGTAACAGTGTTGTGTCAGTTTGATTGATCTGTTTCTGAATTGCTCTGAATCATCTGATAAATTCGGTCATTTATTCGATTCGCTTCTGTCATGATAAGTTAAGAATATTAAGTTTTGAAAGTCTGTTAAAAAGACGTTTTGAGAAAAATAAGTTCTATATATATCTTTGGAATCGATCGACCCCCACTTGCTGAGTGTTTCCCAAAACACTCACCCCTTACAAATTTCAGATAAAAGCGAGGAACAACTGAATGAAGAAGAGCAAGATGCTTTCTGGGGTTGGTGAGTCGAATATCAAGATCAAAACTCAAGAATTTTGCTTTCCTTTTGTTTCCGCTAGTTGAAGCTCTGATGTAATGTTTATTTCATTGTCATTGTAAAAGACAATATTATTTTATGAAAAAGACTGGTTTAATTTGATACGAGGCTTCATTGTTTTCAAGTAATTGTTAAACAATGCCGGATGTCACTGACGCTTCGGACACGGGGCATGACATTTTAGTGGTATCAGAGCCGCCAGGTTCATAATCCCGCTGGGATTTTGATAGACAAAATTTGACAAAGTTAAATTTTGGCAAAAGCCTAGTGCAATCCTATCTAAATCCAACATTCATTCTTTCTGAAAATTTTCCTTGAGAAATTCGAAAATCTAGCCCTTCAATCGTTCCGAAAATCCTTAGTATCGAAAACTTTCCACGACAACTTTGTTTCTATTTTTGTGCCTTCCTATCCTTTATACGATCTGATGCTTTACTTCTATCTTATCCTAGGAAATGGCTGCTCCACGCACTCGCGCTCAGGCTGCTCTTCGTATGCGTCAGCTTACCATAGATAATCAAGCTAGGGATATTGCGACTCTGAAGGCGCAACTGGCTAGGGAGAAACTGGAAAAACAGGAGCTTAGTGAAATTAGGCACATACTGGAGACCGACGTGCAACAACTTACTCACCATCTGGATTTGGCTGAGAGCCAACTTCTACATATACCGACTGACTCAGCTCGCATCGCGCGCTTAGCTTCTCTCAACAGGGAGTTACTGGAGAGAGTAGAGATAGAACGAGGACGTGCTACGCAGGCCCGTCAGCGCCAAGAGGAGTTCAACGCCAAACAGGACCGGTACATTTCAAAGCTTCACGGCACTATGGACAGACTTCAAGAGCAGAACAACTACCTACATTTGGTGATAGAGAACATGGAGGAAGAGGAGGTAGCACCGATGGAGGTGGCCGGAGACGACAGTGCCAGTGACAGCGACGGCGGAGAGATGTTCGATTAGATTAGCATTATAATAAAGTATCTGGATTGTAGTAAACTTGTGACTAAGAAAATATTATGTGCACCAAATTATTTTGAAACTTGCTATTATCTTTCTATTGCATATTTAAAATTTGACGAGTATCTTATCTGTAAAAATGTTTTTTCTAGGAAACCAATATGGATCTCCAAAGCATTATAAATGAACTTCAAAATCAACTTCAGGAAAAGGAGTCAGAAATTAAATCACTAAAAGAAAAAAATGAAAAACTCGAAAGATATAACTACCAGTTGGACGGGAATAATGTGTGCATGATGGAGGATCTTCGTGAGGCCAGAGTGGAAGAGAAGAAACTACGCGAAGACGTTAGACGTTATGCTGCTTATCATCTAGAGTCGGAACGTCAACACGAGATCACCAAGCAAGAGCTGAAGAAAGCGCAAGATAGAATTTTTACGCTCGAAATCCGCGACAATAGTCTCCTCAAAACGCAGCGCCATCTTGAAGAACGAATTGAGGAGCAAGAAATCGATGAAAAAGTAAGTCAATCAACAATACAAGAACTACAGGACCAAGTAAATAACCTCGATCATCACAACACACAATTGCAGAATTACATCGAGCATCTACAAAATGAGATGGTCAATATGGAAGAACTCATGGAGCAACTGGAAGAAAACCCTGTGGAAGAAGAAATTAATGAAGCAGTAGGGGACGGAGAAGTAATAGACGAGTAGAGAGAGAGAGTTCTAGAATAGACTTCGATTGTATAAAGAAATATTTGGTTAATCATTTGTTTTGAAAAGATTGGTTGTATGAAAAATCTTTACAATTTAATGAAATTATTTCTTTAATTAAATATTGTGGCAAACAAATTAATAAAATACCTGTTTATAGGAAATGGCAGGCAGACCACCCTGAAACAACCGTAACCCTCGTGGTGCCAACCAAGATGAAAACCCACCACCACCACCGAGGGTAAATCTCAGTCAAGAAGATATGATGGCAATAGCTACTATTGTGGCTGCAACATTGCAAGGGTTTGTGAACCCATTGGCTAACGCCATCCAACCACCTCAAGAACCACAACCGCGTGGAATTAAATACCATTATGAATCCCTCAGAAGAAATCGAGTTCCAAGTTTCGACGGGAACCCAGACCCGAAAGTCAGTCATAATTGGCTTAAAAATGTCGAATCACAATTACACCTACTTGAGGTGCCTGAAGAATTGAGAGTAGAGGTTGTAATACCGTTTCTTGAGGACAGAGCACGAAAATGGTGGGAAACCGTGTCACCATCTCTAGCCGAAGTAGAAGATATCACATGGCAGATTTTTAAGAGAGAGTTTCTGAAACAATACTATCCAGCCGAATTTCGTCTGCAGAAGCTGAATGAATTTGAAAATTTCAGGCAGACACCGGATATGACATTAATGGAATATACCTCAAGGTTTAATGATCTGGGAACCTACGTCCCAACAATTATGTCTGATGAAACCTTGAAGATGCATCGTTTTAAGAGAGGACTGAACAGCCGGATTCAATCGGCTTTGGCGGTGTTCAAACCAAACAACTTTGCTGATTTGATGGGCGCGGCCATGAGTGCGGAAACAGATATTAAGCGCCGTGAAGATGAAAACAGGAATAAGAGACCGTTGGTCAACCAAACTACTCAAAATGGTCCCATGTTTAAGAAGCCGAATCATTCAAGTGGACCTCCAAGAGGAAATTTTAACGGTGCTGGCAACACCGAAGGAAAGTGGTGCAATACATGTCGACAGAAGCATGTTGGAGAATGTTATCGGAAGACAATCACTTGTTTTAAGTGCGGAAAGGTGGGTCGTAGAATTAAAGATTGTCCAGACAACAAGGACAAAGGGTCGGGGTCCAGTAAACAACATGAAAACAAGACTAATGCTCGGGTTTATGCAATAACTCAAGAGGAAGCTGATAACACCAACGAAGTGGTGGCAGGTACCATCTTACTCAATAAAATGCCTGCATATGCTTTGTTTGATTGTGGTGCCACACATTCATTTGTGTCTAGAAGATTTGCTAAGAAGATTAAACTTAAGCATGATATACTTAGTGAACCCTTAAGAGTAGCAACACCTGCCAGCAAAACAATTGAAACCCACAAAGTGTATCGAAACTGTAAAGTTTGTATCAGCAAACAAACTTTTGAAGTGGAATTGATCCAACTCAATATGGTTGAGTTTGACGTCATTCTTTGAATGGACTGGTTAGCTAAAAACCATGCCATAATAGATTGCCAGAGGAAAGACATCAGACTTCAGACTTCAACTATGGAGGAACTCATATACCACGGGAAATCCAAAGAACGAAAATCTCTACTATCTGCCTCACAAGCCTGGAAGGCCATAAAAGGAGGTGAAGAGATTTATCTGGCAGTAACCAATGAAGTCAAAGAGGAAGAAATCCCAAAGTTGGAAGATATTCCAATTGTTCAAGAATTTCCAGATATTTTTCCCGAGAAATTACCGGAGGAGATACCCGATAGGGAAGTGGAATTTGAAATCAATTTGGTCCCTGGTGCTGCACCAATCTCAAAGGCACCATACCGAATGGCTCCAGCTGAATTAAAGGAATTAAAGGAGCAACTTCAGGAATTACTGGATAAGAAGCAGGTTCGTCCTAGTGCATCCCCGTGGGGAGCCCCAGTGCTTTTTGTAAAGAAAAATGATGGGAGTATGAGGCTATGTATTGACTACCGGGAATTGAACAAGATCACCATAAAGAATAAGTACTCACTCCCAAGAATAGATGATCTTTTCGATCAGTTAAAGGGAGCTAAGGTCTTCTCAAAACTAGATCTGAGATCTGGTTACCATCAGTTGAAGGTCAAAGCTGAAGATATCCCTAAAATTGCGTTCAGGACGAGATATGGACATTACGAATTCACAGTAATGCCTTTTGGCCTCACAAATGCTCATGCAGCATTCATGGACCTGATGAATCGGGTATTCAAACCATACCTCGACAAGTTTGTGGTTGTCTTCATAGATGATATCCTTCTATACTCACCAAGTGAAGAAGAACACAGAGAACATCTGCATCTCACTTTGCAGACACTACGGGAAAAAGAACTATACGCCAAATTCAAGAAATGTGAATTTTGGTTAAAAAGTGTGGCGTTCATAGGCTATATAATTTCTGAATTAG
Source organism: Primulina tabacum (assembly GCF_025594145.1). Taxonomy (NCBI): domain Eukaryota; kingdom Viridiplantae; phylum Streptophyta; class Magnoliopsida; order Lamiales; family Gesneriaceae; genus Primulina; species Primulina tabacum. The sequence continues at coordinate 34,464,662 of NC_134560.1, read as the reverse complement.
GAGTGTCAGTAGACCCTAAGAAGGTGGAGGCAATCAAGGATTGGCCACAACCAAAGACAGTGACTGAAGTAAGGAGTTTTCTGGGTTTAGCTGGCTACTATAGAAAATTTGTGGAAGGATTTTCTTCGATAGCCATTCCACTCACCAAACTTACTCAGAAAAATTCGAAATTTATTTGGGATGTAGCGTGTGAAAGAAGTTTTGAAACTCTGAAGATGAAACTCGCATCCACACCAGTACTAGTTCTTCCCGAAGATGATAAGAATTTCACTATATACAGCGACGCTTCAAAGGGAGGATTAGGGTGTGTGCTTATGCAAGAGGGTCAGGTAATCGCTTATGCCTCATGGCAACTAAAACCATATGAGCAGAATTAGCCCACTCATGACTTGGAGTTAGCCACAGTAGTATTTGCGCTTAAAATCTGGAGGCATTACCTTTATGGAGTAAAATGCGAAGTTTTTACTGATCACCAGAGCCTCAAGTACATTTTCACCCAAAAGGAATTAAACATGAGGCAAAGAAGGTGGATGGAACTTATCAAGGACTATGATTTGTCAATCAATTACCATCCGGGTAAGGCAAATAAAGTGGCAGATGCGTTGAGCAGGAGGAACCCTGGGAAGGTTAACTTATCTTCACTATCGGTACAACCAGGTCTCCGAGAGACCATCAAATTGAAGTAGAGTCAAGACACCTCCATCCTTAAAATTAAGGAACAAATCAAAGAAGGAAAAGTTCCAGAATTTAAAATTGATGAAAATGGGATACTCTGGATGAAAGGACGATTGTTTGTGCCAAACGTCGATGGAATTCGAGAAGAGGTAATGGCCGAGGCACATAAATCGAGATTTTCGATACATCTAGGGAGTACCAAAATGTATAGAGATCTGAAAAATAATTACTGGTGGAGCGGAATGAAGAAAGACGTGGCTGTCTTTGTTTCCAAGTGCCTAACCTGTCAACAAGTCAAGGCAGAACATCAACGGCCTAGAGGACTTTTACAGCCATTGGAAATACCAACATGGAAGTGGGATAATATCTCCATGGACTTTGTAGTCGGGCTACCAAAATCAAGACAAGGTCATGATGGGATCTGGGTAATGGTTGACAGATTGACTAAGTCGGCACATTTCTTATCGGTGCGGATGACTTACAACCTGTATAAGCTCGCTACCTTGTATATGGACAACATAGTGAGGCTATACGGAGTCCCGACAAGTATACTGTCTGACAGAGATCCAAGATTTGTATAAAGATTTTGGAAAGTTTCCAAAAGGCTATGGGGACCAAAGTTACTCTCAGCACGACCTATCATCCTCAGACGGATGACCAAACTGAAAGGACAATTCAAACCCTCGAGGATATGCTGAGGGCATGTGCACTGGATTTTTCTGGAAATTGGACTGAACAGTTACCCCTGATAGAATTCACCTATAATAACAGCTATCATAGTAGCATCAAGATGGCTCCGTATGAAGCTTTGTATGGTAGAAAGTGTAGGTCGCCTCTATATTGGGACGAAGTCGGAGAAAAAGCTGTTACTGGACCAGAGCTTGTTCAATTAACTGTTGAAAAAGTAGCCATAATCAAGGAAAGACCCAAAGCAGCACAAGATAGACAGAAGAGTTGGGCCGATCTGAAGAGAAGACCCTTACAGTTGGAAATTGGTGAAAAAGCTTACGTCAAGGTCTCCCCCATGAAAGGAATAGTTAGGTTCAGTAAATCCGGAAAGCTAAATCCGAGATATGTGGGACCGTTCGAGATACTGGAGAAGGTAGGAACCTTAGCCTACCGATTAGCGTTACCACCAGACATGGCCAGAATACATAACGTTTTCCACATCTCACAGCTGAGGAAGTATGTCCCAGACTCGAGTTATGTACTCAAGGTTACACCACTGATGATTGAAGGAAAACTCAACGAAGAACTTAAATACGAAGAAGTCCCTACCCGAATAGTGGACTCAAAAAAACAAGTGTTGAGAAACCGGACAATACCTTATGTCAAGGTACAGTGGTCAAATCACACTGAAAGGGAGGCAACTTGGGAACTCGAGGAGAAATGCGATCACAATACCCTCATCTATTCGAAAGATCAAGCTAATGCAAGTTTCGAGACGGAACTTTTAATAAGGAGGGAGGGATGTGAGAACCCAGGATTTTACGGTCCGAAGCAAGTCAAGTAAGTAATACGAACTTGAAGTTTACCTCAAACTAAGCTCGAAAATTTTCGTTCCAACTAGATAACTTGAATATTAACTTAGATTTTCATTAAATTTAACTCGAGGAAGCAACTTCAAAGCTCGGGGATTAGCTCAACAGGAGGCCAAGCTACAAGTAATTGCATCCATCGGAGTAGTGTCACGGGAGGAATAAAACCCCAGCTCAAGGACTCGATCTTTCAGCTCGAAGAAGCTCAACCAAGCTTGTCCTAACAAGACCAAAAAGGGAGCTGTAAGTTGAGCTAAAAGTTTGGACAAATTAAGTATGCAAGAAATGACCTTTGAGTAAACCCATAAATGAGCTAAGGGAGGAGCTAAAGGACTAAGACACATTAATGATGCAGGAAATGACCCTATAGAAGATCAAGGTGACTCTTGAAGAATGCATGAGAGTTTGAACCACAATTATGGCTAATCTTGAACTTGAGGAAAGCATGGAATATTGGACCACCATAATGACTACATTTAATTACATTCTTGGGCTCCAAGGGGATGGCTATCGGGAAGGGGAGGAGGCAAATTTTTTTCTATAAATAGGAGTCTCACATGCATGCAAAACCACACCAAAAACTACCCTCGAGTTTCGGCCAAAGGAGAGCAAAGGGGAGGGAAATCCTTGCAGTGCAAGCAATCAAAAAGTCACGACGAAGTGCTGCTCGATTGAAGATTTCAGTTGTTAAAGTCACGACGAAGTGCTGCTCAAATTTTCGAAAGAAACTCCGTACCAAAAAAATCAGGTAAGTGGGCTTTGTTATATAATTTGTTGTATTTTTAAACTTTGATATACATAATGAGACATGCATGTTGGTGTGTCCCTTTTTTTGAAAATATTAATATGTTCTGTTTAAAATTTCGATCGATTATGTGTTCTCTTCTACGCTTCGAAATCCTTGGTTCCGCTGTGTATGTATGAAAACTCTGAAATCTGAAACTCTGAAAAGTTCTGTCTGTTACTTCTGAATTCTGTTGCACTGTTATGATTCGATTTGAAATGGGACGAGAATTGTAGTTCTGTTCTGGCCCCCATTGGTGGGTATAAAATCATGTTCTGTTCTGGCCCCCATTGGTGGGTATAAAACCATGTTTTGGCCTCACCCCTTAGAGGACTAACATATTGGGGACAATTTGACCATGGAAATGAGATGAGTAACAGTGTTGTGTCAGTTTGATTGATCTGTTTCTGAATTGCTCTGAATCATCTGATAAATTCGGTCATTTATTCGATTCGCTTCTGTCATGATAAGTTAAGAATATTAAGTTTTGAAAGTCTGTTAAAAGGACGTTTTGAGAAAAATAAGTTCTATATATATCTTTGGAATCGATCGACCCCCACTTGCTGAGTGTTTCCCAAAACACTCACCCCTTACAAATTTCAGATAAAAGCGAGGAACAACTGAATGAAGAAGAGCAAGATGCTTTCTGGGGTTGGTGAGTCGAATATCAAGATCAAAACTCAAGAATTTTGCTTTCCTTTTGTTTCCGCTAGTTGAAGCTCTGATGTAATGTTTATTTCATTGTCATTGTAAAAGACAATATTATTTTATGAAAAAGACTGGTTTAATTTGATACGAGGCTTCATTGTTTTCAAGTAATTGTTAAACAATGCCGGATGTCACTGACGCTTCGGACACGGGGCATGACATTTTAGTGGTATCAGAGCCGCCAGGTTCATAATCCCGCTGGGATTTTGATAGACAAAATTTGACAAAGTTAAATTTTGGCAAAAGCCTAGTGCAATCCTATCTAAATCCAACATTCATTCTTTCTGAAAATTTTCCTTGAGAAATTCGAAAATCTAGCCCTTCAATCGTTCCGAAAATCCTTAGTATCGAAAACTTTCCACGACAACTTTGTTTCTATTTTTGTGCCTTCCTATCCTTTATACGATCTGATGCTTTACTTCTATCTTATCCTAGGAAATGGCTGCTCCACGCACTCGCGCTCAGGCTGCTCTTCGTATACGTCAGCTTACCATAGATAATCAAGCTAGGGATATTGCGACTCTGAAGGCGCAACTGGCTAGGGAGAAACTGGAAAAACAGGAGCTTAGTGAAATTAGGCACATACTGGAGACCGACGTGCAACAACTTACTCACCATCTGGATTTGGCTGAGAGCCAACTTCTACATATACCGACTGACTCAGCTCGCATCGCGCGCTTAGCTTCTCTCAACAGGGAGTTACTGGAGAGAGTAGAGATAGAACGAGGACGTGCTACGCAGGCCCGTCAGCGCCAAGAGGAGTTCAACGCCAAACAGGACCGGTACATTTCAAAGCTTCACGGCACTATGGACAGACTTCAAGAGCAGAACAACTACCTACATTTGGTGATAGAGAACATGGAGGAAGAGGAGGTAGCACCGATGGAGGTGGCCGGAGACGACAGTGCCGGCGACGGCGGAGAGATGTTCGATTAGATTAGCATTATAATAAAGTATCTGGATTGTAGTAAACTTGTGACTAAGAAAATATTATGTGCACCAAATTATTTTGAAACTTGCTATTATCTTTCTATTGCATATTTAAAATTTGACGAGTATCTTATCTGTAAAAATGTTTTTTCTAGGAAACCAATATGGATCTCCAAAGCATTATAAATGAACTTCAAAATCAACTTCAGGAAAAGGAGTCAGAAATTAAATCACTAAAAGAAAAAAATGAAAAACTCGAAAGATATAACTACCAGTTGGACGGGAATAATGTGTGCATGATGGAGGATCTTCGTGAGGCCAGAGTGGAAGAGAAGAAACTACGCGAAGACGTTAGACGTTATGCTGCTTATCATCTAGAGTCGGAACGTCAACACGAGATCACCAAGCAAGAGCTGAAGAAAGCGCAAGATAGAATTTTTACGCTCGAAATCCGCGACAATAGTCTCCTCAAAACGCAGCGCCATCTTGAAGAACGAATTGAGGAGCAAGAAATCGATGAAAAAGTAAGTCAATCAACAATACAAGAACTACAGGACCAAGTAAATAACCTCGATCATCACAACACACAATTGCAGAATTACATCGAGCATCTACAAAATGAGATGGTCAATATGGAAGAACTCATGGAGCAACTGGAAGAAAACCCTGTGGAAGAAGAAATTAATGAAGCAGTAGGGGACGGAGAAGTAATAGACGAGTAGAGAGAGAGAGTTCTAGAATAGACTTCGATTGTATAAAGAAATATTTGGTTAATCATTTGTTTTGAAAAGATTGGTTGTATGAAAAATCTTTACAATTTAATGAAATTATTTCTTTAATTAAATATTGTGGCAAACAAATTAATAAAATACCTGTTTATAGGAAATGGCAGGCAGACCACCCTGAAACAACCGTAACCCTCGTGGTGCCAACCAAGATGAAAACCCACCACCACCACCGAGGGTAAATCTCAGTCAAGAAGATATGATGGCAATAGCTACTATTGTGGCTGCAACATTGCAAGGGTTTGTGAACCCATTGGCTAACGCCATCCAACCACCTCAAGAACCACAACCGCGTGGAATTAAATACCATTATGAATCCCTCAGAAGAAATCGAGTTCCAAGTTTCGACGGGAACCCAGACCCGAAAGTCAGTCATAATTGGCTTAAAAATGTCGAATCACAATTACACCTACTTGAGGTGCCTGAAGAATTGAGAGTAGAGGTTGTAATACCGTTTCTTGAGGACAGAGCACGAAAATGGTGGGAAACCGTGTCACCATCTCTAGCCGAAGTAGAAGATATCACATGGCAGATTTTTAAGAGAGAGTTTCTGAAACAATACTATCCAGCCGAATTTCGTCTGCAGAAGCTGAATGAATTTGAAAATTTCAGGCAGACACCGGATATGACATTAATGGAATATACCTCAAGGTTTAATGATCTGGGAACCTACGTCCCAACAATTATGTCTGATGAAACCTTGAAGATGCATCGTTTTAAGAGAGGACTGAACAGCCGGATTCAATCGGCTTTGGCGGTGTTCAAACCAAACAACTTTGCTGATTTGATGGGCGCGGCCATGAGTGCGGAAACAGATATTAAGCGCCGTGAAGATGAAAACAGGAATAAGAGACCGTTGGTCAACCAAACTACTCAAAATGGTCCCAAGTTTAAGAAGCCGAATCATTCAAGTGGACCTCCAAGAGGAAATTTTAACGGTGCTGGCAACACCGAAGGAAAGTGGTGCAATACATGTCGACAGAAGCATGTTGGAGAATGTTATCGGAAGACAATCACTTGTTTTAAGTGCGGAAAGGTGGGTCGTAGAATTAAAGATTGTCCAGACAACAAGGACAAAGGGTCGGGGTCCAGTAAACAACATGAAAACAAGACTAATGCTCGGGTTTATGCAATAACTCAAGAGGAAGCTGATAACACCAACGAAGTGGTGGCAGGTACCATCTTACTCAATAAAATGCCTGCATATGCTTTGTTTGATTGTGGTGCCACACATTCATTTGTGTCTAGAAGATTTGCTAAGAAGATTAAACTTAAGCATGATATACTTAGTGAACCCTTAAGAGTAGCAACACCTGCCAGCAAAACAATTGAAACCCACAAAGTGTATCGAAACTGTAAAGTTTGTATCAGCAAACAAACTTTTGAAGTGGAATTGATCCAACTCAATATGGTTGAGTTTGACGTCATTCTTTGAATGGACTGGTTAGCTAAAAACCATGCCATAATAGATTGCCAGAGGAAAGACATCAGACTTCAGACTTCAACTATGGAGGAACTCATATACCACGGGAAATCCAAAGAACGAAAATCTCTACTATCTGCCTCACAAGCCTGGAAGGCCATAAAAGGAGGTGAAGAGATTTATCTGGCAGTAACCAATGAAGTCAAAGAGGAAGAAATCCCAAAGTTGGAAGATATTCCAATTGTTCAAGAATTTCCAGATATTTTTCCCCGAGAAATTACCGGAGGAGATACCCGATAGGGAAGTGGAATTTGAAATCAATTTGGTCCCTGGTGCTGCACCAATCTCAAAGGCACCATACCGAATGGCTCCAGCTGAATTAAAGGAATTAAAGGAGCAACTTCAGGAATTACTGGATAAGAAGCAGGTTCGTCCTAGTGCATCCCCGTGGGGAGCCCCAGTGCTTTTTGTAAAGAAAAATGATGGGAGTATGAGGCTATGTATTGACTACCGGGAATTGAACAAGATCACCATAAAGAATAAGTACTCACTCCCAAGAATAGATGATCTTTTCGATCAGTTAAAGGGAGCTAAGGTCTTCTCAAAACTAGATCTGAGATCTGGTTACCATCAGTTGAAGGTCAAAGCTGAAGATATCCCTAAAATTGCGTTCAGGACGAGATATGGACATTACGAATTCACAGTAATGCCTTTTGGCCTCACAAATGCTCATGCAGCATTCATGGACCTGATGAATCGGGTATTCAAACCATACCTCGACAAGTTTGTGGTTGTCTTCATAGATGATATCCTTCTATACTCACCAAGTGAAGAAGAACACAGAGAACATCTGCATCTCACTTTGCAGACACTACGGGAAAAAGAACTATACGCCAAATTCAAGAAATGTGAATTTTGGTTAAAAAGTGTGGCGTTCATAGGCTATATAATTTCTGAATTAGGAGTGTCAGTAGACCCTAAGAAGGTGGAGGCAATCAAGGATTGGCCACAACCAAAGACAGTGACTGAAGTAAGGAGTTTTCTGGGTTTAGCTGGCTACTATAGAAAATTTGTGGAAGGATTTTCTTCGATAGCCATTCCACTCACCAAACTTACTCAGAAAAATTCGAAATTTATTTGGGATGTAGCGTGTGAAAGAAGTTTTGAAACTCTGAAGATGAAACTCGCATCCACACCAGTACTAGTTCTTCCCGAAGATGATAAGAATTTCACTATATACAGCGACGCTTCAAAGGGAGGATTAGGGTGTGTGCTTATGCAAGAGGGTCAGGTAATCGCTTATGCCTCATGGCAACTAAAACCATATGAGCAGAATTAGCCCACTCATGACTTGGAGTTAGCCACAGTAGTATTTGCGCTTAAAATCTGGAGGCACTACCTTTATGGAGTAAAATACGAAGTTTTTACTGATCACCAGAGCCTCAAGTACATTTTCACCCAAAAGGAATTAAACATGAGGCAAAGAAGGTGGATGGAACTTATCAAGGACTATGATTTGTCAATCAATTACCATCCGGGTAAGGCAAATAAAGTGGTAGATGCGTTGAGCAGGAGGAACCCTGGGAAGGTTAACTTATCTTCACTATCGGTACAACCAGGTCTCCGAGAGACCATCAAATTGAAGTAGAGTCAAGACACCTCCATCCTTAAAATTAAGGAACAAATCAAAGAAGGAAAAGCTCCAGAATTTAAAATTGATGAAAATGGGATACTCTGGATGAAAGGACGATTGTTTGTGCCAAACGTCGATGGAATTCGAGAAGAGGTAATGGCCGAGGCACATAAATCGAGATTTTCGATACATCTAGGGAGTACCAAAATGTATAGAGATCTGAAAAATAATTACTGGTGGAGCGGAATGAAGAAAGACGTGGCTGTCTTTGTTTCCAAGTGCCTAACCTGTCAACAAGTCAAGGCAGAACATCAACGGCCTAGAGGACTTTTACAGCCATTGGAAATACCAACATGGAAGTGGGATAATATCTCCATGGACTTTGTAGTCGGGCTACCAAAATCAAGACAAGGTCATGATGGGATCTGGGTAATGGTTGACAGATTGACTAAGTCGGCACATTTCTTATCGGTGCGGATGACTTACAACCTGTATAAGCTCGCTACCTTGTATATGGACAACATAGTGAGGCTATACGGAGTCCCGACAAGTATACTGTCTGACAGAGATCCAAGATTTGTATAAAGATTTTGGAAAGTTTCCAAAAGGCTATGGGGACCAAAGTTACTCTCAGCACGACCTATCATCCTCAGACGGATGACCAAACTGAAAGGACAATTCAAACCCTCGAGGATATGCTGAGGGCATGTGCACTGGATTTTTCTGGAAATTGGACTGAACAGTTACCCCTGATAGAATTCACCTATAATAACAGCTATCATAGTAGCATCAATATGGCTCCGTATGAAGCTTTGTATGGTAGAAAGTGTAGGTCGCCTCTATATTGGGACGAAGTCGGAGAAAAAGCTGTTACTGGACCAGAGCTTGTTCAATTAACTGTTGACAAAGTAGCCATAATCAAGGAAAGACCCAAAGCAGCACAAGATAGACAGAAGAGTTGGGCCGATCTGAAGAGAAGACCCTTACAGTTGGAAATTGGTGAAAAAGCTTACGTCAAGGTCTTTCCCATGAAAGGAATAGTTAGGTTCAGTAAATCCGGAAAGCTAAGTCCGAGATATGTGGGACCGTTTGAGATACTGGAGAAGGTAGGAACCTTAGCCTACCGATTAGCGTTACCACCAGACATGGCCAGAATACATAACATTTTCCACATCTCACAGCTGAGGAAGTATGTCCCAGACTCGAGTTATGTACTCAAGGTTACACCACTGATGATTGAAGGAAAACTCAACGAAGAACTTAAATACTGAAGAAGTCCCTACCCGAATAGTGGACTCAAAAAAACAAGTGTTGAGAAACCGGACAATACCTTATGTCAAGGTACAGTGGTCAAAACACACTGAAAGGGAGGCAACTTGGGAACTCGAGGAGAAATGCGATCACAATACCCTCATCTATTCGAAAGATCAAGCTAATGCAAGTTTCGAAGACGAACTTTTAATAAGGAGGGAGGGATGTGAGAACCCAGGATTTTACGGTCCGAAGCAAGTCAAGTAAGTAATACGAACTTGAAGTTTACCTCAAACTAAGCTCGAAAATTTTCCGTTCCAACTAGATAACTTGAATATTAACTTAGATTTTCATTAAATTTAACTCGAGGAAGCAACTTCAAAGCTCGGGGATTAGCTCAACAGGAGGCCAAGCTACAAGTAATTGCATCCATCGGAGTAGTGTCACGGGAGGAATAAAACCCCAGCTCAAGGACTCGATCTTTCAGCTCGAAGAAGCTCAACCAAGCTTGTCCTAACAAGACCAAAAAGGGAGCTGTAAGTTGAGCTAAAAGTTTGGACAAATTAAGTATGCAAGAAATGACCTTTGAGTAAACCCATAAATGAGCTAAGGGAGGAGCTAAAGGACTAAGACACATTAATGATGCAGGAAATGACCCTATAGAAGATCAAGGTGACTCTTGAAGAATGCATGGGAGTTTGAACCACAATTATGGCTAATCTTGAACTTGAGGAAAGCATGGAATATTGGACCACCATAATGACTACATTTAATCATATTCTTGGGCTCCAAGGGGACGGCTATCGGGAAGGGGAGGAGGCAAATTTTTTTCTATAAATAGGAGTCTCACATGCATGCAAAACCACACCAAAAACTACCCTCGAGTTTCGGCCAAAGGAGAGCAAAGGGGAGGGAAATCCTTGCAGTGCAAGCAATCAAAAAGTCACGACGAAGTGCTGCTCGATTGAAGATTTCAGTTGTTAAAGTCACGACGAAGTGCTGCTCAAATTTTCGAAAGAAACTCCGTACCAAAAAAATCAGGTAAGTGGGCTTTCGTTATATAATTTGTTGTATTTTTAAACTTTGATATACATAATGAGACATGCATGTTGGTGTGTCGCTTTTTTTGAAAATATTAATATGTTCTGTTTAAAATTTTGATCGATTATGTGTTCTCTTCTACGCTTCGAAATCCTTGGTTCCGCTGTGTATGTATGAAAACTCTGAAATCTGAAACTCTGAAAAGTTCTGTCTGTTACTTCTGAATTCTGTTGCACTATTATGATTCGATTTGAAATGGGACGAGAATTGTAGTTCTGTTCTGGCCCCCATTGGTGGGTATAAAATCATGTTCTGTTCTGGCCCCCATTGGTGGGTATAAAACCATGTTTTGGCCTCACCCCTTAGAGGACTAACATATTGGGGACAATTTGACCATGGAAATGAGATGAGTAACAGTGTTGTGTCAGTTTGATTGATCTGTTTCTGAATTGCTCTGAATCATCTGATAAATTCGGTCATTTATTCGATTCGCTTCTGTCATGATAAGTTAAGAATATTAAGTTTTGAAAGTCTGTTAAAAGGACGTTTTGAGAAAAATAAGTTCTATATATATCTTTGGAATCGATCGACCCCCACTTGCTGAGTGTTTCCCAAAACACTCACCCCTTACAAATTTCAGACAAAAGCGAGGAACACCTGAATGAAGAAGAGCAAGATGCTTTCTGGGGTTGGTGAGTCGAAGATCAAGATCAAAACTCAAGAATTTTGCTTTCCTTTTGTTTCCGCTAGTTGAAACTCTGATGTAATGTTTATTTCATTGTCATTGTAAAAGACAATATTATTTTATGAAAAAACTGGTTTAATTTGATACGAGGCTTAATTGTTTTCAAGTAATTGTTAAACAATGCTGGATGTCACCGACGCTTTGGACACGGGGCGTGACATTTTTCTACATGAATGCAAATTGTGTTTTAAAGCTTATTCAAGACGCGATCGAGGAACGGAGAACGGGGGCCATATGAGGGAAAATATTTTTATTAAATAATTAGTTTTAATTGTTTAATATATGGTGTATGTTGTGTGGTATTTTCGAAAATGAGGTGTTTTGAGATGCTTTTATACGCCAAGACGTATTTTGAAATGGTATTCGATTTTCGACAAAAATATGAACTTTTTGAGAACTCGGTTAATATTTGCACAACCTTTTCTAAATAAATATTTTAAATATTAAATAATGGGCCTAGTATACCATGTTAATGAGCTCAAGCTTACACACTTAATTTAATTAACAAATAAAAAGGACCCTACCCCCAAACCCTTAAACTCACGCACACCACACACAACACTCACAAGAACTCCTCCTAGCAGCAAACACACGCACACACATGAGAATTTTAGAGGGGAGGGCCACGGTTTTGAAGAGAATTCATCCTAGGGTTTTCTACGCCGTCGTTCTTCGCATCTCAACTTGTTTTTCGTGCGTAAAATACTCAAATTCTCTTCAGTCATCTATCACACCATATTACATGTTTGAATTATGTTTGCATGAATAGATATGTTGGTCTTGTATTTAATTCGTTTTTATGCCATAACATGTCAATAACTCAAGTTTTTGTGATCCAAAACTTATGATATCATTGCACAAAGAGGCTGCCACGGTAGGAGCATCATAGGGGATGTTTTTCCAATGGATTTAGAGTCCTTAAGAGCACGAGCAAGGACTGGACAGAACAGGTAGCGTGAGGCACGAAAATTAGAGTCTTTAAGAGCCAGTGTTCTTCGGCTAGGAGTCCTAGATGATCACGATTTCTAGCTAATGTTAGAGCATGACTAGAAGACTCATGAGTGCTGCATGAGGGTCCTAAGATGGCTGCACAATATCTGGCTCAAAGCGCTAGGGTGATCGCACGATGATGAGGCCGCGCAAGCTTGAAGGGTGCGGCTGTTGGGGCTGTGGCTTCCAGGCTAGGTAACTTCAGTCCAATAGGTTGCCTAGGGTTTGGTTAGGGTCCTAAGAGGGTGGCCTAGGGTCTGGTCATGGTGGATAAGGGCTAGGGTCGGAAGTTGGAGCATAACATGGGCTAGGGTTCGATCCACTGCATGCAGAAAGTTCAGTAGCCGATAGGGGTGTGTTCGAGGGTTCTAATTGGCTTAGTTTGGGTTGAAAAAGGTTTATTATGTGTTAGGAAGCTTTGGTTCAAGTTTCGAGTCAATACGAGTCAAAATTGGGATGTACGTCTAAGCTTTTAAAAAAACGATTTGGGAAATTAGTCGAGGAGTATAAGTTTATGTCCAAGGAATAATAATGGGTGTATTTTAAGGTGATATGTTAAGTTTTAAATGATTTGGGTGGTCGTTTAGAGGTCTAAAGACAAATATGGAAAGTTAGGGTTTCAGGGGAAAACAATCATTTTACATCTGAAAAATGTTAGACGTCTTGGCAGTGCCCTGAATGCTGTAAATAATGTTAATATATTTATTTTAAATGTTTATGAAATTATATGATGAAAATTTAATGCTAAAAGACATGTTGCATGATTGGTTTAAAAGAAAAATGATTTATATGTGCATGAATTTTTATAAGTGATGAAAATATGAAAAGTTGAAGGAGGTGAAGTGATTATGACTAATACGATAATACGATGATTATGATGATACGATGATATGCAAGGCCAAGGCTAAGTTGATGGGTGAGAATGTCGCTGATGTCCCCGCCGCCCAGTATTCTGGTTACATGTAGATGGATCCATCGACCTTCAGCTGATCACTACAACAAAAACGCAAAACGACAACGGATATTATTTGTTGTCGTAACTTCTAGAAAACCGTTGTAACTGGCAGTGTTGTTGAAAGTGCGTTCAACAACAACAATTTTAAATCATTGTCGTGGCTATCATATTGCGACAGTTTATGAAAAACCGTCGTTAATTAGCGACGGTTTATGATATACAGTCGCTCGAATTAGCGATGGTTTCTGACTAAGCCGTCACTAATTATTGACGGTTTAAGATATACCGTTGCTAAAATTAGCAACTATTTTTTACTAAGCCGTCGCTAATTAGTGACAGTTTTTGACTAAACGCTCCATAATCTGTCACTAATTTTTAAGTAAAATAAAAAAATACTTTTATAATTTAATAAATTTACCAAAAAAACTTACAATCTGATTTACCGAGAATTGAAGCAAAAAAACTTACCCTAAATCGAAACTAAAATCGTCTAATAGAGAAAAATTTATCGTAGATGTGGACGGTGTAAAGGAAATTTAATCTGTAAAAGTTTTCTACTCAGGGGAAAGTATTTATGGACAATTTACGACGATTTTTGGTATAATCGTCGCTATTAGCGACAGTTGTTTATTAAACAGTCGCTATTAGTGACGGTTAAGAAAAAACCATCGCTATTAAAACCGTCGCTAAATATTCTCTAAAACCATCACTAATTAACAAAGTTCGCTAAAACCGTTGTCGTTTCTCCAAAAAAACACGCTAATCAACAACGGTTAGCTAAAACCATTGTTTTTTGTCCAAAAAACACGCTAATCCATAATGATTTTCTAAAACCATTGTCGTTTGTCCAAAAAACACGTTAATCCACAACAGTTTTAACAAAAACCATTGTCGTTTGTCCAAAAAACATGCTAATCCACAACGGTTTTTGATCAAAACCGTTGCTAAAAGTAAAAATACAACGGTTTTCCAGTAAAATCTTTGTCTTTTGAGTGTTGTTGAAGACATATTTTCCTGTAGTTGATACGAAAGTCACAATTAACGATCCGAATCAATAAAAGAAAAATGTATACGTATATGATGAAAGGAAATATGATATGATATGATGAAAGGAAACATGATATGATAAGATGAAAGGAAAAATGTTTAAGTTTATGCATGTTCATGAAAAGCTATATTCAGTAAAATTATTTTCACTGTTGCATGTGGATGTATATGTATTACTTGTTATCATGGTTAAGGTTTGCTGAGTCAATAGAGTCACTAGGGTGTGATCGATGCAGGTGAGCATGATGTTGATGTAAATTGAGGACTTAATGGTTTAACTAGCTAGACTGAAGGTGCGCATAAACCGATGACCGTCGCTAGTTTTCCGCACATGCTCATGACTTATGCTAATGATTTAAGTTGCTTTTAAGATTTTATGATTTATGATGATTTTGAGAGGTTTTTGAGAGGATGTTAGATTTAAGTTTATTTTTGAAATAAAATTAAATTTAGGTTTGGTTGACGATTTACAATTTTATGCTTCGAATTGTTTTCTTTTGGATTTTCATATTAGTTGGTTGGTTTATTTTTAAATGGTGTAAAATATTAATATTTTAAATGCTTAGTATTTCGGCCGAGTGAATAGGAAAAAAATTTCTAGTACATTTTAAAGAAAAACGAGTAGTGGACGTTTTAGGTGTTATTTTTACAAAGATATGATCTCCTACGGCAAACTCAAGGTCCCTTTTTTTCTTGTCAGCGTAGCTCTTTTGACGACTTTGAGCAGTATTCATCATGTGTTGGATTTTGACTACTATATCAACGGTCTGCAGAACAATTTCTGGACCAAGTTCTGATCTTTTGCCGACCTTATCCTAGCGAATAGGCGATCTACACTTCCTTCCATATAATTCCTCGTAGGGAACCATACCTATAGATGACTAGAAGTTGTTGTTATATATGAACTCTACTAGAGGTAACTTCGATTCCCAATTCACATGGAAATCTATCACACATGCACGCAGTAAGTCTTCTAAACTCTGTATCACCCTCTTGGACTGGTCGTCTGTCTGATGATGGAAACTCTTCCAAGAGGACAACGTGAATCTCGGGTCTTTGTTAGATACGACTGAAACTGGGATTCCGTCCAATCTTACTATCTTCTGGATATAAAGCTCCGCATATTGCGTCATAGAAAAGGTCGTCTTTATTGACAAGAAGTGCACCGACTTGGTAAGACGATCAACAACTACCCAAATGACGTTAGATCCTCTGACTGACCTCGGCAAACCAACTACGAAGTCCATGGCAATGTTCTCCCATTTTCACTCGGGGATAGGAAGAGGTTTGAGCATCCTTTCTGGTCTCTGATGCTCTATCTTCATCCTACTGGAAAGTTAGACATTCAGATACAAAGCGTCGAATGTCTCCTTTTATTCCTGGCCACCAACATAGCATCTGCAAATCTTTATCCATCTTGGTGCCCCCTGGATGAATGGAATACAGTGTTGTGTGTGCTTCTGACAATATATATTCTCTAATCGAATCATCCATATGTACCCAAATTCTCCCTCTATACCTCACAATCCTATCGCTCACCGCATAAAGCTTACGATCCTTAGATTCTCTTTAGATCACCATTTCTGCAATTGCTCATCAGATGACTGTCCACTACGGATACGGTCTATCAAGGTGGACTGCACTGTCAAGTTAGATAATCTAGGAGCTCTACCCCAAGGATAGACCTCGAGATTGAATTTCTGCATCTCTAGCTACAGAGGTCTCTGTACCGCCAGCTGCGATACAACTCTTGCTTCCCTAGTCAAGACATCAGTGACTACATTGGCTTTTCCCGGATGATAGCTGATATCACAATAATAGTTTTTCACCAACTCTAGCCACCTTCTCTGTCGCATGTTCAATTTCTTCTGAGTGAAGAAATATTTGAGACTCTTGTGATCGCTATATCTGGCACTTCTTACCATACAAGTAGTATCTCCATATTTTCAAAGCAAATACCACGACAGCTAACTTCAGATCATGAGTCGGATAATTATTTTCATGCACATTCAATTTTATGGAGGCATACGCGATGACTCGGTCATATTGCATCAATATGACACCTAATTCGAGCTTAGAAGCATCGGTGTACAACACAAAGTTGCCTTGCCCTAATGGCATGGCTAATATTGGCACTGTTATAAGAGCTTGCTTGAAAGTGTCAATGCTCTTCTGACAGTCAGCACTCCATACAAACTTGAAATTCTTCTTCGTCAATGAGGTGAGTGACATTGTAATAGAAGAAAATCCCTGAATTAATTTTCCGTAGTAACCTTCTAAGCCCAAGAAACTACGGATCTCAGATGCGTTCTTTGGTTCAACCAATTCTTTCATTGTTTCCACTTTGGATGGGTCAACCTCAAAGCTACTGCTAGAGATAACATGTCTAAAAAATGCCACTTTTTCCAACCAAAATTCACAATTGCTGAACTTTGCAAATAACTACGATTCTGCAGCACTTTCAACGTGGTACGCAGATGCTGGCTATGGTCCTCTTGGTTCTTCGAATAAATGAGGATGTCATCTATGAATACAATGACAAACTGATCCAAGTAAGGCTGAATTTTATTCAGCCTAAGTGAAGCTTTGATTCATAAATGAATGGATGAACAAAATATTTCATTTTTTCAATCGACTCCAAAAGAAGTTATTGAGGAACAATTGAATTTTCAAAGTGATAGCGAAAAGGGATGTGAGGAGGTCGAAAAAAGAAAAGAAAAAGAAAAAGAAAAGAAGGCCAAATGCGATGAAAAAATGAGAAGAAAGAAAAAAAAGTCAAGAAAAATAAATCGATGGCCCAAAAGAGTGAGTTTGAGAGAGAATTGATTTTGTATAAGCCTTTTAAAATACCTTTGTACAAAGAGGTTTATTCACATTGTGATAATATAGCCGGTTCAATCCCGAAAATTGTTATTTCTTCTTTGCAGAATTTTAGATGTGTCATGACGAGAAGATAAACAAGTCTTTTTTTTTTATAGAATCCAATGGGTTAAGAAACATTAATTCAAGGGAAATCAAAGTGAGGAAAAAATAGTTGGCAACAATATGACTGTGAGATATGTCTTTACTCTTTTATCTTACTTCAATGAAATTTTGATTTCAAGATTTTAGAAGAAAGATTGTAAATGCGGATTTTAACAGAGGTGATTTAATTTTCAGTTTTTTTATCTAAATTTTATAGATGTGATAGTTATGAGAAATTTCATGCATTGAGTTTAAATCTTGTTGCTTTTGATTTCTCACGAGTTACTAAATTGGTAGGAATTGGTGGCTACAAGAATCTATATGCATTAGACTTAAATTTTTGACGTGCTAAGAGATTGCTTAAATAATACATGTGAGATATTGTATTTACATGATCAATATTTTTTTATGATTGTTTTGAAAAGTGCATGGTTGGATGTGGAAATTTGTATGATCATAATGAGTATTTGTTTAATGAAAATAAATTCTTCTTTCTATATCAAGTGCTTGAGCTACATGTTAGTAAGACACCTAGTTGTGGTTTGATCATTGATGTATTGCATGAATATATATGTTGGTTGTATATGAAAATGTATGTTAAGTGGTATAGTGAAGGATGCATTGCATATATGAAGATGACATCTAGGCAAATTTCTTATGTATTCCATGAACTAATTCTTATTCCTGATGAGCTATAGTCGTACGCTTTTATGGATTTTATTTTGGTGTTAAATAGATTTAAGAAGGGAGAAACTTAATTTTTATGATATTTATTGATTTATGATGTTTATTGAGATTTTATTATTATCATTTGGCGTCCTTCGTTATTTAATGTTTGTTCTGAATGATGAAAGCATGGCGAGAGAAACCATGAGGTTGGGATTTCTAGGGTTGTTGGAGCACGTAGAAGATAGCGCCTACAACCTAGAGTTGAAAGGTAAGATTGTTGATGATATAATTCTTATTATCACTGACTAGCTTTGTTTTTGTGTAGGTAGCAAAAAAATTGAGGACATATCATTTTGAAGAAGGGGAGTATCTTTTTATCTAAATTTTATAGACGTGATAGTTATGAGAAATTTCATGCATTGAGTTTAAATCTTGTTGCTTTTGATTTCTCACGAGTTGTTAAATTGGTGGGATTTGGTGGCTACAAGAATATGTATGCATTAGACTTAAATTCTTGTGATGTGTTAATAGATTGCTTGGATAATACATGTGAGATATTCTATTTGCATGATCTATATTTTTTTATGATTTTTTGAAAAGTGCATGGTTGGATGTGGAAATTTGTATGATCATAATGAGTATTTGTTTAATGAAAATAAATTCTTCATTCTATATCAAGTGCTTGAGCTACGTGTTAGTAAGACAACTAGTTGTGGTTTGATCATTGATGTATTGCATGAGTATATATGTTGGTTGCATATGAAAAGATATGTTAAGTGGTATAGTGAAGGATGCATTGCATATAGGAAGATGACATCTAGGCAACTTTCTTATGTATTCCATGAACTAATTCTTATTCCTAATGAGCTATAATCGTACACTTTTATGGATTTTATTTTCGTGTTAAATATGTCTAAAAAGGGTGAAACTTAATTTTTATGATGTTTATTGAGATTTTATTATGATCATTTGGTGTCCTTCGTTATTTAATATTTGTTCTGAATGACAAAAGCATGGCGAGGAAAACCATGAGGTTGGGATTTCTAGGATTGTTGGAGCACGTAGAAGATAGCGCCTACAACCTATAGTTGAAAGGTAAGATTGTTGATGATATAATTCTTATTATCACTGACTAGCTTCGTTTATGTGTAGGTAGAAAAAAATTTGAGGATATATCATTTTGAAGAAGAGGAGTATATTTTTATCTAAATTTTATAGACTTGATAGTTATGATAAATTTCATGCATTGAGTTTAAATCTTGTTGCTTTTGATTTCTCACGAGTTGTTAAATTGGTGGGATTTGGTGGCTACAAGAATATGTATGCATTAGACTTAAATTCTTGTGATGTGTTAATAGATTGCTTGGATAATACATGTGAGATATTATATTTGCATGATCTATATTTTTTATGACTTTTTTGAAAAGTACATGGTTGGATGTGGAAATTTGTATGATCATAATGAGTATTTGTTTAATGAAAATAAATTCTTCATTTTATATCAAGTGCTTGAGCTACGTGTTAGTAAGACACCTAGTTGTGGTTTGATCATTGATGTATTGCATGAGTATATATGTTGGTTCCATATGAAAAGGTATGTTAAGTGGTGTAGTGAAGGATGCATTGCATATAGGAAGATGACATCTAGGCAAATTTCTTATGTATTCCATGAACTAATTCTTATTCCTAATGAGCTATAGTCGTACACTTTTATGGATTTTATTTTGGTGTTAAATAGGTCTAAAAAGGGAGAAACTTAATTTTTATGATGTTTATTGAGATTTTATTATTATCATTTGGTGTCCTTCGTTATTTAATATTTGTTCTGAATGATGAAAGCATGGCGAGGGAAACCATGAGGCTGGGATTTCTAGGATTGTTGGAGCACGTAGAAGATAGCGCCTACAACCTAGAGTTGAAAGGTAAGATTGTTGATGATATAATTCTTATTATCACTAAATAGCTTCGTTTTTGTGTAAGTAACAAAAAATTTGAGGACATATCTTTTTGAAGAAGGTGAGTATGATATGAATCTGACCGAACATGAAGTGCTAATTTTGTAAGGAGACTCAAACAGTTCTGTTGCCTCGATCGTACAAGGTTGAATGTGATTGAAGATGAAGATTCAAACATATTCAAGTAATTGAAGGAGTTCAAGGAAGCATTTCATGATGAAAAATTGAGTAACCAAGCATTTGAGTGCGAAATGAAGGAAGATAGCCCAGTGCGTTGCAATGTAGAATTTAAAATGGAAAACCTAATTTATGACTTTTACTTGAATTTTTACCTTTTTATTTATAAACAAGTTGTATAAACATTAGATAGATATATTTTGATCAATATTGAAATTTTTGAGAGTTTTTCTCTCGACCAAAAAGCTTTGGTTCTTGTATACATTTTTGTGTTTCTCAAATCGAAGTATTTTTTTATAACTTTGTGGCGTTTGTCGATTGTTCTTCACTCGGATGGTCAAAAACGAGTTTTTTGAAGGTTCATTTGAGATTGATTGTTATTTCTCGTATTATTTGTTACTAAACCAAGTGATGCAAGGGTGAGTATACGTTATTTGTTTCAAAATTTAAAGATCGGGGATTAATAGAATCTTGTCGTTTATTGTATTGAGGGCGTGATTGAGTCCAGTTCGTGTTTAATTTTCATGCATAACCGGATTCGCGTAACGAGCATATGCACTCGAAATGAAGGAGGTAGAGTTTCACATGTTAAGGAAAACAAAACTTACAAGAGTGAAGGATAGGAGAAAGCGGCCAAAATTGAGGACCCAGATTCTTCGCAGAAAAGCAAAGGATGTCAGAATCACAGGAGCATGAGAACAAAAACACGAGATTGAAAAAGTGTGAAATGAGGTAAAGAGGTTAGTATTTATAAGCTGGAGAAAATCGATCTGGCCATTGATTTCGAAGTTAATAGACGTACAAGATACAACTCGAAAATTTAGTTGGGTCACCCAAGAAGACGAAAAATCAGGTCATGAGTACGAAGTAATGTGTCAGGTTTCTATCTTTTCAACTATTAGGACTCGTTATGTTCCATAAGCCCCATCCCGCCTAAAATTAAAAAATAACTGATCTCCCCAAGTCCAATATGACAATTGTGGACGTCAAGTAGAACTCTAACCTGTCTATATAAGGAGGGAATGGTGATTCCCCGGAAAGAGCTCGGGTCATCCTCGGACTCCGGCACAGTGATCAGGAGCCTAGGTCTACGGGGAAGAACCACCCTGGGTGACGAGAGTGCTCTTATATGAACTATCCATGGGTATGTAACAACTATGGAAATGGATTAGAACAACACCTACTTAAACAAACTTGGGATTTCATCTTAGCTCGGATGGTACAAGAAGATTGGGATAATGGATCAGGGAACATGTCTATTGTAGTGCCAAAAAACTAGTACACGTAAACCCCATGCATGATTGAATTGATTTATTTATTTATTTATAATCTAAGTAATGCATGCTATGTGTTAAATTATTTTAAAAGGTATATATACTTATTTGTTTATGCAATTTAAATGTTTTCTCAAGTTTTATCTTTCAGACGAATATTCGATGTCGAACCGAAAAAGGAGACCGGAGACGATTAAGATGTTAAAAAATTTAAGTTATATTTTATTTAAATCGATAAACTAGGCATTTTAAAGGATTTATGAATTTTAGCAATTAAAGGCTAAATTTAATTTATCGAATGTGATAAAAGTATGTTAATTATTATAATTAGAAAAATTCGAAAATAAGGGATTTAAATACTTCTACTTGAAATAAAATATTTTAATAATTATTTTTATGACTTAATTAATTAAATTAGTAGTATTTAATTATGGGTAGAATTTAAAATTGAGTAGGTCTCTTGTGAGATGGTCTCACGAATCTTTATATGTGAGACGGGTCAACCCTACCGATATTTACAATAAAAAGTAATACTCTTAGCATAAAAAGTAATACTTTTTCATGGATGACCCAAATAAGAGACTCGTCTCACAAAATACAACTCATGAGACCGTCTCACACAAGTTTTTGTCTTTAAAATTTGTAGTACTCTTAATTTCGAAAATTGGAGGGCTTAAATATTAATTTTAAATTGTGATTTAATTAAACTAAACACATAGTCATTATCTTATTTAAATACTATAAGGTAGAGTCCTACCCTAAAATCAAAACACAACACTCGCCACTCACACACAAACATACACTATTCTCACACACTAGTTGGCCGAGAACTTCAAGGCTTAGGACTTCGAATTTTTTTCAATTTTCTTCCATCAGCAAACTTAGCACATCATCACACTATAATCCTTGATAAATTTAGCCATTTTTCAGACCATTAAACGCATCACTCCGTCCCCGTTCGTCCCCGTGTTCGTTTGTCGATATATCGTGTGTTTTAACACAAAGGCATGTCTAAACCTTTCTTTTATGCATTACACTATAATCCTTGATAAATTTAGCCACTTTTCAGACCATTAAACGCAGCACTCCATCCTCGTTCGTCCCCGTGTTCGTTTGTCGATATATCGTGCATTTTAACACAAAGGCATGTCTAAACCTTTCTTTTATGCATCGATTTATATAATATATTTTGATATAAAATATGCATGAAAATACATTGGTTTGATTATATGTATGCTAGAACGTTATTAAAACTCGTTTCGATATGAAATACGCATGAACTTCTACGTTTTCTTCGAGTCTTGATCATCACTTTCATTGGGCAGTACCTATGGCTTGCTGATACCTATGGTTATGTTTTAGGATGTGTTTAGATGTTATTGGATGGCCCATGATGGGGCAAGAGGCTGTTGGTGCAATATAAAATGTAACAAGCACATAACCACGCGCATAGGAGCTAGATCACAGCTTTCACGTCAGGTTCAGTAAAGGACTGGACCAGGGCTAGGGTCTAGGCAGAGTCTTAGGGTCCCGGGGTAGGCCTGGTATAGGTTGGTTAGGGGCTGGTTGGATGGAATAGCTGATGGTTTGTGTTGTTTAAGGAGCTGTGGTGTAAGGTCCATAATGCGATATCATAATCCAATTGCACACAAATCTAGGAAAAATAAAAAATTATTAATTAAATTATTTTAATTGCATTGATTAAATGAGATAGGCATATTTTCATGTTTAAAATATGGTTTTCTATTAGAATGTATAAAACTGTGTTTTCAAGGGTTATTCGAGACGCGATCGAGGAACGGAGACGGGGGACTATGAAGGAAAAATATTTTTATTAAATGATCATTTTTAATTATTTAATATACGAAATATTTAATAAGTGAGTTTCGAAAATGATGTTTTTGAGGTGTTTTTACACAACGAGTCGTATTTTAAATCGATAATCGACTTTTGACGAAAATGATGACTTTTTGGTAACTCGGCTAATATTTTCGAAAACTTTCTTAAACGAAATATTTTACTTACATTATAATGGTCCTAATGAGCCTATTATACTATGGTTATTGGGCCTAAACTCGTACCGAATTATTTATATCAAAAGAGCGAGTTCCAAACCCTAATCTACACAAAAACTCACGCCTCAAGCAACCTAAACTCCTAGGGTTTTACTCTCAAACAACACACCACACACCTCACATCCAAAGGCTTTTCACGTCACTTTTGAAGAGGAAATTTCAGCAAGGTCTCCTCCCCTGTCTCTCCGCCAACGTCTCTCGCGTCTAGAATTGTTTTTCGTGCGTGAAACACGCAAAGGCACGCCTTAATCTTCTTTTACTCATTGTCATACCATATTATGCGTGATTATACATTTGTGCATGAAAAATATGATCTCCTCTTATCTATTTTCGTTTCTATGGCATATAAATGTTACAACTTGAGTTTTCATAATTTTGAATTCATGTTAATGATGCACAAAGGGGGATGCCAGATTAGATACCATATGGGCACCATTTATGGACGGTTTATAAGGCTTAGATAAGGCTGCATAAGGGCTGGACGTGAAGGAATAAGAGTTGAACGAAACTAGGTTCCAATAGAGCTAAGGTTTTGATTTTGGTGTCTAGGAAGGCACAGGCTGCGTGCTGCTGTTGGTCCTAGAGAGATTAAGGGGCGGCTGGTGCAAGGGCTAGGGCTGGAACCGTGGGCCTCGACGCGTAAATCTTGTAGGGGCACAGGTTGGTGCCTGTGCGTGCATGGGCTGTAGAGGCTGGTGAAAAGGGGTCCTAAGGGGTTCGGTTAGGGTCCCAGCAGGGTCAGGTAGGGTCTAGTCTCGTGGTTAAGGGCTAGGGTCGAAGATCTTACATGGTTGGTTAGGGCTAGGGTTTCGAACAAAGGAAATAAAATTTCAGCAGGTTCTAGGTGTTTCCAAAGGTCGAAATTGAATTGAATTGGGTTGAAAAAAGGTTAGGTAGGTGTTAATAAGCTATGGTTAAAGTTCGGTGGAGTTTGGTTAAGTTTCGAGTCGATTCGGGTTAAAACCGGGACGCAGGGTTTAAGTTTTAAAATGAATTAAGAATTTAGTCGAGAAGCTTAAATTTACGTCTAAGAAATATTTATGGGTGTACTTTAAGGTGTTATGTAAAGTTTGGATGGATTGGGGTCGTCGTTTTAAGGTCCAAGCATAAATTGGGAAAGTTAGGGTTTCGGGGGCAAAACGTTCATTTAAACTTAAAAAAATGTTAGACGTCCTGAAAGTGCCCTGAATGCTGTAATGAATGTTAAAATATTTTTTTTGAAAGGTTATGGGATTTCATGATGAAAAATGATAAAGTTAAAAGATGTGTTGCATGCTTGGTTTAAAAGAAAAATGATATCTATGCATGAATTTTTATAAGTGATGAATATGATAAAAGATTTTGAAGGAGGTGATTTGATTGTGACTAATACGAATACGAAAAGAGATGATGACGTATAAGGCCAAGGCTCAGTTGACGGTGAGAGTGTCGTCGATGTCCTCGCCTCCTGGTACTATGGTAATACGTAAGATTGATCAATCGACGAACAGCTGATACGAAAGTTACAATTAATGATCTGAATTCAATAAAGGGAAACATATATGTATATGATGAAATGAAAAGTATATGATGAAAGGAAAAAAGGTTTTAAAGTTATGCATATTAATGAAAAGCTATTTGATTAAAAGTAATTTCCATTGTTGCATGTGGATGTATACGTACTACTTATTAGCACGGTTAAGGTTGAGTTAATAGACTCACTAGGTATGAATGATGTATGTGATGATGTTTATGATGATATTGGAGGACTTGATGGTTGAACTGGCTGAGCTGATGATGCACATAACCCGATGACCAATGCTAGTTTTTTGAATTATGATGATTTTTATGGCACTTTAAAGATTTTATGAATGTAATGCTTTTAAGTGATTTTTGAGTGGATTGAAGAGTTTATGCTATTTTTGAAAAAATGCTAGCTTTAGGTTTTGGTTTGACGATTTTATGTTTTGCACTGCGTCTTGGATTTTTAATAATTAGTTGGTGAGTTATTTTAAATTGTGCAAAGAATATTTACATATGTATAGTGTAACAAGTGGTACACGTTTAATGTGGAGTGTTAGGGGCTGGAACGGGATGGACCATAGGCTTAAGTTATGTCTAAGGTCGATCCTAGGGCTTGGTTCGAGTTAGAATCGATAGGAAGTCATATAGAACGCATAGGTGTCGTAGCATCACTCTTGGGGCAGCTTGTGTTTTTATGGTTTGTTGTGCATGGTACAGGGTTCGAGAATTGTTCAGAGCTTGTTTAGGGCCTTAGGCAGTAGGTTCGGATGTGTTTTATGTATGAGTCGAGTCCCGAGTCGATGGGTACTCCCTAAGTGGTTCTATTTAATTCGGGAATCGTATGTCTCCGAATGCACCTTAGAGTCTATTTTGAGTATAAATTTTAGTATGTTAGGACAGCATGTCCAAGGAAGATCCCACGAGATTCACGATGTTGTAAGTATGTATGACGTGGAAAAAAATTATTTTTGATGTATGTGATTTGTCCCGTGGCCAAATTATGTTACGGTTTGGAAGCCGGAGAATGTGTCAGGAGATCTCTCCAACCTCTTCAGAGGACTTATGTTATGTTAAGTAGTGGACATTCAGTCCAAGGGCTGTGGTGATCCCTTCCGACTCAGTACTGTGGTTTAGTTTGATCAAACGATTTATGTTATGGGCTACTTGCATTGAACAGAATTCTACACAAAATTATTTACGATTACGATTATTATGACATGCATAAAAATATGATTTTATGAAATTTTTTATGCAGAAAATTGCGGTATACATATTTATGCTTATGTTATACTATGTACAAGCTATGTTTAAATTGCACGAATTTTATTACATATTATTTTTTATTCACGGTTTATGCATGCTGAGTTATTAGACTCACTAGACTTGATCGATGCAGATGATATAGTTGAGCAGGCTAGAGGTGGTGACAGTGAGCAGGCTCGGCCAGTGACAGTGGAAACCCGATGACCTTGTAGTTGATCGAGCAAAACTTGCACAGTGAATAATCCCAAAATTTATTTTATAAATGAAAGCTCGATTTAAATATCGCAAGTGCACGATAGTCAAATTATAATAAACGTAAGTGAATATGAGTATCGTTCCACAAGGACTGCGTTACACTATTTTTTATTTTCAAGTAAAATTTCTTTAGCAACGATAAATTGAGTTGATGATTAAACTAATGTAAAGTAAACAATTAAAATAATTAAATTGCAAAGAAAACGTGTTCAAGAACGCAATGATTAATTTGGATCAAATCAAATGAGAAATGAATTTGTTGGGAATTATCAGTTCACCTACCACTCGTGTTTAAATAATTACACTCGACTTTTACTCGTGCGTTCGACGGAATTCCCTAGACTAATTAATATACTCTGTCGGGCTATATTAATACTAATAAAAAACATGCAGTACTCAAGTGTCCTCAAATATTTAACAGTTCAAGATTGCATTACATTCTGTGGAATCCACTAGCTTTCATTCGAGTGAACTATCACTATCGACACGTACCCAATTCCGTATATCTACTAAAATTTTTAATCCGTGGTTTATACTATTTGATCCAATTGTTAACTATTCTATCGAACTCATCAACAACATGAAATAATCAAAGGAAGTTAGCTAGGCTTCGATTGAAACACGAAAGAACAATAGCATAAACAATTCACTAATGAAAACGTCGAGAAATAATGTTAAACACCGAGTACGGGGTAGGATCCCCTCAAATCCCAACAAATCTAGAGTTTAGCTACTGAAATTCATGATAAAAACCAACAATCAATGTAAGAAATAAAATACTGAATAATGAAAATACTAAAGATGACGATGGATGACGGCCACGACGCGTGGAAATCTCGAGGTCTTCGAAATCTCCTTTGCTCCTAGCCTCCTCTCCAAGAAAAATGATGAAAAGTCTGATAAAAGATGAAAAACGGCTGCTGTTCTCGTGTGTTAGGCTATGGTGTCGGATAGAGTCCCTAGAAATTTGGAAACAAATCTTTCTCAATTTCGCTTCTCGCTAGGGCGGTATATTTTGACCGCCCTAGCGAGAGGTCCTCGAATAAGCTTCCTCGAGCATGTCCCTGGTTTCGCTGGGGCGGTCACTTTTGACCGCCCTAGCGAGACACTTGCGCAAAATAATCCTCGGCCAGACCACATTGCTCGCTGGGGCGGTCACTTTTGACCGCCCTAGCGAATCCTCTTCGACATTATGCCAAAGCTTCTCCCACTCTTTGGTTCAATTCCTACAAAATCACCAAAAAATACACGAGGTCAGTCAAATGCTAAATAATGCTAAAAAGATGCAAAATTAAACTAAACAAACTAATATGATGCATGAATGCGACTCAAAACCAACACTAAAAACACGTAAAAATGAGTCCTATCAACCCCCTCATACTAACCTTTTGCTCGCCCTCGAGCAAAATAGGTTAAAGCACGAGATTCTAAACAAACACAACAAACAAAAAATACTCAAACAAGAAATAACCAACACAAGTAAATGTCAATGGTGAGTTAACACTTTTATGCTCATGCCTTAGTGAACTTTCCCACATACAAATCATAATCAAGTCAAATCACAAACGAATACTCATTCTCATCTACACATAAATCTCGACACTAATTTGAACGTGTGTGTGTGTCATGATGGGTCTAGTCATTCGTACTTCAAATAGATCAATCATCCGATCATGCGAGTCACTCAATTAGCACTTCAATACAAGTCTCACTAGCATGCACCCCCGTGTCCATTTATCACTAACCATAATTTGAA
Source organism: Primulina tabacum (assembly GCF_025594145.1). Taxonomy (NCBI): domain Eukaryota; kingdom Viridiplantae; phylum Streptophyta; class Magnoliopsida; order Lamiales; family Gesneriaceae; genus Primulina; species Primulina tabacum. The sequence continues at coordinate 34,436,266 of NC_134560.1, read as the reverse complement.
CTTTATTCGATTCTTAAGTGCAGAGAAGGGTGTCGAAAAGAAGGAAAATAAGCTCAAGTGGCTAACAGTCGGGAGTACACCGATCATTTTCATTGTGCAATCGTCAAGACTTTTCGTCTGACTTTCCTCGTCTCCTTACATCTCCAACTTTTAGCCCAGGAATAGAATTTCATTCCTTTTATTTCGGCTCCCCCTCACCTTACATCTCCGCCAATTTTTTCTTTTTCGATATTTTTTTTTGATGCACAATTTTCACACGTGTACTCCCTAGGCTAAGAATATATACTTTGGATTACAGCTGGTTAGGAGTATGATATTTTAATTCAGTGCATTGAAAAAGGGGGTATATGTGAAGTTCAAGGCAAATCACATGTTCTCATTCAAGGTCCCAATTAGTGACTTATTTTCACGGGTTTACATGCTAAATCAACTCATAAATGATGCCTTTCAAGTTAACCACACAAAACCTTCAAATTTCACCATTATTCCTACAAAATTCTAGTCCCCACACATATGTGCTCAAAAAGTTCAACTTTGTGCCAAAATTCATGCTTTAACAATCAAGAGTACCATTCATGAGGTGACCCAATCAATACTTTTGTATACTATCAATTCAACGTCATCATTGGCTCATACACTATGTCTTCTCACCATAAACGACACCAAATAAAAGAAATGCAACAATTTAAAACTAATTAACTAAGCAAACATAACAATCTACTCCCCCCCATACTAGAGTTGTGCAATGCCCTCAGTGCACAAAACGAAACAAACACTAAAAACATAAAAAAAAACTCATGAATTTAAATGTAAAGATAGAATATGCAAAATAAAAAGAAAGGGGAAACAGTAAACTCCCCTGATCAGAAATCATCCTCCTCCTCATTCTCCGGCGGTGGAACTCCCTCTTCAGCTGCTGGGGGCATATGATAATTGTACTGAAATTGGAAGGGTGGCGGGTATGCGGGTGTAGGTGGTCGTCCAGAAGTGTCGATGCCCAAATGAGTTGAGATCCCCTGCACCAGGTGTTCGATGTTCTGAATATGTGCCTGATTAACGGCCTGGTACTGCGTCTGATAATGGACCCAAGCGCCCAATTCGGCGACGCGATCTCGCATGGCATGGCGGCGTGGCTGTGGGGGTGGTGGTGCATGTCCTAAGGCCGGAGGTGGTTGAGCTGCTATCCCATAATCGAAAAATACCTCCTCGGGCAGCTCAGCCTGTCTCTTCTCCCTCTTGGATTTATAGAGAGCCTCATCAATGGCTCTCATCGGCCCACTCATCATCATCTTCGAATATCACCCCTGCTCGGGCACACAGCTCAGTCACTATCGTCGGGAAGTAAAAAGCCAAATTACTGCTATTAATGCACATGTTAAGCTGTCCGAAAATGAGCCTGCCCACATCAATTACCATCCCAATACAGATGGCATAGAGAACAACCGCCCGCTCACGCTGCACATCACTCGTATGACCGACCGGCATCAATCTCTTAGACAAGAATGCATACCACAATGCCCCCTCCACTTTCAAAAACTTTTCAAGAAATACCGTGTAAGTCCCCGGTTGTTTCCACGTGGTGCCTGGATAACAGAGTGTGCGAATGATCAAATCATAATCCGGGTTAAGCACCCACGCCTGAAACACCGAATCGTCCACCGACGGTAAACCCAACATATCATTGATCGTCTTGGGATCATACGGGACTAGATGTCCCCTCACAAATGCCTTCGACTCATTTCCCTCCGGAGCATTGGCATAAAATTCACGCACAACCGGAACCACTGCTGCATTCGGTTGTGCTACAAAGGTATTCCACCCTCTTCTTTCTATTTGGGACTCCGAAAATTGACCGATAAGAAACGAGCTAAATCCACGCTCAGGGATTGGTTTCCTATGTAGTCTAGCATGCTCAAATCTCTCCCTAGCTTTTTCATTCACAAACATAGATAGAGTGGAACGAGAACTAGAAGCACCGTGAGTTACCTTAGATCTTTTGGGTGCCATGTAGAGATTGGAGTGCACAAGGTATCCAACCGCCGGAAAATTGTTGAGGGTCGCCGGAGAAGCTCACCGGAATATGTGGAAGATGACCGGAGTTGCTTGAAAGACCGCCGGAGAAGAAAATCTTGTAGCCTAAATGCTTCCTCGTGGAGTGTATGGACCAAGATTGAGTCTTTGCCCTGAAAAATCACCAAATAATAAGGATTGAGCACAAAAGATGGAGGGGGGGTGCCGAAAATCGGAGGGGAGTAGTAGGGTTCGAAGTGGGGAGGAAAAGAGAAGAGAAAAGTATTTATAATCTGCGCGACTCGCTAGGGCGGTCAAAACTGACCGCCCGAGCGAGAAGTTTTCGGAAAAAATTTTTTTGTTAATCTGTGCGACTCGCTAGGGCGGTCAAAATTGACCGCCCGAGCGAGAATTTTTCGGGGAGAAAAATTTTTAATCTGCGCGACTCGCTAGGGCGGTATATTTTTCCCGCCCTGGCGAGACGTTTTCACAAAAGACTTTTTTTTTTTTTTTTTTAAAAAAAAAAACGAGTACCCGCTGGGGCGGTCAGTTTTGACCGCCCGAGCGAGAAGTGTTCGGGAAAAAAATTTGAATGCAATGCCATGCAACTACCTAAATGCAAATGATGCGATTAATAACTAAAAAAAAAATATAATCAAAATCAAAATAAGGAGTAGAAGTAGTTCTCAATTTATAGTCTAGAGCTCGACTCTTCACCCATGTCCTCAATGACTGTCATGGAGCCAAGCGACTCCAATTTGTGGCTCAATTGTGCCACCGATATAGTGCTTCAATCTTTGAGCGTTCACAGTAAATGTCCCGTCCTTGCCATCATGCAACACCACTGCACCCGATGAGAACACCTTGGCTATAGTGAATGGTCCTGACCACCTTGACTTTAGCTTGCCCGGAAAGAGTCGTAAGCGAGAATTGTATACCAACACCGCTTCACCCACTTTGAATTCCCTTCTTATAATGTGTTTGTCATGGGCTCGTTTGGTGCGTTCCTTGTAAGATAGTGCAAGATCATAAGCTCTTCCCTGAAACTCATCTAACTGATTCAACTGCAGCAATCGTTTTTCACCTGCAAGAGCAAAATCAAAGTTTAGTGCTTTGGTCGCCCAATATGCTCTATGCTCTAATTCGACTGGTAGATGACATGCTTTACCAAAAAGCAACCTATATGGTGTAGTGCCTATAGGTGTTTTAAAAGCAGTACGATACGCCCACAAAGCATCTTCTAACCGAATGGACTAGTCCTTCCTATTCACATTAACCGTCTTCTCTAAAATCCTCTTAATTTCTCGATTGGATACTTCAACTTGTCCACTAGTTTGGGGATGGTATGGAGTGGAAACCTTGTGGGTGACACCATATTTGCCCAACAGTTTATCAAAAATTTTGTTGCAAAAATGGGTGCCACCATCACTTATGATTGCACGTGGTGCACCAAATCGATTAAAAATATGTTTCTTCAAAAATTTTAACACCACTTGTGCATCATTAGTGGCACAAGCCTCTGCCTCCACCCATTTAGATACATACTCCACTGCCACCAGAATAAATTTCTTTGCAAAAGATGCAGGAAAAGGACCCATAAAATCAATCCCCCACACAGCAAATATTTCACACTCAATAATGTTATTTAAAGGCATCTCATGACGGTTGGAAATATTACCTGTGCGTTGGCATCTATCACAATTGAGAACATACAAACGAGCATCCTTAAAAAGAGTTGGCCAATAGAAGCCACATTCAAGTACCTTAGATGCCGTCCGTATGGGTCCAAAGTGACCACCTACCTCACGGTCATGACAATGGTTCAGAATTTGATTGGTTTCCTCCTCCGCCACACATCTTCTTATCATGGAGTCTGCACAAATCTTAAACAAGAACGGTTCCTCCCAAAAATAATATTTCACGTCTGAAAAAAACTTCTTTCTTTGGTGAAACAATAAATTAGGTGGAGGTGTGCCAGTGACAAGAAAATTTGCAAAATCGGCATACCAAGGGTACGCATTTACCTCAAGCAATTGTCCATCAGGAAACCAGTCATCAATATCATCGTCACTGCCCTTAATTCTAACATGCTCAAGCCTAGACAGGTGGTCAGCAACTACATTTTCCACACCCTTTTTATCTCGAATTTCGAGATCAAATTCTTGCAATAATAAAATCCACCTAATTAACCTAGGTTTCGCATCTTTCTTAGCAAGCAAGTATTTTAGGGCAGAATGATATGTATACACAGTTGCTTTAGACAGAACAAGGTATGAATGAAATTTGTCGAAAGCAAATACAATAGCAAGAAATTCCTTTTCAGTAGTAGCGTAATTCAATTGAGCATCATTTAAAGTCTTACTTGCATAGTAGATGGTATGAAATACCTTGTTCTTCCTTTGACCCAGCACCGCACCAACAGCTGTATCACTAGCATCGCACATCACCTCAAACGGTAGCTCCCAATCAGGGACAGTCAGAACAGGTGCTGTCACCAAGCTTTCCTTGAGTATCTCGAATGCATGCAGACAAGTAGAATCAAAATTAAATTCAGCATCTTTCATCAACAAAGAGGATAAATGTTTAGCAATTTTGGAAAAATCTTTAATGAAACGCCTATAAAAACCAGCATGCCCTAGGAAACTTCTAACTCCTTTTATTGATGAAGGTGGGGGTAAGTTTTTGATTACTTCCACCTTTGCTTTTTCAACCTCAATTCCATTCTCCGATACCTTGTGTCCTAACACAATCCCCTCTTGAACCATAAAATGACACTTCTCCCAATTCAACACCAAATTGCTCTCCTCACATCTAACTAACACCAAGTTCAAATTCTCTAAACATTCATTAAATGAGGAGCCAAAAATAGAGAAGTCATCCATAAAGATTTCAAGGAAATTTTCAGTCATGTCATGAAAGATAGCGGTCATGCATCTTTGAAATGTTGCAGGTGCATTGCATAAACCAAAGGGCATACGCCTAAACGCAAAAGTACCATAAGGGAAAGTGAAAGTAGTTTTCTCTTGGTCCTCAGGTGCAATTGTGATTTGATTGTATCCCGAATATCCATCTAAAAAGCAATAAAATTCATGACCTGCTAATCGTTCAATCATTTGATCGATAAATGGCAAGGGAAAGTGATCTTTACGGGTTGCATCATTCAATTTCCTATAATCTATGCATACACGCCAACCCGTAATAGTTCTAGTGGGAATCAACTCATTTTTTTCATTAGCAATAACAGTAATCCCACCATTTTTAGGCACACATTGTACAGGACTTACCCACGCACTATCAGAGATAGGATAGATAATACCTGCATCCAGAAGTTTAATTGTTTCAGCTTTTACTACCTCTTGCATCTTTGGATTGAGTCTCCTTTGTGGTTGTGCTAGAGGTGAGTATTTATCTTCCATCAGAATTTTGTGCATGCAGATCGAAGGACTTATCCCTTTTATGTCCGAAACCTTCCAAGCGAATGCTCCTTTATGCTCCTTGAGGACTCCCAAGAGCTTACTCTCCATCTCATCTGTCAAAGAAGAGGAAATAATAACAGGCAATTTATTATTTTCTCCTAGATATACGTACTTGAGATGTGGAGGTAATGGTTTGAGCTCCAAAGTAGGTGGCTCCTCTAGGCTTGACTTTTGAGGCATTAAATCTTTTCTGTCTCCCAATTCCTCTAGTCTAAGCCTCACTTGCTTTCTCCAAGGTGGAATGGCATTCAAATGAGCTACCATCTCCATCTTTTCCTCGTCTAGCTCGTCCTCCTGCTTTTCAGTAGTGAGAGTGGCCTACAATGGTTCTTTCAATCCATCCTGCACAAAATCACAAACAAGCGAATCCAAGACATCAATACGAAAGCAACTATCATTGTGCATTGTGTGCTTGAGAGTATTGAAAACATCAAAAATAATTTCTTCTTCTCCAACTCTCAGTCTCAATTTCCCCTCCTCAACATCAATCAGTGCTTTCCCTGTAGCAAGAAACGGTCTCCCTAGGATTAAAGGCATCTCTAAATCTTCCTCCATGTCAAGTACCACAAAGTCTGCAGGAAAAATAAACTTATCCACTTTCACCAGAACATCTTCGATAATCCCACGTGGATACTTGACAGATCTGTCAGCCAGCTGCAACGACATCGTAGTTGGCTTGGGTTCACCTAATCCCAGTCTCCTAAACACAGAAAAAGGCATCAGATTAATGCTCGCACCAAGATCACATAGAGCTTTATGAAAATTAATGTCACCAATAATGCAAGGTATCGAGAAACTCCCTGGATCTTTTTGCTTCGGAGGCATCTTGTTTTGAACTAAAGCGGAGCAATTTTCGGTCAAATTCACCGTCATATGATCTTCTAGCTTCCGCTTATTTGCTAAGATATCTTTCAAGAATTTTGCATAACTTGGCATATTCAATAAAGCATCAGCAAAAGGAATGCTAATATGCAATTTTTTAAATATCTCAAGAAATTTACCAAATTGTGCATCTAATTTAGCTTTCTTCATTGCTGCAGGAAAATGTGGAGGGATAACAATTTTATTCTGTGCAATAGGTGTAGATGTAGAGTTAGAAGACTTACCTCCTCGATTTTTCACCTCATCCTCACCGTACTTGGTCTTTTCCTCATTAGACCCGAGTGTTTTTCCACTACGCAATTCCACCGCCTTCACATGTTCTCTTGGGTTAGTTTCCGTGTTGCTTGGTAAAGTTCCTTGCTCCCTATTAGCAATCAGCTTAGCCAATTGTCCAATTTGATTCTCTAACCCCTTTATGGATGCATCTTGGTTCTGAAATCTTGTCTCTGTTGCAGAAATAAATTTAGTCATCATTTGCTCTAAATTGGACTTCTCCTCCCGAGACGGTTCTGGATTGAATCCTTGGTGCATCACATATGGTGGACCTCTTTGTTGGTGATGTTGGTTGTTTTGACCTCTCCATGAAAATTTTGGGTGATTCCTCCATCCCGGATTATATGTGTTCGAGTAAGGGTCATTTCTAGGACGGTTCTGGAATCCCACCTGTTTTACCGGTGCTCCCTCAGGCACATAGAATGGATTGCCATCTTGGCAATCCTGCACATCATGCTCACCCCCACACTTATCACAGAAAATTTCTTGCAGACGCATAGCCGACCCACTCATGCTCATCCCATCAATCTTTCTATTCAAAGCCTCTAACTGTGCTGAAACCGCCGACAAATCATTAACTTGATTAACTCCAGCACCTCGTCTCTGCCTATCAGACTGAGGATGATAGCTACTAGCAGCCATCTCCTCCAATAACTCATATCCTTCCTCCGCCGTCTTTCTCAGTAAGTTACCACAGGCAGCAACATCTATCATAGTACGGTTAGGAGTAAGCAGACCGTAGTAGAAAGTTTGAACAACTAACCCAAGAGGCAGCTCATGGTGTGGACATCTCCTCAACAAGTCCTTGTAGCGCTCCCATGCCTCGTAAAGTGACTCTTGCTCATATTGAGCAAAAGTAGTAATGTCGGCTCTGAGCTTCATAGTCTTCGACGGAGGAAAGTACTTGATCAAGAACGCCTTTGCCATATCTTCCCATGTAGTAATAGACCCTACAGGCAAACAGTTTAACCACGACTTAGCTTTATCTCTCAGTGAAAATGGAAATAAACGCAAACGAACAGCGTCATCAGACACGCCATTAAACTTAAAAGTATCACAAATTTCAAGAAAGTCAGCTATATGAGAATTAGGGTCGTCAAGTGCACTTCCCCCAAATTGGACAGTGTTCTGAATCATCTGAATGATAGCTGGCTTGATCTCAAACTGATTAGCTCGGATGACTGGTCTTACGATGCTTGGACGTGCTCCATCAAGAGACGGCTGTGCATAATCCAACATCGGTATACGCCTTGGCTCCTCTCTTTGTTGATCGCCTTCCATTCTTTCCTTCGCTCTTTGCTGCTGTAGTCGACATCTAGCTGTGCGTTCGATCTCGGGGTCAAAAGGCTCAAGCTTAAACTCGAGTGATCTTCGCATGCACCACAAGAAAAATCTGCAACACAATGAGAGTATCAAATAACAATAAAATAAATAATACTAAAGAATTTAAATGAAAAATAAAAAATTGTGAATCAACAGTCCCCGGCAACGGCGCCAAAAACTTGATCGAGCAAAACTTGCACAGTGAATAATCCCAAAATTTATTTTATAAATGAAAGCTCGATTTAAATATCGCAAGTTCACGATAGTCAAGTTATAATAAACGTAAGTGAATACGAGTATCGTTCCACAAGGACTGCGTTACACTATTTTTTATTTTCAAGTAAAATTTCTTTAGCAACGATAAATTGAGTTGATGATTAAACTAATGTAAAGTAAACAATTAAAATAATTAAATTGCAAAGAAAACGTGTTCAAGAACGCAATGATTAATTTGGATTAAATCAAATGAGAAATGAATTTGTTGGGAATTATCAGTTCACCTACCACTCGTGTTTAAATAATTACACTCGACTTTTACTCGTGCGTTCGACGGAATTCCCTAGACTAATTAATATACTCTGTCGGGCTATATTAATACTAATAAAAAACATGCAGTACTCAAGTGTCCTCAAATATTTAACAGTTCAAGATTGCATTACATTCTGTGGAATCCACTAGCTTTCATTCGAGTGAACTATCACTATCGACACGTACCCAATTCCGTATATCTACTAAAATTTTTAATCCGTGGTTTATACTATTTGATCCTATTGTTAACTATTCTATCGAACTCATCAACAACATGAAATAATCAAAGGAAGTTAGCTAGGCTTCGATTGAAACACGAAAGAACAATAGCATAAACAATTCACTAATGAAAACGTCGAGAAATAATGTTAAACACCGAGTACGGGGTAGGATCCCCTCAAATCCCAACAAATCTAGAGTTTAGCTACTGAAATTCATGATAAAAACCAATAATCAATGTAAGAAATAAAATACTGAATAATGAAAATACTAAAGATGACGATGGATGACGGCCACGACGCGTGGAAATCTCGAGGTCTTCGAAATCTCCTTTGCTCCTAGCCTCCTCTCCAAGAAAAATGATGAAAAGTCTGATAAAAGATGAAAAACGGCTGCTGTTCTCGTGTGTTAGGTTATGGTGTCAGATAGAGTCCCTAGAAATTTGGAAACAAATCTTTCTCAATCTCGCTTCTCGCTAGGACGGTATATTTTGACCGCCCTAGCGAGAGGTCCTCGAATAAGCTTCCTCGAGCATGTCCCTGGTTTCGCTAGCGAGACACTTGCGCAAAATAATCCTCGGCCAGACCACAATGCTCGCTGGGGCGGTCACTTTTGACCGCCCTAGCGAATCTTCTTCGACATTATGCCAAAGTTTCTCCCACTCTTTGGTTCAATTCCTACAAAATCACCACAAAATACACGAGGTCAGTCAAATGCTAAATAATGCTAAAAAGATGCAAAATTAAACTAAACAAACTAATATGATGCATGAATGCGACTCAAAACCAACACTAAAAACACGTAAAAACGAGTCCTATCAGTAGTTCACTAGCGTTTTAATTGTGCATGTTTAAAATGTCTTAGTATTGGTGACTAGTAAGTTGAGACTTTTTATATTTTGTTGGATTGTTCAAATTATGGTGGATGGTTTAAATTGGATTTTGTGGTTGTGGTATTTAAAATGATGATGTTTTAATATTAATTTTATTTTAGTATGTGTGGTGATCGTTAATTTGTTTTACGAGTTATATTTATAATAATTAATAAAATATTAGAATTTTTTTAAATTTTTCCGCAAATATTAAAGTACTAGTATTTTAAAATACGGTTCATCACATCTATGTCCTCAAACGTTAACATTTCCTGAGCATCTCGGGCATGCCTCGATCTTGGCCCCACAGTTATGGATCATCATGCCTCGAAATTATTAATATGTCAGTCAGCGCAAATAGAGGCAGTGTAACAAGACTGGTGACAATATAGGTTTTCAGTAGTGACATTTTCAGGTGGACAGGTTTAATGCATTAAATGCATGATTATTGCATCGATATATGTTTTATTTCATTGTTTATTAAAGTTTCATGCATAAGAACTTTTAGTAATTTTCGCGCTCGAACGAGGAACGAAAACCGAAAATAATTAAGGAAATTTTTTATTAAATTTTTTTAAAATTATTTAATATATGATATAAATAAAGGTGATTTTTGAAAATGACCTTTTGTAGAGTATTTTTTCTCATCGCATTATATTTTAAATCGGTACGCATATTTTAGCAAGTCAGATTACTTTTTGAGGGTTCGGGCAATATTTTCAAAAACGTACATAAATGAAATATTTTTCAGTTTTTTGAAATTAATGAGATTATTTTATTGCTTAATAGGCATAAAATCCTTTTTTATCCCTTTAATTTTTATTAAAAGCCCATTAGTACATAATTATACCACCTAATCACCATCACCCAACCCTAACCCTATTTCACATCACACGGCCACCCCTCCCACTTTCTCCAGCAGCTTTTCTTCAAGTTACACTAGCAGCCACTTCAAGTTGTAGCTCAAGTTTTCAAAGAAAATCCCTTTCCGTCTCTCCGGTGCACGTCGTGCGCGAAGATATCTAAGGTCTCGAGCGTAGAAACACAAAGGCACGCCCAAAATCTCATTTTTCACATCATTCACATAATTATATGCTGATTTGTGTGTTTATGCATGAGAAATTCTTTGATATATTATGTTGCATCGTTTTGTCACAGAATATGCATATGCTTGACTCGTACTCACGTTTTTCCACGACTTTCATGCAAGGGGCTGCTAGGTCTTCGAGTTTAAGGGCTGTAAAAGCTGAGATATGTGGCATCAAGGTGCTGGAGTCGAGGTTTAGTCCAGTCTTGGTGAGGACCGATCGATCCTAGGGTGTTTATGTGATGGTTGTGGCTAGATCAGGCGTAATGAAGGGGACCGGCTGTTGGGGAGTCGAACCGAGCCACGGTGTAGTCCCTAAGGGGGGTTGAGACGTGGTCTAGGAGAGCACATCCGTGGCTGGTCATGATCTAGAGTCGGTCGAGCCGCAAGGGTCGTGTAGGATTGGGTGTTGCTTGTTTTCAGGTAACTCACGTGTGGCTGATTGCATGGGTAGTAAGCATGGGTTTGGTTGGTCCAGGAGTGAAGTATTCGGATTGATCATGGTCTTAGGATAGTTGGTTAAGGGCTGGACACGCTGGGTTTTGGTCTAGGATCGATTACAGGGTCGTGGGTGCAACTAGGGCTTCGATGTATGCACGCAGAAAAATTCAAGCAACTGTCAGGTGCTGTTCGAGGGTCATAAGTGGTCTGGTCTAGGTGGTTTAAGGGCTGGTATGGTACGGTTAAGTCATGGTTTAAGTTTGAAAAGTTTGGTTGAGTTTCGGGTTAAAACCGAGACCCCGGTACAATTTTAAAACGCATCGTATATGTTATGAAACAGGTCCAAGTTTATGTCTAAGAAACAAATATAGTTTGAGGTGTTTTGAGAAGTTTGATTGGCTTCGGGTCAAAATTTTGAAGTCCAAGGGTATAATGGAAGCGCCCTGATCACAATTTGAAATTTTTTAAATGTATATGTTATATCGATAATGACTTTTATGTATATATGAAAATTACATTGCATGCTTGATTTTAAGGAAATTTGCATATATACACGATTTTTATAAGTGATGAATACGATGACATGTTTTTGAAGGATGAGAGTTGGTTGTGACTAATACGAATACGCTAATACGATGATATGTAAGGCCAAGGCTCAGTGGATGGGTAATACTGCCAAGGCTCAGTGGATGGTAATACTGTCGTTGATGTCCTACCGTAGGGTACCACGGTTATACGTAGATGGATCCATCGAATAGAGCTGATACGATAGTCACAACTAATGAACTGATTTCAATTAAAGAAAATGAACATGTATATGATGATATGTTGAGACATGTTTTGACACGTTATTCTTTGACACGATATGTTTAAGTTCATGCTTTTAAGATCATGAAATGTATTTTAATTACTATACTTTTTACTGCTGCATGATATGTATATGTACTTGTTATAACGGTTCATGTATATTGAGTCTTTAGACTCACTAGGTGTGATTAATGCAGGTGACCATACGGTTGAAGAGATTGGAGGCATTTAAAACTAAGTAGGCTGAGCTGGGGGTACACGTGAAAACCTGAGGACCTTGCATTTCTTCCGCATAATATGTTTATGAGATATGGGTTTAAGCAATATGGTCAAATGTTTTGAATCTTGTTATACATTGTTGATTTATCATAATTTTGTTATCTGTTCGAGTATCTCTTTTAAATCAGTAGACTGGGAGATTGATTTCATATTTTGATTTCATTAACTGCAGTTACTTTTATTCAGAGGTTGGATGACCTTTTAAAATATATGTTTAACTTATTTAAATGTTGATGTGTGTGTATTTTCAGTCGTATCTTTAAATAAAAAATATTTCAGTAGAATTTTAAAATGAGTAGATGTTTCAGTTGGTATCAGAGCAAGGGTCCTTCATAAGGTTGTGCCGCTGCCAGCTTCTGCAGCTCAGTGTTCAAGCCTCAAGTCTGTAAGTTAAAAGTTCTAAATTTTTTTAATGTTATCATCTGTATGTTTACATGATATACGTTTTACGGTACATGTTTATCTGTCTATATGCATGTCACGACATGAAATAAGAAACTATATGATTTTCATGCATGTTGACTTTGTGGTGGAATTGGATATGATGAAGAATTTGGATAATGGTAGTTAAAAAGGATTGAAAATGATTTGACTATATTGATTTTTGGTTAGTAGTACTGATGTTCTACTTTTCGAATCATAAGTTAGTTGTGAAGATTATGAATGCTTTTGGGACATGTATATTTTCTAAGAAAATATTGATGATTTGTGTTTACTAGTTGAGTTAATTTTTTAGAATTCCATATAAGAAATAATTATTCGAAGAATACGACGATCTTTAGAAGTATAAAAATATATGATTTGTGATTTTAGGTCTTGATGGAAATGTAAGATTGGTTAGGAGAATTGAATTTGGGTTTAATAAGCTTAATATTATTGGAATTAATATTACGAAAAACCTATAAAATAGAATTAGGAACGCCAAAAGAAAGAAAAGAAAACTTATGGGTAATTGTAGAAGTTTCGTAATTTAGGACCAATTGGATAATTTTCGAAGAAATTGAGAATTAATTTTGCAATTTGTTAAGAAATTTGGGGAGTGGTTTAACAATAACTGAGAATTGAAAGGTTTAAAAGATATGAATTTTCGATGATTTAGGCTTGAAGGGATATTTAGAACCTTGAAATATTTGGGTTATAATAAGGAATGGTAATCAATGGCTACGCAGAATGATTCAATATTGGGCTTCAAAATCTAAGTTTTAGTGGAATTTTGTTGTGGCAAATTAAGAATTTGGAGTGACAACAATTTAAGGTAAAGTTGATCAATTAGTTAAGCTATAGGATTAGACATTAAGTTAACATATTTTTTGGAACTTAAGGTTTGATGTAGCATAAGTTTTAACATGATATTAAGAGTTAAAAGTATACATTTATTAGTGTTAATTTTTTTTAGAAATTTGGGTATGATTGGGGGTTAGGTTACTTGACAGACGCGTGTAAAAAGTGAGATAAATACCATGTCTTGAGGAATTTTTTAAAGTAATTAAGAAACTTGAGATTAAGTGGTATGTGTATTGGAATTGTGTTATCTAAGACTATTTAGGTTGTGTAAGTGAATTACAAGTTTATGAGATATGTGTTTATATGAAAAATTTGGGTGAAATTAAAACATAAATGAATTAGTGGTGTCCAACATATGTTACCAATAAACAAATATTAAGGTTTTAGTCGAGTTAGTAATCTAAAATCTTGATATATGGATTTTAGAATTCTAGGGATTTTTAGTGAGTCGAAATATTGGAGTTAGTCTAACATTAAACATGGGACAAATTACTAAGTTTTATACGTTAGTATTGATTAAGCATTCAGCGAATTCCGGGGACGAAATTCAATTTAAGGTTGATAGATTATAACGTCCTAAAAAAATTTGAAGGTCCACGTAAACCACATGCATGCAAGTTATCAAATTTCTTATGTATTTTATTAAATAATTTTAATGCATTAAATGCATGATTATTGCTTGGATATGTGTTTTATTTCATGGTTTATTAAAGTTTCATGAATAAGGGCTTTTAGTAGTTTTCGCGCTAGAACGAGGAACGGAGACCGGGGATAATTAAGGAAAAATGGTTATTAAATATTTATTTTTAATTATTTAATATATGATGTAAATAAGGGTGATTTTTGAAAATGAGTTTTTGTAGAGTTATTGTACTCATCGCGTCATATTTTAAATCAGTACGCAAATTTTAGCAAGTCGGATGACTTTTTGAGGATTCAGACAATATTTTCAAAAACGTACCTAAACGAAATATTTTTCGGGATTTTTTTTGAGATTAATGAGATTATTTTATTGCTTAATGGGATTAAAATCCTTTTTACCACTTTAATTTTTATTAAAAGTCCATTAGTACATAATTATATCACCTAATCACCATCACCCAACCCTAACCCTACATCACATCACACGGCCACCCCTCCCTTCTCATCATTCACATTATTATATGCTGATTTGTGTGTTTATGCATGAGAAATTCTTTGATCTATTATGTTGTATCGTTTTGTTGTCATGGAATATGTATATGCTTGACTCGTACTCACGTTTTTCCACGACTCTCATGCAAGGGGCTGCTAGGTCTTCGAGTTTAAGGGCTGTAAAAGCTGAGATATGTGGCATCAAGGTGCTGGAGTCGAGGTTTAGTCCAGTCTTGGTGAGGGCCGGTCGATCCTAGGGTGTTTATGTGATGGTTGTGGCTAGATCAGGCGTTCGGAAGGGGACCAGCTGTTGGGGAGTCGAACCAAGCGACGGTGTAGTCCCTAAGTGGGTTGAGACGTGGTCTAGGAGGGCACATCCGTGGCTGGTCATGATTTAGAGTCGGTCGAGACGCAAGGGTCGTGTAGGATTGGGTGTTGCTTGTTTTCAGGTAACTCATGTGTGGCTGATTGCATGGGCAGTAGGCATGGGTTTGGTTGGTCCATGAGTGAGTCCTCGGCTTGATCATGGTCTAAGGATAGTTGGTTAAGGGCTGGACACGCTGATTTTTGGTCTAGGATCGATTATGGGGTCGTGGGTGCAACTAGGGCTTCAGTGTATGCACGCATAAAAATTCCAGCAACTTTCAGGTGCTGTTCGAGGTTCATAAGTGGTCTGGTATAGGTGGTTTAAGGGCTGGTATGGTATGTTTAAGTCATGGTTTAAGTTTGGAAAATTTGGTTGAGTTTCGGGTTGATTCAGATTAAAACCGGGACCCCGGTTCAAGTTTTAAAACGAATCGTATAAGTCATGAAACATGCTCAAATTTATGTCTAAGAAACAAATGTAAATATGTTTTGAGGTGTTTTAAGGAGTTTGGTTGGCTTCAGGTCGAAATTTTGAGGTCCAGGGGTATAATGGTCAATTATGGTTTCCAGGGGCAAAATGATCATTTTGCACCCGGGTCGAGTTAGTAGACCTGACAGCGCCCTGATCACAATTTGACATGTTTTAAATGTATATATTATATCGATAATGAGTTTTAGGTATATATGAAAAATACGTTGCATGCATTATAAGAAAATTTGCATATATGCACGATTTTTACAAGTGATGAATACAATGACATGTTTTTGAAGGATGATAGTTGGTTGTGACTAATACGAATACGATAATACGATGACATATAAGGCCAAGGCTCAGTGGATGAGTAATAAGGCTTAGTGGATGGGTAATACTGTCGTTGATATCCTGCCGTCGAGTGCCACGGTTATACATAGATGGATCCATCGAATAGATCTGATACGATAGTGCTGATATGAAAGTCACAACTAACGAACTGATTTCAATTAAAGAAAATGAACACGTATATGATGATATGTTGAGACATGTTTTGACACATTATTCTTTGACACGATATGTTTAAGTTCATGCTTTTAAGATCATGAAAGGTATTTTATTTACTGTACTTTTCACTGCTGCATGATATGTATATGTACTTGTTATAACGGTTCAGGTGTGTTGACTCTTTAGACTCACCAAGTGTGATTGATGCAGGTGACCTTACAGTTGAGAAGACTGGAGGTGTTTAAACTGAGTAGGCTGAAATGGTGGTGCACGTGAAAACCCGAGGACGTTGCATTTCTTCCGCATAATACGTTTATGAGATATGATTTTAAGCAATATAGTTAAACATTTTGAATCTTGTTTTACGTTGTTGATTTATCAGACTTTTGTTATATGTTCGAGTATCTCTTTTAAATAAGTAGACTGAGAGATTGATTTCATTTTATGATTTCATTAACTGCAATTATTTTTATTCTGAGGTTGGATGACCTATTAAAATGTATGTTTAACTTATTTAAATGTAGATGTGTGTGTATTTTCAGTCGTAAATAATAAAAATTATTTCAGTAGAATTTTATAATGAGTGGACTTTTCAATATTCATTCATACATTCTTCGAAAGAAGAAAGTGAGTTCTCGGGAGAGAGAGATATTTTTTGTATTGAACATATTTTATGTTGTGATCTTGTCAGGTTGGTTGGGTGTGAAATTAACGAGACAAAACGAATATGTTCGTTCCATGTTGCATTATGTGTCACTACAACTCTTACAACAAGATTCAAACAATGTCACTTTATCATTTTGTTTTGAGAGTTTTTCTATTACTGATGGTGCACAAGCGTTCAATGGACATTCTTGGGATAGAACAATCTGCATGTTATCAAAGGAAGTTCGAGTTAGCGGATATTGAAGATGAGTAGTGTTCGCCGAGTAAAATATACTAAATATGTTCGTTATAGAGGCGTCATTAGGTAAAAAAAGAGTATTTTATTTTAATAAGTCCTAGTATGAATGTAAACTGCTTATATTTAGTGAATTTTCTTGATAGTTGGATGTGGTCCAATAGATGTAGGTCGGTTGGACCAAATCACGTTAAAATTCCATATATTCTTATTTTTGCTTTCAATTTTATTATTTTTTAATTGAGCTAATCATATAAAATAAGCAAAATAAGCTATAATCAGATCAAAAGTGTTACATATTAAATACATAAAATACATAACGTAACAATTGAAATACGAACTTATTAAAACAGATTTTATGGTTTTTTATAAATAAAAGAGGATTATTTCTGTCTATTTATTTAAAATAATTATTCTATAATAATTATTTTGTGTGAGACGGTCTCATGAGTCGTATTTTGTGAGACGAATCTTTATTTGGGTCATTCATGAAAAGATATTACTTTTTATGCTAAGAGTATTAATTTTTATTGTGAATATTGGTAGGGTTGACCCGTCTCACATATTAGGATCCGTGAGACGGTATTACATGAGACTCACTCTTATATGTATATTAGATAATCTACCAGAAAACCACTTTGCTATATGATTAAGAAACAATAGAATGAATCGATGATTTAGAATTTTAAATTTCGTAAAGATCCCACGTCGGATAACAAGTGTGGTGCCACGTGGCAATCAAATTTACGTGTAAAAGAACAGATCATCAGCAATGTTAACGTTCTCAAAAATCTTGACGTCGTCGGATTGAGTCAAATGATTGGAAGTTTGACCCAAGGAATCCAACGGTTGAGATTGCTCCATTAGTTCCCGCGTTTTTCTTTCTAGGCAAAAGAGATCTCCTCCTTCAACGCCGGCCGTCGAGTTCACGTCACAATTAGGAGCGACGTAATCGTAGTTCACCGGTTCCGGCGATGGGCCGAAGGCCGATATCACAGGATCGAAGCTAGTCGGTGTAGGGTAGTCGTCATATCCTCCATCTAGATCCACTGCTGGAGATGGAGTTCCTGAAGAAAACTCGCCTTTTGAAATGCCTGGAGGTTGCTTTCTGGTTGAGTTACCACCATAAGAAACACCAGAACGTGGTGACGGAGAAGGAACGTAGTAGTCGGTTTCTGGAGAGCCGGCGTGGAGAGGCGGATTTGCCGGAGAAGCAGTTACGTCATCCAATGAAGCCTTCACGGACATCACAACCACCCAGCCGTTTTGGTAAACTTCCGTCCCGTCAACCGCTACACCGTCAGCGCTTATGGCGCCATTTACAGAGTAAACGAGGATAGTTTTGTTCGGAGCCAAAGTGTCGACTTCTGTTCCACCTACCGCTAACGTTGAAAGATCGTCGAAATGGAGCCGTGTCGGCAAGACATGGTGGAGGAAGTCGTACCGGAATCCACCGGGTGCAAGAAACAGGCTCCTATCATCAACGGCGAAAATGGTAACAGACGTCAAAGATAACAGCTCGGATCTTCTAACTGACATGGCGGCGGCCACCACACTGAATCCCCTCCGCCGTAACTCCCTCATCGCGTGGTCAAGAAAAGATCGTTTCACCGGTGGTTGATCGTTATCTGAAACGGGATCTGCTTCAGGGAAAGAAGAGCATTTTACGGCTAATGTGGGATCCAGTATGCCGTCAATTCCATGGACTGTAAGATGATCGTCGACGTAGAGATCGGGCTGGCGGATTTTGACGACGGAGATCGGGTTCTTGTGCGGGGTGGAAGAAACCGAGATTTCCCCGCCGAAGAGATTTTTGAAGAGGAAGAGACATTTGTTATTGTAAAGGGTACGGAGCTCATCGCCATCTTCACGCGACGAGATGGCGTTCCACGTAAGAACAAGCGGTGGTTTGAGTGTGTGATAGAGGAGGAGGGTGACGGAGGGCCGCGGCGGAGGCCGACGGTTGTTCAAGAACTTGGCAGTGGCGAAGGAGAATGCGAAGTCTGGTGGGGCGAGAAGTGTGCCGGAGAAGTTGGTGGTGGAGGTGGAGAGGGAGGCAAGAACGGAGGCGAAGAGGGAGTATCCACGGGTACGAAGGCTCTGGGCGGCGAGGTTGGGGGAGGAAGGTGATGCTTGTGGGAAAGCGGCGGCGGCAGTGTAACACCATGAGAGGAGAAGGCAGTAGAGGGGAACAGAGAGGGAGAAAAGCTTGCGGCAGCAGTAACCTTGAGTTGGCATGCTTTCTTGATTCAATACTGCCCGCGATTGACTAATTACTTATTTATTTATAAAAATCGTGTATTTTTTCTGAGTAAATTAACGAAAAATCTTCTATTCAAGTTTTAATTTAATATTTATGGATATAAAAATTTAGTTTAAACTCTTTAATTTCGACAAAGTGGTAAAAAAATATGCTTGATTATATAAATCAGCCAGAATTATGACATAAAAATTTAGTTTGAACTCCCCAATTTTGACGATGTAATCTAAAATATCATTGATTTTATAATTGTGTCAGAAGTGGTATCAAAGACGAAGTAAAAAAATTCAAACATACAATGTTGTTATTACGGAGTAATTAAATGTTTGAGAACGAAGTTTTTTTCAAAAATTATGGATCCAAACATATGTTCGAGATTAAATATTTACATGACTTGTTCCAATACTTATGAATATTTATAAAAAGTGCTAATCAATGTTATACATCGAGAGCAAATAGGAATACATTAGAATATTAAGGTAAAATTATGATTCAGCGTAATATGTTCCAAGAAATAGCCTTGGATTTCTCTAAACTCTTCGGTAATCTTAAAGAGATCCAAAAGACGTTATACAACTGTGACAATGAAATATACTATGTACCACATAAAATTGAGAAAATCTTTGAAAAACAAAAAGAAATTCTTGGAATATTAAAGGATATTCAAACAAGAATTCAAACTCTAGAATAACAACCAAGTTCTAGTAAAAAGATCTCGGAAAAAAGGTTAACATCATCCTTCAGTACTGAACTCTTATTAAACCAAATATGGAAGGCTAATGTAATGTCAACTACAGAAATGATTGGTTTAGAAGATTTTCAAGACATTGCACAGTTTTTTGCGAATCTCAAGGTCGTAAATCTAAAGGTGAATACAACATGATGAACCTCTCTCAATAACTTGGTCATCTTCACATGAATCACCAAAAAAAAGTGTGAGATCTCATAATACAAATATGATAGGACCCCAAACAGATTTTCAAATAGGTGGAAAAGCACACCCAACATGAACAAGGTCAAGGAGAAATAAAATTATCTAGTACCAAACACCATATGAAAAGTCTGTTTTAAAACCAATACATTATTATGGGGTTATGATTAACCATGATATACTGGATTTCAAAAATAGAGAAGATCTCATAGTATGATGTCTACTAATTTAAAATAATACTAGAATTTTTTTTTCGAAATTCAAAAATCGTGCAGGCATGCAATACTGCTGAAACATACATCTTTTAAAATAATCGTAATCTTATAACAGATAAAATATTGCGTTTTAAAAATATCTTACAAGTAAAATATTGCATTTTAAAATTTCCGACACGACCATAAAATGTGTTCGTAAACATAACTCAAGTAAACATCTTGATAATCATCACCATAAAAAAATCAACATAGCAAAATGTTCATGTCCACTCAAACTCATAAAAACGTGATGTGCGGAAAAGTGTGGTCCTTGGGTCATATGCGCACATCCAGCACTGCCTACTCAGAATTAGGCACCTCATGTCCCCTCATCGACGTGCTCACATGTATCATTTATACCTAGTGAGTCTAAAGACTCAACACACATGTACCGTGATATCAAATACATATACATATCATGCAGAAGTGAAAAATACCGTATTCAATATACATTTCATGATCATAGAAAATCGTATGCATAATCGTAACCTGTCAAAGCATGATAATAGTCATAGCACATATCATCATATCAACATATACGTGTTCATTTTCTTAATTTGAATTCCGTTCGTCAGCTGTGACTTTCGTATTATCATGTCAGTCGGTGGATCCATCTACGTGTAACCGAGGTACCCGACGGTGAGAACAACAGCGACATGATTACCGGTCCACTGGGCCCTAGCCTTACATGTCATCGTATTAGTCACAACCAACTTTCATCCTCCAAAAACGTGTCTTCATATTCATCACTTAATAAAAGCATGTATATACGTAATTTTTCCTTAAAACCAAGCATGCACCGTATTTTTCATAATTACATAAAAATCATAAACATGTTGCTTAAACATTTAAAAATATGATAAATTTTTGCTCAGGGCGCTGTCAGTACTAAAAACTCAACCCGCGTGCAAAATGACCATTTTGCCCCTGGAAATCCAAAATGACCATTTTGCCCCTGGACCTCAAAATTTAGATCCGAAGCTTACCAAACTCCTTAAACATCCCAAAACATATTTATAAGCACTTCTTAGACGTAAAATCGAGCCCGTTTCAAAACTTAATAGAATTGTTATAAAACTTGGGCCGGGCTCCCGGTTTTAACCCGAATCGACTCAAAACTTAACTGAATTTCTCCCAACTTTCACCACACCCTACACACACCTTAACAGCCCTTAAACCCTCAAGACCAGGCCCCTAAATCTTCGGACAGACCCTGAGATGCTGTTGGGAGATCTGAGCCCTAGTTTCTTTCAACCCTAGTCGCACCTTGCTCAATTATCACACATCCTAGACCAACCCTTGAGGACCAGCCCCACACCAGCTCTCCCTAGCACACCTAGGGACCCTACTAGACCTAACTGACTCACGGCCATAGCCCCATGCAAGCTCCACGATGCACACACTTGTTATATCCCAAATTCACAACACCCGAGCCTCACCCACCTATCGCGCAATCGGTCGGCTACATGGATGGTTCCAGCAATGGTTGAGCCTCCCTGGGCCATGTCTCAGACCCACCAGAGTCTGGTCCATGCCTTGGTTCAGCCCTTGCACTGCCAGCTCCACCCCTTACTCGATCCACAACCAAAACGAGACACACCTCCACTCACACCCCTCGGCCTATGCATCAACTCGAGTCAAACTCGACCAAATCATGACTACAGCCCTTAAACCCTTTAATCCTTGACAAGAACGGCCCCCTTGCAACTACAGGCCTATGAGTTCGTTAGATGTAAACATATCCCAATAAACATAGTAGATCAAAAGGATATTCAGATTATTATTGAGGAACATTCAAACCATGGTTTAATCAAAGCAGGAATATCAGCATGCATCAGTCAAGGTTTTCAGGTAAGAAATCAAGGTGAAATAAAAAAGAACAAACACATTTTAGTAATTAAGTATCAAAATATTAATAAAATTCTGGAGTTTGATGGATATTTTATACACAGTAGACAAAATTTAATAAATTGTAAATGCAACACCAAAATATTCTCTAAATTTGATTGTAAATCTGGATTCTATCAAATTCGTATGAAAGAAGAAATGAAGAAATTCATAGCTTTCTCCACACCACAAGGTCACTATATTTGAGAAGTATTAACAATGAGATTGTCTAATTCATCCCAAATATTTCAAAGAAAGATAGATAATCTATATAAAGATTATTTAAATTTATGTTTGATTATATTTATGATATTTTAATATCATCTACAAATATGGATGAATATATTAAACATTTAGAGATTTTTTCTAAGGTGTAAAAAAAAAGATTAGTCTTATCAGAAAAGTAGTCAGTCATTGCAACAAGGAAAATTGAATTTTCTTGGAATAGAAATCGACGAGTCAGAAATAATTATGCAAGAATAAATTGTAGAAAAGGTGCAGAATTTTCCAGAAAAACTCAAAGACAAGAAATACAATTTTAAAGTTTTTTAGAAGTTGTTAACTTTGCTCGAATGTTCTAAAAAATCTAACAAAACAAAAAAAAGTGTTCAGTTCATTACTAAATAAGGATGCAAAATACCTATTGACCTAAAAACACGCAATGAATTAAGCTAATTAAAATAAATTTGCAAAAATATCCCAAAAATGGTTATTTCGAAAGATGAAGATGATCTAGAATTATATATAGATGCCAAAAATCATTGATGAACAACAGTTTTTACAAATCTCACACCAAATGGAGAATGACCATGCATGTATTGTAGTGAATTATTATTAGATGCAGACACCATAAGATGGTTTATCAACGAAAAAATTTTACTCAGTAAAAAGGTCTTGAAAAATGGTTATTATTTTTATTTACAAAGAAATTTACCTTAAATGTTGATAACACACATGTAAATGCTTTCTTGAAAAATAGAATTGAATTTAAACCCGAGAAGGCTGGATTATTGAGATGACTGAATTTTTTTCAAATTATATTTTTGATATTGTTATTATTAAATTTCATGAAAATATTCTTGCTGATTTCTTAACAAGAGATGAACGACGTTAATGTCGATGACATCATGAAAATGCAGCAGCATTTGATGGAATACCTTGAAATGCTTCAAACCTAGTTCAATCAGCTTGACCTAAATGCAGAAGTTGCGGGTAGGCGACGACAAGTTGATAAGATCATTGTCTCTACATATTATTTATAGGCTTATACTTACTATGGTTTGTATTGCAAAAGCTGATCATCTAGGCTATTGAGAAACCACTTGTTTATCAAATGGTGAGTTCTCGAGTACAAGGCTCAATTCTTGGAGCAGGGGATTCAAGTATCTCTGGCACAAATGCTAAGTTGGGATCATCTTTAAATGAGTCAGGAAAAACAAAAATTGAAGCTTCGAATCTAGAGATGGCAATGGGCCGGGGCGGGTTTGCCTTCCCCATCCCTATCCCTGAATTCCATCCCCACCCCATACCTGCCTCAATCCCCGCTTTTTCGGGTTCGGGGAATCCCCAAACCCGAAACTTCGGGGATCAACTTCCCATCCCCGCCCCCATCCCCGTTTCAAAAATATTAATATAGCAATACGTTGACGAATTCGGAGATTTTCTCAAACCAAAACTTATTATTATCTATTATTATTAGAGATAATATTAATATCAATATCAATATTAATAATAATAAGATTATTAATATTTTAAAAAAATAATAATATTATTATATTATTAATATTAATAATACTATTATTTTATTATTAATATTAATAATACTATTATTTTATTATTTATATCATTTTCGGAGCGGGTTAAGGGATTTCAGGGATGGGGATAGTAATCCCATACCCGCACCGAATTACATCGGGGATTTTTTTAAATCCCCGAACCCGAACCCAAACACAAAAAAATCGGGGATCTCCATCCCCGTTTCGGGCTTTTCCCGCGGGGCCCCAAACCCGTGGGGAAAGTTGCCATCCCTATTCGAATCCTTATCTCGAGTCATCAAGTCAACCCTTCACCTCGGGGATCGAGGAGGAAGATATCAACCTTAGACCTCAAAATGGCAAGAGAAAATATAAAGTTGGTATTAACGAGCTTAAAGTTTCTCCATTTCGGGTATATCAACAAAACTAGAAGGAATTTGAAATAAGAATAATATCAACCTAGCCACATTCTGAGATTATATAATAGGAACGTATCCTAGAATATGAGTGAAAAAAATTCATATCCCAATGAGTTAAACACATGGTATGAATTTGGGACTTTTGCCTTAGTTTATGCCACATCACGCAGCTTCTCATAAATCTCAGCACTACAAAAATGGATCCAGGAAGTTCATGAAACATGGACAAATAATGATTATTTGTCAAGATGAGATTATGAAGCTTTGAGATCATTAACAATTAAAAAAAGTGTTCAATTTTCAATAAATTTTTTCAAATGAATCCAACCGACGTGGGACAACTAACACACCTCCATCATGCCAAAGAATAAACAACTGGAGCTTGAAGTTTACAAGGCATTAGTTGGTGGTCCATAAGCACTGCGGTAGGTATATGATGTGATACCATGTTAAGATCAGACTTAGGCCTAAACCATTAATATTTTGTCAATATACATATAGTCAATCTAACTGTGAGTATGTCATCCAATTACATGGGATAAGGTTCTGGTTGAGGCTAAAGAATATTGAATGGCAATTTCAGTTTAGCGTTTGCAACTGGTTACTGGCTCCGAAGGTGATCAACCATTTAATAAATTTGTTGATAGAAAAAGGATGAGCATTTGAATTCCACGTGGAAGAGAGAACAACCGAGTAACATCTTCTGCTCATTCTGAGAGTTTGAAGAGGAGATCAATTTCCAACACATTCAAGAGTGTTTTTCTATTAAAAGTGTTTTTGAAAGAAACAAGAGTGAATGTACAACAATTTCCTTGATATTGTAAACAGATCTATTGATCAATAATATTACCTCTCGTGGAAGTGGGCTCGTTGTAGTCGAATTATTAGAGTAGGTGCCCAGTTAGCCGACTTGTATCTGGATCTTTATTGACTCTTATGAAAAAATATTTATTTTAATAATATTTTATGATTTTATCCAATTATGACATTTAATTTATCTGTAAACTCATTCAAGCTACATAAATAAAGCCTTTAAATATACAATATTTACCATGAGGTCTGTCTCTTAACGTAAAATCATGAAACTCGTTAGGAAGCGTACCATATATTCTAAACTATTTCTTATTTCAGCCGCCTAAAATAAGGATAAAGGTCGCTCGATCTTGAGACTAGCACTTATGACGTAAACTTCATGTTTCATTGGAAAGGGAATTGAGATGTTCAACCATATAGATGAGTGATCATTTGATTTTACACTGAACAATCTTCCCTCGAACTTTCCAATTGATTATTACTTATCGAGTGGAACAATATGCGGTTATGGTTAGGGGTGTCAAAATGCGACACGACCAGTCAACCCAACACGACCCAACACGAAAAAAATCAGGTTCGGGTTGGGGTTTTTCGGGTTCGGGTTGGGTTCGGGTTGAGTTGATTCGGGTTAGTGCCATGTTAAGCGGATTTCGGGTTGGGTCGGGTTGGGTCGCGGGTTGACCCGCGAACTTTTTTTTTGAAAATATTACCTATATTTTTATATATTGTGTGTTTGAACAAAATTTATTGTATATTTATATGATAAATTTTCATCATTTAATATTTATTTTGCATATTTTTAGTTTTTTAACAATTTTTTTATTTGATTTAGTAAATATACTTTTAATTTTCTACGATTAAACTTTCAAATTTAAATTGGAAATTTTGTTATTATGTGTTCAAATTAAAATATTAATTTTTTTATTTTTTTGAATTTTTTTCATAAATTTTTTTAAAAAAAATTTAATAAAAATAAATAAAATTCGGGTTAGGCGGGTTAGACGGGTTGAGTCGGGTTATACGGGTTCGTGTTCGGGTTGGGGATTTTCGGGTTGCTTCGGGTTCGGGTTGAAAAAAAAATAAAAAAAATTTCACGGGTTGACCCGAAACCCGACCCAACCCAACCCACCCGATTGACACCCCTAGTTATGGTTGTACACTATTATTCCTTTGACTCGGGACAATGTGGATGCGCTAAGTACTGGCATGTATTTTGATATATTTACTGACTCCATTGAAGGTCATGAGTTGGCAAGTTTGGGTGTAGTTTCGAAATATGAGTCAATGCATTGTATCCGGAGATTCATCTATCACCTATGGATTAAGATATCTTATGTGATTTGATGAATTAATAGTACAAGGAATATCTAGTCAAAGTAAGACATGTGCATTTTGGAAATACGTTTTCTTAGTTTATCAGAATATATGAGTTGAAGGGATCGTACTATACACCAACTATAACTTAAAGTTCTTGTAGTCACCATCAGTTATGCTTAGGGGATCATGGAGCGATGATACTAGACGCTATTATCATGATCTGATGGGTACAATCAGACTTGAGTTCTGATATTCTTGATCAAAGGGTTGATGAAAAAAATTGAGCTAATTATGACAAGACCAAATAAGACCAATTGTTGTTCCGCATTATAGAAGTTTTGAACTCACGAGAAGATGTATCCTTGAACTATTGAAAGTCACACAAGTATTAGATTTCGTCTTCTCGTTGAGATAGTCAAATTCAAGGAGTTAAATTTGGCGACTGTAGTTTGATAGAGATGAAACAGATTGCTTATAAAAAAATTTTATATATGGATTCTATTAATGAAAGTTGTGAAAGTTAGCTTAATTGTTAATTAACAAAGGAGAGTGAAACTACTTGTTTTAGTGAAGCAATTCACAAAACTGACAGTTAATTCATTTTTCACTATGCTAACGAGATTTGTACCATCGATATATCGAAGTTGTCTGATTATCGATTGGGTTATAATGTGTTAACTATTATTTATTTAATAATTTAGAAATGCTAATTTAATAATAAATTAGTACTAGTGACTACTTAGTATAAGATTCTTATTGAATATTTTAGAGGTGTTTGGAATCAATTATTTATTGATTAAGTAATTAAATAATTATTATTTAATTGTACAAATATATTAATACACATGAATATTATACATTATCAATAGTTGATAATAATTTAATTAAGTGTAATATTTTTCAAGAGTGAAAAGACTAGATGGGAATTTGAAATAATGAAAATACAATATCATGTTAAAAGAAGAGTCCTGATTAGATCATAAAGAGACTTTTATATACATGTGATCAATAGTTGAATTTACATACATAACTTTTAAACACAAGTCTTCTATTCGTAATTTTTGTTCACAAAAAATTTGAGAACACAAGATAATTATCCCTCTTCCCCCTCACTTGAAAAATCCGCCCTCCCCATTGAGAAGAGGCACGACCAAGCACATCTACTCGCCACTGTGCGCCGCCGCCGTCACTTCTTCGTGGTTCCACTACCTTCCGGTGATCATCTCGACGAAAATTTCTCCTAGTTTTCTTGTACAATCTAGGAGAGTAACAAATTTTTTGATTGTGGATCTGATTAGAAGATTGAAGAAAGTTCCTAAACTTCCATTGCATCTTGGACGTGAGAAAACGGTACACTAAGAGCGGTATCAGAGCTAAGATTTCTCGATCGTATGATTTTCTATGGTCTTAATTATGTAGAGTAATTTAATTTTAACTGCTTAAGAAATCTATCAGAAATTGCAGCGTCTAGAAAACTTTATCTTCAGACAAACAAAAAAAAAATATTTTTGCGTTGTCTACCGCAGCCAATGTGCCTGCGCAAGTTTTAAATAAATAAAAGAAATTTGTATTCTGCACAGGGCACTACGATGCTGCGTCCCGCTGGTGGCTGTCCAAATTATTTTGGCAGCAAGTGGGCAGACAGACAGAGTAATCGAGAAAGTCTCTGCCAGCCCTGCCCTCTATGGGAAAGAATTATTTACGGGTTAAGAGCGATTTTTTGAATTTTTCAAAATTTTGGGCTAAATAGATATTTTATGAAAATATGGTGGAATTTACCTTGGAATAAATTTTTGATAAAATTATACAATTTTTTTATAAAATAAATAATTAAAAATTTAAATTCTTAATTACTAATGTAAAAAGTATTCTACAATAAATTTAATTATTAGTAAAATAATTGGATAATTGACTAAATTTGTTTAGTCAATTTATTAATTTATTTTTATTAATGACAGTGATAAATCTATAAAAAACATGATTTTATAATAATAATGTGATCATATGGTTTTAATATAATATTTGATATTATATGGTAAAAATATTATTGAGAGCTGCACAATTTGCTAGGTGTATACTAAGATATTTTACATGTTGTAATTTTTAAAAATTTAATAATTATTTAAAGTGATTCTGGTTTATTACTCGTTCTCATCCCTTAGATTTGTATCTCAATGTGCTATGAAAATTTAATGTAAATTTTAGATTTATTGAGATATCAAGATTTGAAGAAGTAGAGCCCAAATCCTCCAGATTTTTGAAGACTAGAGACATGTAAAATATTGGAAGTTAATGTAATATTTCATTTGTATATTTGTATTTACCTAGATTTTGACATGAATTCGTATTTAGTTCATATGTATAAATTACCTATCGGTTGTCGATCATCTTTTATTATTTATAATGCATGTGATATATTATAAATAATCAGAATATGTGCTATTATTAATATAATAACAAGAGTTGCATAAATCTTGCTAACATACAAACAAACATGACACAAGATTTTAAAATTAACGACAATACAAATTTTCAAAATTAAAATATCTCATTTTGGATAAGGTTCAAAATTTATGTCAAAATCATAAAATTAAATTAAATAGAGCTTAAATTTTCATTGTTTTCCATCAACGGTGGTTGCTTGATAAACGCTACCCGCGGTTAGTGCTTGACTCATATTATTGGGGATGCCTTGATGCCGGAATATTGTGACTTCCACTGACATACTTGATGTGAACTACGTGAAACTCTCATGACTTTAGCTCATATTATTGGAGGATCTTATGGCGACCGTGGACTAAAGTTCAACATTGATAGGTCAATCTCGACACATTAAGAGAAAAAGCATCATATTAGTGGGCTCTCACCAAAGTAAGGCAAAATACGCGAGGGTTGCAAGATGTTGTAATTGGACTCTACCTTTTGAAAATTTTGATTGGCTGATATTATTCGGGATCATAATTTAGGAATTGGGCCATGCGTACTGACTAAAGAAATTGGATTTCCTGTTTTCATCAAAGGGTGGTAAAAATACCAAACTTGTATGAGACAATTTATAAAAACAAAAGACCATATTTTATATCTTATAAAATATTTTAAAATAATCAGTAGTATTAATTTTCTTTCAATTTCAGTATATTTACGATGTTTTCTGAAATATTCTATATTTTTTACTTTATCAAAATAAGCTGACCGGATCGAATTACCAAGATTTACTGAGAAATTTAATTTTTTTTAAAATTCCGACAAAATAGAAATATGTTCAACAAAAGGCCTCCAAAAGAGGTTGCCAATTCTTCCGCTAAGGAATTTACTAAGTTTGACAAATTGTGGGATCATGACTTGCAAGCTAGAAGCTAAATGATAGCTTCTATGCCAAACAAATTGTAAATGCTGCTGACATATAGGGTCACCTACAAGAGTTGTACGGTAAACAAACACGTCTGTAAAGACATGCTACTTTCAAAAAGCTCAGGACATAACGCCTGCGAGATGTGACCTTGGTCCATGAGCATGGTGTGATGATGATTAGGCTTATCGAGAAGCTAGTGGGCCTAGACCTTGTCATCCCAAACGAATGGTCCACGAATATTCAATTGTTATCACTGTCGCCCTCGTTTTATGGGTTGTGATGAAATTCAATATGAACAAGTTAGAGGCTACCTTTGAAGAGTTGGTCAATATGCTTACCACATATGAAACCACCATAAAAAAAGAAAAACATGTTTTCCTAGTGGTCTTCTTGTCTGGGACAAAGATAGGCCCACAAGGGAAGGGAAATAAAAATTTGTTCCTTTCAAGAAAGAATAGCCCACCAAGAAGCTAACTTCAAACACTTCACAAGAGCCAACAAAGCCCAACAAGATAGAAGATGTTTGCTTCTACTGCAAGAAGTCTGGACATTGGAAGCACAATTGTAAGAAATATCTAGTGTAAAAGAGTTCTGGCGAAGGTAATTTTTTTATTGAAGTAAATATCTCAGTTAATTCAACTTCTTAAGTATTAAATATTGAATGTGGTTTTCATCTATGCGATGACTTGCAGGTGATGACAATAAGTAAAGATCAAGGGATGATGAGATCTTCCTAAAGATGGGAAATGGAGCAAGGGTTTCTGTGAAGGACAAAGTGTTGGCAATATTTACAAGAACTAATATTTAATTAGAACATGCGAATTACAAAAAGATCTCTATAAAAAAAAAAACAAGATAGTCTAAGTAAAACACACTTGTGAAACGCTAGACTAAGACATATTTTCAAAATAAGAATGCACAAGTTAGTGGGAGATGACATATTTGACATGTCAGACATAAATTCTTTTAAATATGTGATAAGGCCAAATCTTACAAAGATTTTAGGGATTTGATTTGATAATATTTGCCCTTATCTAGACTTTTTATCCTAATTATGTGCTTAATTTAATTAATAATTGTAGATTTGAATAAAAAGTGAAAAGTGTTTAAATTAGGAGATAAAATAAATTTGCTAGATTTCAAAGGAAATAAAATATTCTTATTCCTTGATGATATTGAATTTTTGGAGAAATCTATGTAAATCTTGACAAATATCTTATCTACACTTTCTTTACTTGATATGGGCTTAAAAAGAAAAAAAGGAGAGGCCCATTGAGGAGAATAAAAGGGCAGAAGCGTACAAGAGAAGAAGGCAGCCGAGAACAGAAGTACTGAAGGAGACGGAATAGGAGAACAGCGCGGAAGAAGAAAAAAGGGGAGGAAGAAGGAAGGCAAAACCAGCGAGGAATTCCTCACACACGCTACAAATTACAGAGAATCTCTTTCCATTCCTTCTTAATCATGTTTTCTCCATTGACTTTAAACAGAGACTTGCAATTTTATTTTAAGTTTATGGAGTAGATTTTTATAGACTAAGGCCATGATAGGGCCGAGACATATTATTTTTTGATGTTTTGAGTTTAATTTAATTAGATTATTTATTTTATTCATTGATTGATGTCGTTTATCACGTGTTCTTTTAATCTGGCCAATTAAATAGAATGTTTGTTGGTTAATCTAAAATCGGAAGGCGATAGATTAATATTTGCTTCACACATCAATCAACACATGGTTAAATTGACTAGAAATAGTATTCGATTTCAGTGTGCGACTTTAGGTTGAAAAACTGGAATTTCACAGCAATCTAATGCGGTTGAATCTAATTAAATTCAGTTAGAAATAATTGGACTGTTAGATTTAATTAGGTTTATTAATTCGAGGAATCGTTTAATAAATAATTTTGAGAATTCCGTCGTGAATTAAATAATTAATTTATTGAATATGAATTTGACACGTAGATTATAAATTGTCTCGGTACCGTTGTGCGCCTTAGTCGTTTTTAAATAATTTGAATTTTCGTCTAAATTAATAGTTTGGATTAGTTTTGCTTTAGTTAATTTATTTAAATCGTGTTATTTAGTTTTAATTAATTTATCTCCCATCATTTGAATTTTATTAGCCTGAATTAGGAAAAATAATTCATATTCTAGTAATTAAACATCGATCTCTGTGGGTACGATACCTGGACTCATCTCCAAATACTATTACTTGACCTAGTCCGCTTGCTAGATTTATTCCCAACCGAAATCGTCGGTCAAGTTTTTGGCGCCGTTGCCGGGGATTGAATTGTTTAATATTAGGATTTATTATTTTCTTGAGATTAGGTTTTTATTTTATTTTGTCGATTCTACGCATATTAGTACGTTTGAAGTTTGTTATTTATTTTCAGGGATTATCTTACTGTGCATGAGCCGTGCTAAAGGAAGGACAGAATTGGAGCCATTTGATCTAGAGATTGAGAATACTTTTCGACGGAGACGTAGAGCACAAAGGGAGAAATCCTCAGACTTTGACGTGGAAGAACAATTAAAACAAGAGGAGAAAGTTGAAACAGCAGGGATGGAAGTAATGGACAACGAGGAAGATGATCGCACTGTCTATGATCTTACTAGACAAACCACTGGAGGTTATGGTTCTAGCATCACTCGCCCTACTGTGGAAGCAAATAACTTTGAGTTGAAGTCATCCATCATTCAAATGATACAATATCAAGTGAGATTTGGAGGATCACAGACCGAGGATCCTAATGCACATCTGGAGGGATTTCTATCTATCCGTGACACAATCAAATTCAATGGAGTGAGCACGGATGCCATAAGATTGAGACTATTCCCTTTCTCTTTGCATGGTGAAGCAGCAGAATGGCTTAGAGATCTACCAGCTGGTTCTATTACTACATGGAATGGTTTGGTGGAAATGTTCATGAATCAATATTTTCCACCCACCAAGCTAGCACAACTGCGTATGGATATTTCATCTTTTCGCCAGAAGGATGGGGAGACATTACATACAGCTTGGGGAAGATTTAGAAAGATGTTGAGGAGGTGTCCTCAACATGGTTTCTCTTCATCTGAACAAGTTCAGATTTTCTATAACGGAGTAGATCCTTCTGTGCGTTCCATGCTAGATGCAGCAGCCAATGGTAGCTTATACAGGAAGACTCCACGAGTTGCACTTGAAATAATTTCAAACATGGCTGAAAATAGTGCGGGTTGGACAGATATTAAACGAGAAAAGAAGGCTGGAGTTCTTGAAATGGATGTGTTGAATGCACTTACTGCTAAGATTGATGGGTTGGCCCATCAATTCTCTCAGCTGAAATCAAGCAAATCAGGTCCAAGGAATAGTCATCGAGGAACAACCCATTTTTGATGAAGAAGCAGTGAATTTTGTGGGGAATCAATGGAGACAACAATCAAATCCATACAGTTCCACATACAATCCAGGATGGAAGCATCACCCTAATTTGTCTTGGAAGAATACGGAGAATTCCCTTAATCCAACACATATTCCTCCACAGCCCATTCCTCAACAAGTGAGACAACAAGGATTATTGGTACCTGCAGCACCTCCAGGATTCAAGCAAGAAGATCAAAGACCAATTTATGAGGATTTTATGATGAAACATGTTGTGGGAATGGAGACGAGACTGCAGAATCATGATGCTATCTTACGAAGGTTGGATGCTCAAATGGGTCAAATAGCCAATCAATTAGCAAATCGACCCCTTGGAACACTACCAAGTGATACTGAAAAAAATCCGAAAGGAGTGAATGCAGTGAGTACAGTGGTCAAGGCCGAGGAAGAGGAGCCAAAGAGGCAGAATTCTACAGATATGGAGGCAAAGAATGATGGAGGAATGAAACCAAAAATGGAAGATGCTAAGGAACAGAACACTCAGACTACACGGAAGACAGGTAAGAAAGGTAAGGAATTTGATTCTAATGATAATATTGATATTAATACACTTTCTTTTCCTCAAAGAGCAAGGCAACTACAATTGGATCAACAATTTTCAAAATTCCTTGAAGTTTTTAAGAAATTGCACATAAATATTCCTTTTGTAGAGACTTTGGCTCAAATGCCTTCTTATGCTAAATTCTTGAAAGATATTTTGACTAAAAAGAGGAAACTTGTTGATTTTGAAACTGTTAAGCTTTCTGAGGAATGTTCAGCTATTTTGCAAAATAAATTATCTCCAAAGCTTAAGGATCCAGGTAGTTTCTCCATTCTTTGCACTATAGGAAATTCTAATTTTAACAAGGCATTGTGTGATCTTGGTGCTAGCATAAATCTTATGCCTTATTCTTGTTTTGAGAAATTGGGGATTGGAGAAGTTAAACCAACCACTATTTCCCTTCAACTTGCTGATAGGTCTATTAAATATCCTAGAGGGGTTATAGAGGATGTTTTGGTTAAGGTTGATAAATTTATATTTCCAGTTGACTTTGTTGTGCTAGACATGGAGGAGGATCGTGAGATCCCCCTAATTTTAGGTCGTCCTTTCTTAGCTACTGGAAGAGCTCTCATAGATGTGCAAAAAGGTGAGTTAGTTTTGAGGTTGAATGATGAGAAGGTAGCTTTTAATGTCTTTCGTAGTATGAAATATCCTGGATCTTCTGATTGTTATAGAATAGATGCTATTGATGATATTGTTGAGTGTAGTGTGCAGGATACTTTGATTGAAGACCCACTGGAAAAGCTTTTGGTTAGCCCAAAGTCCACGGAATCCAGCAGAGAAGAAGTGGAGGAATGTATGAACTACTTGGAGGGATCAAAGTCTTTGCCAAGATCGGTGAATTCGAAGATTGGGGAGCTTGGACATATTCCAAAATCACTTAAACCTTCCATAGAAGAACCCCCATTCCTCGAACTCAAACCACTTCCTCCTCATTTAAAATATTTATTTTTGAAGGAAGAACATAAACTGCCAGTAATTGTTTCTTCTTCCTTGACAGGTGATGAGGAAGATAAGCTCTTGAGAGTGCTGAAGGATCACATATATGCCATTGGATGGAGCATAGCTGACATCAAGGGAATAAATCCATCCATGTGCATGCACAAAATTTTAATGGAGAAGGAGCACTCTCCCACCACTCAACCTCAAAGGAGATTGAATCCAGCTATGCAAGAGGTCGTCAAAAAGGAGGTAATCAAACTCCTTGATGCAGGTATGATATTTCCTATATCCGATAGCAAGTGGGTAAGTCCTGTGCATGTTGTTCCTAAGAAAGGGGGAATCATTGTTGTTGAAAATGAAAATAACGAATTAATCCCCACTAGAACTGTGATTGGGTGGCGTGTTTGTATTGATTATCGCAAATTGAATGATGCCACAAGAAAAGATCACTTCCCCTTACCTTTTGTTGATCAAATGTTAGAGCGTTTGGCAGGTCATGCTTTCTATTGTTTTTTAGATGGTTATTCTGGATATATGCAAATCCCCATAGACCCCGAAGATCAAGATAAGGCCACTTTTACTTGTCCCTATGGTACATTTGCTTATAAAAGAATGTCATTTGGTTTGTGTAATGCTCCCGCTACTTTTCAACGTTGTATGATGTCGATTTTTCATGATATGGTTGAAAAGCATATTGAGGTCTTCATGGATGACTTTTCTGTTTTTGGTTCTTCCTTCGACTCTTGTTTGATTAATTTGTCAAAAGTGCTAAAGAGATGTGAAGAAACGAATCTTGTACTTAACTGGGAGAACTGTCATTTCATGGTAAAGGAAGGAATTGTCCTTGGTCACAAAATTTCTGAAAAAGGTATTTAAGTGGATAGAGCTAAGGTAGAGATCATAGAAAAGCTTCCTCCTCCCACTAATGTCAAAGGAATTCGTAGCTTTATTGGGCATGCAGGTTTTTATAGGCGATTTATCAAGGATTTCTAGAGTATTACTAAGCCTTTAACTAATTTGCTAATGAAAGATGTTCATTTTGTTTTTTCTGAGGATTGTTTACAAGCTTTTCAGGTATTAAAGCAAAAGTTGACCACCACGCCAATCATTGTCGCACCAGATTGGAATCTACCTTTTGAACTCATGTGTGACGCAAGTGATATTGCTTTAGGGGCTGTTTTGGGGCAAAAGAGAGACAAATTCTTGCATGTAATCTACTATGCAAGCATGACACTTTCAGGAGCTCAATTGAACTACTCCACCACAGAAAAAGAGTTGCTGGCTGTTGTTTTTTCTTTGGACAAGTTTCGGCCATACCTTGTAGGGAGTAAAGTGATAGTCCACACGGATCATTCAGCTTTGAAGTATCTCTTAAACAAGAAGGATGCCAAGCCAAGATTGATAAGATGGATCCTTCTACTGCAAGAATTTGATATAGAGATCGTGGATCGTAAGGGGACTGAAAACCAAGTTGCTGATCATCTATCGAGATTGGAGAAGCCCAAGGAAGGTAAGTATGTAATTAGAGATGAATTCCCTGACGAGAAACTTTATGGCATCTCTAATTTACCATGGTATGCTGATTTTGTCAATTATTTGTCATGCAAATTTATTCCTTCTCATCTTACATATCAGCAGAAAAAGAAGTTCTTTTCAGATTTAAAATATTATATTTGGGAAGATCCTCTTTTATTTAGAATTTGTGCAGATGTCATTATTCGTAGGTGTATTCCAGCGGAAGAGGTAAGTTCTATACTTTCTCATTGTCATAGTGGTCCAACTGGAGGACATTTTGGGGCAAGTAAAACGGCCACAAAAATCCTTCAAGCTGGATTCTACTGGCCTACACTGTTCAAAGATGCAAACACTTATGTTTTGAATTGCAATGAATGCCAACGTGTTGGTAATATTTCAAGGAGACACGAAATGCCATTGAATAATATTTTAGTCTGTGAATTGTTTGATGTGTGGGGAATTGGTTTCATGGGGCCATTTCCAGATTCCTTAGGAAATAAATATATTTTGGTGGCTGTGGATTACGTATCCAAGTGGGTGGAAGCAAGTGCTTGTAGAACCAATGACTAAGGTTGTGATCCAATTTTTAAAGAAAAATATTTTTGCAAGATTTGGCACACCTAGAGCCATTATAAGCGATGGGGGAACACATTTTTGTAATCGCAATTTTGAATCTCTTTTGGCTAAATATGGGGTCACGTACAAGGTGGCAACACCTTATCATCCTCAAACTAGTGGTCAAGTAGAAGTGTCAAATAGGGAGATTAAGAAAATTCTTGAGAAGACCGTTGGATCTTCGAGGAAGGAATGGGCTAGTAAATTGGATGATGCGTTGTGGGCATATAGAACAGCATTCAAAACCCCTATAGGAACTTCCCCTTTTCGTTTGGTTTATGGAAAAGCTTGTCACCTCCCTGTTGAACTAGAGCATAGGGCATTATGGGCTACCAAATTTTTGAACTTTGATGTGCAAGCTACAGGTTATCATCGTCTTCTACAACTCAATGAGCTGGAGGAATTTCGTCTTGATGCATATGAGAATGCGAAAATCTACAAGGAAAAGACAAAGAAGTGGCATGATGCAAGGATCGTGCACAGGGAATTTGAGTCTGGACAAAAAATTCTTCTTTATAACTCTCGTTTAAAACTCATGCCAGGTAAACTTCGTTCCAAATGGTCCAAGCCTTTTACTGTTACTGAAGTTTTTCCCTTTAGTGTTGTAGAAATCCGTGGAGATTCTGGAAATCCCTTTAAGGTGAATGGATATCGACTGAAAATTTTTCATGAAGGAATTGTGGAGCAAGAGGAGCCGAGTACTCCTTTGCACGATCCAACCTAATCCATAAAGGGAGTTGTCTAGCTATAGACAAGAAATTTAGCGCTTGCTGGGAGGCAACCTAGTGATTTATTTTATTTCGTTTCATTTTATTTTTTTTATTTTTTACTCTATTAGGTTAATTCTCTGTGATTTTGATGTGTGTAGGGAATATTGGAATGAAGGAATATGATTTAGATTCTGAAAAGCCTAAACTGTTGAAATAAAAATTTCCAGCACTGAGGAATTCTACCATCCCCATGTAACAGTCCATGGAATTTAAAGCAACACTGTCAGGGAAGTGTTCTCTTGCTATTCTGCACCCAACTTTTATATTCTTTTTGAATGGCATGACACTGAGGGCAGTGTAAATCTAAAGTGTGGGGGGGAGATTTGATTTGTGTTTGTTTCACGTCACCACACTTAGCATGTGCTTCAATGTTTAATCCTCGAGCATGAAATATTTTTTTTTGTTATTCTTTGAGAAACTGCACTTGTGATTACATGACACACTAATTGACTTTCTAGATTTTTGAACACTCAAGAAATTACATCACACCTAGAATTGATTGAGATGAGCTGTAGTTGTAGCCGAAGGATTTGAGCACAAACTAGTTTTGTATCATATTTTGAGACATAATCTATGCACTTTAGGTCATACTTATTTGAATTAATCGTGAATTAGTAAAAGGTGAGCTCATAAAAAAAAATTGAAAAAAAAGAGAAAGAAAAGAAACAATCTAGAACTTGTCTGATTATCTTTCGAGGCGAAAATACGGAGGAGAATGACTTAGGGATGATTTAGGCGATCATTGGACCGTTTGAGCCTTTCGAGCCTACCCAATGCATCATTTATATCCCTAGTATCCTCTTTTGAGCCTATAAAAAATCGAATGGAGTGTGTCAAAGACATACAATTAGCCCCCATTCGTATTCTTTCAAAATCCCACATCAACTACCCAATTTTAGCTCATACACTATTCCTCTACCTTAATTTTGAGAGAAATAAACCCCTTTAGCACTTTAAAATTTTCAATAACTCCCATGTGTTGATAATTGATAAGAAAAAGTTGGAGGAATTTGAAAAAAAAAAAAATCATGAAGAATGAGAAAGGGATTGATGAAAAGATATATATAATTATAAAAGAAAAGGAGGAGGAATGAATGTTGTATGATGTGGTTATGAAAAAAAAAACTAAAAGGGAATTTTGTTGAAGATGAAAAAGTTAGCTGGAGGAATGATGAAATTCAATGAGGAGGAAGATAAGAGATGAAGGAATGCGCTGAAGGAATAATTGTTTATTTTCTCTCATTTTGAATATCCCTACCTTTATTGTAGCCGTGAGCCGTGACCTTACATTATAAGCTTAAAAGACCTATTGACCGGGTCATATTCCTCCAACATTTAGTGGAGAAAGATATGAAAGATAAGCTTATGGAGAGTTTCTTTATTTTTTTTTAAAAAAAAAAATCCAGAAAACATGAGCATTCCTTGAACTAAAACACCTTTGATGAATATGAGTTTTGACTACCACACTACACACGTCTCATTATCTTGATCTTTTCTAGTGAATGCTTGAGTTTTAAAGTTGCAACGAAAGTGAATTTTACGATTTTCAAAGTGTGATCTTTTGATTGAGTTTGACGGAATTTGGTAGGTTGAAAAGTGTTGATTGTGTCATTTGTTGTGGTGAATCATTGAATATTCCTCGTTTATATTTTTATTCTCTAATTTGCTCGAGGACGAACAAAAGCTTAAGTGTGGGGGGATTGATAAGGCCAAATCTTACAAAGATTTTAGGGATTTGATTTGATAATATTTGCCCTTATCTAGACTTTTTATGCTAATTATGTGCTTAATTTAATTAATAATTGTAGATTTGAATAAAAAGTGAAAAGTGTTTAAATTAGGAGATAAAATAAATTTGCTAGATTTCAAAGGAAATAAAATATTCTTATTCCTTGATGATATTGAATTTTTGGAGAAATCTATGTAAATCTTGATAAATATCTTATCTACACTTTCTTTACTTGATATGGGCTTAAAAAGAAAAAAAGGAGAGGCCCATTGAGGAGAATAAAAGGACAGAAGCGTACAAGAGAAGAAGGCAGCCGAGAACAGAAGTACTGAAGGAGACGGAATAGGAGAACAGCGCGGAAGAAGAAAAAAGGGGAGGAAGGAGGAAGGCAAAACCAGCGAGGAATTCCTCACACATGCTACAAATTACAGAGAATCTCTTTTCATTCCTTCTTAATCATGTTTTCTCCATTGAGTTTAAACAGAGACTTGCAATTTTATTTTAAGTTTATGGAGTAGATTTTTATAGACTAAGGCCATGATAGGGCCGAGACATATTATTTTTTGATGTTTTGTGTTTAATTTAATTAGATTATTTATTTTATTCATTGATTGATGTCGTTTATCACGTGTTCTTTTAATCTGGCCAATTAAATAGAATATTTGTTGGTTAATCTAAAACCGGAAGGCGATAGATTAATATTTGCTTCACACATCAATCAACACATGGTTAAATTGACTAGAAATAGTATTCGATTTCAGTGTGCGACTTTAGGTTGAAAAACTGGAATTTCACAGCAATCTAATGCGGTTGAATCTAATTAAATTCAGTTAGAAATAATTGGACTGTTAGATTTAATTAGGTTTATTAATTCGAGGAATCGTTTAATAAATAATTTTGGGAATTCCGTCGTGAATTAAATAATTAATTTATTGAATATGAATTTGACACGTAGATTATAAATTGTCTCGGTACCGTTGTGCGCCTTAGTCGTTTTTAAATAATTTGAATTTTCGTCTAAATTAATAGTTTGGATTAGTTTTGCTTTAGTTAATTTATTTAAATCGTGTTATTTAGTTTTAATTAATTTATCTCCCATCATTTGAATTTTATTAGCCTGAATTAGGAAAAATAATTCATATTCTAGTAATTAAACATCGATCTCTGTGGGTACGATACCTGGACTCATCTCCAAATACTATTACTTGACCTAATCCGCTTGCTAGATTTATTCCCAACCGAAATCGTCGGTCAATATGTTATTCCTGTCTAGAAGAAAAAATGATCAAATCCTCTTTCCTCGAAAAGTAGAGCGCACACATGATCAATTGGATTTGATCTCTATAGATGTGTGTGGCCGACCTGCTAAGTGTTAGCATGAGATTTGAGCAATCTTATTTCATTACCTTTAATGATGACTTCTCAAGGTACGTGTATTTAATAAAATAAAATTGTGAAGGTGTTGAAAAGTTCATAGAATTCATATCTGAAGTAGAGAAATAATTAGGAAATATCATTAAAACAACTCTGATCGAGATGGATAACACGTAAGTACTGAATTTCAAGATTACCTTAAGAAGTATGAGATTCTCTCACCGTGGGCCTCACCTGCCACATCGTAGTTGAATGGTGTGTCAGAACGTCTTAATTATACAACGATGGATGTTGTTCAATCTATGATGAGATTCATTGAATTGTCGCCATCTTTTTGGGATTTGCGCTTGAGAAGACAATGTTTTTGAACCAAGTCCATAGAAATGGCAGTGGATAAAACCCAATATGAAATATGTATGGAAAAGCCTCTCAAATATTCTTTCTTAAGAATATGGGGATGTCCTGCTTATGTGAAGTAGGTAGTGGGAGACTAATTGGATAATAGAGTCAATTTGTGCTTCTTTATGAGATATTCAAATAATTCTGTTGGATATTATTTCTATTATCCCAATGAAAAAAATGTGTTTATTTCAAGAAATGTCACATTCTTGGAGAAGGAGTTTCTATTCAATAGAAAAAATGGTATGATAGAACTCGAGGAGATACGAGAAACACTCACTTCTGAAATAGTAGAACCTACAACCTAACAACATTTGAAAAGATACTAGATCCTAGGAGATCGGAAAGGGTCTCAAGAGCACATAAAAGGATGAGAATTTTTCTTGAAAAGGACCAAGATAAGCTCATTCTTTGATGTGATTCAAGAAATTTCAAAGAAGCATAATAAGATGCCGATTCATCCAAATGGATTGAAGCCATGCAGTCGGAGATGAACTCCATGTATTCAAATCAAGTATGATCCTTAGTAGATCCACTTGAGAAAATTGTTCTTATAGAAGCAAATGGATTTACAAAATAAAAATGGGGCTGATGGGAAGGTAATAACCTTCAAAGCAAGATTGATAGTAAAAAGATACATTCAAAGGTAAGGTATTTACTATGAAGAAACCTTTTCGTCAATCTCGATGTTCAAGTCCATTAAGATACTGCTAGCCATAATATCATGGTATGATTATGGAAAATAGATGTGAACACACCATTTCTTAATGATGAGATTAAGGAAGAGATTTATATGTCTCAATCTGGAGGATTTACGTCAGAAGTGATAATAAAGTATGTAAACTTCAAATATTCATCTATGGACTCAAACAGACATCGAAGAGTTGGAACATCAAATTTGACAACATTATCAATGATTTTGACTTTGATAAAAATCCTTTAGAACTTTATATATACAAGAAAGTTAGCAGAAGTGCAATGACCAAAGAGTGTGTTAGGGTTCACCCAACCCAACTATATCAATACCATACTGAGGAGATTCTCTATGGAGAAATCTAAGATATGATATCTTCCAATGTGTTATGGTGTGAATCTATATTTATGTGTCCTAAGACTTATGAGGAGATATAAACCATGACTAACATTCCATATGCATCTGTCATTGGTAGTATTATGTACGATATGATATCTACTCGACCTGATATTTCTTTTTCACTGAGTGTTGCAATAGATATCAGTGAAAGCCATTAGTGAAGGATATTTTTAAGTACTTAAGCAGAACTAAGATTTGCTCATGGTTTAAGGGAGTGAAAAATTAAAATTGGAAGGCTACAGTTATTCTAGCTTCCAATCTGGTGTGAATGATTCAAAATCAATCTCTGGATTTGTTTTCAAGCTTAATGGTGGTGATGTCTTTTGGAAGAGCTTCAAGAAAAACACCACCGCGGATTCAACCACTGAGGTCGAATACATAGTTGCATCAGTTACAACAAATGAGACTGTTTGGATGAGAAATTTCGTTCAAAATTTGAGTGTCATTCCTCAAGGAGTTGATCCAAACTCAGTCTACTGTGACAATACATATTAATAGAGAGTGTCACCACTGTAGTTGCTGATCTACTGACGAAGACCCTGCTAGGACCATTGTTTGAGAAGTATCGTGAAGCAATAAGTTTGAAATATATGGGTAGTTGGCTATAGGGCTAGTGAGAGATTGTTAGAGTAGATGGCCAGTGAACCAACTTATGCCTTGAGCTTTATTGACTTTTATGTAAAAACAATATTTATTTTAATAATTTTATGGTTTTATCCAATTATGACATTACTTTATATGTATACTCATACAAGCTGCATAAATAAAGTACTTGAATATAAAATAGGTACAATGAGATCTACCTCCCGACGTAAGATAATGAAACTTGTTAGGAAGCGTACTATATATTCTAAACTAGTTCCTTTTCGATTAAATTGACTAAAATAAGGATAAAGGTCGTTCGAGCTTAAGACTAGTATTTGTGACGTAAACGACATGTTTCATTGGTAAGAGTATAGAGATGCCCATTCATACATATATGTGATCATTTGATGATGCATTGAACAATACTCCCTCGAACTTTCCAAATGGTTATCACTTATTAAGTGGATTAGTCTACGGTTAAGGTTGTACAATATTTGTCCTTTGACCCAAAACAATATGGAGACTCTACGTACAAGCAGACATTTTAATCTGTTTACCAACTCCATTGAGGGTCATCATATGACAAGGTTGGGTATAGTTTCAATATACGAGTCAATGTATTGTAGTCGGGGATCCACCGCTCACCTATGGATGAAGATATCCTATAGATATTATGGGTTAATAGTGCAAAAACTCTTTGGACAGAGTAAGAAATGTGCATTTTGGAAAGATGTTTCCTCAATTGCACATATCATGTCGCTATTATTACTCAAAGATATATCACATCGTTATGAAATTTATTTGCAACTCTCGATATACCAATGGTTGTCTATTCGATCAGTACATATGAGTTGAAAGGACCGTATTATACGCTAATCTTATCTTAAAGTTCTTGTAGTCACTATCAATGATATCTAGGAGATCATGAAGCGATGCTATTAGACGCTCTTACCATGATCCGATGACTGTAATCAGATTGAGTTCTGATGTTCTTGATCAAGGGTTTGATTAAAAGAATGTGTCTAATTAAGGTATGCTCGAATAAGAACAATTGTTGTTCTGAATCACATGAATTTGTGAACTCACGGCTAGTTGTATCCCTAAACCATTGAGGGTCACACAAGTATTAGATTATGTGTTCTCGTTGAGATATTCTAATTCAAGAAGTTAAGTTTGGCAATTGTAGTTTGATGGAAATCAAATAAATTGTTTATAAAGTATTTTATAAATGGATTCCATTACAGGAAGTTGTGGAAGTTAGCTTAACTGTTAATTAAGTGAGCGTCAACAATCTACGCTCAAAGAGTCGTGCCGATGGACTAAGGTTCAAAACTTTATTTGCTACCTTAAAACAAAATACGGTCGTTGATGGTGATTTTCTCATGAGATTATCTATTGGCACGCCGCTTTTTGAGATCATCGGCCTTGCTGATATAGGTGGAAGTCTTTCGTGGACAGAATGCAAGCCATGTGCCACATGTTATCCGCAAAAGCAACCTCTCTTCGATCCAAAAAACTCTTCAACATACAAAGAACTACCTAGCAATACGAGGTTATGTGTATCCCTTGGAGAGAGGACTTCCCTTTTTGGAGATAAGCCATGTTGGTACAATTTGTCATACTCGGATAATTCCTATTCGTACGGAGTCGTCTCATCAGACACGTTCACCGTAAATTCTGGCTCAAGTTTATCAGTGTCGAAACAAAATATCTTTTTTTGATGTGGTTCTGACAATCAAGGCCATTTTAACGAGGAATCGTATGGGGTTATCGGGTTAGGGGGTGGATGGGGTTCCCTTATCACACAAATGAAAGATGTGATAGGTGGAAAGTTCTCTTATTGCTTAGTTCCTCACACAAAAAAACAACTCTAGGCCAAGCAAAATGCAATTTGGCAGCAAAGCTTCTGTTTCTGGTTCCGGGACAATTTCTACGGGCTTACACATATTCAGGGATACTTTGTATGCTGCGAGATTCAAGAGCTTAATTGTTGATAACAAGAAGCTAGCCATGACCAACAATTATTCGAAGGTTCTCCATTTCTTCAATGATAGGATCCTGATCCAATCCGGAATCATCCTAACTCAT
Organism: Primulina tabacum; assembly: GCF_025594145.1. NCBI lineage: Eukaryota > Viridiplantae > Streptophyta > Magnoliopsida > Lamiales > Gesneriaceae > Primulina > Primulina tabacum. Next base: position 34,391,351 of record NC_134560.1, on the reverse strand, counting down.
CTTCCAAGAAAGTACTACAATTCTTTGGAATTAGCAATTAGAATTGGAATGAGACTTCAATATTATCCAGGTGCTGATTCGAAAGGAAAGTTGAAGGTTTGTTATGTTGGTACCACGTACGGAATTTGAGATAATAAACCCAAAAATAAAGAATAAACCGGACACCGAGATTTACATGGAAAACCCCTAAAAATTATTAGGGTAAAAACCACGGGCAAGATGAAAAGAATTCAACTATAATATTTTGTGGGGTACAACTCACTCACTGTGTTTCCAAAGAGAGCATACACTCTCTTAATACAGGAGAACAAACACCTCACAAATATTATAGAACTAAGCACTCAAATGCTTATAAAATGAGAGAAAACTTGAAGAAGGGATGATTTCAGAATGAAAGAGGGAGCTCTATTTATAGAGCCCCTTGTCCGTGTGAAAACGCGTTAAAAATGCGTTCTTTGAATTTCCTACGTAATTTTCTTCACCAACCGTATTAAATGATTGCCGACCATCACGTTTAAAATTCAGCCAATATTCTTTCTTTGACTTTTCTCTACCGAAATTTCTCCCACTTGGAGATTTGATTGAGAATCAAACACATCTCCACACATCCTTTCAATCTTGCCATTCCCTGCTGCTTACGTTTCTGCTAGACCACTTGAGAATCTACACCACTCAAACTTATCAGTGTTCACTGGCTTGGTCAGATAATCAGCTATGTTATCCTTTGTATAGATCTTCTGCATATCCACACTTCCTTCTTCTATTAATTTCCGCACAAAGTGAAATTGTACTTCAATGTGTTTCGTCCTTGAATGAAAGGCTGGATTCCTTGCGATGTGCAAGGCATTCTGACTGTCACAAAACAAATGAACATTCTCTTGTTTGTGCCTAATCTCCTCCAATAACCTTTTAATCCATATTGCCTCCTTGCAAGCTTGAGTAGCTGCCATGTATTCTGCCTCTGTTGTAGATAATGCCACAACTGTCTGCAGTTTTGAAACCCAGCTTATTGCTCCCCCTGCAAGTGTAAACACATAACCAATAGTAAATTTCCTCTTATCAGGATCACCTGCATAATCTGAACCGACATAGCCCCTGAGTGTAAAATCTGATCCTCCATAACATAATGCAACATACGAGGTACCCTTAATGTATCTAAGGATCCTCTTGACAGTGCTCCAATGCTCTCGTCCAGGATTCGCCATATACCGACTAACTGCTCCCACTGCTTGAGCAATGTCCGGTCTTGTACATATCATGACGAACATCAAACTTCCCACTGCTGATGCATATGGTACTCGAGACATCTCCTTCCTCTCTGCTTCACTGCTAGGACATATCTAGGAGAATAACTTGAAGTTAACAGGAAGAGGGGTCGAAATTGGCTTACTATCTTGCATGTTGAAGCATTGCAAGACTTTCTTCAAATAATTTTTCTGGGAAAGCCAAATCTTTCTGTTACTTCTGTCTCGGTAAACTTGCATCCCTAGAATCTTGTTTGCTAGTCCCAAGTCCTTCATATCAAATTCCCTAGCCAACTGTGCCTTCAATCCTTGGACCTGATATTTGTCGGGGCCTGCTACCAACATGTCGTCCACATACAATAACAAAATGATATAATCATCACCAGTCCTCTTGAAATACGTACAAGGGTCTGCACTCAATCTGTTGTATCCAAGGCTCATGATATAGGAATCAAATCTCTTGTACCAACACCTCGGCGCCTGTTTGAGACCATACAAAGATTTGTTCAACCTGCAAACCAAGTTCTCTTTGTCTTTTTTCGCAAAACCTTCTGGCTGGAGCATATAGATTTCTTCTTCAAGATCTCCATGAAGAAATGCTGTTTTCACATCTAGATGTTCTAGATGTAGGTTGTGGGGCCTTTAGCTCCTAATCGTTTTCACAACACAATCTGATTAGGGTTAAATAATTTATTTCAGCGGAAAACGAGTTTAAATTTTCTTTACAATGAGCTCAAAATATTTCTTCTATAATTTGAATACTAAAAATAGTATTTTATCTCATATCATAAAACTCGCCCACACATGATCAAAACCAATCATATACAAATAACTCATATCCTCGGGACATGCCCCGGTATATAAATACATATATATATATATATAATGGGAACAAAACATAAAACCTCAGCCCAAACTGTGACTCCCTCCAGAAGTACCCTCTCCGGCCTCCTGATATCCTGGAGTACCTGCCATTGTCCACATACAAAGACAACAACAGCCCCCCTTGGGGGTGAGCAAAGCTCCGTATGGAACAACCATCATATATACCACAAGTATCTAAACAATGATATATGGTATGCAATGCATGTATGTCGTGGAGATATCAGGTCAAATGCCCATCCACTGAGCACATGTCAGAATCAAACGAATCGCTATCAAATCAATGCTCGAGCTGGCACACCGGCCTCAATCAGGGATACTCGTATGATAGCGTCGACAAAGCGCCATCAAATCCCTAATCTCAATCAATCGTCGGGGCCACAAATGTCTATGTTTTAAGGGTCATGTAATACCAAACATAGCATTGTGTTCACAAACCCCAGAATCCAATCAAATCATATCAGGGTATCCAAGGATCATAGCTCAACGTGCATGTCATGTATCGATGTATGCATCAAACGATGTGTGTTAACAAAACATTTATTTTATACATCGATATTCAAATCACAATGTCATGTATGCCACATAAACTCAACAAATAAGGCATATAGACATGTATTCTCATTCCAATCAATCAAACCAATCCAACATATATCATATAATACAGATACATGTCGTATGTTACCCGGTCGCAACATACCTCAATTCTTCGTTCCAGTTGATGTAGCTTGAAGATATCAGTATAATAATCTATCTATATCAATAACATATTCATTTCAATCAACAACATGATTCAAAATCAATAATATAAGTTCCAAATATCTTTTGAAAATTTGAAAATTTATATCAAATCCAATTCATAACATAATTCAATTCCGACATCAAAACTTAGTTTCTTGTCGGTTATTCTACCACATATAGAAATCTCGACTTCAAATACATGCTATTTCAACACTTTCATATTTAGAGCTGCTGAAACTAGAAGAAATTTAGCTCAAAAGGAAGCTATCGACGCGAAGATTCCGAATCTATAATTTGTTTCGCGTTTGGACAACGTTTCAAAGTCGATTCGGACGAAAGAAATCGATTTTCCTTTCTTTCCCTCGAAGTTAGTTGAAAAGGAATGAATAAGAAATGAATCAAAAGACTCATTCTTATCTCCACCGCACTCGCGCTCGGGCGGTAGAATTCTCGCGCCCGAGCGCGAGACATTCTGTCCCCGAGTTTACTTACACCGCGCTCGGGCGGTCACAAACTACCGCTCGGGCGCAGAATGTTCTGTCCAAGCACGTTCTTATTCTATATTGGCGCTCGGGCGGTCATTTTCTACGGCTCGGACGCCACACGTTTTGTCCAAATAATTTGGTTTTGTATTATATTGGCGTCCGGCTTCTCCACTCGAGTTTTTACAACTACAATTCTGTTAATTAATCAATATCTAGTACGATATTTCATTATTAACACTTATTTTCTCATTTTCCATTGTCATGAAATACCTCATATACATAATCACATGACAATTTCATTAATTATCGATAATCAACATAGGATTTACGATAATACGATACACGGTCCCTACATTTCTCCCCCACTTAAAAGATTTCGTCCTCGAAATCTCAAACATCTCTATATACATAACATTGGCAAACATATATATGTCACCAGTTATAGTACATATCAAAACTAAAATCAGTAAACAGATCAGTATACATTGAATACAATGGAACATGTGGAATAGTATCAAACAAATGCGGATATGAATCTCGCATCTTGCTTTCCAATTCCCACGTTGATTCCTCCACACCATGTCGTGTCCATTGTACTCGAACTAAAGAAATCGATTTATTTCGCAATCTCTTCTCCTTTCGATCCATAATGCGAACAGGTTGTTCAACATAGGAAAGAGAATGATCAAGTTCAACCTCATCAGGTGCAAGTACATGTGATGGATCTGGTTCATATTTTCTCAGCATAGAAACATGAAATACATCGTGAATGACAGATAAAGATGGTGGCAATGCCAATCGATAAGCAAGATCCCCAACTCGATCAAGAATCCAGTATGGACCAATATATCGAGGAGATAATTTACCTCGCATGCCAAATCGAACAGTGCCTCTAAAGGGAGATATTTTCAAAAAAACTTTATCACCTTTCTGGAATTCTAAGGGTCGTCTTTGTTTATTCGCATAACTCGTTTGACAATCCTGAGCAGCTTTCATTCGCTATCGAATCAACTGAACCTTATCATTCATTTCCTGTATCATTTCAGGTCCAGTCAATTGTCTCTCACCAATTTCATCCCAGAATAACGGTGATCTACGACATCTCCCATATAGAGCTTCAAACAGTGCCATACCAATAGTTGTTTGAAAACTATTATTATAAGAAAATTCAACCAATGGTAAGGCATCTTGCCATCCTATTCTGAAATCCATCACAATCGCATGCAACATATCTTCCAATGTTTGAATTGTACGCTCAGTCTGGCCCGGTTTGAGGATGATAAGCAGTACTCATAGGAAAACGCGTACCCATCGCTTCCTGGAAACTACCCCAGAATTTAGAAGTAAACCTGGGATCACGATCAGATACAATTGAGACTGGCACACCGTGCAGTCTCACAATATTCTCGATGTATAAACGGGCCATTCTCTTATAAGGATAAGTCTGCTCATACGGAATAAAATGTACAGATTTCGAAAGCCGATCAATAATAACCCAAATAGCATCACCGCCTTTGGGCGAACGAGGTAAATGAGTCACAAAATCCATAGGAATATGTTCCCAATTCCATTTCGGGATTTCGAGACTATGAAGCAATCCTCCAGGTTTCATTCTCTCGGCTTTCACTTGCTGGCAGACAAAATATTTCGAAATAAACTCAGCAATGTCCTTCTTCATACGTTTCCACCAGAATTGAGGTCTCAATGTCAAATACATTTTTCGACCTCCAGGGTGAATACTGTATTTGCTACAATGTGCTTCTCGAAGAAGGGCAGATTTCAAATCAGAATCATTAGGGACTACCAGCCGACCATTAAGTCGTAAAGAACCATCAGAAGAAATCTGGAATCCAGAATGATGTCCTGCAGATACAAGTTCTTTCGACTTTTGGATCTGAGCATCGCTTCGTTGGGCCTTTCGTGTTTTCAATATCAAGTTCGGCTCAATTTGCAATGCTGAGACAGTGACAAAATTCCAATTCGAGTGAAAAGACCAGCCAGAAGTACATATATCCTCATGTACCTTGGCGACACAAACAGAAGCTAGAACAGAATCATAAACTTTCTGACTAAGGGCATCCGCAGTAACATTCACCGATCCAGGGTGATATTGAATCTCACAATCAAAATCCTTCAGGAGATCCATCCACCTGCGTTGCCTCATATTCAAAACAGATTGAGAAAAGAGATATTTCAGACTCTTATGATCTGAATAGATAAAAAACTTTTCTCCGTACAAATAATGGCGCCAACTCTTCAAAGCAATTACAATGGCGGCCAATTCAAGATCATGAACATGATAACGAGTTTCATGAGATTTCAATTGACGAGACGCATAAGCAATCACTTTGCCGTGTTGCATCAGAACACAGCCCAAACCTTTACCAGACGCATCTGTACACACTACAAATCCTCTGGTACCTGAGGGAATAGTAAGCACAGGTGTTGTGGTCAATCTCGTCTTCAATTCAAGAAAACTAGCTTCACATTCATCTGACCAAATGAATCGCTGATTCTTCTGTGTCAGTTGAGTAATAGGTTTAGCTATTTTCAAAAATCCTTCAATAAAACGACGATAATATCCAGCTAAACCCATGAAGCTACGGATCTCAGGAACATTCGTAGGTCTTGGCCAATCCAATACAGCTTCGACCTTAGCAGGATCAACAGATATGCCATGTCTCGAAATGACGTGGCCCAAAAATATCACTTTGTCCATCCAGAATTCACATTTGGACAATTTAGCATATAAATGACTAGTACGAAGAGTTTGAAGTATCAGTCTCAGATGTTCAGCATGCTCCTTTTTTGATTTCGAATATACAAAAATATCATCAATAAAGACGATAACGAATCGGTCAAGATAATCTCGAAAGACACGATTCATTAGATCCATAAAGACAGCAGGAGCATTCGTGAGACCAAAAGGCATAACCAAAAACTCATAGTGGCCAAACCTCATACGAAAAGCAGTTTTAGGCACATCTTCGTCTCTAACTCGTACTTGATGATATCCAAAACGAATATCAATCTTAGAGTAAACAGAAGTACCCTGAAGCTGATCAAATAAATCATCAATACGAGGAAGTGAGTACTTTTTTTTAACAGTAGCCCGATTCAGTTGTCTATAGTCGATACACATTCGCATAGTACCATCTTTCTTTCGAACAAATAAAACTGGAGCTCCCCAAGTTGATACACTCGGTCGAATATATCCCTTATCGAGAAGATCCTGTAATTATTCTTTCAATTCCAATGGTGCCATGCGATAGGGAGCTTTAGATATGGGAGCAGTCGCCGGCACAAGATCAATACTAAACTCAACTTCTCGGTGAGGAGAAAAATCAGGAATCTCATCGGGAAATACATCTGGAAACACTTTTGCAACAGGAATCTCAGATAAAGAAGGCTCCTTCTTAAAGACATCAATAGCGTAGATAAGATAACCCTCATCTCCGCTAGTCAAAAATCGAGACATTTCCAAAGATGATACCAATGGAATTTTGGCTTGAGAACCCTTGCCATAAAAATTCCACTTGGGTCCATCAACAGGACGAAATCGAACCACTCCATGAAAACAATCCACAGTAGCTCGATTTGTCGTCAAGATATCCATGCCAACAATACAATCAAAGTCGTGCATTGGAAGGACAATCAAATTCAAGAACATCACATTATCCTCGTATATCAGTACACAATTATGCACAACTTGCTCAGACAAAATAATCTTTCCTGCTGGCATGGCTATCGATAATGTATCATACAATGGGGTACACTCGATACCGTGAGATGCAACAAATGCATGAGATATGAATGAGTGAGATGCTCATGTATCAAATAAAACACTTGCAGGATAATCGCAAAGCATGCAAATACCTGCAATCACACCACCAGGAGCTTCTTTCGCCTGATCCTCAGTCATAGCATACACTCGAACTTGAGGAGGGACTTGGGCACTCAGACCACTAGGTCCTCGATATCGTGGAACATTTGACTGCTGAAAAGAAGGAATAGGAACAACATGTCTCATCATATTGGGGCCACCTCTAAATCCTGGCTGGGGTTGAGAAGAAGTCGTACCCCTGTTCGAACATACTCGAGAGAAATGGCCTTCCTGCCCACACTGATAACAAGTACCAAACATACCTCGACACTGCTCGATAGTATGTTTGCCTCCACAATGACTACAATAAGGAGCAATCACAGAACTCCCTCTATGGGATCCACTGAAACTCGAATAAGATGAAGAAACAGTAGAACCAGTCTTCTAAAACTTCTTAACTCTCGGACGCAAGGTAGGCTGCTGAGCTGACACTGGAGGTGAAGGAGTATACTGTGGACCTCCTCGCCTTAGTCCCGCTTCGACTGCCTTTGCTCGTTCAACTGCCTCTGCGTAGCTCGTAGGCAATCCTGAAATGACAAAAGTATATATAGCAGGATGCAATCCATTCACAAACCTGTTATATTTTGCTTTTGCATTCGCAGCTACGTGAGGTGCATACTTCAACAAAGTCGAAAACTTCGAAGCATATTCTGCAACAGTCATCGTTCCCTGTTGTAGACTATTAAATTCATTCTCTTGGGCAGTATAATAAGAAGGAGAGGAATACTGCTCCAAAAACAGTCCCTTGAAGACATCTCATGTGACTTCAATCCAGGCTTCTTTCAATCCAATCTCAGCGGCTTCCCACCAAGATTTTGCTCGGTCTTTCAACTGATAGAGAGCAAGTTTCAGTCTACGAGCCTTGGAATATTCAAAAATATTAAACAAATGCTCGATATCCTTTAACCAAGTCTCTGCTCTTTCTGCACTCTCAGTGCCAAAGAATCTCGGTGGTTTCAGATCCTGGAATCGAGCCATCACTATATCCATGGACAATCCTTCAAATTGCCCAACTATCCTCTCAGTACTTCTACTCGCAGTACTTCCACACACAAAGACAACAACAGCCCCCCTTGGGGGTGAGCAAAGCTCCGTATGGAACAACCATCATATATACCACAAGTATCTAAACAATGATATATGGTATGCAATTCATGTATGTCGTGGAGGTATCAAGTCAAATTCCTATCCACTGAGCACATGTCAGAATCAAACGAATCGCTATCAAATCAATGCTCGAGCTGGCACACCGGCCTCAATCAGGGATACTAGTATGATAGCGTCGACAAAGCGCCATCAAATCCCTAATCTCAATCAATCGTCGGGGCCACAACTGTCTATGTTTTAAGGGTCATGTAGTACCAAACATAGCATTGTGTTCACAAATCCCAGAATCCACTCAAATCATATCAGGGTATCCAAGGATCATAGCTCAACGTGCATGTCATGTATCGATGTATGCATCAAACGATGTGTGTTAACAAAACATTTATTTTATACATCGATATTCAAATCACAATGTCATGTATACCACATAAACTCAACAAATAAGGCATATAGACATGTATTCTCATTCCAATCAATCAAACCAATCCAACATATATCATATAATACAGATACATGTCGTATGTTACCCGGTCGCAACATACCTCAATTCTTCGTTCCAGTTGATGTAGCTTGAAGATATTAGTATAATAATCTATCTACATCAATAACATATTCATTTCAATCAACAACATGATTCAAAATCAATAATATAAGTTCCAAATATCTTTTGAAACTTTGAAAATTTATATCAAATCCAATTCATAACATAATTCAATTCCGACATCAAAACTTAGTTTCTTGTCGGTTATTCTACCACATATAGGAATCTAGACTTCAAATACATGTTATTTCAACACTTTCATATTTAGATCTGCTGAAACTAGAAAAAATTTACCTCAAAAGGAAGCTCTCGACGCGAAGATTCCGAAGCTATAATTTGTTTCACGTTTGGACAATGTTTCGAAGTCGATTCGGACGAAAGAAATCGATTTTCCTTTCTTTCCCTCGAAGTTTGCTGAAAAGGAATGAATAAGAAATGAATCAAAAGACTCATTCTTATCTCCACCGCACTTGCGCTCGGGCGGTAGAATTCTCGCGCCCGAGGCGAGACATTCTGTCCCCGAGTTTACTTACACCGCGCTCGGGCGGTCACAAACTACCGCTCGGGCGCGAAATGTTCTGTCCAAGCACGTTCTTATTCTATATTGGCGCTCGGGCGGTCATTTTCTACCGCTCGGGCGCCACACGTTCTGTCCAAATAATTTGGTTTTGTATTATATTGGCGTCCGGCTTCTCCACTCGAGTTTTTACAACTACAATTCTGTTAATTAATCAATATCTAGTACGATATTTCATTATTAACACTTATTTTCTCATTTTCCATTGTCATGAAATACTTCATATACATAATCACATGACAATTTCATAAATTATCGATAACCAACATAGGATTTACGATAATACGATACACGGTCCTTACATAGGTCATACATCGCACACAATGCCAACACCACTCTGACTGTTGTAAGCCAAATCATAGGAGAAAATATCTCATTGAAGTCAATGTCTTCTTTCTGAGCATATCCTTTTACCACCAACCTAGCACGATACCGCTCCACTTGGTTATTGCCATCACACTTGATCTTATAGACCCATCTGTTTCCAATGGCTTTCCTTCCTTATGGTAGTGTAACAAGATCCCAAGTTTTATTCATGTCTAATGCCTCTAATTCTTCTTGCATTGTTATCATCTACAAGGATACATCCGAGCTTTGAGTAGCCTCGTGGAAACTCGATGGCTCACCATCTTCTGATAATAGACAATATGCAATATTGCTTTCAGTGACATAATCTGAAAGCAATATTGCATATTGTCTATTATCAGAAGATGGTGAGCCATCGAGTTTCCACGAGGCTACTCAAAGTGGTCTTCTGTCTCGAGTTGACTGCCTCACATTAGAAACCTCATACTCAACATGTTCTTGTTTTTCGTGCTCTCGTACTGCTTCACAAGAATTTTGACCTTCGTCTGTCTTATTTTCCACCTGAAATATAGTAGTTTCTGAATTCGACGTGCCTTTTTCTCCCTTTACTTTATCTTCCTAGAAAATAACATCCCTGCTGATGACAAGCTTGTGAACAGTAGGATCCCACAAGCGAAACCCCTTTACTCCATCAGCATAACCCAAGAAGATACATTTTCTGGATTTCGAATCCAACTTCGATCTTTCTTGCTCATTGTACAGAACGTACACAGGACTTCCAAATGTATGCAAATGAGAATAATCTGTCGGCTTTCCAGTCCATATCTCCATCGGAGTCTTCAGATCAATTGCCATGAAGGAGAACGATTGATAATATAACAAGCGATTTTGACTGCCTCTGCCCAAAATGACTTTTCTAGACCTGCAGTCATCAACATAGCTCTTGTTCTGTCCAACAAGGTCCTGTCCATCCGCTCCGCCATTCCATTCTGTTGAGGTGTGTAAGCCATCGTGAACTGTCTCTTGATGCCCTCATGTTGACAATATGCATCAAATTCATCACTGGTATATTCTCCTCCATTGTCAGTCCTCAAACACTTGATTTTCTTTTCAGAATCAAGTTCAACCCGCGCTTTGAAATCTTTGAATATCTGGAAAACATCTGATTTTTTCTTGATTGGATACACCGAACATCTCCTAGAGAAATCATCAATGAACGAGACAAAGTATCTCGCTCCTCCCAGGGATACAACCGGTGCTTGCCAAACATCCGAATGAATCAGCTCCAATATGCTTTGGCTCATGGCAGTAGAAGTGCCAAACTTTAATCTGTGTTGTTTACTGATAACACAATGTTCACAAAAGGGTAATGACACTTTTATAAGTCCCGGCAGCAGCTTCCGTTCTGAGAGAATTTTCAACCCTCGTTCTGACATATGCCCGAGCTTTCTATGCCATAACACCATTAATTCTTCTCCTGAACCAATTGATGCAATAGCTAGTTCTGCCTCTTTGTGTGTTTCTCCCAAAAGTACATACAGATTTGCAGCAACCTTTTCCGCCTTCATAACCACAAGCGCGCCCTTCACAATTTTAATGATCCCGTTCTCGATACGAGTTTTGCACCCGATGTCATCCAATTGCCCCAAGGACAAAACATTTTTCGTCAGTCCCTTCACATGTCGTACCTTCTGTATGGTGCGAATGGTGCCATCAAACATTTTAATTTTGATAGTACCGACCCCAGCGATTTCCAAGGCATGATCATTTTCCATAAATACAGATCCTCTTGAGATTGGTTCATAATGATCAAACCATTCTCTTCGAGACGTCATGTGCCACGTCGCTCCTGAATCCATAATCCATGTATCACAAAATTTGTGTCTGCCTTCTGCAACTGTTGCTGCTTCGCTGAATAATATTTCACCACTGCCTGAAGTACTAGCCACATTTCCTTGAGAACTTTTATCGATACTCGTACACTCTTTCTTGAAGTGCCCTTTACCGCCACATTTAAAGCAGTAAATATTTTTCTTCTTACTTCTTGACTTTGATCTACCTCGCCTTTGGCTCCCACTGGAGTCACAGTTCATGAATCTTCCTCTTATCATCGGTAACGCCTCTGCCTGCTTTGATGTTACCAACCTATCTTCCTTATTCTTGCGCCGGCTTTCTTCTCCGAGAACCGCAGTTAAGACATCGTCGAATCTTAGAAAGCCCATAAGAATATTGTTGGTAATGTTGATGATAAGTTGATCATATGAATCTGGTAGACTTTGAAGTAGAAGCTCCGCACGTTCATTTTCCCATATTTTATGCCCCATGGAAGTGAGTAGGGCAAATAGAGTATTTAGTGTGTTGATATGGTCGGTAATCGATGAAGATTCCGTCATCCGAAGAGTATAAAGCCTTCTCTTTAGGAAAATAATGTTGTGTAGTAACTTGACCTCGTACATCTTTGTCAGAGTATCCCAGATAACTTTGGCTGTTTTTATCTCAGAGATACTTGACAAAACTTCGTCTGCTATAGCCAAGTGTAAATTGGCAACAGCATTATCATTCATCTAATTCCACTTTCCATCATCCGTAATCTCCACCGGTCTATCTCCAATAGCCGCCAAGCAATTTTTCTTTCTTAAAACTGCTTGTATCTTTATTTTCCACATCATAAAATTGCTTCCATTGAACTTTGCTATCTCGTACCTTCTCGCCATTATGTCTACAACAATTTTAGTATACCGGACAAAATAATCCCGCCTTAAATAAAAAATCTCAAAAAATCTTTTCTGATGTGGAAGATCAGTCTAGGCTGCAACCACAGAGCATACTCAGAAGTTTAAGAAATTTTAAACCAATGCTCTGATATCACTTGTTGGTCCCACGTGCGGAATTTGAGATAATAAATCCGAAAATAAAGAATAAACTGGACACCGAGATTTACGTGGAAAACCCCTAAAAATTATTAGGGTAAAAACCATGGGCAAGATGAAAAGAATTTCACTATAATATTTTGTGGTGTACAACTCACTCACTGTGTTTCCAAAGAGAACACACTCTCTTAATACAGGAGAACAAACACCTCACAAATATTATAGAATTAAGCACTCAAATGCTTATAAGACGAGAGAAAACTCGAAGAATGGATGATTTCAGAATAAAAGAGGGAGCTCTATTTATAGATCCCCTTGTCCGTGTGAAAACGCGTTAAAAACGCGTTCTTTAAATTTCCTACGTAATTTCCGTCACCAACCCTATTAAATGATTGCCGACCATCACGTTTAAAATTCAGCCAATATTCTTTCTTCGACTTTTCTCTACCGACATGTTACAGGTCAAAAAACGATGATTTCAAAGCTCCTACGGTTACACTGCATTTTGTTGGTGCAGATTTGAAGTTGAATTCGGCCAACACTTTTTGTTAAGGTTGCCGAGGATGTCCACTGCTTAGGAATTTTGCCACATGATGGTGTAGCAATCTTAGGTAATTTGGCGCAGATAAATTTCTTGGTGGTCTTTGATTTGAATAAAAAGGCCATCTCTTTTCAATCAACCGATTGCAGCAAAATGTAGATGGCTTAATCTGAATTCATAGTTTATGGTGGTTCATTTGTTGTGAGAGCAAAGATAATTTCGCTTAGTCCAAAGCTGGCAAATTAACCAGTTATACATACATATATTTCAATTAATTCATAGTCCAAACTTCAACCATGGAGAACTTAAATATTTAACTTGACATTGGACTTGGTATACTTAACATATGTTTTTTTATATAGATATAATTTATCTCGCCCCGTCTTATGTTATTATGCAAAGTATCCATCCCATATCAGCTCAAAACGTAAGGCTAATTTTTCATATAAGACCGCGATTAATTTTTCAAAATATTAACCGACCGCATATGGCAATTCGGTTTGAATTTTTTTAAAAAAACCGCAAAACTGCACCGTGATCACCCCTAACTGTCATTGTTGTCTGATTAACTTTTGAGATATTATCCTAAGTGTAATGTTGAGCTAATCATGTCCTAGTTATTTGAATCCATGACATAAGATCTTCTACAATCTTCTCCCATATTAGATAGAAATTGCTAGGATATAAACTCGTTATCACCATATGTATATTGTTTACCACTTAAATAGAGAATGTCAACATAAAAACATTTAACTAATAGAAACATCCAAAATTTGTTCACAAAAGTTACTATAAATTCAAATACAAAATCATATTAAGTTAATTGCTTAGAAATAAAAGAAAAACCTTAAAATATTTTCTAGTGTAATTTTGTTTTATTTATATGTTTTTAATGATGATTTTTATTATTAGAACTTTTTTTTTTTTTAAAAAAAAAGTTATTCTTTCTAACATTTATGGTGAGCCTATGATTGCAAACTACAGATTCAGGCTATCCACTGGCAAAATCTTAGGTAATGCGTGGGCTGTGTTTCGTTGTTTAAGCGTCGAAGGCAGCCCAGTATTCCGCTGGAACTCAGAAATCACGGGTTGTTTCAAGAAACGTGATGTTATTAGCGCGCGCAAGTTGTTTGATAGAATGCCCCGTAAGAATGTCGTCACGTGGAACTGCATGATTTCGGGGTACATTAAAAACGGGATGCTTAATGAAGCTCGTGAGGTTTTTGATTCGATGCCGGATAAGAATGTAGTTTCTTCGACTTCCATGTTGAATGGGTATGCTAAAAACGGAAGGTTGGAAGAGGCCAGAAGATTGTTTGATGCAGTCGAAAGAAAGAATGCCGTTTGCTGGAATTGTATGATTTCTGGGTATGTGAGCAACGGCAGAATGGATGAGGCTAGAATGCTCTTTGGCGCAATGCAGTTGAAGAATGATGTTTCTTGTTCTATAATGGTAGAAGGGTACTTTAGATATGAGTTTGTGAGTGAAGCTGAGCGTTTGTTTGCAGAAGCTTCAAGTAAAAGTGTGTTGCTTTGCAATGCTATGCTGGCTGGGTATACTGAAACAGGGAACATTGACAAGTCATATAAATTGTTTATGAAAATGGCCAAACGTGATGTTGCATCTTGGACTTGTATGATAAAAGGATTCATGAGAGTGGGGGAGGTGGAAAGAGCTAGGAGATTGTTTGAGGAAATGCCTGAAAAGGACGTTGTGTCTTGGACTGTAATGATTCAGGGTTATTTGGATCACAAAAGAATTCACTTGGCTCAAGAGTTATTTGACAAAATGCCATATCGGGATATTGTAGCATGGAACTTGATGCTTACTGGTTATGTCCAAAATGCAAAAGTTGAAGATGCCCTTGATTTCTTCATGAGAATGCCTGAGCGAAATGTAGTTTCCTGGAATCTGATGCTACGAGGATATCTTCAGCAAGATGATATGACTGGTGCACACAAATTTTTTCACGGGATACCTCAGAAAGATGGGACCTCATGGAACACTCTTATATCTGGGTATCAAAGTGAGAAGGCATTAATTTTATACATACAGATGTTGTACACAGGATTCAAACCTGATCAGGGTACTTTATCCAGTGTCATATCCGTTTGTGGCTTTCTTGCAATACAAGGATGGGGAAAAGCAATGCATGTTTTTGTTTTCAAGATTGGATATGAAAATGATTGCATTGTAATGAGTTCATTAATATCAATGTATTCTCGATGCGGCTTCATAGGTGATGCCACTCTTGTCTTCCAAACAATGCAAAGACGAGATACAGTAGCATGGAATGCCATCATCATGGCAATAGCACATCATTATTCTGCAATGAACGCCCTTGATATTTTCCCCTGTATGATTCATGCTGGATTTCATCCTGATCATGCCACATTCTTAATCCTCTTGACTACGTGTGCCCATTCTGGACTTGTCAACGAAGGTTGGAACTATTTAAAATCAATGGAGGGATGGAATCTGTCTCCCAAGCCGGAACACTATGCATCCATGGTTGATCTCCTTGGAAGATCGGGTTTACTTGCTGAAGCATTTGATTTAGTAGATCAATTACCTATTGATCTTCCTGCGTATGCTTGGGAGACATTGCTTTGTGCCTGTAGAATCCATGAAAATTATGAATTTAGTGATTTGATTGCTAACGAAATTTTGAACTGTCAACCTCATGATGTCGGAATATGTGTCCTTCAGTCAAATATATATTCTGCACGAGGATTATGGAAGGATGCCGCACTAGTTAGAGCCAAAGTGAAAGTCAATAAATTGAAAAAAGAGCTGGGATGTAGCTGGATCGATATAAATGGCAGCGTGTCTTGCTTCTCATGTAATGATAAGTCTCACGTTCAAACCAAGGACATCTACAAAGAATTGAAGGGTCTTACTGTACTTATCGACGAGGTTGGGGCGTAGACGAATTGAGTCTTTATTTTCAACATCGCTTCATAAGTAAAAGTTGTCCACAAAACGCGACTACGAAAAACAGAAACATAGCAGCAAGCAGGATGGAATTCCCGCATGCTTTCGTGCAACATCAGATTAGTTTCGAAAATAGCTTGCTTGAATACGGACGGAGAAGCTAAATCCATCGCAGACCTGTTGAAACACAAGACATATAAGATCATAAGTGTGAAGGCTCTAATCCAATGGATTGAAGAACTCATAATCACGGAAAACAAATCTGCAGGAATGTCCAAACCCGGAATGCGAGATTCTACTCTTGGAGCACCTTCAGCTCATGGTTGACAGAATGAAAGCTTGTGTAGAGACTTGAAATACTCTGATAATATAAATGATCGACCTGGCAACGTTTTATTTCAGCTGCCTATTTTTTATTTCCTTTTTCTTAGACTTCTCTACAACTTTTCTTTAGGTTTCCCTGTCGGCTATCATAGAAACAAATCAGTGCTGTCATAGAAACAAATCAGTGCTTATTCAATTTCTGCAATGTAAACAATTTAATCCAACTGATTCGATAATTTCATAAATAATTAAAAATTACTAGCAACTACTGTAACATGATGACACGATCGATTAGGGGGGGTAATCGTTGAGCTACAATAGCTCGGTTCTTGAAATATTGAACACCGATGAATTAAATCGAGTTTGGTGTTCAAACCAAGCGGAAGATACTCGAAATAATCCTTCATAGAAACCGATTAAATATTTTGTAAACCATTTAAAATATATGCAAGTTGAATGAGTAAAAATAGTTTGGTTGAAGCATTTTATCAAACACTTGGTATGCAATATTTTGGTATTTGAAAAACATATAAAATGATTCAACAATGCATCTTTAAAACTATGAAAATGATAAGTAAATGCAATAAACAAAAAGAGACAAATTTGTTTATGGATGTTCGGAGACTTCAAATGCTCCTACGTCACCCCTTCTTCCCCTTGGGAAGGATTCACTAGAATACTTTGATTTATACAACACCTTGTACAAACCCATTCAGCTAGGACTTACACCACTGCCTAAACTGAACTCCTAGCACTCAAGATTGTAGACAGCACCTCACAATCAGCATAATGTTTAACGTATCTTATGCAAAGACTACATACACAAGTTTATTGTCTTTGTGCAAGACTCACTCAACTAATATTTGAAGTTCAACTCTCTTGTATATGTGTGAGTGATTGTGTGTGAGGAATTTATCCTTTACAGTGTGCATCTCAAATGTATCCTCACACAAGGGCTTATGCTCTCAACTAGCAGGTTTCTTCATGCTAACTGCTCATGCTTTGAATCCACTTCAAAAGCTCTTGTTTGATCTTCAAGATGTTGTATTTATAAGCCCCAACAATGATATATACGTTAGACACAAAAATATGACCGTTTAGAAAGTTTCTGTACTGTTTCTACAATTGCAACGGTCAAATTCGCCTTGCTGGACATTTTCCCGACTAGTCAACTCTAGTCAACTCAACTGGTCGTTCAGTTCAACTGGTCAGCGGCTGGTTCAGTTCAGTTCAGTTGGTCAGCTGCTGATTCGGTTCAGTTCAGCTGGTTCAGTTCAACTGGTTCGGTTCAGTTCAATTGGTCTGGTTCAACTGGTCCTTAGCTGGTCTGGTTCAGTTCAGTTGGTTCAGTTCAACTGGTCTTCAGCTGGTCTGATTCAGTTCAACTGGTTTAGTTCAGTTTCAGCTGGTGTGCTGAAATCAGCCTAGTTCAGTAACTTCATCGTTATTTATCAGCATCTTAAGCTTCGATTCAGACTTTGACTTCTGAAGATAATTTGTAGATCATCGTCTTATTTTTCCAACGCATACTGAATCGTTTCATTTCGATAACCGAGCTGAGAGATATGACCAAAATACCGCAACTGCTCAAACCCAACTGATTGTTGTTTTCGTGTGATCAGTTGGGTAATTCACCGATTAGTTATACCATGATAACATCCGATTTTTCCCAACTGACGTGATATGTAACTTGTTCCAAATTGAGTTTTCTGATCATTCAAGTTGGCGGATTGTCATTTGGATCGTCCAGCTGAGAGATATCTTCAAAACACCGAAGCTCGCCAGAAATTCAGTTTGTGCAAAATTCATTTCCAGTTTGCTTCTTGTGTTAATAACTTCACACTTGAGTAAATATGTTAGAAACACAATAACAAGTTTTGTTCACACAAAATCAAGATTACGAACTTGAAAAGTTCCAACACATGATTATATGAATATTATATATTTGTGTTCTTTTGTTCTTAGAGTTCTTGGTTTAATTATAATATTTTATAAATTAAATTAAATATAATATGAGATTTATTAAAATTATTTTTTATAATTATAAAATATGAAAAATTCAAGCACTCTATTGCATTAAATAAAGGTACAAATCAATAATAATTCAAGAATTTTAAAAACAGATAGTAATTGTTATAAAAATTAAAATACATGAGACAATTTTGGAATTTTAAAAAATGTTTCACTAAAAAATAGTTATTGATGCCCTGGAATGCCCCGGGTCAGGGATAGGCCCTGGGACTTCCCGGGCCATGGAGCATATCCATGGTTGGTGCCCGGACCAGGATGGGATGCTCTCAGGCCAATAGCATGACAAAATGGATTAATGTCCCGAGCCATTGGACCACCCGGGACATGATTTCTCCAAGATGTGGAATACCCGAGCTCTTCTGTAATTAACCTGAGAGGCATTCTGCTCGGTCACCTCGATATGAGTGAAGTATTTAATGCCGCCGATAAACAGTGTGTATAGCCGACCTATCTCCGACACTAATGCAAGTGGTCAATGAATCAAGTAGTCTGGATGTGACAAGTGTGTGATTTGACATGTCAGAACAATAGGGTATAATCAGTCATCCTGTTATAATTAATGTTCACACACAAAAAACGAGGTCATCATTGCATCCTCTACTATAAATACCAGGTTCTTTACTTGCATTTACTCGGAATTCAGAAATTGAATTAAATACTCTCATTTATTGTTCCACACAAATTTCACAGCCATCACTTGGCTACATTGGTTTTATTGCTTGAGTACCCTACTGACTTAAGCATCGGAGTGGTCACGTCGGACACCCCTCCGGCGCCCATTCACGTGGTCACTTTCTGTTTGCAGATCTCACAAATCGGACCGAGGAGTTGCGAGATTCAAGCCAGGCGTCCAACTCATATTTCCTTTGATATTTTGATAGTTTACACGGCAGAGTTCCCGACCCGACTCGTCCATTTCGCCCGGGTTGCATCATTGGTGCCGTCTGTGGGAAATTCTGAGTTCTAAGTCGTTGATATGACCCCTACTAGAAGAGCAAACCAAGACACTTCTCGAGTCCAGGAGAAGAACAATACTCGCCTTTCTGGTGCAGGTGGCCCTCCCCCTAATGGTCCTCAACCCACCATTCATTTAACTCCTGAGGAGTTAAAAAAGATTATAACTGATGCTGTTAAGATGGCTACGGCAAAGAAGGCCCACCACTCGTCATTCCAATCATCCTGAGCAGCAACGTGAGCAGCCGCAAGAGGAGGAGAGAAGGGAGGAGGAAAGGGAATCAAGCGCGGATTCTAAGTCCCCTACCATTGCGGAAGAATTAGGGGAATTGAGGAAGAAAGTCAAGATATTGGAGGGACAAGTTGGTTCTAAGGGCAATGCTCCAGTTGTAAAAGGTTGCCCGTTCTCAGATATCATTGTCCGGGAACCACTACCCGGGCATTTCAAGTCAGCCAAAATCAAGGACTATGATGGGAGTTCCGATCCCGATGAGCACCTCGCTCGTTTCGAAAACATGGCCATGTTGCATTGCTATGGAGACCAAATTAAATGTAAAATTTTCATCACCACCTTAGTGGACTCCGCACAAAGATGGTTTGAAGGGTTGACGCAACAAAGCATCAATTGCTTTGAAGATTTCCAAAAGGTATTCTTGCATCAATTTAGCAGCGGCAAGAAGTACAAGAAGACTGATTTCAGTTTATTTGAGGTAAAGCAGAGGCAAGATGAAACCCTAAGGGCGTATCTCAAAAGATTTAACCGAGTGGCCCTAGATGTGCCGACCTGTGCACCCGAGACGAAGACTACAGCGTTCATGCAAGGGCTGTGGGAAGGGGATTTTTTCCGATCCTTAACTAAGAAATTGCCCGGGAACTTCGAAGATCTCTTATCCCGAGCAGAAAAATACATTAATATGGAAGAAGCGTAAAATCAGAAAAGAGAGGCCTTGAAGAGATCAAGAGGAGACCGGGCTGTCAAACCCGAAGAAAGAGCTCCCAAGAAAAATGGCCCGGGACATTTCTCTCATGTACCTTTGAGAATTGCCCGGGACCGAGAGGTTCAAGAATGCAGCTCGGATGTAGCCCCGCTTCTCAGTCCTGTGGCAAGAGCGTCAAGGCCAGAGAAGAAAGGGTACTGCACCCTCCATAAAGATTGTTCCCATAACACCAATGAATGCCGGATCCTAAGGAATAAATCCATTATGCACCCTATGCTAGCATCCCATCCTCCTCGAGATAAGTCTAGACAGCCACCTTGGTTGTCTAGACGTCCCGGACCGAATGTTCCTCCAAAGTCAACAAACATCCCGAGCGGAAGTAGAAGGGGAGAAGTAAGTTCTCGGGAAGAAAGGGGCCGACCAGTAGAGAAGAAGGACCCTTCCCCAAGCCGAGGAGTAATAAAAATGATCTCAGGAGGGTCAACAGATGGTGATTCCAATCGAGCCCGGAAAGCAAGGAGTAGGAGGGAGTGTTTGGAGGTCGATGGAGGGAGGAAAGACGAGCCAGTCATAAGCTTTGGACCAGAGGACCTCAGAGGAGTTAGTCTACCTCACAATGACGCTCTTGTCATTCAGGCCCGAGTGGCTAACTATGATGTGTTGAGAGTATTTGTTGACAATGGCAGCTCGGTCATTGTCATTTTTAAGGAGGCGCTGGTCCAAATGGATTTACAAGAATATCAATTAGAGGCAGTTGAGACTGCCTTGTTTGGTTTCTCTGGACATGCTGTGTACCCTGAGGGGGAAATCACTCTACCCCTAACCCTGGGCACAGGAGACCTGAGGAAGACAATGATGACTATTTTTACAGTGGTGGATGCCCCATCCTCGTACAATATCATATTGGGAAGGCCGGCCATGAATGAGATGAGAGCCATGGCCTCCACTTATCACCATAAAATCAAGTTCCCGGTGCGAGGACAGGTTGGAGAAGTTAAGGGAGATCAGCCTTCTTCTCGGAGGTGTTATGGGGAGACAGTCCGGGTAGATCAAAAGAAGGAAAAGAGGGAAGGGAAGGAGAAAAAATGTCAAGAAGGGGCCAAGGAGAGAGAAGTGCACTTTGTCGCTGAGGAAGAACAATAAGTGGTGGAAATCGAGCCAGGAAAGCACATCCGGGTGGCCCGAGACATCAGCACATCCACCCGGATAAGTCTCTTACAATGTTTGAAAACTAACATCAGTGTTTTTGCCTGGTCTCAACAGGAATTGGCCGGGATCTCGCCCCAACTGGCCGAACATCAATTAAATATCCTCCCAGGATCCCGGCCCGTGAAGCTAAAGAAGAGGCATTTTGGCCCTGAAAAAGATAAAGTAATTGAAGAGCAAGTAGGAGAGTTGTTAAGGGTCGGGCATATCAGCGAAGTCCAATTCCCTACCTAGCTATCAAATATGGTTCTCGTCCCAAAATCTACTGGGAAATGGAGAATGTGTGTGGATTTCAGGGACTTGAATAAAGCATGCCCAAAAGATTGTTATCCACTCCCCCGAATTGATCAGCTGGTAGATTCCACTTCTGGATGCGAGTTATTAAGCTTTCTGGATGCATATCAGGGGTATCACCAAATCCCCTTAGCTCTGAAAGACCAGGATAAAGCCAGCTTTATTACCTCCGGGGGCACCTTTTGCTATGTCGTTATGCGTTTTGGATTAAAAAATACGGGGGCTACGTACCAACGCTTGATGAATCTTGTCTTCCAAAAGCAAATAGGTCGGAATATTGAGGTGTATGTGGACGACATTCTAATCAAAACCCGGGAAGTCTCCCACTTCATTGATGATTTAGCTGAAACTTTCACCACTTCAAAATAATATGGAATAAAGCTAAACCCGGGCAAGTGTGTGTTCGGGGTCAGGAGTGGTAAATTTTTGGGTTTCTTGGTAACTGACAGGGGAATTGAAGTTAACCCTGAGAAAATCAGAGCAATAATGGACATGCCTTCTCCTCAGTTTGTCCGAGATGTGCAGAAATTAACCGGGAGGATTGCTGCTCTGTCGCGCTTCATTTCCCGATCTGCCCATCAGAGTTATCCATTCTTCCAAGTCCTAAGGAAAGCGCAGAAATTTGGCTGGGACAACAAATGTGAACAAGCTTTTCAGGACTTGAAGAAGCACCTGGCCGATTTGCCTATTTTAGCCAAGCCCGAGCCCGGGGAAAAATTATGGGTCTATCTCTCCGCCACTGAATTTGCTGTTAGTTCTGTGCTCATCAAGGAAGAAAGAGCCGATCAGAAACCAATATATTATGTCAGTCATGCCCTTCAAGGGGCAGAATTAAAATACAGTGAATTGGAGAAGGTAGCATTAGCCCTGGTCATGACTGCTCGAAAGTTGAGGCCATATTTTCTCTCACATCCCATTGTGGTCCTCACCAATTCTCCCCTTGGAAGGATCATGACTCATGCCGAAGTCTCCGGAAGAATGGTCAAATGGACTGTGGAACTCGGGGAGTATGACATTGAATACAAACCCCGAGCTGCTATAAAAGCCCAGGCATTAACGGATTTCTTAACAGAAATGATTCAACCAGTCGAAAAAGAGGTATGGAGGGTGTTTGTTGATGGCGCATCAAACCTATCAGGGTGTGGAGTGGGGGTTGTCCTAATCGCCCCATCAGAAGAGAAAATCAAGTTGGCTCTGAGGATTGATTCTAGGGTCACAAATAACGAAGCAGAGTACGAAGCTGTTTTGGCAGGGTTACAGGCTGCCCGGGAAGTTGGTGCTTCCCGAGTCATTGTTTATTCCGACTCTCAGTTGGTCACACAGCAGGTCAAGGGAACATATGAGGCCAAGAACGAAAAAATACTTAAATATTTAGGGCTCATCACGGCCCGGGCAACGTATCTGACCGACTGGAGTATCGAACAAAATCCCCGGGAGGAGAATGCAGAGGCCGATACCTTAGCCAAATTGGCTGCTTCCATGACCGATATAGCTACTCGGGAGATTCTCTGCTTTACCCGGTTGGTGCTTTCTATTTGATGAAGAAATACCCCCGGTCCAGAAAAGTTCATGGATGACTCTTATCGTGGAATACATAGTACATGAAAAGCTCCCAGAGGACCGAGCCCAGGCTGCGAAAATCAAAAAACAAGCGCCCAAGTTCGTCTTTTTGAATAATGTTTTGTACATGCGATCCTATCAGGGCCCATTACTCAAGTGCTTGACAGAAGACGAGATAGAGTATGTCCTCCGGGAAATACACGAAGGATGCTGTGGTGAACACCTCGGTGGAACAACTCTGTCTCAGAAAACTATATTGGCCGGGTTCTGGTGGCCTCAGATGAATCAAGATGCTGCCCGACTTGTCCAAAAATGTCAGGGTTGCCAACACCATTCTAATTTTCACCACCGCCCAGCTGCAAGTATGCAACCAATCTCCGCATCATGCCCTTTTGACCAGTGGGGTTTGGATATTGTGGGTCATTTTCCCATAGCCCGAGCACAGAAAAAGTTCCTTCTGGTGGCTGTTGATTATTTCTCCAAGTGGGTAGAGGCCGAGCCATTAGCCAACATCACCGAGGATGAAGTCATGAAATTTCTTTGGAAGAACATTGTTTGCAGATATGGCATCCCGAGTAAACTAATTTCAGATAATGGAAGGCAATTCCAGGGAAAGAAGATCACCTCCTGGTGTCAAGAAATGAAGATTATTCAATCCTTCACCTCAGTAGCATACCCTCAGGCTAATGGCCAGACTGAAGTGACTAACAGGATCATTGTGCAAGCATTGAAAGCCCGGTTCCATGGGAAAGGAAAAGATTGGGTGGAAGAATTACCGAGTGTCTTATGGGCATACCGAACTACGCCTCGATCATCCACTCGGGAAACACCCTACAGCCTTGTCTATGGTTCAGAAGCAGTCCTGCCGGTGGAAATTGGTCAATCTTCTACTCGGGTAGAATCTTACCCGAGCAACAATGATCAATCTCGGGCCATTGAACTTGATCTGGTTGAAGAAAGGAGAGACAGAGCTGCCATTCGAATGGAAGCTTATCGCAGCCGGGTAATGAAATCTTATAATAAGCATGTTCAGGCACGAGACTTTCAGATAGGGGACTTGGTCATGAAAAAGGTCAAACCGGTGGGTGATGTAGGGAAATTAGAAGCCCGGTGGGAAGGACCCTTCAAAATAATTCGAAGAATCAGCTCAGGTGCAGCTTACTATTTTGAAGATTCTCAGGGACACTCTCTCAAGAGGCCATGGAATGGTTTTCATTTAAAGAAATATTATGTTTAAAAGCACGTGTATCTATTATTTCTTCATCAAATAAAGAAATGGTTCAGGGAAATGTCTACAAAGTCCACGGACCCGTACCCTGGCCCAGGGACCCGCACCCTGGTTATCTACTAAATCCAGGGACCCGTAACACCCTGGTTATCTACTAAGTCCAGGGACCCGTACCCCGGTCCATAGACCCGTACCCTGGTCCAGGGACCCGCACCCTGGTTATCTACTAAGTTCAGGGACCCGCACCCTGGTTATCTACTAAGTCCAGGGACCCGTACCCTGGCCCAGGGATCCGCACCCTGGTTATCTACTAAGTCTAGGGACCCGTACCCTGGCCCAAGGACCCGAACCCTGGCTATCTACCAAGCCCGGGAGACACGAGGCCCCGGCACTTTATTAATATGCCCGGGAGACACGAGGCCCCGACACTATCTATAAGCCCGAGAGATATGATGCCCCGGCACCTTATTTTATGCTCATAAGGCGTTAAGTCTTAGCATTTCAATTTCACTTTTCAGTTATATGCTATTCAATTTATATTGATTTATTCATGGAAAAGACAGTACGATAATTAAAATTTTATTGCAAGAACAGTCGGCGGACTGTTATATTATCCATTATCGAAGATACAGAGTCTTGCCACTCAGATATTCAATTAGTCAATTCATGAATCCAAAGATTGATGAAGGACTCGGAAGTTGCGATCTTGTTCAGCTGATGCCATTCCTTCCACGGAATCGCATGCAGCAGAACTTGGTCGGTGGATAGATCTGTAACCCGGTCTACTTCGAACTCTTGCTTATACTTCCTCGCTCTTGCTCTTTGTGCGCGACTAGGAGCCAAACCATTCTGGTATGTGTTATTGAGATCTTGAATCTTATACCAGGTAGACATGACCTTTACCCAGATATACTCTTCAATGGTTCTCTTCAGATCCTCCAGATGAGGACGCATTTCGCTTGTTACCTGCACGTGCGTACTACTGCAGGCAGTGGAATCACTTGAACTCGACATATTGAATTGATGACCATCTTTCATCTCTACCATCTTATTTATAAGTAGAGGGCATTTAATATTGAAGAATTTGGAAGGTCTTAAACCAATCAAAACGTTTTCCCATTTATTCCGGAGGAGAGTTAATCACAACCGTTGAATGAATACATGAACGATCAGGATGAGTCTTGGAAATAGAGCTGAGCAGACGAAAAGACGGGCACGAATATCAATGTCTTATAATTATCAGATCATCGGAATATGAAACGATTTTCGGCGGTATCAATATTAAGAGCCCGGCATTTTATTTTGAGCCCGAGAATATGAGGTCCCGGCACCTTATTCTAAAACCGAGATATGTGAGGTCCCGGCATTTCGGTTTGTCAATTATCCGTTATTTATCTTCGACTAAGGTCGCTCAATTTTGTCGGTTACTCTATACATGATATATATATATATATATATATATATATATATATATATATATATATATATATATATATCAACTGATGACAATCAAAGATGCTAGGAAAATAATAGAGATATAAAACAAAAATAGTTTTTATTTATCTGACGAAATTCTTGCGGATTACATCATAATATTCCTCCTCTACAAAAGTCATCCACAGGGTCATCCAGCCCTTTATTTCTCCAGTGGACGTCTTGAGGAAGCTATCGGAGTTGGCAATGTCCGTCAGAATCTTCCTGTAGAGCATCAGCTCGTAGACATAATCATCCTCGAAGAGATCCGCTGTCTCAGAAACGTGCAGGTATTCCCGGTACTTCTTCAGCTTTACCACCAGTCTAGAAGCATTAGCTTCCCCAGTCTCGTAGAGAAACTTCAATCTCTGAAACTCTTCCCAGTAGTGGATAATTTTGTGAAAAACTTCATCTTCTATAGCAGCCTTTCGAGTTTCCAAGACAGACTTCTTAAAAGCTACAGCCATATCCGGGGACTTTGAGCCGCTTGCACCTGCCATTGTATTCCCTGAATAATAAGTTTGCTGATGTCGTTGAACAAAAGGTGGTTTCTATCTATAGGAGAGGAAAGCCAATCCACACCATTGATCCATAATGAATCAAACGGCTCAGATTTACATAGGAAATTGCGAAAAGATATTTGAAAAGACAGATCCAGGAATCAATGCGTCATAATGATTTATTTTCTTGGGAAACAAAGAGTCTCTAACAAATCTTATGGCCTACGTCAGCAATACCCACGTGTCAACACGCTACAACTATCCCGAAAAAGACCAAGTGGCAAGGAGATTTTCCTGCCCGGGCACCCAAGACCAATTGGGACAGCGAGTGAACTCTAGCCCGACTAATTAAGGAGGGAGTGATGATGCCCTGGAATGCCCCGGGTCAGGGATAGGCCCTGGGACTTCCCGGGCCATGGAGCATATCCATGGTTGGTGCCCGGGCCAGGATGGAATGCTCTCAGGCCAATAGCATGACAAAATGGATTAATGTCTCGAGCCATTGGACCACCCGGGACATGATTTCTCCAAGATGTGGAATACCCGAGCTCTTCTGTAATTAACCTGAGAGGCATTCTGCTTGGTCACCTCGATATGAGTGAAGTATTTAATGCGCCGATAAACAGTGTGTATAGCCGACCTATCTCCGACACTAATGCAAGTGGTCAATGAATCAAGTAGTTTGGATGTGACAAGTGTGCGATTTGACATGTCAGAACAATAGGGTATAATCAGCCACCCTATTATAATTAATGCTCACACACAAAAAACGAGGTCATCATTGCATCTTCTACTATAAATATCAGATTCTGTACTTGCATTTACTCGGAATTCAGAAATTGAATACACATTAAATACTCTCATTTATTGTTCCACACAAATTTCACAGCCATCACTTGGCCACATTGGTTTTATTGCTTGAGTACCCTACTGACTTAAGCATCGGAGTGGTCACGCCGGACACCCCTCCGGCGCCCATTCACGTGGTCACTTTCTATTTGCAGATCTCACAAATCGGACCGAGGAGTTGCGAGATTCAAGCCAGGCGTCCAACTCATATTTCCTTTGATATTTTTATAGTTTACCCGGCAGAGTTCCCAACCCGACTCGTCTATTTCGCCCGGGTTGCATCAGTTATTGTTACATGTTCTTGCTTTATTAATAGTATATATTATTACTATTATTATTCATATTATATTATTCCCGTTTATATATATAATTAATTATCCAAATGAAACAAAAATTGTATCTAACACAAACTTGAATGTAATTTGTAGAAAGATGTAATCTGTGTTTGGAAGAAAAATCAGATTATTCATGCTATTAAACGTACAATATATTTGAGATATATATAACAAAATAAATAATTGACTAACCCTTAATTCTAAATATTTAATCCTTAATTAAATTTTAAATAAAATCTTATCTATCTTATCTAATTATTTCTTATCAAAGATCTTCAACACTCCCCTCAAACTTGACGGTATATGTTTATCACGAAAATTTGCGACGTACCTGGCTCAAAATCGTGCCAAAGTTTTGAATAATATGACTACTATGCTAAAGCGACATGGATCTCAATTCGGTTGTTAATTTTAACACACTCAGTAAGCCACAAAACAAAGAAATTAAATGATGAATTTGACGAATATTGCAGAAGAGAAATTTATGAACAACAACAAAATTAATTGCGCTATTATGAATTGGGTTCACCATATATTACAACTAAAAATGAAAATAAATGACGAAGGAATATGCTAAAAACTAAGGGAATTATTCTACTAATAATTAGAAATAAACGAACTAAGATGAATTTGAATTAATGAAATTTTACTAAAATTGCTGATGATAATTCCCTGATGAGTATCCAACCTCGGAATTTTGTTTGTGCTCGCTATTCTGGTCTTCTACACTATTCTTGATGTTTTTGTCATGGCCAAAATTCTGCTGAATTTCCTCTGCTTCTTTCAACCCACTTACTGTGATAGATTCATATCATGTTTGTGAGTAAGCATAAATGCATATCATGTTTGGAAACTAGCTCATATTATGTTTGTTGCATTGCATAAAATTTGACATAGATTCATATCTTTCATTTTTGTTTCTGATATTAAAATCTTTTCAAGTGCTTTTAATTTAACAGGAGTCATGAGTTTCACTCTCTTATTTTAATAAGAAATTTATAACTATATTTTTCTTAAGGTACTTTCTATATTCGGTAACTGTAGCTTAAATGTTGAGTATTTCTAATGCAAATAACTTAATCCTTCAACTCAAGCATTTCATGAAACAAATCTTACAGCAACTCCCAACTGCTTTACTTTTCTTTGGCATGATGATATATATGTTCAGCTCTTGTTCGTTGAACAATCAATCTGATCTTTAATTTGTAATAGGGCTGTCTATGTTTCATTTGGAGGCCTTCAGTTGTTGCTGAGAGGTGATTCCATGAAGAGACACAAGTTTAAAGTCGACCAGAAGCTGTTTCTTCGGTTGCGAAAGATATGAAGCACAACATAACATCTTGGTTTCAGGTCTATATTGTTTACGTAACTTCTAGTTTTGCTGTCCGGTTCACTGCATGAAAATGTTGGAACAAAGTACAATGAGCCATTTCACTTAGTTTTATGCTTAGACGAAAATGAGGTACTTTAGGATGATCTGGAAAACTTGTGAGTCCCATAATTTATGTCTGCCGATGTATTTTGTGCAGAAGAGTATGGATCAGTTGCTGTGGAAAATCAAGATCCTTTGAACACTCTCTGTAACATAGTCGAATGACTTCAAACGACAATTAAATTATGGTTTCACAAAAATTTAGTTCCTATGTTCCTTTTGATGTTACATTTGACATACTAAATGGTCCAACTCTATGAAGATTTTTACTAAGCTGAATTTCGAATCTTCTTTATGGTATATAATTTAATATTATCAAAAATTAATATTATCAAATCGATTATATAAAATTACATCTAAAAAATTTGTTTAATTCGATTTCTTCATCATAATTATCTGACTTAAAGTTGTGATGTAGAAGATATAATTGTATTTTTTTAGTACACTAAATAATGATATATTTAAAGGAGCTCCCAAATTGAGAAAAACTGAAGTGAAACAGCATTTCATATGTTGAAACATAGATAGAAGAATCTGAAATGTATTTAGTTACAGGCTGATTTATTCTATGCAATTTATATTTTTAGAAAATAAGGTATTTTTTTATCAAAAGGATTATTGTCGTCATACGACTATTTTGTGATAAAAAATATATATTCTGGCACTTAAATAATATCTGATCTAATCATTATTTTTAAAATAATGAAAATAAAAAAAAATCAAGTGGGGCAAGAATATTTCAAACTTTTTAAAAATCATTTCATCAGCTAAATTATTTTATTTCTCGAATTTAATCAGTTTATGACAGCTACTAGGATATCATTATTTACGAGGATTTAGTTTTCCTTTTTGTAAAAATTCTTTGGTCACGTCGAAGCCCGACATTTAATAATAGCTAGTTGTGTGTGTGATCTTTTTTATAATTATCAATTGACAAAAATAAAATTTGACAAATTATTGAGAGTCTACGGTGTTATTTGAATTGTTGAAATTAAAAAAAAAAATAAAAAAACAAAAGTGTGTTGAAATTAAAAATATAAAAACAAAAGTGTAATAATGGTATCACGTAAGAGCAAAATTGGGGGAAAAAAAGTTGGTGTCCATTTTTGTCTTTAGTAGACCCAACCTTCAACTTTCTTATATACTAGTTAATTTGCACACGCAATGCGTGTGTGTACAGTCTTTTTTATAATTTTCAAGAGACTAAAGTGAAATTTGACAAATTATCGAGGGACTGAAATGCTATTTGAATTGTTGAAATTAAAAAAACAAACAAACAAAAACAAAAATATAATATTCATATCACATAACGTCAAAATTGGGGAAAAGAAAAAGTCGGTATTCATTTTGTTCTTTATTAGACCTAACCTTTATATATAGTATAGATAAAATAATGTGTGTGTGCGCGATTTGATCATTCAACACCCAACATAACATATTTAAAAACAATAGACTTAGGAAAGGAAATGAAACCAATGAGCTACAAATTTGTAAAATATGACTTGAACTCGGACGAATTTTGGATTACAAATGATTATCGATCCAAAATACATTGAAGTGGTACTGTCCTATACTTGGAGCTAACAGAAAACGAATATGGCATAAATCCCAACATCGGACTGCTAAAATTCGAAAAAATCGGCCAACCGAATATTGTCGTATCATAACTTATAACGAATATAACCTACGAGGGTAATCTGGAGAAGTACTAAAGAAGTGAAGGATCGCTTTCAACGGACGGGAGAAAAAAAAATCATTCAAAACTGGCAAGTACAATGTTTCCCTTGTATGTGAGTTGATGCCAGCACCCGTGGGAACAATATTTGTTCTTTCTTCCAATCATTTGAACTGGCTAACAAAAGTTTTCCTAGAGGCATAGAATTTGACGTCAAATTCTTGACTTTCATCCTAAAATCTAACGCCAAGAAATATAAAATTCTCGCTTAGAATGGAAATTTACCTTAGCATTCAGATACGACACATCATGCTACAAATTTTTCTGCTCCAAATCCCAGAAGAGAAGGAATCCTTTCAACCTTTCGATGCCAAGTCCCCCGATTCCACGTTCCAAATCTGCACCATATATTGGCAGCCCAAAATCTCCTTCTAACGCGAGTAATTCAGTTCGAACAACTCGTTCGACAGGCTCACCGATAATCGTCTGGCCAAAGAAATTGAGCGACCTCATCACAAGGAAAGCCGAGAATCCTCACCTAACAGAGGAGAGTCTCCAGGAGTTTAATAGGAGTAATGCAGAAGCAAGGCAAAGTACCAGCAGTCCGTATTATAAAGGCTTGACAGACTTTTCACTTGTTATAAATAGAGAAAAATTGTCGGGGTCGAGCCCCGGGAGAGAAAGCCATGCTGGCAGTTCCATCAGCTCTGGTTCCAAGTCGAGTTTTGTTGTGAAAGTGCAAGAATGGAGTTCGTCTTGCTTTACCTCGAAAAAGCATGAGAAGAACTCTTCGTCATTGAGTTCTTCTACATGGACCAAAAGCTCTCAGGATGCTCGTACCAGGACTTCATCTTCATCATCATACACGAAAATCAAAGAAACAGGAGAGACAGTAGCAAAAATAAAGACCAAGGTTTTTACGAATCATAGGAATAAAGTCAGGTTCGGAACCTGGGAGAGTGAAGAGAACCTAAGTTTACCAACAACAGAGAAGCCATTGAGGGAGAGAGATCCTGAACCGTCCATGCTGCCATGGCCACCACCCACTGCACAACCGGAAGAATCATTGCCGTATCCACAACCACAAATAATACTACAAACTGCACAACCATTGCCCTCAACACCACCACCACCACCACCAAAAGTATCATTACAACCAATGGTAGATGCATCACTGTCTCGGACCCCAGTTGGTGAAGGACTGACGAATGAGATAGAAAAAACAGAAAATGAAAGAAAATATGTGTGGGCAGACAGATATAGGCCATTATGGTTGCAAGATTTTCTATGCAATAGAGAGACAGCACGTAGCCTTCAGGCCACCGTGAGGAACTGGGGCAATAAAACAGAAGAATGTAGCCATTTCATATTCGAGGGAAACCCAGGCGTGGGAAAGAGAACAATGATTTGGGCCTTTCTCAGAGAAGCTTTTGGAGAAGAAAAAGTACAGGTACAAATATTTCCAATAAAAAACAAAAAGTACAAGTATAATTGAAAAATCAACATAATATCTTATACTATATATAATACTTGCTGACTAACACATACAAACAATTATATTACTTGTCTATCCCCACCGTGCTATATATTTTTTTATTATTTTTTATGATTAATTTTTTATATTCAACTTTAGTTTTTCACATTTTTCATATTTTTTTATGATTAAGCAATCTAACAAAGTTCATATAATAACAGAACCAATAATGTTCCATATAACGAGGCCTAAAACTCATCAAGTCAATCATTTCAAGTCCAAATAAAACCTGCACATTCTTGCTTGAGGATTTTATTTAAATTTGTTATCTTCTGTATTTATAACCCACAGGCAAGAGAAGAATGCAAGGTATTTCATTTGAAGGTAAATTTCAATCCCAATTTTCGCAACTCGCAGCTTGTTCATATAATTCCAAAGGCAACATATTACTGTGCAGCTACTTCAGCACCAGCATCTGCATACCAATTCCTCAATGGAGAAATATGATTCTTCTCATATGAGGGATTTATTACTTCAATTAATTGCAGTTATAAATTACACCAACATTGAAACCAATAATCGCATGTGGAAATCCCTATAGGGCAACTAATTAAACAGGTGACGGTTCCACACAAAACACTAAGGTAGAAAAAGCATGAAACTATCAGTCAGAAGAGAAACAACTGTAGGATTTTAAGGATATGAGTAGATATTTTTTCTTTTGTATTGCTGATCATTACAAGTCAAGTAAATAAGTATATCAGAACATGACAGCAGCATATATTCTTAAATAGGACAGTTCGTGTACAAAATTCACATTCATAACAAATGAGTATGAACTAAAAAAACTAACTGCAACAGTAACTAGTATTGCAACTCCTATGATCCTTAGCATGATAAATCATTGGTCATTCTATAGAAGTTATTCCATAGAGTAAGCTATACCTGAGAACTAAAGAAAGATTATGTTGCTCATGCATTTTACATGCACTGCACAAGCATCTCGTTGTACAAAGGTGTGGACCGGAATCACCAGATACCTGTTGTCCTCCCATTAACTTAACCAGCATGTATTGATGAATGAAAGAAAGTAGTGCTTATCAAATCACCCCTTCTCCCTCTGTTACTAATTTCACAGGGAGAAGCAGTGAGCAGTATCCTCGTTAATTTAAAGGTATCACCTCAACATATTGAAGTCAACCTTTCTGAGCTTAAAGGTTATGAAAAGCATGTCATTGCTGAACTTATCCAAGAAAAAAACCAGAAGCTGCCTATCACAACTTTGCAACACGGTCGTGAGAACTGTAAAGGTATTGAATTATTTTATGTCAATATAATCATATTCTCTCAAAGATTAATCCAACATATCATATTGTGCATATAACTGTTGCAGCAATAATTATAAATGACGCAGACAAGTTATCTACTGATGCCTCGTCATATATCAAGTGGATGTTAGAGAAGTTCAAAGGATGCAACAAGGTATTCTTTTGCTGCCGAGATTCTGCAAAGCTCTATCCCCTAAAGCCAAACTGCACATTGGTTCAACTCCTCGAACCTTCTAATGAAGAGGTAGCTTCTTGTTCTTTAAAAATCCCAGATTCCCCATTAGACTCATAAATTAGAGGGTTCGAAGTCTTTCATCTTACAATTCCCTGTCTATTCCAGATTCTTGCAGTTCTGGCATTTATAGCGAAACAAGAAGGGATACAGTTACCTCAAAAGTTAGCGAACCAGATGGCTAAAAATTCCAAGAACAACCTAAGACAAGCTATACGCTCATTTGAAGCTACTTGTCAATTCAAGTATGTCAGCGATGTGCACAACACATTTCAATCACAGTTTTCTCCATTTGACATCGCACAAATTAATCTAG
Organism: Primulina tabacum; assembly: GCF_025594145.1. Taxonomy (NCBI): domain Eukaryota; kingdom Viridiplantae; phylum Streptophyta; class Magnoliopsida; order Lamiales; family Gesneriaceae; genus Primulina; species Primulina tabacum. The sequence goes on along the minus strand of NC_134560.1, from coordinate 34,357,090 downwards.
AATCTAGTTGCACATTCCATACCTTATGCCTTCGATGATATAGTCGCAGTTCTTCCTTGAAGGAAGATCAAGATATTAAAACTGGTTGGGAAGATAAAATCGCTGATATTGCTCAAAATGTTATAGAAGAGCAAAGTCCAAAGCAGTAAGTATCATTACATATATTAAACAACTGATCCAATCTGAGGATTCCTAAATCTAACAGTAAGAGTCGATCTGTTTCTCCGTAGGCTCTATAATATCCGAGGAGAACTTCAAAATCTGATAGAGCATAACGTAGATCCTGAGTACTTGTTCCAAGTAAGGAGAATATATGTTTTATTTACCATAAATAATTTAAATAATATTAACTTATCTCTTGTTATGCAGAATATAGTGGAAGAACTTAAAAAGAATCTTCCTGATCAGTTAGAGGAACAATTTGACAATCTATACAATGATTATCAGGTAAATCCTTGCTGAATCAATTAGTTTTCTCTTCGCACGATCCTATATCTTGCGTGTCATAATATAGATATCATAGAATGACTGGCTAACCAGATTTCTAATTGCCAGAAAAATCAAGCTGTTAAAAAGTACCTGACCCCACAAAACCTTCAAGAAGTGGAAGGTAAGAGGCATAATGATCCAAGAAAGAATGTCCAACAGTTCATGAGAATTGAAGGTAAGAAAATGAACATCACATGAAACATGTGATGGAATTTTAAAGGACTAATTCCATCAATAGCATAAGAGTTTTTTTGCAAAAAAGCAAACAAGAAAATAATAAGAGTTTAATGATGGACAAAAATTTCTATATAATTGATTACAAGATGCAAAAACCTAGAAATTTATTGAGTTCAATATGACAAATGTTTTTTCACGCTAATCTCCACTTCCACAGAATATATCAGGCCTCGTTTGGACAAGTACTTTAAAAACGTTTTTAGTGAAAAACTTATGTGTTTGCATGAGATTTTTGTAAAAAAAATCAAAAATATTTTTAAAAAATATTATTCAAGTATAGTTTTTAAATAACGATTGAGATTTGTTTTTAGATGTTTTAGAAACGAAGGCAACGATGTAAATCAAAACATATTAATTTATAACTGAATAACATTTTTATGAAATAGTTGTTTGTACATATTTGTTCTTAGAACAACTTTTAAAACATTTTATAATTTTTTTGTAACAAACACTTTTATAAAAATGTTTTATAAGTACTTGTCCAATCGGAGCCTTAATTACCCAAGATTAAGAAAGATGAGACCATAACTGAAAACCCTTGCTGGATTCTATTGCTTCCCATTTTGCAGATCTCACCACCAAAGTGAAGTCAGAAAGTTCATGAGAACTGACATAAATTCCAACATAAATATGGAAGGTCTCATTATCATTTCTTTCAAGTATCCTAGAGTTTCATTGATACCGCCACATCTTAATTTAGATATATTGGTCGCACTAATAGAATAAAACAGCAATAAAATAGGAGATAGTCTTATTTTAGTTATATAATATGTTCCTAAATTATGAATCTCAGTTTATGCAACTGAAAATGAGAAATAACAGACAAACAAATTTACAGAAAACACCAAACTAAAAAACTACATAAACCGTATCTATAAGGAACTATAAAATCCTTGCAATCATTCTTCTGGAAGGATAATGCTGAAAGGAAGATGCTGAACAAAAAAGAAGTGTTATAAAAAAGATGTGTCAAATCTTGTTCAATAAGTTTCAGAATCATGTTAGATGCCTAATAAAGAGTATTCCCATTCCAGGAATAAAGGAAACCATCACTTTGATCGTGATAGATGAAAATCAGAGGGGTGGGGGGGAAGAAGGAACTGTAAAAAGAAAATTAGAACTCGATTGCCCTTTGACGTAGCATCATCCATTGGTGATGCTTTTGTCCTAAGAGTTTGATTATATTAGTATTTTACAATAGAATCAACTGATTGTTTTTCATATGCTTAATCTGATATTTATTTCATCAAGTCTACATAGAAATGAGGAGTCATACACTTCACTTGTTTATGTGTACACATTCTAGTCATGCTGTGACCTTAGGCAATGTGAACAATTAATTTTCTCCAGAGCCACTCAAGCTTATCATTCCATTATTGCATATAAACCAATCAAAATTGATTTTAAGAAACCAAATTGTCCGGTCACAAGCTTTACTTGGTCATAAATGCTCTACTCTGACTTTCAACTGGAAATTATAATTGCCGATACTCCTGTATGTAGGCAAGGCTCACTCACACTGGTCACTCTTTTTCTCATCTTCAGAGTTTATAGCAAGATTCATGAGTTGGTACAAGGGCTTGGGTATAAAGAACAAGGAAGTTTGACCAAATGTAATACAGGGGAGCTTATTATATGGTTTCGCGAACCACCTGCAACAAAATATCATTCAAAGTTTCATACAACGATTTGTTGTCTGTAAGTGTATTGATACCTCATTTCTAGCACAGAATAAAGCCAATCCCAACTGCATTGAAAGTAAAATCTTTGATGATGATGATAATTTTAAGTATATGATAAAACAGATAATCAACATTACTTTAGTTTCATATCGTATAAAGCTGGATGCATTGAAGAAGAATGCACCAAGTGTCCACCCATTCAGGACTGTTCTCATTTGATAAGCACAGATTTCCTTCAAATTCTTTCTTGTAAATGGAATTTTTTCAGCATGCAAGCTCTCTTTTATTTCTTTTAAGGAGACTGCACGTGCTTTCTAGAACTAAATGTTTCTTTTGTAGCCCAGCTTGAATAGCATGAAATGTGAAATCTCCATTGCTTGACAAGGTATAGTGCTATCATGGTTTGTTAAATGAATTTCAAAGGTAAGAGAAGTAAAGATATCATGAACGCACACACAAAAATACACATTCATAACAATTAGAAGAAATTAATAGATCCTTCATCTCTCCAAGATCTCTCTCAGAGAGGCCAAAGTAGAGACGTGTAAGTCGTAACATGAGAAATATAAGAAATTAATAGAGCCTTCATCTATTCAAGATCTCTCTCAGAGAGGCCAAAGTAGAGACGTGTAAGTTGTAACATGAGGAATATAGCAAAGGCGCTCTATTAGACACTAAACATCACCAGGAACAGCCGCCAGCCGATATTATTAAACACAAGTGGCAAGTCCATCTCAAGAGATCCAGTAGCATATTTTTGATGGCAAAGCAATAATTCTTCAATGCTTGATATTTTTAGTTTTGATGTGCAAAAAGCGATAACGCCCTTCGCCAAATCAACCTTCCTCACCTAATCTCAGGCGCACTGGGGGAAAAAGCCAATTCAAGAAATTTTTTATAGCTTATTTTTCACCTTTTTTTTGTTTTATAAGAAACGATATTTTATTAAGATGAATTTAGGATGAAATTTACAAAAAGGCAGACAAGGTATCCACTATTATGTAAGAGATAAAAAACCGTTCTGATCACAATCATCAGATAAAGCTCCAATCCTTAACTAAATCTGAATCGATAAATGCTTAAAATCTGAGAGCTTCCTGGTCCAAATTGCAGCCCTAAATCTGATATTCTCACAACAATCATCTACAACGTCGAAAATCCTTGTGTCTCACTCCAACCAGATCGGCCAAAAGATACAATGGACTGTCACACCCCCAAAAAGTACTACATCTTTTGCCGAGATCACTATCAATATTTAAAACAAACATATCACGCACTGATCTCGGAGCAACACACACAAAACCCAATTCGTTTATAGCTTTAGACCAAATACTAGCCGAGAAGGAACAATGCTGAAACAAATGATCTTGAGTCTCCTCCTCATACCGACAAAGGACACACCAATTCGGACAGAGAGCACACTGAGACCATCTTTTTTGCAACATATCATAAGTTGGCAATTTTCTCAGAACCACAGTCTATGAGAATACTTGAACCTTATGTGGGATCGGTACTTTCCAAATAGATTGAAAGCGAGAGAAAGTAGGAAAGCTATTGATTAGAAAGATCCTCAAGAATCCCCTTCCCAAACCCCGAGCTCCGCAACACCCAAATCCATCCTAACATTGTTTAAGCACCCTAACAAAGAACTCAACTCAATCACTTCGTCGTCGCTCAAATCCCTTCTGAAGTGCAGATCCCATGATAGAGAAGAATTAAGAAGATGTCCATCTTCGTGAATAAACCGAATAATGGGCTGGTTATGAAATGAAGAAATCTAAAACAAAGCTAGGTAAAAGACTTTAAACAATGAATCTCCCCACCACTTATCCTTCCAAAATGTAATGATATCCCACCTTTAACCACGGTCCTCACTAAAAGACCGGGTGAGTTCGAGAAATCAATTTCCAGAGGCTTCTGAAGGTAACATTACTTGCTAAGCCCACATTTCATCCATTATCTTGCATCTCATATTTGCTCTTAATAACCTTTTTCCACAACGGCTCCATCTCCACAGAGCATCTCCACCACCATTTCCCCAAAAGTGCTTTATTCCTCGAACAGATATTTCCCATACCCAAGCCTCCTTTATCTTTCGGTTTGCAGACATGTTCCCACACGACCACATGGCAATGTGAATCTCCATCATTACCGTCACATAAAAATCTCTCATTATCTTCTCCATAACCATCGCCACACCTTATGGTACTTTATAATGGGACATGTAGTACATTGGAAGAGCACTCAACACTGCTGAAATCAAAAGTCGAAGAAGAGAAAGGAAATCAACAGATCTAACATCTGCAACAGGGAAGAGTAAGAACTGGAGACCAATATAAGAGATGTGAAAATCAACTTATTCATCTCAACTACCTAGCATACAGCAATTATCAAATCAAATGTCAAACGATAAAAAAACACCATAAGATAAAAGTTATCTGAGCAACTATGACAGACTTTATCCAACAGGGAGTACGGTTGATATCAGAGGCATACTGAAATCATCTAAGAATTCAGGCATCTAGAAGTACGTCACAATACATGTAGGCACCAAGTAGTTCCCAAATTACAATACTAATATACTATTGAATCTAAATTTTCACACTCTAGCTAATATCCAACAAGATAGGATTTATTAGCGAACCAATGCTCAAAGAAGATCCAAGCCTCCCAAACAAACCTTGATTTTAAGAGCAATGAACCAATTGCAACCATAGCATAAGAATGCAGTAGCTAATTCATTAATTAGAAATGTAAATAAGTGGTCATAGCAGGAGCGATTTCTCATATAAGTACGCAGGAGCAAATGCCCCAGAATTTGTACTGGTTAGATGTCACTGCGTAGGAAAAAAAACAATATTTGACTCATCTCTTGGGCAACATATGTTATTGTCTGCATAGTAAATCTAATGAGCATATAAAGCTTTATTTGAAAGAAAAACAAAATAAATTTATGAGAATATAAACAACATACACTATCATGTCATTAAGATGATCTTACATGTTCTTGGAGTTCAATGTCCTTGCTCTCTTGTTTCAAAGAAGTTCAGTTTGACATTAATTGATAGATGCACATGCAACAATGAAACAACCAAACAAATTAAATTTGAGTACTCGTTAACGCAATGACAATGTTAGCTACTAGATATATGTGCTTCCATTCAAGTTTTTTTTTTATATAGATTTATACTTTATAAAAACAAAAGCAGCAAGCAGATGCACCAAATTACAGGACAAAACAATTTTTATGCCTGCCATTATGATTTATATCCACCAACATTGAATTTAGTAGTTCAAATTTATGGATGTAATGTGACATCAATCTCAGTTTGAAATATATAATATTAGCATCATCAAAAATAACAAAATGACGCAAGTGATATTTTCATATAAGAAGAAATTAGAACAAAAAAGAACTAGATACATATTGTCAGATTCATAATTCATTAATCAAATTATTCCATGAACGTCTAAATTATTCTCATTTAAGAAAAAACTTACATGACTCTTTTAATATCTAAGATGATAGGAGATAACCTTAGGACCAAATCCTTTGTCATATACTTTACTGTACAATATTCAGGAAAATGTATTACAAAATCTTTTGTATGTCACCTAACTACAGGTCTCAGATGGCACAATAGTAGCTTTACTGAACAGCCAACCGCTGGAGGTGATCTAAGAAAACCTCAAAGCTGACATCATCTGTGAAAAGGATATCACCTCCAGGAGCAGCTGGAGCATCCGAATTATATGTTGTAGAAGGATTCAATTTTGCTAGCAAGAATCGAGCCTGCAAATTACTATCATGGTTATGGCATGCTCTATTTTTATGGTGATAAAGATTTAAAATCAAGTCACTATGAAGATGGTCTAAAGTAGTCTTGTTCCACATATATTCAAACAACGGAAAATAAATATTTCACTTGTTCGGCCTGCCCTACCCAAGCACAACAAAAGAAACTCATGCAGTTGTCGCAAGCATGATACTTTTCTCTTTTAATTGCGATAATTCAATCCAGTTCCTCTTCCTAAGCACTTGAACTTAATTTGCCAATTCTAACTTCAAGTAAAAATAAAATAACTGACCGTGACTTTGTAGCTCATCTGACACTAAGGTTCCAAATTTGGAACGAGGTTTTGGTCTCGAGTTCGAAATTGTAACAAAATATTCCCTCCCCCAACTCAAAAAATAAAATAATTCAAAATAGAGTCTTTGCCGACATACCGTTCAAAACAAAGTTTTTCTTCCTAAATAATCATCCAAATGCAACTGAGCAAAGGCCTACAAGATCATAAAATTTTGTTTCTCTTCTGGTCCGTTGAACCCATTTGGATAATTATCCAAATGCAACTGAGCAAAGGCCTACAAGATCATAAAATTTTGTTTCTCTTTTGGTTAAACCCATTTGGATAATTATTTAGAAACTGACTAGAGAATTCCTCAAACTCCTTTCCCCATTTCTACTGGGATCATTTTCTTTCCAAACATGCCAGGGAGGGGAAGCATATTAAGCCTGTGCTTCTTTTCTAGTCAAAAACAGCTGTTATTAAGCCAACTTAAGCCATCTATTTTTTCGAAACTAATACCCAACTTGGTTGATAATTTGGGTGGGATATGAGCATCATAAAAGATAAAGGCATCAGAGAGTAAACCGGGGCATAAATGAAAAGTGTAGAAGAGACATCAGCCTGAAGATAGAGAATGTTGATTTACCCACAAGCACATCTGATTAAATTGTGCGAATCCAGTTCAGTAAGGCATTTAAATAAATATTTTGCTGCGTTCGGATTAAGGATTTTATTTGTCCGTACGGATTTGATTTGAAAAAAGGATTTGAAATTTGGATTTTAGATGGCAGCAATATCGAATGCATTTGAAACCCATTGTTGCTCATGCATGAGCTCAAATTCAGAGAGCATGACTTTTAAAACCATCAAATCAACTAGAATTAATTTAAAATCAATTATTTAAATCCTTGGTTTTAAAATACCCATTTCAAATGCAACCTTTATAAAATCCATCAACATATTCCACTTAGACCCCCAATCAAACTCCACTATCTGCCGTTCAGTTACGGAGAAGCTCTAGAAACAACACTAGGCAAGCAGCTCAAAAAGCCAAAAGCGGATAAAATTATAGAGGTTCAAACCGCGGACCGCCAGATCTGATATGTACCTCCAGATATTTCTAGTTCTATAAGAAAAGATACACACACTCTCCAATACATTGAGCTTAAAGTACTTGATTTGATTATGAAAATATATTACTAACTAATAAGATGCCAAAAGATGAAGATGATACTTAAAAATTCACTTAAGATAAAATCAAACACCTGAGATCCATGCTGATCACAAATTACTAAGCGAGGCACTGGAAATCTCTCTCTTATTATGGCATCCGCATCATCGCGTGGAGCTTGCAGCAAGTGAGCAAAGGCCTACAAGATCATAAAAATTGAGTGTGCAGTATCAGGTTGAGGATATATGCAACTGACTAAATGTCATGACTTCAGCTGACAAAAACTAAGTCTAGTTCATCAACATCCATAGCCAATTGTTGCTGTGATGTAATACAGTTCTAAGATTGAATAGAGGATGTAAGACTGCATGAATAAACGACTTAATGTTGCATGACCAAAGGTCTTAATATGATCAACAAGGTCCACTTTCTTGTAGTTAACGTAATTTAATCCAAATTCTTCCTCGCCTAGATTCTGAATTAAATAATTGGGGGAGAGAGCGAATGAGTAACTGGGTTTTGGCTAGAGAATACCGAATGTTAGTTATTCAGATACAGAGGCTTCGCTCAACTGGTCCTCTGGCTTGATACCAGCTTTCCTTACCAAAACAACAGTAGAATATCTCACAGAACACCATAGATTAGACCTATAATACAAACTCAAAGTTTGACACAGGCAATATTACAAGAGTGCCGAAAGAAATTGTGGAAGGTTTTGGAAAAGAAAAGTATAAGAGAAGCATATATTGAAGTAATCAAGGACATGTACAAGGACATAATGACAAGAGTGAGGATCTCAGGAGGATTAACCGAAGAGTTTCCTATAAAGAAGAGCTACACCAAGATCAGCTTCAGCCCTTATCTTTTTGCACTTGTCATGGATGAACTCGCCAGACATATTCAGGACATGGAACCTTGGTGCATGTTTGCAAATGACATTGTCTTGGTGGATGAGACTCGTGAAAGAATAAATGCCAAGCTTGAAATCAAACTTGGCAAGAAACGTTGGAAGAGAAATGTTTTAGACTTAGGAGCGAGGACAAAAACAAAGAGTAGAAAGAATAGAATTTATTATTATTTTTACAACTGATTACAATGGTACATATAAATAAGAGCATATATTATCTACTGAATCTGACACTCCCCCTCAAGCTGGTGAATGGATATCGCCCATTCCAAGCTTTCTAACAATATTTGTGAACAAACTACGGGATAACGCCTTGGTGAATATATTTGTCAACTAATCCTTGGAAAAGACAAATAGAGTTCATATTAATCCACTTTCCAATTTCTCTTTGATGAAGTGTCTATCGACGACACGACTTCAAAGTGTTTCGTACGATCATGTTGCACCGGATTGTGAGCTATACTAATCGCTGATTTATTGTCACAATATAATTTCATGGGCGTCTTCCACTTAATTCTCAAGTCATCAAGAATTATCTGCAACCATAGTAATTCACATATTCCCAAAGCCATAGCTCGAAATTCTGATTCTGCGCTTGATCTTGCAACCACATTTTGCTTTTTACTTCTTCACGTCACTAGGTTTCCCCCCAAGAATGTGCAATAGCCGGAAGTGGACCTTCGATCGTCCAAGGAGCCCGCATAGTCGGCGTCTGTATAGGCTTCAAGAGTCATAGCATCCTTTTTTGTGAATAATATGCCTTTTCCTGGACTGCCTTTAAGATAATGTAAGATCCTATGGGCTGCCTTGAGGTGTTTTTCCTTTGGATTTTGCATATATCTGCTAACTACACTTACAGCATACGAAATGTCTGGTCTAGAGTGAGTTAAATACAGTAACCTCCCAACCAGCCTCTGATAAGAACCTCTATCTACCACTGGGTCATTTAATGCATCACATAGTCCGTGATTGACTTCAATAGGGGTGTCCACTGGCTTGCATCCCATCTTTCCTGAGTCTTTCAACAAATCCAGCACATATTTTTGTTGGGAAATGAATATCCCATGCCCAATTCCTAGAGTATTTTAACTTCCCAAGTTCTTTGATATCAAACTCTTTGAGTAGGCACTGCTTCAGGTCCTGTATTCCTGCTATATCATTCCCGGATACTATCATATCATCAACATACACCAGCATAATAGTCACTCCCCCTGAAGCCGAGTGCTTCACAAACAAAGAATGATCCCCTTGGTTTTGTCTGTATCCCAAGCTAGTCATTGCTTTACTGAGTCTTCCAAACCAAGCACGTGGTGATTGTTTGAGACCATAAAGTGCCTTTTTCAGCCTACACACCATCTTTTTTTTAGATTCAAAACCCGGTGGGATATCCATATACACTTCTTCGGCGAGATCACCATGAAGAAATGCATTCTTAACATCAAATTGGAACAGATTCCATCCAAAATTTGCTGCTAATGACATAAGGATCCGTACTGTGTTCATCTTTGCAACAGGTGCAAAGGTTTCCCAATAGTCAAGTCCATATGTTTGGGTGTATCCTTTTGCAACTAGCCTCGCCTTATAACGTTCAACTGTCCCATCTAATTTATATTTGATAGTGAATACCCATCGACAACCAACCGGTTTAACATCGTGTGGCAATCTAACCAGTTACCACGTTTTGTTTCTTTCAAGAGCTTCCATTTCTATTTACATGGCATCTTCCCACTTCTTGTCTCTTAATGCCTCTGATAGATTTCTTGGAATGGATTATTGTGAAGATTGGTCAACAAGGCTTTATGGCTGTGGGACAGGTTCTGATAGGTCATAAAATTATGTAAGGGATGTTTAGTACAGGTTCTAACTCCTTTTCTTAATGTGATTGGCAAGTTCATGTCCTGATCAACATCATCTAAGGGCTTAGAATCTGTTAAGATTTTGGGTTCAGCGAGTATTTCACTCTCGGCTATGGCTTGGCCTATTTCAGGAACTCGTGCAACATTCAGAGGTGGTGATGCTACTGTAGAGGCTGGAATTTTTTTTCTGGAATAAGTTTTGAGTGGCTATGTTGGGGTTTCTTTTTCCTTATCCACGATCAGATCACTTTGTAGGGCTGATTTGGCTATTTGATCAGGAAGTATAGATGGTGAGTTGTGTAGTAGTGGCAATGTGCTAGACTCGAAGGGAAGATCAAGTGAAAGACTTATATCCCCTCCATCCCTATCAGTTTTGTTTTCTGGAGATTTTGAGGGAAAATAAGACTCATTTTCAACAAAGGTGACATCAGCAGAAACAAATGTTTTTCGAGTGGAAGGATGAAAGCTCTTATATCCCTTTTGAGTAGAGGAATACCCGATAAACATACATCGAAGAGCTCGAGGGTCGAGTTTTCCTCTATTTTGGGAATGTATGTGAACGAAGACGACACTTCCAAAAATTCTAGGAACAAGATTATTAGACGCAATAAAATTAGGAAAAAATTTTGTGAGAATTTCTATTGGAGTTTTAAAATCAAGAATACTAGTGGGAAGTATATTAATAAGGTGTGCAGCGGTAAGGACAGCTTCTCCCCAATAGTGTTTAGGAACATTTTTGTGAAACAATAATGCTCTTGTGATATTTAGGAGGTGGCTGTTCTTTCGTTCAGCCACGCCGTTTTGCTGTGGTGTATTGACACAAGAGGATTCATGCAAAATTCCTTCCTTTTGAAAGAAAGAGGAAAGCGACAAATTGAAGTAATCTTTGGCATTGTCTGACCTAAATCTTTTAATTCTCACATCAAATTGCGTCTTAATCATGTTATAGAATTTTGGAAAAATAGTGCTAACTTGGATTTATTTTTCAAAAGGTAAATCCATGTCGCGCGAGGGCAGTCATCGATAAAAGACACAAACCATTTGGCACCAAAAATACTTTGAACACTAGAGGGACCCCATATATCGGTATGGATCAAAGAGAATGGAATACTAGTTCTTTTATTGCTTGCTGGAAATGAAACACGTTTGTGTTTCGCAAATTCACAGTCATTACAATGAAAAGACTATAATTTATTTTCTTTAAACCATAAAGAAAACATTAACTTAAGGACCCTAAAGTAGGGATAGCATAAACGACGATGAAAAAGCCAAATTTTATTCTTTGTTGACAAAACAGACTCAGAAAAGAATGATGTGGATCTATCCATCCTAGTTCCTCCATTTTGACTTTTCAGATAGAAAAGACCATTCCTCTCATTAGCACGTCCAATCATCCTCTTCATTTTCAGTTCCTGAAACTCACAATGGGAAGAGAAGAAGGTCACACAACAGTTGGAATCCATGGTTAGTTTCTTAATGGAGATTAGGTTTGCAAATAATTTTGGAACATGGAGGACATTTTTAGGAACAAGGGATGGGCTTATATAGATATCAACTTGACCAGCAATGGTGGTGAAAGATCCATCAGCTAAGGTGATTTTCTTGTGGCTAGAGCATGGTGTGTAGGTAGAGAATGATTTGGAATTATAAGTCACGTGATCGGTGGCTCCGGAATCAATTATCCATAACTTTGGAGAAATCTTTTCAGAGATATTAACAGAGCAAGAAGTAGGAGTGATACCTGAAAAAGCCAAGGAGCTAGTACCTGACGAGGAGGGTTTCTCAAGGGACACTAAGAAATTTTTCAACGCCTTGATCCTGCTCACTTAAACCTGCACCAAGGTTTTGTTCGCTTCATTCATTGTTCGATGGTGCACTTACCATATGGGCCTTGCCTCCTTCACAGTGTTGTCAAAGGCGTGCCTCAGCGCCTCAGGCGCTAGGCGGAGCTGCAGCGCCTTATGGACAACCAGGCGACGTGTATGGCTGGGCGAGCGCCTTTATCGCCTTGAAGCCGTTTTTCTCCAGGTGATGGGCGTTCCAGGCGTTCCGCCTCTGTGCAGCGCGTTCCGCCTCTTTGCCGCAGGCTTCTCCTTTATTTTTTAATGACCCAAAGCCCAACTAAATAAGCCCATAACTAATTTCAGCCCATAAGTAATTTATTTTTAAACAAAAGCCTAGTTTTGCATGTCGATTTGTCGATACGTATTCTCCTCCCCTGCCGATTGAAGCTTCTGCCTTATCTGCGCACACCACTCTCCCCTACCGATTGAAGATTTCTTCTCTGCCGCAGGCTTCTTCTCTTTTGCCTAATCTGTTTTGCATTTATTTTAAAAAAATAGCCTAGTATGGCTTCTCATCCTCAATCAGAAAACACACAACCAGATGGGGATAATAAGAAAGACCCCGGTTGGAAGCATTGTTATTTGAAAAATCCAAATGATACTAATAGTGTGACGTGTAGGTTTTGTGGCTTCACGTCCAATGGAGGAATTTTTCGAGCCAAACAACATATTGCTGAGAATTCAAAAAATGTCAGAAAATGCAAAGAGTGTCCTCAAAGTGTCCGTGATGAGCTGTTGAATTATATGAATGAAAAGAAGAAGCGAACATTGAGAGCTTGCGGTGGAATGAAGCAAGATTTTTGCTTTCTTGATATCGATGAAGATGAAGACGATGAAGAAGATGTACAACCAAGCAAAAAGAGAAGTTTGACTTCCATACACGAGACTGGAACTGGAAGTGGAAGTGGCAGTGTTAAAGGGCCGATGGATCTCTTTATCACGAAAAAGAAAACCAAAGGGGGGAAATTGAGGCAAACAAACATAAACGATGCTTGTGATAAAGAGCTTAGAGATCGAACAGTTCAAAAGATAGCTCGTTTCATGTATCAAGCTGCGATTTCTTTCAATGCTGCCCATTTAGATAGCTTCAAGGAAATGATTGAAGCCATAGGTCAGTACGGGCCGAATTTGAAACCACCAAGTTATCATGAATTGAGGGTACCACTTTTACAGAAAGAAATTGCCTACACAAATGAGTTGTTGAAAGAAAACAGAGATGAATGTGAGAAATATGGTTGCTCAATTATGTCTGATGGGTGGACTGATAGGAAGCATAGAACATTGATCAACTTTTTGGTCAATTCACCCAAAGGAACAATGTTCTTGGAATCTGTGGATGCATCCGCCCATGTCAAGACTGGAACCCTGTTATATGAGTTGCTTGATAGATTTGTAGAGCGTGAGGGAGAGAAAAATGTCGTGCAAGTGATTACAGACAATGGCAGCAATTATGTTTTAGCTGGTAAGTGAAGTATTGAAATTTTATTTCCTTGCATATTATATTACATATAACATAAATTGATTCTTTTTTGTTTTGTACTCTTTTTTTTGTAGGTAAACTTCTACAAGCAAAAAGACCGAATTTGTTTTGGACTCCATGTGCTGCTCATTGCATTGATTTGATGCTAGAGGATATTGGCAAAATTGAGGTGGTTCGGAAGACTATTTCGAGAGCAATTGCTCTTGTTGGTTACATTTACAATCATGGAGGTGTTTTGCACATGATGAGAGAATTTACTGGAAACAAAGAGCTGGCAAGACATGGAGTCACCCGTTTTGCTACTACATTTCTCACTTTGCAAAGCCTCCACAAACGACAAAAGGCTTTGAAGAGAATGTTCATATCAACACAGTGATAGAAAGTATATGGTCAAATGATATAAAGGGTAAGAAGGCAAATGATACTGTTTTCAAGCCTTCATTTTGGAATAATGTGACATACACCCTTAAAGTGATGTGTCCTCTAGTGATGGTTCTTCGCATTGCCGATAATGAAACAAGGCCAGCGATGGGTTATATCTATGAAGCTATGGACAGAGCAAAAGAAACAATTCTCAAGTCCTTTGATAACAACAGAGAGAAATGTAAAAAAGTGTTAGAATTTATTGATGCTAGATGGGATAATCAGCTTCATCATCCTTTGCACGCGGCAGGATACTACTTAAACCCATATTTTTACTATCACAATCCGAAAGTTGAGACGGATGCAGAAGTCACAAATGGGTTGTTTGCATGCATACAAAGATTGATTCCAAGCCATGACGTGAGGGATAAGATTATTATGGAGGAGTTGCCGGTATATAAGAACTCGGAGTCATTGTTCGGCAACGAATTTGCCATTAGAGCAAGGAATAATAAAGACCAACCAATGGCGCCTGGTATGTGTTTTTTTTGCAAGAAGTTAAATAGTTAAATACTTAAATATCAAATGAAAATGATGAGATACATTTTTTTTCAGCGGATTGGTGGAAAATGTTTGGCAATGGTACTCCAAATTTGAAAGAATTTGCTATCAAAGTTCTTAGCCTCACATGTAGTGCTTCGGGTTGTGAAAGGAATTGGAGCATATTTGAGCATGTGAGTAAATACTATTACGGTATTACATGACTTATTTCACTTTTCTTTTCAATTTATAGTTTATGATGGTTACGTCATTCGTGTCACAGATACATTCAAAGAAAAGGAATAGACTAGATCACAAGAAACTAAGAGATTTGGTATATGTGAAGTACAATCAAACACTCAAGGCTCGTGCGGCTAAGAAGGATAAAAGATATCATATAGTTTTGAGGAATATTGATGATTGTAATAATGAGTGGTTGATTGGAATGATGGAAGCTGGAGAGGAACCTGTTTTTGATGATGATGATGATACTTTGACATGGAACGTTGTAGCAGAGGCTGCTGGAGTAGAAGAAGAAACCAGACATACTAGACAACAACGGACCTCGAACCCTATTTATAGGGGAGCTTCAACTTCTAGAGGCAAAGGTAGGGGAGGACGAAGAGGTCGGGTGACAAGCCAAACTACTCATGCTCTACAATCACCAATGGATGTAGATGAAGAATCTACTGACTAGGGAGAGTTTGATGATGATGTGTTGAAAGATGATTATTCAGACATTGATGAAAATGTGGAGGATGGTGATGTGGATGAAATGATTGAATTAGAAAGTGATTGATCTGAGTCTAGATTGTTTTGGAAAAATTAAATTGTCTAGCATAAGATTTGAATGTGTTGATTTATCGACAATATTGAGATATTTTTGTTTTTTGTTACTTGAAGCTTTATATATTTAGGTTTTCATATAGTTCATTATTATTAATAGTTGATTTTTAGTAGAAGATAAATATATAATACATTCTCTCTATATTATCGCCTCGTGGCTAGGCGATCGCCTTTTGTCGCCTAGGCGTTCGGGCGCTAGGCAGTGGCTCGTCGCCTTGACGTCGCCTAGCGCCTTGACAACTATGCTCCTTCATCAAAGTTTCGATTAGGCCTACCATGCAGCTTCCAACACTGATCTTTGGTGTGACCATTCTTTCTGCAGTAAGTGCAATATAGAGATTCACGACTGTTTAATCTTGATTTTTTGTGTTGATTGTTGAACTTGGATTCTTTTATCCCAGCCGTTTTAGCAACAAGTGAAGATCCTTCCTCTCCGCGTGTCTCGAGCATCACCCTTCTACGGCCTTCTTCTGCCCGAATGGTAGAGATTGTTTCATTTAAGGAAGGCAGATCTGCTCTTCCTAAAATTTGCACTTTGACTGCATCGAACTCCATGTTGAGGCCAACCAGAAATTCATACGTCCGTTCCCTTTCAATAAACTGCTTTAAGACTGTAGCATCTGATGTACAAGTCATCTTAATGCACTGGTATTGGTCCAGCTCTTGCCACAGTCCTTGTAAGAGATTAGCGTACTCTGTTGTGGTCTGATTTCCTTGCTTTGTTGTTGCGATCTTTGACTTAACTTCGTAAATCTGGGCTGCGTCATTAGCCCTGGAGTAAGTATGTCGCATGGCCTCCCAAATTTCTTTGGCTGATCCAAGGAACATGCACGTATCGCTAATCTCTGGCAGCATCGAATTCCATAACCATGACATTACCATGGAATCTTATTCATCCCAAGATGCAAATTTGGGATCTTTCTCCGAAGGTCCAGTACCTGTTAAATGATCCAGCCGTCCTCGACCTTTCAGAAAGTTCTTGACAAGTTGGGACCATTTCAAGTAATTTTTCCGTTCAAACTATGAGCAGAATGAAGATTTTGTAATTCCCCTTTTGCTGCAGTATGTTCGACAGTGGCAGCATCAGATATAGGGCTGATTATAGTACTATCGGACATTTTGCTGGAGATTGATGAACTTCGCTCTGATACCAAAACAAAGAGTAGAAAGAATAGAATTTATTATTATTTTTACAACTAATTACAATTGTACATATAAATAAGAGCATAATCTTCTAAATCTAGTAATAAGATCCCTACAAAACTGGGAGAGAATATTCACAATATAACTAACATAATCTGCATGATATATCTACTATAATAAAATATTGATTCTAATCATATATTATCTACAGAATCTGACAGACAAAATACATGGAATTTAAGCTTAGCATACTGGAGCAATTAGACAATAGTTAGAATAGGATGTGTTGAATTGCCAACGGATTGAGACTTTAAGTATCTAGGATCGTTTTTACATAAAGATGAGGGGATTGATAGAGATTTATCACATAGAATACAAGTAGGATGGTCGAAGTGGAGAAATACATCTAGTATTCTATGTAATCGTAAGGTATCCTTTTCAAAGGGAAGTTCTGCATGATAGCGGTTAGAATTGCTATTTTATATGGATCTGAATGTTGGGCGGTAAAGCAAGCATATGAACAAAAGATTAGAGTCACAGAAATGTGGATTATAAGGTGGACGTGCGGACACAAATATGGATGGGCTAAGAAGAGTATATCAGAGAAAAAGTTGGGGTTGCGACTATTGAAGAGAAATTGTGGGAGACACACCTGAGATGGTATGGACTCCAGTTAGGAGATGTGAGACCGTGACTAGTACCCTCATTGAAAACGAAAAGGGATGGATAATAACGACTAAGCATGATATGCATTATCTAAATATAGATAAAGATATAATAGGATACAGAGCACAATGGCGTAGGATGATCCATATAGCTGACCCCACTTAGTGAGAGAAAGGCTTGTGTGTTGCTGTGTGCATTACAGGTGTTGCTGGTGTTTCTTAGTCAAATGCTTAAGAGGAGACATCAAGAGGTGGTAGCAGGGCTCCATGAGAGTGGACTCAAGTTTTATTTTGCTATGGTGTGTTCCCAATTGGTGTACGTGTCCCAGTACAATATGAGTCAGGATATGTCCCGAATAGCTATATTTTGAGTATTTCTTTTATATTTTTGAAATGTGGTCGAACATTTGAGATGTGTGTGTATGGATGCGAAATTGATGCTTTATTTTCAATATTTTTATTATCGATCATATAAATTTATGTGTATAAAAGGTGTGCGCGTTAAAAAAACTACCCCATTAAACATATTCCAATCTAAATTTGAAAAGGAGCGTATGCACCAAATGGCTTGGAAACTGTTAATCACCAAAAAACATGAAAACCCGCCATATTAATCCCAATATATTTTCATACAAATAAAAGATGTGATAATTATAATTAAAATTAAAAATGATTAATGAGTTTTAGCGCTCTTGGCAATGTATCGGGGATACAATAAAGTCCTTCATGGTTAAACCACATTATCACAGCACAAATTCTGACATAGGTATTTGACCATATTTCCCACCCGGGCCTTCTCTAAAATCTATCCAATTAAAAAAAATAACATCTTGGCCATCATTCAAGACTTCAAGTAAACAGTTCCCACAATTATTCTAGCTTATTACTCACGAGAATAATAACCCACACTTCTGGCTATCTATAATGGCTGCCTAATTGTCAGTCATAGTTGAACACCCTGTGATTTGGTCTTATAGTTTTTTATGCGACATTGTGTAAGGTTTCTAACTAGAAATTTTTTTGCTTCAAGTAGAATGCTTTGGTTTTGATTTCCACACTCGTGTGTGTGTGTGTAATTACAATATATCATTGATATGATTTAAATATGATTTAGTTATAGAAAGATTTCCTACGGCCTACCACATTTATATTGATTTAGTTATAGAAAGATTTCCTACGGCCAACCACATTTATATCCTTTTATTTTCAACTAAACGAGGCAATCATAGCAATAGCAATCTAAATAAAGAAAGGTTAGTGACTCTTCTAGCCTTCTAGGTATTATATCGTTCATGCAGGTTTTTACAGCCAAAACACATAAGCTATGCTTTGTGTTTTATAATCTCTACATTGTATTCCAACAACAAAATTCAACAACATTTCTTTTAATGGCAAATCAAAAACGTTCAAGCATTAAACGACTATATTCTATACAAAACAAATAATTGGGTCATTAGCTTTTTCGGCAATTTCTTGTTTGACCATTACAACACGTTCACTTTCACATTTTCAATAATGTTAGCCAACAACTTACCTGATGCTCAGGCTGTTCATGATAGCCAGCTTTCCGCCACTGAGCAATAGTTGATCCATGAAATACCACAATTGTGAAATATGAATCCAAAAGGAGGATTTTATCAGCAACAATGGATGTCACATCAAGAAGAGCGGGTTCAGGTCCAGAATGAAAAGAGTATGAGATCAAGGAAGGTTGAATCATGACCACTGAATTAGCTACATTTTCCCTGTTCAGAATCATCCTAAAGTAAGCAGTCTCGTCTGGGCTGTTGTTAAAAACCTGTACAAAATAATATGAACAACATTCAGATTTTATTTCCTCGATCACACAAGTCACTTGTTGCATACAATCTGTTTCAAAAGTTATTTTTGTGATAGGGAGCAAAAAATATCTATACTTCTCTACGTCTCTGTTGATGACAAAGCTCTTTTTCAAAGACAGAAGCAGCAAAAGGGAAACAAAGGCAATAATTGCAGACCTGGACAAATTGTGAGCGTCGTAAATGAAACACGAACTGTGGAAATATTGATAATCTAGGAGATAAACTGAAAGAAGAAGGGCTATCCTTCTGGTACTCCCCGAATCGGGAACATATATGAATCAATGATTTATCCAACCATCTGATGGGGTCAAATTCAGCCTGAAAAAAAATACCTATTACAAAGAGTTTATGTCATAACAACAAAATAATGCAAATGTCAAACTCCTAGATGAACAAAAAATGTACTTGCTCATGTGCGAGGCATAAAGACTTTTGTTTTCAAGAACAGAAAAAATCCAAATAATGATGGAAACAGCTGTCCATACAATGTTAAATATATCCAATGCCCCTTGCAACCATTGACATGAAAATACGGAATGTGGAAAAAAGTCAGATAACATGTTCCTTATCTTCTGACATCAATAAAGAGTGTAAATGTCAGGGCCCAAATTTTTTGATGCAAGTGAAGCAAACTGGAAGAAGCAAAGTCAACAGAGAACAGCAAGTCAACCAGAATACAAAGTATCAACCCAGACAGAATACAAAGTATCAACCCAGAATAGATCAATGGCCGAAGGTATGAGCAATTGAGCAATGCCCGGACAGATGGAAAATGAATAATCGGTAATGTAGAGTCCTGAGAATCTAAGTGTTGAAAAGTTGGGTGCTTAGCTACGGAGCTAGTAGTCGAGCAGTAAGCAACTGAAAATGTGAAATATGCTAGACTAGGTATTGAGCAGTTGGGGTAATAACAGTTTACAGCAGAGCAATCCCCTTGCGACATTTTAAGTCTTGAGAAGTTATGCAGAGCAATCCAACACTAAACAATTCCACCATGCCAGGATAAATGTTGAGTAATTGGGAAGATTATTCAAGAGCTAGCAATCAACACGGTCTAAAGTACAGCACAATCTATAAGCAATGGGAGCTTGACCATTATAAGTAAAGTAGCCCACAAGCAATTGGTCTGAGCTCAACAATCTCAACAGGGAAAAATCGATTGTGAAGCAGATGGAAGTTGGCACGAGAAATGGACTGCCATACAATGAGGAAAAAGTTTGATCATCACCTCAACCTGTGAAGGTTGTCTTAGACAAGCAGGTAGTGCAAACCACGAAGACATATAAGTTTGAGAAGATATTCTAGAATAAGAATAAACCCAAAGGTGCAAGGCGCAAGAAAGTAGCTCGAGGTGGCAAAAGCACTTTGAAGAGTGAAGACATCCCGAAATGTAAAGTAATGTAAAAAATATAACCGTTTTTTATATTCTTTGCTCAGCAAAGAATATACTTTAGTTCTGTTTACTTTCAAGTGTCGGTCATTTCCAATTAAGACGGTCATTTCCAATTAAGAGAATAATCAATTCCCTTATGATTTCAATTCAGCTAAGTATGTGCTTAGATTATGTGCACGCAAGTTATGAGACATGATCAGTGATGGCTTTTTTGAGGACAGTGATAGATAAATTTTGAGACATTAGAATCGTGAAATCCTCATTTTAAATCATTGATTCTGCACACTAAGTAAATTAAAAAAGAACCTCATGAGCAGCAATGGCCACGCAAGCGAACATATTCCACAGTTTTGGGATAGATTCTGGGAGGTCAAGACGTCACAGAAAAAAGAAACAAAACAGAAGGAAAAAATGGAATTAGTTCCAAAGAGCAATAATCTAGCTAGAAACCGTCGTAGAAATTTTTCAGAAATAAGTTTTCCTTCTCACAAGCCAGCATTTGTGGCCTGATGGTCAACTGTCTATTCAAGATCAAGAAGTAATTACTGTTCAAGTATCTAAGAAAGTATTTAGCTTGGAAAACTAATTGATAGTACTTTAAATTAAAATCCAATCTAATTATGTAAACGCAAACATGGTAATCAATGCAAAGACACATACGTGTGCAATCATAAACTGCGGCCAGGCTGACTTGATAAACAAATAGCTTCAATATGTCATCGCAATCTAAGTAAAATTCAAGTAATAAACCACAGCCTACTATTTTTCTACCCATCAACCATCTAATGTATTTAACAAACAGCTCAAACACAAAAGGTTCAAGTATAGGACCTCGGTTTCCATTTTGAAAGAAACTTGACGAGCCATTACAACCGCTGCTGCTTCTTGATCAAATCCAGATATTATGTCCTGCAGAATAAAGCAAACCAAATAACCCATGCGTTTCAAAATTGGCTTTTGATGGTGTCATTCGATAGAGATTTGGAGATGAACTCTTGTAAGTGTAATATCTGTGCACATAGCTCACAATCCCTGATTTATAATCCTTTGTCATGCCAATGTATGTGTCAATTGAAAAACTTTGGAACATATTACCGAGAAATGGCACCAACATACTTGAAAAGGGGGAAAAATAAATGATTAAAAGACTAAGAAGTTTGAAATTAGGGAAATTGGATCATACAACATATCTAACTAGCTTATACTAAATTTTGTGTACACTTACTGATAGAATCATGTTGTACTACTCGGAAGTAACATATTATATCTAAAGAGCGAATGGAGACTCAGTTTTTTAGGTCATAAGACAACATTATGAAAATACACAAATATCTCCAATTGGATTAGTGGAACAAGTACAGATTTCTTTTCCAATTAGAAGATTACATTTTTTATTCTCCCGATTCATCGTGAGAAATAAATTAAGATAAAGGTCAGTAATAGGACAAAAAGATACAGAATAGCTTGCACAAACTGCTTTTTAAGCTGGTAAAATGAGCTTGCCACAACATAGTTTGCTAGACACCATTGGACAAACTTGTTTTCCTAATTTTTTAGATACTTGTACGTCTTCAGCGCAATTTTTTGTTCACTTCTACAGCAGAAAATAACAGTTTCACCAAGAAAGAGACACCCACCAGTTTGTAATCACATGAAAGTTTGTCAAGAATAAACAGAGAAAAACAAGATAATATGCTTACCTCTTTGCTTCCAGGCCCGGCAACCCATCTTCTCGAGATGGTAGTGGCACGAAGTCTCATTTGTCCACTACCATGCTGGTAACTGGGGAAGAAAGAATATTTTTAAAAAGTCAAATATCTGCCTCGCTCACAACATATCAAATATAACTAGTTCAGATGCCTACTAAGTCAGGAACTGAAAATAGAACTGGTTGTTTGCTGCTTGAGCAATAACATCTGGGCTCTCTTTCTTGATAATATCAAATATTAGACACAGGGAAGTTGTTTTGTCAAGGCCACATAACTTCCATGCAGTTGTATTTCCCTGGCCAATGACAGTTTCCGAGGACAGAGGACCTTTCTGCACAAAGCCAGAAACTGTTAATATCAACCTGATGCAGATTGGAGAAAGTTCTTCCGTATGTAAAAATTTCATACCTTTTCAAGTGATGCACAAGGGCCAATAATTCCCTGAATTTTTATATCTTTTGAGCAATTGATCTCAAATATACCACTGCACAAGAAAATGTTGATGGTGGATCATCCAACACACTTTAAAAACAAAAAATAATTTGGAAAAGCTCCAGGCCCCCATTAAAATATTCACAATATTGCAAGTCACAATATAAGTAAATAACATGGATTAAAATTATTCCTTTAAGCATGCTAAATGATGTAGTTATAAGCTCAATGTCAGAATACTGATAGAAGCAAAAACCATCATGGAAACGATCTTTCCAAAAACGTACATCCAGATCTTACTTTGATGATAGCCTAAGATCATGGTCATCAGACAGAAAAACCCGCTTTAGAGACTCCTTGAAAACTGAATGGCCAAAACTTTCAGCAAGAACAACAAGTCCACCAGTTTTTTCAACAGCTACTTTAAGCTCAGCCACCCCAACCTGGTAAAGAGGTGTGTCAAACAAGAACGAAGAGTATTGGTTCCATCATAACACATATATGCAAGGCTAAACACAAAATCAATGAGTTTCCTCCACTGGGATCACAGGGGAACCAAGTCTTTAAAAAGTTAAGGTATGGGTCTCAACCCTCAAGTGAAACAAAAAGACATTTATACTTTCAAAAACTAGAGAACACATTGAAATGACAACAGCTAACACAACAATCAACATCCACCAGATAAAACCTCTCTTCATGGGTTGATGAACCATTTTTTTAACACTGGCATTCTGAAGCCCTAAAATTAATTTGGGAAAACTGGGCCAGTGATATCAAGCGGTAGAAAAAGATCCACGTGTCATGCACACTAAACTTTTTGATGTGTTTCTGTCTTTATATTTTTTTTCCATTCATCATTATGCACCAATTATAGGCAGTTACACCCCAAACCAAGGAATTTTCACTGGTTACCATCTCAAATCTCCCCCTCTAAAAATTTGTCATCATAAGTATAAATACCATCAATCAATCGTAATCGCCCATAGCAAACGTCATTGCTTGTCCAAACAAATTGAAACCAGAAACAAGGAAATTCTACAGGATATAAAGGTCTCAATGATCGACCGGAATTATGAGAGAACATTCAAACATGAAATAACAAGAGCACTAGATATGATATATTAAGATCAAAAGTTATGAGAATTAATTTGTATCCAATAGAGAACCCAAACAGCCTGTTTAAATGAGAATTTAAAAGAGCCGAGGAGACATCCACCAAGGGCATACCAAAAAGAAAAAACCAAAACAGCAGGCAGTTCTGGAAAACTTCTGTCAAGCTACAGTTTTTTAAAGACTTGTTCAGCTGTTGGAAATAACTTCAGGCTTGCTTCAAATTGAGTATAAAAAAATTGATCACGTACTTGTTTTCTTCAAATTGACACCAGAAGGCCAAGGACATACCATATGTTCCAAGCAATTTTATGCATAAACCAACAGCTTTTTCAGATTAACTCATTCAATCGTCCAGTAAATCTAATTCTAGCATAAGATCTACCCAATAAAGAAAAGCAGCTGAAAAATGAAAGGCTAAAAACAAGGTAAACAGCAAAGGATGGAGTAACACAGAGTTTTGCAAAGGTCAAACAGAAAGGGATACCAGTTGTTCAGCAAAAGTATAGCACTTGTTCATTTTATTTCTAAATTGCATTTGTTAAACAGCCAAGTATAGCATATGACAACGGTGTGAACAAAAGAAAACCTAGAGTCATTTCTACTAGATATCTAACTAAGTAACCACACAAAATGAAAAGCAACTAAAGTATTGTCAGGAGGAGACCTCCAGAAGCAGTCTAAAGAGGAGCTCATGCCAATTTTATCTTGTCCAGTGTAGGGCCAAAGTAAAAAAAAATCAGAGAAAAAGGTTCTTACATATGAAGCCACTAAACAAGAGGATTTCAAATTTTACAGGCTTTCTAACACTATCAAAGGCGAACATTTCACTTTTCAGAAAACACTACTAACTAGTTGTCAAAAATCATGCTGCATGTTCTCAAAAAATTGCAATGGTGTTTCTTGAGATAGAAACTAGTCATGAGACCACCAAATACATTGGCATTTTTGTATCATATTCACGTATTCGGTAAAAAAAACATGTTACCAAGAAGACAGTTCATAGAATAACAAAACAGTGAATTTACCCCAGAAAATAATAAGTAAAATTACTCCACCAAAGGAGAAAATGACCACTAGTTGTTTGTTCATAAGTATTTTGTCTCATGTTTATGGTTTATTCCAAGTTTCAGAAGTAGATATGCAATTGCAACAACAAAGCAAGAACCTCAATGTGAAATTATGTACATGTTTGACTCTAGCTAGATCGTAAGTTTATGGGATGGAGTATAAACATCTTTGTATATTGGATTTAGTTAGGGATTGGAAATATGTTTGGTCGTGAAGACGGCCATGTAATCTTGTTTTATTCCCTTCTAATGTGCGGATTGCCTATCCGCTTGTTGTAGACTTTATTATCATTATAATAAATAAATGTTTCCTATAAAAAAAAAAGAAACCTCTCACTTCACATCTTACTGTTTTTGGAAAACATATTTAATGAGAGTTGTTCAAGAATAATACATATAAAAATGAGAATGGACTTGGGTTGCTGATCTAACATGTAATCACCAAGGCCAGTAATACCTGATCAAGAGCACAGGCAAAAACATCAATCACGTGTCCTTGATGAACAAGTTGCTTCGAAAGTCCTTCATAGAACTTCACTGATTTGTGATACTGAGGAGCAGAATCTTTGTCCAGGTCCTTGTGAGAACGTAAAGGTTCGGAAAGATTTTTTGACACAATCTACAAATAAATATATTGTTATGTCACAACAAATCCGGTTGAATCCCTTGAGAATCCAAAGAATGACTTCTGAATCTCATCCAGAATTCAGTTTTTCATATTAAGATACCGATATTTTTGCAGTAGTGGAACAAAAACTTACTTTACGATTTCCTGCATTTCTTTTTTTTTTATAAGAAACGATATTTTATTAATAATTAAGTGTCAATTACATTAGTGGACTAGTGATCCACTAAATGAGAATCTACACAAAACTTTAATACTTAATGATAAACAAGAGCCCAATGACTATCAAATTTTAACCTCTTTCACTGGGCAATGTGATCCTTAAATATAGAACGATGTAAGATTTACGAATAAACCACAGCATTTTGAGTCTGATGGAGCATGAGCCAAAAGTAGAATCCAATTTGGTTAAGAGGCAATAACCTTTAAACATTTCGTACCATTGTGACTTCAGTTACAAATGAGATATTAAAAGGTCCAGCATGAAGGAACACGGGCAAATTCTTTGGTAAACAAGAAATTTTACACATCATCCGATACTTATTCCTAAGAAGACACCCTGACATAAACAGGTCATTTTTTAAATTTGTAAAATACTTTTGAGTGTTACAACAATGTTCATGAGAAATAATTGCAAAATTCCCCATAAGGAACAAAACATGAACTTAGCTCTATAGATACATTATACAAATTAAAGCTTTACATTAACAATTTTCGAGAACAAAGTCACAAAATAAACTTTACTCAAGTAAGACAGCCACAGACTACTCATGTACGTATTTTCATTGTTTGTCCCATATATATTCATTATTATCCATTATGTACTTTGGCTAAGCAAAAAAATTAGGAGAATATGTATGGCAATTATATGGAGAAAGACTTACAGCTCCTGATCCTTCTGTTGATGGACCACCCAAAAATGCCATAATTCTAGCACCAGAACCAGGGACACATACTCCTAACAAATGAGCAGCCAAACTCAAAGCTGTCCCAGTGCACCTAGCAGCTCGTTGATCTGACGGAACTGGCCAAGGATCTTTCTGGAGCTCCTCCAATATCTTGCAAACAAATCATCTTCGTTGAATAAAAAAGGCAATGAGAGCATAAATCAAAAAGGAAACAATTAATATGTTCATTAACACACGTATACTTGATTATAAACCCACAATTTTCCCAATTCTAGCATTGATTTACAGATGAGAAGATGATATAATCATTTCAGCGAACTCGTAACATTGTTCTTCAAGAAGAGAGATTAATTTAAAGAAATTTCATGCTTAAGAACCATACCGAATTAAGAACAAACTCGCAATCAGACGCAGGCAATAAGAACCTGGAAATGCTCTCCTGGGACAGCCCATCTCTTACTCCTGCAATAACCCCGGTACTCGGCCTCGGCCTCTTTGCAAAGAAACCCATCTGCTCCAATAATTGGTCCTTAGTTACCTCCTTTGTACCCTTGAACACGTGAACCTTTGAAATCTGCCCAAATCCCAGCTCATGAACATGCACATATGTTCCAAAAGTAATCAGCCCAACCAAACAATTCTCTGCGACCATTCCCAACACCTGCATTTCATGCATGACGTCCAACAGGAAGTGATTTCCCAAGACGCAAACAGGTTTAAATTGATAGAAAGAGAATATACTTCCACTGAATAACTTATAAGAAAACTGATTGGAGAAAAGCTAGCTAAAAACTTAAATGACTTATATTCAGATCAAAGTATTTGAATTCGCTAATAGGCATCAAATGCAGGTGACCAATTATATTGTGCACCCCAAGAAGAAACTAATCTCCACTCTGGACAAATTACAGCTCAAATAATAATCGGACAGAAGTTGATTAATGTATCAATTACAACTTACGTACTAATAATTAAACAATCAAGAATCCATAAGATTCACCAAACATATATACTAAGTAAAGTAGAAGAATGATTTCAAACCTGTAACAGAGCGGATTTCAAGAATCCTAGCTCCTCCTCAATAACACAAGTATCTACCACCAACAAAAATACGTTACCGCTACCGGACTGAACCTTCTCATTGGGAGCCGAAGTCTCGTACTCAATGGTAGTATACTGAGGGAAGAGCTCCGCAGGCAAACTGGTCTCCGAAATCGACTGGTAATGCGGCGGGAAGTGGTTACGGTTGAGACAGAAGCTGCAGATCCAGATCTTGTTGATGGAAGAGAAATCAACGATAGAGAACGGGTTGATAACCGATCGGCAATTGCGGCATCGGAGAGGGGAATATGGGAGGAGCGGGGTGGTGGAAGGGAGTGGTTTTAAGGGGGTGTAAATAGCGGAGATTGGAATTAGGCAGTTTGCTGCTTCGGCCTTTGTTCCCGGGAGGACGTTCCACGGCATGCGGACTGAGTCTTGGGATTCCAAATCCTGGAATTCCGACATCTCGCAGTGATAATGGTGAAAGTGGCGACGACGGAGACTGGCTGCGGTGGCTACCGGTGGTTTCGCTGCAGGGATGGATCTCTTCCGACAAAAATGTCTCCAGATTTGAGTTCCAAATATTCTTTTCTATTTTGAAATTGAAATTGGCGTGGAGTCGCCCATCATATTTTTCCTTCGTTGATATTATCTGTCCTCCATTTTAATTTAGACATTAAATATAAAACTGTAAGATTTAACTAATTAAAAACTTTCTCAGAGGTCATTGAATTTCAACAATTATTTATTTATTGGTTTCCCGTGGGCCCTCGTTCGCTCGTACTTGCCGTGGCCTTGTGGGCACAAAAAATTGAGAGCCGGATAATAATTAATCTGTTGGAACAATATGGAAGGATTTTTTATTTTTTTTCATGACGTTAGAATCGTATCAACTATGTTTTGTTGTATACATTAAATCTTTGAGTTAACACGATAGATTATAAAGCGTGTTAATAGGATAAATTATATTGGATAAGTTATGTGTGACATGTTCGTCGGAGAATATATTGATAAGGAGAATCAAACTCCTAATCATTGATCAAATGATCCACAACTTCACTAATTTGGACATCTTTGGAGACAATATCAAATAATCTTTGTCATGCAAGAATGGTATCTAAATACGAATCGTTAAATATTCATAAACGCATAGAATATAACGAAAACAACTTTACAAATAATTTAAGCTATTCGAGATTTAAAACACTCGAGCGCACATGCACGTCTTTAATCAACCAAATATGTTATGCTCGATTGTTTGGATATCAATAAATATCCAATAGCAGTTATACATAATCATTTATTATTAAATTAATATAGAGAAATGGAATATATGATTAAAATTACGATCAAATATGGCATATTGTGGAACACAAATAGAACGACCCGATCAATGGTGATCACAAACTACACAGGAAAAGAACTTAGCTGCAAATGATTTGGGCTTTCTTCGATGGCTCTTGACTTTTATCGGTGATATTTGTCCATTTCTCCTTGGTAATTGCTTTATCCTTGACAACTTTTGTGGATCCATCAGCCCAGTTTGATTATATTTCTCACATTCATCAACCACGTGATCAAGAATGTTAGAACTTAATTCTGATTACATCCATCGAATCATGACAAAAATGTCTGATAGCATCGTCTCACTATCTCCTAGGTATAACTAATAGTGCCTGAAAGAATTAGTATGTTATGGTTGCATACAGTACGCTCCCTTCAAATCATATATTCTGATCAAATCTGCAATCATTGGTACATCGAGAGTTGCAAATAAATTTGATAATGATATGATATATCTTTAAGCAATAATAGTGATATGCTATTTGCAAATAAAGAAACACATTTCATAATGCATATGTCTTACTCTGGTTAGATATTTCTTGTACTATTAACTCATCAGATTATATATGATATTGAGAACCATAGATGATCCCTGAATGCTCGAGTACAATACATTGACTTCTAAGTATTTCAAAACAACATCCAACCTCGCCACCTGATGTAAGGCCCGAGATTTTATCATTTTAATCCGAGATTATTTAATTTATGAATTTTGGAATGTAGAATTAGATTCCATGGTTTTAGTAATTAATTAGGATTGAAATGGAATTAAAAAGAGTTATTGAGGACTGAATTGCAAATAATGAAGAATTCAGGGGCTAAAGTGATAATATTGGAACTTGAGTGGGACACTTGTCATGCATTTGATATATAAAGTTATCATTTCCCCAAGACTTTTCAGGGAAGAAAACCGAAAGATTCACAGCAATTCCTCCAAGTTTAAATATTTAATTTTGCATGCACCGATAATCCGAAGTTTGATCCGAGCACGGTTCTGTACTCCTCTAGTCAACAGCTACAACTGGACGTAAGTTTTATTGAGTTCTGTTATCATTTGAAATTATGATATTGGAGGAATTATTATTTGATCATTATATGGTATTCTGGATATGTTAGACATCGTAGAATTGAAGTCAGATCGAAGAACAGATTGATTATGGAATTGTTATGATTTTCTGATTATATTAATTGGAAATTGAACAGATTTGGATTATTGACTGATTCTGGATTGTATCGGATATTGGTTATAATTTGTAATTGATATATGTTGATATTGTATTGACGGGGATATCGGGATTGTGCCGTTATGCTGTTAATTTTGAATTAGATTCAGATTGATCAGATTTAGTATGAAATTGGGAATGGAATGTTGATATTACTATTCTCGATATGTCATTTTAGATTGACAGAGACAGTCTTGAATACATAATTTCCAATTCTTCAGACCGAGACTACGAACGAAAGGTATAAGTCGATGTTAACCGGGAGATTAACTTGAGTCAGATTGGACTCTAGTTTCCCTAAAACCACATACTTTATTTTATTGCAATTGTTTGACATTGATATGATTAATCTATTGATTTATAGAAAGTAGAGAATAGCCGATAGCTATTGAGCGAGACTCATTGACAGAATGGCCAGACAGTGATAGAGTGGTCATTGGCCCATTGCACATTGTCATAGGATAGCTTTGGCGGATATGCCAAGTCTGTGGCGGATATGCCAAGACACTGGATTATTGACTTATATCGATATTGCTTAGGGGCGGATCGACTCCTATCGCTGAGATTCGATATATGTGTTAATGTCCAGGAACCGGGATCCCTAGATTAGAGATGAGTCGAGTCGGAGATGACGAGTTAGAGAGTTTTATCTATATTCACTAATGTGTCATAAATTATGATTCATGTTCTTAATACATGGTTTATGCTTTTGTATATGATTTTATGCATCGCATGTATACATTGCTTATACTGGGATTTTATTCTCACCGGAGTTGTCCGGCTGTTGTCGTGTTTGTATGTGTGCATGGCAACAAGTGGGACATGATTATGGTCGATGAGATGATGAGAGATCGTGATTAGAGTGGAGACTACGGACTTTGACGTTGCTGTAGATAGGATTCAGCACTTGACATTTAGTTGTTGAACCTTAGTTTGAGTTTGATGTTTGTTGTACAAGACTTGTACTTTTATACTGATATGTATATTAGATTAAATTACATTACGTTCCACAAATTTAAAAAAAAAAAAATTAGACCCAGATTAATTAATTGATCCATTTATCCCAATGACGATTAAGAAGATGATTAGCGTCCGGGTCCCCACAACAGGTGGTATCAGAGCGATAGATCCTTTAGATTGAGATAGAAGCTAGAGAGCAACTGTTACTGCTTTATATAATACATGTTTACTTGTTTATCTGATTTGATTTGTAACGTGTATTATTGAGAATGAATCGGGACCGATTCTTGATCAGCAGTAAGATGATCAGAGGAGGACTGAAACAGGTTTGTGGTATTTGGTTGCTAACCCTTTTGATAATCATATATGCCTCCCCGACGAATCCCAGAACAGGGCAGTACTTCGAATCCTCCAATGGATGTGACAGCAACACCAATGGAAACATTGCTGAAGAGAATTCAGTCGTTCCATCCACCGACTTTGAAGGGTAACTAGACTTCAGTTGATTGCGAGAGTTGGCTAGATGACATTGAGATGCTGTTTGACTCATTGGTTTATACAGATGAGCGGAGAGTGAAACTGATTGGGCACCAGTTGCATGACGTTGCAAAGAACTGGTGGATTACGACAAAGAGGGCTTTCGAGCATCGAGGTACGACTATTACCTGGAATGTCTTTAAAACTGAGTTTTATCAAAGATTCTTCCCAGTGTCGTATAGAAAGAACAAGGGAGCAGAGTTTGCAAATTTGAGACAGGGTCAGCTGAACATTGAAGAGTATGTGGCCAAGTTCTCTACCTTGTTGAGATTTACTCCACATGTGGCTGAAAACGACGAAGCTGTTGTGGATCAGTTCATTAATGGTCTGAATCCTGAAATATTTACAATGGTAAATACGGGGCGACCGAACAATTTTACTGATACCTTGAACAGAGGCAAGGGAGCCGAAGCTGGTCTGATGAGACAGAAGGGAGCTTCGTTTGTGCCTCTAGCACCGAGATCACAACAACCACCTCCCCGATTTGAGAGTGGTAGCAGCAGTGGTGGAAATAAAGATTTCCTGAAAGCCAAAGGGAAGCAGTTTAAGAGATCTTGAAGCAGTTCATCCAGTTCTAGTGGCTCGAAACAGATCGGTCAGGGCCATAGTTATACAGGAGCCTACTGCAGCACTTGTGGAGGGAAACATGCCACAGAGCAGTGCCGATGAGTGTTTAGGCAGTTGCCGTATCTGTAGATAGCAGGGACATTTTGCTAGAGTTTGTCCCCAGAGAGATTCTCAGAGATTACAGGGTGCCGAATCATCTGGATCAGCGGCACAAACTGATAGACGATCAGCTGCTGTTCATTCGTTCTAGCTAGCACCAGCTCAGTCACAGCAGAGGCCAGGAGGTAGCCAGACAGTGAGCCAGCCTCCTAAACAGCATGCTAGAGTATTTGCTTTGACAGAGGAGCAGGATCAGGAGGCACCTGACGATGTTGTTGCAGGTAACTGTTTTATTTCTGGTTATCCTTCATATGTATTGATAGATACTGGTGCATCGCATACATTCATATCTGAGCGATTTGCATTGATGCATTCTTTGCCTATTGAGTCATTATCTGCTGTAGTGTCTGTCTCTTCTCTTTTGGGGACAGGTTTGATATCAGTGAAGTCTCTGAAACATTGTATGCTACAGTATGATGGGCATGAGATTGAGTTAGACTGTGTTGTGCTTGGGTTGTCTGATTTTGACTGTATTATCGGTATCGATATGTTAACCAAGTACAGAGCCACTAGTTGATCTGTTGATTGTTTCCACAAGATTGTGAGATTCAGACCGGATATGGCTGATGAGTGGAAATTTTACGGTAAGGGTTCTCGATCTAGAATTCCTTTGATATCCGTATTGTCTATGACTCGATTGTTGCAGAAAGGAGCGGAGGGATTCCTTGTCTATTCAGTTGATCTACTGAAATCGAGTCTATCATTGGCTGATTTGCCAGTGGTGCGTGAGTTTGCTGATGTCTTCCAAGATGAGATTCATGGTTTGCCTCCGATTCGAGAGATAGACTTCAGTATTGAGTTGATGCCAGGTACAGTTCCGATTTTGAGGGCTCCGTACAGAATGGCACCGATTGAGTTGAAAGAGTTAAAAGAACAGTTAGAGGATTTACTGGCCAAGGGGTATATCAGACCGAGCGTGTCTCCTTGGGGTACTCCAGTATTGTTTGTTCGAAAGAAAGATGGTTCAACGAGACTCTGCATTGATTACCGGCAACTGAACAAAGCAACAGGTAAAGAATAAATATCCCTTGCCTCGCATTGATGATTTGTTTGATCAGTTGCAGGGTTCTTCAGTATATTATAATATCGATCTGAGATATGGATATCATCAGCTGAGAGTCAGAGATTCTGATATCTCGAAGACAGCATTCAGAACCAGGTATGGACATTACGAGTTTATTGTCATGCCGTTCGGTTTTACTAATGCTCCAGCTGTGTTTATGGGTATGATGAATCGCATATTTCAGAGATATCTTGATGATTTTGTTATTATATTCATTGATGACATTTTGATTTATTCGAAGAATATGATTGAGCATGCCGAGCATTTGAGAACTGTATTGAAAATTCTGAGGGCTGAGAAATTATATGATAAACTGTCAAAATGCGAGTTTTGGTTGAGACAGGTTGTATTTCTGGGTCACATCATATCCGGAGATGATATATCAGTTGATCCCAGCAAGGTTGAAGCCGTGATTTCTTGGCCGAGACCGACATCAGTACCCGAGATTCGTAGTTTTATGGGTTTGACATGATATTATCGTCGATTTATTAAAGATTTTTCGAGTATTTCCAAGCCTATTACTCAGTTGACTCAGAAGAATGCTTCGTTTGTATGGTCTGAAGACTGTGAGTCCAGTTTTCTTGAGCTGAAGAAAAGACTGACCAGTGCACCGATATTGACTATTCCATCAGGTACTGGTGATTTTGTGGTTTATTGTGATGCATCTCACCGAGGATTGGGTTGTATTCTGATGCAGCGAGGACATGTTATTGCTTATGCCTCGAGACAGCTGAAGCCACATGAGACTCGTTACCCAATTAATGATCTTGAATTGGCTGCCATTGTATTTGCTTTGAAGATATGGCAACATTATCTATACGTTGAGAAGTTCGAGATTTATTCTGATCACAAAAGTCTGAAATATCTGTTTTCACAGTCAGAGTTGAATATGAGACAACGAAGATAGCTTGATTTATTGAAGGATTTCGATTGTGAAATCAAATACTATCCTGGAAAGTCCAATGCAACAGCAGATGCACTGAGTCGAAAGGTATGTTCTTTATCCTTATCGACGAGTTGGTGTTTCGAATTTGATAGAAAATTGCTGTTTGTCTGGATTGGTATTTGAGACAGATTATAGACCGATGATATTATATGCTGTTCAAGCCGAACCAGAGCTGATTTTGAGAATTAAAGCGGCTCAGAAAGTTGATCAGAATGTGCAGAATTCGATATCGATGGTCAGAGCAGGGCATCGATCAGAGTATCAGGTACGGGATAGTGTACTGTATGTGAATAATCGTCTTGTTGTGCCGAATGTTTCCGATTTGAAACGACAGATCTTGTCAGAAGCGCATAGCAGTCGATTCAGTATTCACCCTGGTGGCAGATAGATGTATAATGATTTGAAAAGACGGTTTTGGTGGAAACAGATGAAAGCTGATATTGCTGAATTTGTATCAAAATGTCTGAATTGCCAACAGGTGAAAGCCGTGAGGAAGAAACCAGGAGGTCTACTACACAGTTTATCTATTCCTGAATGGAAATGGGATCACATTTCGATGGATTTTGTGACGCAGCTACCACGTTCCTCCAGAGATTGTGATGCGATTTGGGTTGTGATTGACAGATTGACCAAATCAGTATGCTTTATTCCAGTACAAGATGACGTACCGACATGACCAGATGGCAGAGATATACGTCAGAGAAGTGGTCAGATTGCATGGAGTGCCAAAGTCGATTGTATCAGACCGTGATCCTCGGTTTACTTCGCACTTCTGGCATAGTTTACAGTAGGCTCTAGGGTACGAAATTACAGTTGAGTACCGCATATCATCCACAAACCGACGGACAGTCGGAGCGGACTATCCAGACACTGGAAGATATGCTGAGAGATGTAGTGCTTGATTTTAGAACTAATTGGCAGGATGCATTGTCCCTTTGTGAGTTCTCGTACAACAACAGCTATCAGACGAGCATTGATATGGCTTCTTTCGAAGCGTTGTATGGCAAGAAGTGCAGATCCCCTCTCTATTGGGATGATATCTCTGAGGTGCCTGAGTTTGAACCTGATATGATTAGATATATGACTGAGAAAGTGAAGCTGATTCAGAAGAGAATGAAGACAGCTCAGGACAGACAGGCCAAATATGCGAATATTCGACGCCGACCTCTAGAGTTTGAGCAAGAAGATAGA
The DNA here is from genome assembly GCF_025594145.1 of Primulina tabacum. Taxonomy (NCBI): domain Eukaryota; kingdom Viridiplantae; phylum Streptophyta; class Magnoliopsida; order Lamiales; family Gesneriaceae; genus Primulina; species Primulina tabacum. The sequence goes on along the minus strand of NC_134560.1, from coordinate 34,321,677 downwards.
GTATTTTTAAAGATTTCTCCTCTCAGAGGCGTTAAAAGATTTGGCAAACGAGAGAAGTTGTATCCTCGTTACATTGGTCCTTATGAGATTCTGGAGAAGATTGGTACTCGTGCTTATCGACTTGCTCTTCCGCTTTCTCTATCTGTAATACATGATGTCTTTCATGTATCTATGCTGCGAAAATATCTCCATGATGATTCTCATATTATTCAGTCATACGAGGCCGAACTTGATAAAAGTTTGAGTTATGTTGAGAAACCTATTCAGATTCTTGATCGTAAAGAAAAGCAGCTCAGAACGAAGACTATTCCGCTTGTGAAAGTCCAGTGGAGTCGTCATGGCATTGAGGAAGCTACCTGGGAGACTGAATCAGATATGAGACAGGAATTCCCAGAGTTATTTCACTGATGTGAGTCTTTTATTTTAGCTTCTGTTATATCTTCTTATCTTATGTGATCTGATTGCCTGCGATTTCGAGGACGAAATCATCTCTCAGAGGGGGAGAATTGTAAGGCCCGAGATTTTATCATTTTAATCCGAGATTATTTAATTTATGAATTTTGGAATGTTGAATTGGATTCCATGGTTTTTGTAATTAATTAGGATTGAAATGGAATTAAAAAGAGTTATTGAGGGCTGAATTGCAAATAGTGAAGAATTCAGGGGCTAAAGTGATAATATTAGAACTTGAGTGAGACACTTGTCATGCATTTGATATATAAAGTTATCTTTTCCCCAAGTCTTTTCAGGGAAGAAAACCGAAAGATTCACAGCAATTCCTCCAAGTTTCTCTAAGTTTAAATATTTGATTTTGCATGCACCGATAATCCGAAGTTTGATCCGAGCACGGTTCTGTACTCCTCTTGTCAACAGCTACAACTTGACGTAAGTTTTATTGAGTTATGTTATCATTTGAAATTATGATATTAGGAGGAATTATTATTTGATCATTATATTGTATTCTGGATATGTTAGACATCGTAGAATCGAAGTCAGATCGAAGAACAGATTGATTATGGAATTGTTATGATTTTCTGATTATATTAATTGGAAATTGAACAGATTTGGATTATTGACTGATTCTGGATTGTATCGGATATTGATTATAATTTGTAATTGATATATGTTGATATTGTATTGACGGGGATATCGGGATTGTGCCGTTATGCTGTTAATTTTGAATTAGATTCAGATTGATCAGATTTAGTATGAACCTGGGAATGGAATGTTGATATTACTATTCTCGATATGTCATTTTAGATTGACAGAGACAGTCTTGAATACAGAATTTCCAATTCTTCAGACCGAGACTACGAACGAAAGGTATAAGTCGATGTTAACCGGGAGATTAACTTGAGTCAGATTGGACTCTAGTTTCCCTAAAATCACATACTTTATTTTATTGCAATTGTTTGACATTGATATGATTAATCTATTGATTTATAGAAAGTAGAGAATAACCAATAGCTATTGAGCGAGAGTCATTGACAGAAGGGCCAGACAGTGATAAAGTGGTCATTGGCCCATTGCACATTGTCATAGGATAGCTTTGACGGATATGCCAAGACACTGGATTATTGACTTATATCGATATTGCTTAGGGGCGGATCGACTCCTATCGCTGAGATTCGATATATGTGTTAATTTCCAGGAACCGGGATCCCTAGATTAGAGATGAGTCGAGTCGGAGATGACGAGTTAGAGAGTTTTATCTATATTCACTAATGTGTCATAAATTATGATTCATGTTCTTAATACATGGTTTATGCTTTTGTATATGATTTTATGCATCGCATGTATACATTGCTTATACTGGGATTTTATTCTCACCGGAGTTGTCCGGCTGTTGTCGTGTTTGTATGTGTGCATGGCAACAGGTGGGACAGGATCAGGGTCGAGGAGATGATGAGAGATCGTGATTAGAGTGGAGACTACGGACTTTGACGTTGTTGTAGATAGGATTCAGCACTTGACATTTAGTTGTTGAACCTTAGTTTGAGTTTGATGTTTGTTGTACAAGACTTGTACTTTTATTCTGATATGTATATTAGATTGAATTACATTACGTTCCGCAAATTTTTTTTTTAAAAAAATTAGACCCAGATTAATTAATTGATCCATTTATCTTAATGACGATTAAGAAGATGATTAGCGTCCGGGTCCCCACACCTGAGAACCGTCAATGGAGGCGGTAAACGGATCAAAATGCATTCTAGTACACAAAGTCTCCATGTTGTCCCGGTTTTAAGGACTAATGGTATACAACTATAACCGCGGACTATTACATACGATAAATAATAACAACTTGAAAATTCCGAGGCAGGGCTGTTCAGTGTCTCATCAAATGAGCACCATCTGTGTGAATGGACATCTTCAAATGCTCTTACCAATTAAACATGACATTTACACTACAGATACTAATTTCAAGCTCGAACGACTTTTATCCTTGTTTTAGATTGATGAATAGACTAAAAACAAATTTCAAATATACATTACACCTCCAAATAAGTTTCATGATCCGCTAAACTTGTGGACCTCGTGCTACTTATAGTATATTCAAAAACTTTATCCGTGCAGCTTGCATTGATATACGTATAAAAATAAATGTAATAATTAGATAAAATCATAAAATATTATTAAAATAAAGATTTTTTTACGTAAAATTCAAGCTCGAACTATCTATTGATATGTATCATCTTCCCACATTCTCCCAGATGATGTAGAACTTCCTCAGTATATGTTTGGATCGCTGATGAGATCTTGGCTCCTTTGCTTGCGCAAAGAAACTAGTGTTGTCGCAGTAAACCGGGATTGGATCAACTCCTTGAGAATGACACTAAACTCTTGAACGAAATTTCTTATCAAAATAGCCTCATTTGTCGTAGCTGATGCAGCTATGTATCCGGCTTTAGTGGTTGAATCCGATGTGGTGTCTTACTTGGAACTCTTCCAAGAGACAACACTGTCATTGATCTTGAATACAAATTCAGACGTTGATTTCAAATCATCCATATCTGTATAGAATCTAAAATCAGTATTGCCTTCCAATTTTAATTTTAAACTTCCGTAAACCATGAAACAATTATTTGTTCTTCTTAAGTACTTGAGAATATCCTTCAAGGCTTTCCAATGCAATGGAACGAGATTCGACTTATATTTGATTGCTACACTCGGTGCAAAGAAAATATCAGATCGAGTGGATATCATATCATACATGATACTACCAATAGCAGACACTTATGGAATCGAGTCATGGTTTCTATCTCCTCATTAGTCTTATGGCACATATGTTTGGATAGAGTCACACCATGACACATTGGTAGATATCATCTCTTGGACTCTTCCATAGAGAATCTCCTCAGCATGGTATCGATACAAGTGGAAAGGTAAGCCCTAGCCTCCTTTTGATCTATCATTATAGATATATATTCCAAATATAAAGGATGTTTTAACTCATATCTTTCATGGAAAATTTACTAACTAACCATAGTTTAGTTGATTTCTGTATACTTATATCATTATCAATGATTAGTATGTCATCTACATAATGCACTAAAATGTCACTGCACTCCCACCAACTTTCTTGTATATACAAAGTTTCTCATGATTCTTAACAAAATCAAACTCTTTGATGATGTTATCAAATATGAGGTTTCAACTCCTCAATGTCTGTTTGAGTCCATAAATGGATTTTTGAAATTTGCATACTTTATGCTCACTTCTCATTTATGTGAATCTTTCAAATTGAGACATATAAATATCTTCTTAATATCACCATTAAGGAACGTTGTCTTCACATCCATTTGTCATATTTCATAGTCATACCATGTTGTTATGACTAACAGTATCCTAATGGACTTGAACATTGGGACTAGAGAAAATGTTTCCTCGTAGTTTCCTCATAGTTAATTCTTTTTCTTTGAGTACATATTTTTTATCAATCTAACTTTGAAGTTCATTACCTTTCTTACCTCAAGCTTCCTTTTGTAAATCTATTTGCTTCCTGTGAGAACAATTCTCTCATGAGGATCTACTAAGGATCATACTTGGTTCTAATACATGTATGACTTCAAGCCATTTGGATGAATGCCCCATCTGATAATACCTCGTTGAAATTTCTTAGATCACATCTAAGAATGAGCTCGTCTTGGACTTCTTCAAGAAACAGATTCATCATTTTAGGTGGCCTTGATATCTTTTTGGATCTCCTAGGTGCTTGTAGGTTTTTCGACTAGCTGTTTGGCTATGAGTACAATATTGATCGACGATCAAACAATGCCGACGCGACGAGGGTACAAAACTCGTTATTATGATGAAAAGGAAAATTTTGAATATCAAAACTTTTCACTTACTCATTTTTTACTGTTGCCTATTTTGGAACTCTCTCACTAAATCAGACAATTGCACTCTCCTCACAAATTTAGCAGTCGTATTAACTTCCACAAATTCCAAATATAAAATCTATTTATAAACTTCTTTATAAATAGTATGTTTGATCTCAATCAAACTAAGTCATAAAATTCAACTCAACGAGGACACAAAATTCATTACTCGTGTGACCTAGTTTAGAGATACAGCTAGCCGCAAATTCACAATTTTAAGTGATTCAAGACAACATTTGTCCTTATTCGGGATTACCCTAATTAGCTTCATTCTTTTCATCAACCCATTAATCAAAAACGTCGGAACTCAAGTCCGATTGCATACATCGGATTATGGAAAGAACATTTAACAGCATCAACTCATGACCAAATAGGTATCATTTGTAAGGTCCAAAATGCGATAACGTAATCCATTGAAGAAAAGATTTGTGCAAACGATAATTATTGGATTAATAATAAAGGGTAATAGCCAAAGGAGTTTTCACATAATGTATTTCTGAAATTATGCAATAGGGAAAAAATTATTAATGGAAATTGGGAAGTAACATCATAGTTACCCACCTTGACTTTCATAACATGAACAATTCTCCCAGCTTTTTGTCTTATCAGTTGTTGCGTATTTTCTTGATTGCTCGCAAGCGCACGACATCAAGTTATAGTAAAATATATTATTGAGTACAAGTGTCGATCCCACGAGGAGTGTGTATATAAACGTATATTAATGCTTGTGATTAAAATAGTCTTGACTTTATTTAGAAAAATCAATTTAAGAATTTGATTTTATGAATGACTAAATTGAAAATGGATTAAAAAATAAATAAATATAGATATATATAACACCAAATTTTAGCAAATAACAATGAGATAAAAGATCTAGAGGTCCGATTTCACGCAACTATCTACCATGTGTAATTCTTATTAGCTTTGTTATAAAAGTCCTTTTTATTCATTAGCAAAAAATCCTATTATTATCTACTCCCTCTTCCAAGTAATAAGTAGATATCTGTTATCTAAAAATGAATTGTGACATTCCCATCAACAATTTACAATTAAATAACACAACAAGCACTAGATTCTCTATAGGCTTCGATAGCATTATAGGCCTTCCGAACTCTATAAATACCATTGATGTATTTGATCTTTTTCTTGTTTATAATTTCCTCTTCCGAGTGATAAATTGTAAACATATAAATCATTCAAAATATGACCAATAAATTGAAAGCATTAAGATTAGAACAATACAAATGAACAATATGAAGAACTTAAATAACTTAATTTATAACTTCTAACACATGGTTTCTAGTTTTGTTCCATCATTCCTCTAGAATTAAAACTTAGTTCATAATAACAAAATCAAAACAACAAAACATGGTTTTAAAATAAGACATAACAAATGAAAAACAAAGGAAAGAAGAACTTAGAACAAGAGTTTGAAGAGCTGATTCCGTTCCCGGAGTTGTACAAAAGATTTCTTCCAAACTTGATGAATTTGATCTTCAATCTAGTAGTAGCCTCCTTCACTCTTTCCTTGGCTCCCCAATACCCTAGATAGTAGCAAATGATGTCTTATTATAGTCCAGACAAGATAGAAGTCGTAGCACACAAAATTCTCAAACTTCCACGCGCAGCACACAAAGTTATAGAATTTTCGGATTCTGCTTTTCGAAGACCGCAGGTGCGGTGAAGAACAGACCGCGGGTGTGGTCCTCTTTCTGGTGTATGAGCGCAGGTGCGCTGCCTATTTCAGTGCGGGTGCGCTGCAGCTACTGTATTTTTTTATCTTTTTGCACTTTCCAATTCAACACTTTTAATACTTCACACTCTTATTCTATACTTCCAAACTATAACAACAAAAACAACAACAAATCAAATAAACTGCTCAAGAATCACATAATTCTAAGTTAAAAACAAGTAATAAAAGTGAAATAAATTACACTTATCAAACACCCCCAAACTTAGGGTTTTGCCAGTCCCGAGCAAAATAAAAACACACAAACAAATAAGTCATGAATTTTTTTTAAAAGAACATGGCCTCAAGATAATTTAACTAAATCTTCATGCAATCACAAGTTAAATCAATCCAACCAATTTTTCATCCGGATATAATCATGAAATCGGTTAATTTTCTTAACTTCTAATCTCTTCAACTCATGTTTCAAAACATTCTCAATCAATTTCAATTTTTTACAAACACAAATCAAGAGGTCTTTTCCGGTAAAAATTGGGTTCAAAGCAATATTCAAGAAAGGAGTACCCAATAAATATTTAATGCAATGAGGTGTGTGTAAAATTGATCAAAATTCATACTCAATGTAGTGTTTATCGATTGTCCATAGGCTTGATCCTCCCAATCTCTCTCCACTAGTATATTGGACAACTATGACTAGGTTAATATGATTTTCAATGGTTGTAATGTTAGGCCTTAGTTTATAGCTACAAATGAAGATTAGGAATTCAAATAAGGGAGTAAATTGAATTTTTATCTCTTTTGCATACTCCACTTTTTCTTTTATCTCCATTTTTTATTCATTTCATCTCTTTTTCTCCCTTTTTTCTCCAACTTCTTCAATCAAACATCATTCATCATTTTTCTTTTCTTTTCTTTTGTAGGAGAATATCACTTTCTTTAATCTTTTGAATTCTTACTCCCTTGAGAAGGTAGGAAATAATTGTATAAGATATTCAAAGGGTTGGTAAATGTGGGCTACTTGAAAGGATATCGAATGGGGGTCTTTTACACATATTAACGTGTGTCATTCGAATTCATATATGCTTAAAAGGCTCAATCGATCCAAAAAATCACCTAAATCATTCCTAAATCATAGTTTGTCCGTATTAAGCCTCGAGTGTTGTTTGGATAGTTCTATACAAAATCTCAATTCACTAACACAAAGTATAATCTAATCATCGTGAAAAGTGATGTCTCAATGCACCAACCAAATACATATATATTCAAAAGAAAAGTGCTTGGCTTCCAAGAAATTTCAAGAACACAATTCTTTTCTCATATAGGCTCAAGAGAGCTTCAAATAAATATTTATGAACAATATAAATAGGCCCAAATAAAATCAAAGATGGCCTCAATCATATATGTGTTTGCAAAAATTTATTTCAATATCAAATGAAAATCGCAGAGTTGTTTAGAATTTATAAGTCTCAAATTTACCAAATCTCATGATTGTTCTCTAAATTTTTCAAATTGATTGATGAACATTAATGAAATGCGTTATCTTTCTTCTCAACACACAAATTTTTTCATCATTGGCCATTTCAAATAAAAAATTTCATGACCAAGACACTACAAACACACAAGCAAACTCAAAAGTAAATAAAAATACTCAAATAAAACTAACACTACAAACACACAAAATAAAATAAATAACATCTCTCCCCCAAACTTAAATATGTGCATCGTCCTCGATGTAAATGATCATGAAAGTTAGAGGAATACACATACCTCGGACAATGACCGTCAGTGGTCATTGTCATCCTCATCATCTGCTCCTTCTTGTGGTGGGTGATACTCAGGCGGATCATATGCGGGTGGCCATTGCGGAGGTTGTGGAAATGGATTACCAGATTTGGAAGCTGATGGAAATTGTTGAGCCAAGACAGATGTGAAATCCATCATATAATCCATGAATGTATCGGTCCTAAACCGAAACGCGTCCATGTCTTGGCGTTGTTGGCGCATTTCCTCTTCCAAATAAGTTAATCTATCTCGCACATTTCTTCGTTGCGGTTGTGTTCGTTGTTGTTGGGCCTGAGCATGGTCACGTCTTTTAGCAGCTCTTCGGTTGAATTCTCTTTGAGCTTCATGTGTATCTTGTTGATCAGATGTCAGTGACCTATGTGGTTGAATTACCACAATGGCATTTTTTGGTTTCAACAATTCTTCGTTTGCTGCCCAAGTCACTCCCGCATAATGGCATAAGTCTGTGATAAGAGAAGGGTGGAGGAGTCCACTAGGAGAGTTACCTTTTGCATAATCTAACATTGAGTTCTGAAGCAATTGACCTAAATCAATTGGCTTTCCCGTTAAGATGCAAAAAATCAGGATTGCCCTCTCCTTGATGACGGTGGTAGTATGTTCAGTGGGCTTAATCCTAGGCGAAATGAAGGAATACCAATCTTTGGCAACATTTTTCAGATCAGATTTGGTCAGGCTTAAATGAACATCTTCTTTCATTCGCCACTCTGCTCCCTCGATGCAAATAGTCTGAAGAATATCATTATAATCAACTTCCTCGTTCCGGTATTGTTCATATTCATCATGCATCATTGGAGGGATACCATACATTGTGTTGATGGTATGCGCATCAAAAGCTACTATCTTTCCTCGCACCAAAACCTTCAAGTGATCATGCTTAACCTTAAGGTTAGCATAAAATTCTCTTACCAAGGAAATAACCGCATCCGGTGGTGGCTTGCCAAACTCCTCCCAATGTCTAGCAGTAAGCATGAATCCGATTTCAGTTCGTGGGAAGCTCAAGTCAAAGCCCCTCTCTTTCACAATGCTCTTGTTTAGAATTTTGCCATAGTTTTCCTCCGCTTTCTCATCCCAAAACTTGTTTGTATCATAATTTGCAGATGATGATGCACCCTTTGATTGTTTCTTTTTTGGAGGCATTTTATCAAACACCTTCAAATCACCAACTTTCCCTTCAATCTAATTCACAAAACTAGATGATTCTTTCACACCCCCAAACTTGTTAACCGCAATAACTACACCTCAACAATATACACACCAATTCAATCAACAATATCAAGATTGTACTCCACTAAAATTCAATTTTCTTCCATAGCCAATGACACCCATAATTTTGAATTTGAAAGCAAATGTACTATGGAATGGCTCACCTTGAGTGTTGAATTGTTTCTTGTAAGAACAAAATCAAAGCTCCTTTCAATCCTTGGGTGAAATTTTTGAGCCTCCTTTCAAACCTTAGGTTTGATGTTGATTGTGTGGAATGAAGATGGAGATTGAGTGGAATGAGTGAAGTTATGTAGGTGTGAGTGGTAAATTTGTGCTTGGAGAAACAAAATTTGAGTGTGTTCTTGAGAAAGATTTTTGAAGTGAAGGAGAAATTTGGGAGAAAGGTTCTTTGGTTATGTCCAATTTCTGCCCCTTTCTGAATTTAAAATGATCGACCGCGGGTGCGCTAAGAACTTACCGCGGGTGCGCTAAAGCTATTGTGATTTTTAAGTTTTCGATCTTCAGCAACCGCGGGTGCGCTGCTTTTTGTACCGCGGGTGCGGTGTTGACTCTGGAAATGTAGCGCGGGTGCGGTGTAAATTACACCGCGGGTGCGCTTGGGTTACTGGAATTTTTCTATTTTTGCTTCAACATCCACCGCGGGTGCGCTAACAAGATTACCGCGGGTGCGGTAAGCTCTCGGCCAATCCAATGCAGGTGCGCTTCTGACAGTACCGCGGGTGCGGTCTAGCTACTGGAATTTTTAAATTTTCGATTCAACAACTACTGCAGGTGCGCTATATTTCCAGTGCGGGTGCACTCTTTGAAATTATTTTCTCCTCAAATTTTTAGTCCTGAAAAACAACTGAAATTCATAAGATTTGGGAAGATACAAGAACACACTATACCAAAAATACACAACCTAAAATAAGAATACAAGAATAAAAAAACAAAACTGAAAAAAATGTAATAGAGAAACAAAAATTTGGATTGCCTCCCAATAAGCGCTTGGTTTAACGTCTTCAGCCCGACTATACCAATTTTGTTCATGGTGGTTCGCTCAACCCAATGATGTTGATATTCCTTACTTCGGTCCCATAGTAAGGCTTAACCCGCTGTCCATTCACCTTGAAAGTTCTTCCATCATTACACTTTAGCTCGATAGCCCCATGAGGATACACTGTTTCCACAACAAATGGCCCTGACCAACGCGACTTCAACTTACCAGGAAACAACTTCAGACGAGAATTGAATAATAATACTTGTTGCCCCGGTTTGAGCTCCCTTTGAACAATGATTTTGTCATGCCACTTTTTAGTCTGCTCTTTGTAGATCTTGGCATTCTCATATGCGTCATTTCGGAATTCTTCTATTTCATTTAGTTGCAATTTTCTGACATTGTCAGATGCTTTTAAGTCAAAGTTCAACTTCTTAATTGCCCAGAATGCTCGGTGCTCCAACTCAAGTGGCAAGTGACATGCTTTTCCAAATACGAGCCTATAGGGAGACATCCCAATAGGTGTTTTGAATGCGGTTCGGTATGCCCATAGTGCATCATCCAACTTGAGTGCCCAATCCTTCCGGTTAATGTTGACTGTCTTCTCCAATATTTGTTTAATTTCCCGGTTGGATATTTCAGCTTGTTTGGGGGTGATACACCAGTGCCACTTTATGCTTCACACTGTATTTAGCCAAAAGTGAGTTGAAAATGTTATTGCAAAAATGCGTACCTTCGTCACTTATAATGGCTCTCGGTGTTCCGAACCTCGTGAAAATGTTCTTATGCACGAATTTAGCTACAACACGAGCATCATTAGTATTGGTGGCGATTGCTTCCACCCATTTTGAAACATAATCCACAACTAATAAAATATAAGAATTACCAAAAGAAGAGGGAAAAGGTCCCATGAAATCAATGCCCCAAACGTCAAAAAGTTCTACTTCCAAAATATTCGTCAGTGGTAGTTCGTGACGTCTAGAAATGTTTCCTAACCTCTGGCATCTATCACATGATTTTACTAAGGTATAACTATCTTTAAACATACTAGGCCAATAGAAACCAGATTGCAATACCTTAGCTGCTGTTCGTGTTGCTCCAAAATGTCCACTATAAGGTGACGAGTGGCATTGCTCCAGAATTTGGTGTGCTTCGACGCCATCCACGCATCTCCTTATAACTTGATCAGCACATCTCTTGAATACGTATGGATCATCCCATAGGTAAAACTTTGCATCGTGAAATAATTTCTTCTTTTGGTGATAACTCAAATCTGGAGGGAGAGTACCACAGGACAAGAAGTTAGCTATATCAGCAAACCAAGGGAGTTTCGAATTTACCTCAAACAGCTGTTCATCTGGAAATGCTTCTTTGATGATTCCTTCCTCTTTTTTCTCTTCAAGTTCGAGCCGTGACAAGTGGTCGGCTACTTTTTTCACACCCCTTCCTATCCTTAATTTCAAAATCAAACTCTTGGAGCAATAAAATCCACCTTATCAAGCGTGGTTTTGCATCCTTCTTGGCAAAAAGGTATCGAATAGCTGCATGGTCAGTGAAAAAAATTACCTTTGTTCCGACCAAGTATGGTCTAAACTTGTCAAATGCAAACACTACTGCAAGCATCTCCTTTTCAGTAGTTGTGTAATTTTGTTGTGCAGCATCCATGGTTCGACTTGCATAGTAGATTGATCTAAAAAATTTATCATGCCTTTGTCCCAACACCACACCTACTGCATAATCACTAGCATCGCACATCAACTCGAAGGGCTCCTTCCAATCTAGTACTATCATGATTGGTGCTGTAACCAATGCCTTCTTGATCTTCTCAAATGCCTGCAGACAATCATCATCAAAAATAAAAGTGGATTCTTTTTCAAGCAAATTACACAAAGGTTTAGTAATCTTAGAAAAATCTTTAATAAATCTACGATAAAACACGGCGTGTCCTAAGAAACTCCTTATCCCTTTGATGTTCTTCGGTGGTGGAAGCTTTTCAATTGCAACCACTTTGGCTCTGTCTACCTCTAATCCCTTAGAAGACACTTTATGTCCAAGAACAATACCCTCTTGGACCATAAAATGACACTTCTCCCAATTAAGAATTAAGTTCTTTTCTTGACATCTCTGCAAAACGAGGGAAAGGTTATGTAAACAGTGATCAAATGAAGAGACAAATACCGAGAAATCATCCATGAAGACTTCCATGATGTCTTCCACCATGTCTGCAAATATGGCCATCATACATCTCTGAAAAGTAGCAGGTGCATTGCATAGCCCAAAAGGCATTCTCCTAAAAGCAAATGTTCCATAGGGGCACGTGAATGTTGTCTTCTCTTAATCCTCTGGTGCTATAGCAATCTGGTTATAACCTGAATAACCATCTAAAAAACAGTAGTGACAATAACCAGCAAGTCTATCAAGCATTTGATCAATAAAAGGTAATGGAAAATGATCTTTACGTGTGGCATTATTCAACTTCCTATAATCAATACATACTCGCCATCCAGTCACAGTACCAGTAGATATTAGTTCATCATTTTCATTCTTTACCACAGTAATTCCACCTTTTTTAGGCACTACTTGCACAGGAGACACCCAACTGCTGTCAGAAATAGCATATATAACTCCAGCATTTAACAATTTCAACACTTCATTTTTCACTACCTCTTTCATGGCTGGATTTAACCTTCTCTGATGATCTACATAAGGAGCGTATGACTCTTCCATTTAAATCCTATGCATGCATATGGTGGGACTAATCCCCTTGATATCAAAAATCGACCATCCAAATGCAGTTTTAAATTTCCTCAACACTCTCAACAGTTTCTCTTTTTCATCTAAAGTAAGAGAGAAAGAGATAATTACCGGATATGTCGACTTCTCACCCAAGAAAGCATAACAAAGATGACTAGGCAATTCCTTCAAAACAGGGGTTGAAGGTATTATTTCTGAACATTTTTCTTCTTCCAACTTCTCCTGTGTGGCTTCCTTTACCTTTGGAAAGTCTTCAAGAGCCAGAATTTGCTCTTTCAATTCCCAATCATCATCATCCACTCTACTAACAGTACTAGAAAGGCATCTTTCTAATGGATCTTCTATTGTATGACCTATACCAATCTCAGCAACACAAAAGTCAATTATATAAATACTTTTACAAGTACTCACGTCGTCGTTACCTTTAATAGCCTTATAGATGTTGAATATTACAGCTTCCCCACCAACTCTCAAGGTGAGTTCTCCTTTGTGTACATCTATCAATGCTTTTCCAGTGGCTAAGAAGGGTCGCCCAAAAATCAATGGAGAATTTTGATCTTCCTCCATATCAAGTATTACAAAATCAGCGGGGAAGATAAACTTGTCAACTTTTACCAAAACATCTTCAACAATTCCACGAGGATATATGAGTGACCTATCTGCAAGTTGCAAAGTTATAGTGGTTGGTTTTACCTCCCCAAGCTTCAATTCCCTGTAAATAGAAAATGACGTAAGATTAATACTTGCTCCAAGATCACATAAAGCTTTATTAACATGATTACCACCAATAATGCAATGAATAGTAAAACTCCCTGGATCTTTTAATTTTTGTGGTAACTTCTTTTGGAGAATGGCGCTACACTCTTCGGTCAACTTCACTGTCTCGAACTCTTGCAGCTTCCTCTTCTTTGACATCATATCTTTGATGAACTTTGCATAGTTTGGCATTTGCTCTAAAGCATCAGCAAATGGAATGTTGATGTGAATTTTCTTGAAAATTTCCAAAAATTTTGCAAATTGATCATCAATAATCTTCTTCTTAAATCTCTGTGGGTATGGAAGAGTCGGCTTAAATACTGGAGGTTGTTCAACTTCAACTTCAGCTTTGGATCCCTCGGTTTCAACTTCTTCAACTGTCTTCTCGCTTTCCTCATTCTCTTTGGATTTTTTAACCTCAAGTTCTCTTCCACTTCTCAAAGTTACTGCTTTGCATTGCTCCTTTGGATTCACTTCAGTATTACTTGGGAATTGACCTCTATTTTGATCTCTCAATGCATTAGCCAACTGTCCAATCTGTGTCTCCAATGATTTCATTGTGGCACCCATATTTCCTATGTGAGTTTCCATGCCATCAAGACGAGATTCAGTCCTAGCCATCCTTTTACTAGATTCAGCAACAAATGTCCCAACTAGATCCTCAAGTGAAGGTTTTCCTTCCCCCTTTGATGTATTGAACCCCGGTGGAGGATTCAACACATTCTTATTATTAGCATATGAAAAATTCTCATGATTTCTCAAACCAGGATGATAAGTATTAGGGGGAGGGTTACCTCGATATCCTCCGTAGCCACCAAAATTCCTATTGTTGATATAATGAGCCTCATCAGGAATGTGTGGTTCTTCAGTAACAACCGATGCATTTTCAACCTCTGTTGTACTAGCTTTATTCATAGCTGCAATTTGAGTTGTTAAAGCTGAAACTTGTGCAGTCAGTGATGTAATAGGATCTACGGCATAAATTCCAGCTGGTTTCTTTACTCCTGACCTCTCAGACGGCCACTGATAACTGTTAATGGTCATCTGTTCAAGCAAATCAAATGCTTGATCAGGTGATTTGGCAAATATCGTGCCACCAGCTGCTGCATCCACAATGCCTCTTGTTTGTCCATTCAGACCATTATAAAACAATTCAATCTGTACCCAATCTTCAAAACCATGGTTTGGACACCTCCTCAACAACTCCTTATACCGTTCCCATGCCTCATATAATTGCTCAAAGTCAGTCTGCCTAAAAGTACTTATCTCAATTTTCAACTGTGCAAACTTCGCAGGTGGAAAATATTTAGCAAGGAACTTGGTTGCTAACTCCTGCCAAGTAGTGATACTCTCCAAAGAAAGCGATTGGAGCCATCCTCTTGCTTGGTCCCTGAGAGAAAAAGAAAAACAAGCGCAATCGAATTATATCATCAGGAACACCATTTATCTTTACCGTGTCAGTGATTTCAAGGAATGTTCTGAGATGTAGATGAGGATCTGCAGTAGCGGCTCCCCCAAACTGGTTCTGTTGAACCATGTTTATCAATGCAGGCTTGAGTTCAAAGTTGTTTGCATTAATAGTCCCTCGTGCTATTCCTGAATAATGAGCATTTAGTACTGGCCTAAAATGATCTCTGATGGGTATTGCAGGGGGTGGATTTTCATTATCTCTGTTGTCAGCCATTGCTTGAATCTCTTCTCTTTTTGCCTTTCTTAATCTTCTTGCGGCTCTTTCGATCTCGGGATCAAAGATAAGCAAGTCAAGATTTTGCGATCTTCGCATGCACTGTCAAACAAAGATAAGAAACAAATCAATGTTTAATGTAATACATTAAAAACAGCTCTAAATTAAAATCTAGACTAATTGGTAATAATACTAATATAAATTTAAAATAAACACTCCCCGGCAACGGCGCCAAAAAATTGTTGCGTATTTTCTTGATTACTCGCAAGCGCACGACGTCAAGTTATAGTAAAATATATTATTGAGTACAAGTGTCGATCCCACGAGGAGTGTGTATATAAACGTATATTAATGCTTGTGATTAAAATAGTCTTGACTTTATTTAGAAAAATCAATTTAAGGATTTGATTTTATGAATGACTAAATTGAAAATGGATTTAAAAATAAATAAATATAGATATATATAACACCAAATTTTAGCAAATAACAATGAGATAAAAGATCTAGAGGTCCGATTTCACGCAACTATCCACCATGTGTAATTCTTATTAGCTTTGTTATAAAAGTCCTTTTTATTCATTAGCAAAAAATCCTATTATTATCTACTCCCTCTTCCAAGTAATAAGTAGATATCTGTTATCTAAAAATGAATTGTGACATTCCCATCAACAATTTACAATTAAATAACACAACAAGCACTAGATTCTCTATAGGCTTCGATAGCATTATAGGCCTTCCGAACTCTATAAATACCATTGATGTATTTGATCTTTTTCTTGTTTATAATTTCCTCTTCCGAGTGATAAATTGTAAACATATAAATCATTCAAAATATGGCCAATAAATTGAAAGCATTAAGATTAGAACAATACAAATGAACAATATGAAGAACTTAAATAACTTAATTTATAACTTCTAACACATGGTTTCTAGTTTTGTTCCATCATTCCTCTAGAATTAAAACTTAGTTCATAATAACAAAATCAAAACAACAAAACATGGTTTTAAAATAAGACATAACAAATGAAAAACAAAGGAAAGAAGAACTTAGAACAAAAGTTTGAAGAGCTGATTCCGTTCCCGGAGTTGTACAAAAGATTTCTTCCAAACTTGATGAATTTGATCTTCAATCTAGTAGTAGCCTCCTTCACTCTTTCCTTGGCTCCCCAATACCCTAGATAGTAGCAAATGATGTCTTATTATAGTCCAGACAAGATAGAAGTCGTAGCACACAAAATTCTCAAACTTCCACGCGCAGCACACAAAGTTATAGAATTTCCGGATTCTGCTTTTCGAAGACCGCGGGTGCGGTGAAGAACAGACCGCGGGTGCGGTCCTCTTTCTAGTGTATGAGCGCAGGTGCGCTGCCTATTTCAGTGCGGGTGCACTAGCTTACCGCGGGTGCGGTACATGAATAAGCGCGGGTGCGCTGCAGCTACTATATTTTTTTATCTTTTTGCACTTTCCAATTCAACACTTTTAATACTTCACACTCTTATTCTATACTTCCAAACTATAACAACAAAAACAACAACAAATCAAATAAACCGCTCAAGAATCACATAATTCTAAGTTAAAAACAAGTAATAAAAGTGAAATAAATTACACTTATCATCAGTCATACGTTGGGAATTTCCATTAACTATATGCCAAGGCTTCGAGAAAAAAACGGATGCAACCATTTCACATTATGGCATTCGATTGAACTTATTTCACATAAGATTTATTTTATTTTTTTTGCTCAAGTTTTTACTACCTATCTCCCTTAATATAAATTTTTTTTTGTCATGACGAGAATATATAATGTGATTTTAATATTTAATATTATTTTTTGACTTTTATGCTTATAAGTGGGTTTTTAGAAGATTTAAGATATTTTTGCTATTTTTGAAAAATTCTAGCTTTAGGTTTGATTTGACGATTTATGTTTTGCACTAAGTTTTGGATTTTGAGTAAAATAGTTGGTTGAGTGATTTTAAATGGTACAAAGTAAATATACATATATGCATAAGTAAGCCGAAAGCTTTATAAAAAAATCTACTACATTTTAAAGAAAAACGAGTGGTAGACATTTCATCACCGATAGTACATGTAAGGACCCGTATGTTATTATTAGCGTACAATACGGTTCTTTCAACACTTATATCTCAATCGAATATTGTAATGCCTGAAGTAATATCACAAGTTGTTGATTTAGTAATATGAGATTACTAAATAATTAATGATTTTTAAAGAATGAAATATAACATATGTTGGTCATATGAAGTCCAAATTATTTGAAATTTGGATATAACATAGAAAACTGAAAGATATAGAAGTTCCATGTTTTGAGTTTTTAGAAATTTGATTGTTTGACTGGTCCAAAAGGATATACCGGTGTTAAAATATTAAATATTATATATTATATTATATTATAATATAATATAATATTAAAAAAAAAGAAAAAAAAAGATAAAGATGGAATCACGTGAGAAAGAATGAATCTTTCATTCTTACAGTAAGTTTACGAGAGGTGAGAGAAAAGAGTTGATACGATTTTTTATTTTCTTTTCGATCGTGCGATTTATCGGTTTATCCAATCGACAAACCGACTTCAGTTCTGGGATCGTTGACACGAGGTCTTCGATTTGAGGTATAAATTTTATATTTTTGGTGATGTTTGAAATTCGTCGATTTCTGGAGTAAATCCAATAAATTGTTAAATCATACTGAAATTGAAGATTGTTGAGTAGTGTATGATTTTAACGAAGTAGAGAAGATTATTGTGTTGTTGTTTTGAATTATTCCTAATTTATTATAATTAGGGATTTTTAATCATTGGATTGAGATTGGAGAGTTGTTTGTCAGTTGTTATTAATTCTGATTATATATTCGGAGTCTACGAAGTATGGGCTACACGTTGATATAAAGTTTTCGTAATTTGACGGATGTTGTAAAATAGCCTATTATTTGAAGTTAATTAATTACGGTGTATTTGATGGTAGTATTGTGAATTAAATACACCAGATTATTAAATTGTTGAACAATACGAATTTATAATCGAGTTTTATATTTTGTTGAATTAATTGTTGTTGGGCTACTTGATGTTATATATTGAGGCTGTTATAACTGTGTTGATACGGTAACAATGATCTGATAATTATTGTTGAATAATTTAGATACATCACAAGCCTCATGATCAAAGAAATAGCCAGATTGTATATATACTCGATTATCAGGCACGTGTTGACGTACGAGCATATGTTGTTATTGTTTAGTATTGATGAATACTATTGCGTTGAACGATGATAAATCACCGGAATTGGGTGATTTGATATTATATTTGTTGTTGTTTATTATTGTTGATATTGTTGACTATCGTTGTTGGGAGACGTTTCGTTGATGTTGTCACGTTGATGTTGTTCGTTCAACGATATTGCTGTCGCCAGTGTTGGGGTGCGACGTATCGTTTATGTTGTTATTCGTTCAACGATATTGCTGTCGCCGGTGTTGGGGTGCGACGTATCGTTGATGTTATTATTCGTTCGACGATATTGCTGTCGCCGGTGTTGGGGTGCGACGTATCGTCGATGTTTTTGTTCATTCGACGATATTGCTGTCGCCGGTGTTGGGGTGCGACGTATCGTCGATGTTGTTGCATTGTGATGTTGTTGAGGTTGTTGTTGGCTGATTGTCCAGAAACGGCAAAGGGGGTATTTCTATTATGATTTCAGTTATATTTTATGTTGTTAATATAACTGTTATGTATTACGATGATGATGGTTGTATATGCTCACCCTTTGAGGGCTGTTTCTGTTGGGCATGTTACAAGACTATGCGTGAGACATGATAGTGGTGAAGGACTAGGTGTGTCTAGTCAAACAGTCTTGTAGTTGATAGTAGATAGAGACAGTATAGCTTATTGTCTTATTTGAGTTGTATGTGTGTATTTATTATACTGTTTCTGCTACACTGACGTAGATAGTGTGGTGATTGCACTATTTTGTCGTATATGCATTATATTATTACGTCGTCGAAAAGAAAAAATTTTATGCATATGACGTCACATGTTGCATGATTACGTGGCGAGGTTTGGGGCGCCACATTTGGTGGTATTAAAGCATATGTTAGATGTCTGGGATGGTTAAGAGTTGGGTTTGTGATGAGGGAGTTGGATGACGATATTATCTGCGTGTGTCTGTGCATTTGACTTGTTATTGATGATTTCTCGATATGATTTATTGTTCTTTAGTTGCGTGTACTTTCGTGCGAAAGGTGTGATGATGATTACTGGATTGTAATTGTTAAGTGTTATGATTAACAATTTGATTTCCAGTGATGGCATCTAGAGAACAGGTACATCCACACGAGGAAACATACGAGGTTGACAGTGGATTTGGACAGATAAATCCATTGCCACCTCCTCCTATGGGACAGGCACCAGCAGATCAGCCTTTATTGCCTGGTGAGTTGACTTTGGCACAGTTCAGCAGTTATCTTCCGCCGAGATTTGATAGTTCTGAGACCGGTGAGCGAGCAGAGGAGTGGATTGAGAGGATAGAGCAGATATTTGTGACTGCACCATGTGCTAGGTCTGCTTGGTTACGATTGGCTACATTTCAGCTTTCGCGGAATGTACTATTGTGGTGGCAGACGACTGAGGCCGGATTGAGAGCTCAGGGCCGTACTGTTGATTGGGATGTGTTTCGGTCTCGTTTTCTTGATAAATATTTTTCTATAGCAGCCAGACAAAAGAAAGAGAAAGAATTTGAGGATTTCAGACAGGGTAGTATGTCTGTTGCTGAGTATGAGACTCGATATTCTGCATTGTTGAAATATGTGCCACATATTGCTACGAATGTTCATGCTAAGATGAGGCATTTCTTGAAAGGGTTGATGTTAGAGTTATTTGATCGTGTGCAATCAAACAACCCGGTATCATTTGAGGATGCAGTGACGAGGGCTGAGATAGCTGAGTTAGTTATGCAGGAGTATGGGGCTCAGGGACGATTATCAGAGCCGACTAGGTAGTCATTGCGACCTCAGGGACAGTCTTTTAAATATCAGAAGGGTTCATCTTCTTCTTCAGCATCATCTGGGAAGCGTCGATTTGAGTCACGACGTGTTGAGAGTCGTGGGGGCAGTTCTCAGTCTGTTCAGGGGCAGAGAGGAGAGTCCAGAGCAGTGAGATGTTATCGTTGTGGGGGACCTCATCTGATCAGAGAGTGTACACAGACCGAGATCACCTGTTTTGAGTGTGGCGGTGTTGGTCATCTGGCGAAACAGTGTCCTAGTCGTGAGGGACAGCGAGAGCCTAGGAGTGCTAGAGGTAGATCCTCAGAGAGAGGAGGACGACAGCCTCAGCAGTTTACACCACGACCTTCTGGAGGACAGCCACGTATGCAGGGAGCTGGTCCGCCTCAGGCACAGGTGTATGCTTTGACACGAGAGCAGGCAGAGGAGGCACGAGAGGAGATGATAGTGGGTAAGTGTTATTTATGTTCTTATCCTGCTTATATTCTTGTTGATACTGGTGTCTCGCATGCTTTTATATCGAAGAGGTTTGTGGTTGAGCATCATATGCGCTCGTATCCATTGTCTATGCCTCTTTCTGTTTCGACACCTTCTGGAGTTGATATATCTGTTGTATCTATGATATCAGATGGTATTATTTCTTATGAGGGCTATGAGCTGAGATCTGATATGATTATTCTAGAGATGACTGATTTTGATTGTATTGTGGGAATTAATGTGCTGAGGAGATATTGTGCGACAGTTGATTGTTATCAGTGTGTGGTATATTTTTATACAGATGAGAAAGAGCGTTGGACATTTTATGGGAAGGGTTCTCGTCCCCGTGTTCCGTTGGTATCTGCCATCCGGATGTCTCGGTTATTGGAGCATGGGCATGAGGGTTATCTTATTTATGCTGTAGATGTGACAGAAAAGAAGAAGGATGTGGGAATAGAGGAGATACCTATAATTGCTGAGTTTGCCGATGTATTTCCTGATGAGATTCCAGGCTTCCCACCAGCCCGTGAGGTGGAGTTTGGGATCGAGTTGATGCCAGATACTTCCCCTATTTCTCGTACTCCTTACAGAATGGCACCAGCAGAGTTGAGAGAGTTGAAAGCCCAGTTGCAGGACTTGCTGGACAAGGGATACATTCGCCCTAGTGTATCGCCTTGGGGTGCACCATTCTTATTTGTGAGAAAGAAAGATGGAACTATGCGGCTTTGTATTGACTATCGACAGCTGAATAAGGTAACGATTAAGAATAAATATCCCCTCCCTCGTATTGATGATTTGTTTGATCAGTTACAGGGAACCTCAATATATTCGAAGATTGATTTGAGGTCAGGATATCATCAGATACGAGTTAGAGAGGAGGATATTCAGAAGACAGCATTCAGGACCAGATATGGGCATTACGAGTTTTTAGTTATGCCGTTTGGGTTGACGAATGCTCCAACTGTGTTCATGAGTTTGATGAATAGGGTATTTCAGCCTTATCTCGATCGATTTGTTATTGTGTTTATTGATGATATATTGATATATTCCAGGAGTGAGGCTGAGCATGCAGGGCACTTGCGTTCAGTGTTACAGGTGTTGCGAGATAGACAGTTGTATGCCAAACTCAGTAAGTGTAAGTTTTGGTTGGATCGAGTGGTCTTCTTGGGTCATGTTATATCGAGAGATGGGATTTCTGTTGATCCAACGAAGGTCGAAGCCGTGTTACAGTGGTCTGCACCTACATCTGTACCTGAGATTCGTAGTTTCTTGGGTTTAGCAGGTTATTATCGTCGATTTATCGAGGGATTTTCAAAGATTGCTAGGCCTTTGACACATATGACTCAGAAAGGTGTGCGATTTCAGTGGTTTGAAGCATGTGAGAGGAGTTTTCAGGAGTTGAAGCACCGACTGACGACTGCACCGGTGTTATCAATTCCTACAGAAAATGAGAGGTTTGTTGTTTATACTGATGCATCATTACATGGTTTGGGATGTGTTTTGATGCAGAATCGACATGTTGTGGCATATGCCTCGAAACAGCTGAAACCACACGAAACAAGGTACCCTGTGCATGACTTGGAGTTGGCAGCCATTATCTTTGCCTTGAAGATATGGCGACACTATTTATATGGTACCTCGTTTACAATTTATACTGATCATAAGAGCTTGAGATTTTTGTTTACCCAGACAGAGTTGAATATGAGACAGAGACGATGGTTAGATTTGCTGAAGGATTATGATTGTGAGATTGAATATCATCCTGGTCGAGCCAATCTTACAGCTGATGCATTGAGCCGTAAAGTGAGTTGTACTGCAGAGGATGTGAGTCGTTTATCATCTATGATGATGTCTTGTTGTTCCTTGGGATATGATTTTGATATCTCGACGACTCCTATCCAGGTATCTACCTTATTAGCTGAACTTGATATATATGGTTGTATTCGTGATGCACAGATGACAGACGAGAGAGTTCAGCGATGGAGGGAGTTAGTTTCTCAGAAACAAGATACTCGTTTTAGAGTGGCTGATGATGGTAGTTTGAGGATGAATGATAGATGAGTAGTTCCTGATATATCTGAGTTGCGCCAGGGCCTGTTGCGGCGTGCACATTGTAGTCGATATTGTATCCACCCTGGTGGCAAGAAGATGTATAAGGATCTACGCTATCAATTTTGGTGGAAGGGAATGAAACGTGATGTGATTGATTTTGTACGTCGATGTCTTAATTGTCAACAGATCAAAGCTGAGAGGAGAAGGCCGGGAGGTGAATTGAGGAGTTTAGAAGTGCCGACTTGGAAATGGGAGCACATATCGATGGATTTTGTGACTCATTTGCCAAGAAGCACTGGAACTATTGATGCTATTTGGGTGATTGTTGATCGATTGACGAAAGTTGCACATTTTATACCTTATAGCATGAGTAGTACGTACTTGACGATGGCACAGTTGTATATACGAGAGATTGTACGGTTGCATGGGATTCCAGTGTCTATTATTTATGATAGAGATCCTCGATTTACTTCTCATTTTTGGGAAGGATTGCAGACTGCGATGGGGACAGAGTTGAGATTGAGTACGGCTTATCATCCCCAGACAGATGGTCAGACTGAGTGTACTATTCAGACGCTGAAGGATATGTTGCGTGCTTATGTTATGGATTTTAAATCTGTTTGGCAGTCATCTATTCCATTGGTAGAGTTTGCGTATAACAATACTTATCAGAGTAGTATTCAGATGGCTCCATTTGAGGCATTGTACGGGAGACGTTGTAGATCTCCGTTATACTGGGATGATGTTGATCGAGCTGCAGTTACCGGTCCTGATATGATTTATGAGATGGAACAGAAAGTAAAGTTGATACAGCAACGATTGAAAGCAGCTCAAGATAGACAGGCCGCCTATGCCAATAAAAGACGAAGACCTTTAGAGTTTCAGCAGGGCGATCGAGTATTTTTGAAAGTTTCACCTTTTTGTGGCACAGTGCGATTTGGCATGAAAGGAAAGTTGGCACCGAGGTATGTTGGCCCGTATGAGATATTGCAGCGGATAGACACTTTGGCTTATCGATTGGCTCTACCTCCATCTTTATCCGGTATTCATGATGTGTTTCATGTATCGATGTTGCGGAAGTATGAGCCGGATCCTTCACATGTGTTGGATATTTCTGAGGTTCAGTTCGATCCTGACGTGTCTTATGTTGAGAGACCAGTTTGTATTTTGGATCGATCTGAACGGAAGCTTCGTAGTAAGCTTATACCGATGGTGAAGGTTCAGTGGGAACATAGAGGTGTCGAAGAGGCCACTTGGGAGACAGAGCGGCATATGAGGGAGCTCTACCCCTACTTATTCTGATGGTATGACGTATCTTTTATTTATGCATGTTATTTCTGTTGTTGATTAATTTCGGGGTCAAAATTCATTTAAGGGGGTAGAAATGTAATGCCTGAAGTAATATCACAAGTTGTTGATTTAGTAATATGAGATTACTAAATAATTAATGATTTTTAAAGAATGAAATATGACATATGTTGGTCATATGAAGTCCAAATTATTTGAAATTTGGATATAACATAGAAAACTGAAAGATATAGAAGTTTCATGTTTTGAGTTTTTAGAAATTTGATTGTTTGACTGGTCCAAAAGGATATACCGGTGTTAAAATATTAAATATTATATATTATATTATATTATTTTATTTTATTAATATAATTTTATTTTATTAATATAATATAATATAATATTAAAAAAAGAAAAAGAAAAAAAAAGATAAAGATGGAATCACGTGAGTAAGTTTACGAGAGGTGAGAGAAAAGAGTTGATACGATTTTTGATTTTCTTTTCGATCGTGCGATTTATCGGTTTATTCAATCGACAAACCGACTTCAATTCTGAGATCGTTGACACGAGGTCTTCGATTTGAGGTATAAATTTTATATTTTTGGTGATGTTTGAAATTCGTCGATTTCTGGAGTAAATCCAATAAATTGTTAAATCATACTGAAATTGAAGATTGTTGAGTAATGTATGATTTTAACGAAGTAGAGAAGATTATTGTGTTGTTGTTTTGAATTATTCCTAATTTATTATAATTAGGGATTTTTAATCATTGGATTGAGATTGGAGAGTTGTTTGTCAGTTGTTATTAATTCTGATTATATATTCGGAGTCTACGAAGTATAGGCTACACGTTGATATAAAGTTTTCGTAATTTGACGGATGTTGTAAAATAGCCTATTATTTGAAGTTAATTAATTAGGGTGTATTTGATGGTAGTATTGTGAATTAAATACACCAGATTATTAAATTGTTGAACAATACGAATTTATAATCGAGTTTTATATTTTGTTGAATTAATTGTTGTTGGGTTATTTGATGTTATATATCGAGGCTGTTATAACTGTGTTGATACGGTGACAATGATATGATAATTATTGTTGAATTATTTAGATACATCACAAGCCTCATGATCAAAGAAATAGCCAGATTGTATATATACTTGATTATCAGGTACGTGTTGACGTACGAGCATATGTTGTTATTGTTTAGTATTGATGAATACTATTGCGTTGAATGATGATAAATCACCGGAATTGGGTGATTTGATATTATATTTGTTGTTGTTTATTATTGTTGATATTGTTGACTATCGTTGTTGGGAGACGTTTCGTTGATGTTGTTCGTTCAACGATATTGCTGTCGCCGGTGTTGGGGTGCGACGTATCGTTGATGTTGTTGTTCGTTCGACGATATTGCTGTCGCCGGTGTTGGGGTGCGACGTATCGTGGATGTTGTTATTCGTTCGACGATATTGCTGTCGCCGGTGTTGGGGTGCGACGTATCGTCGATGTTGTTGTTCGTTCGACGATATTGCTGTCGCCGGTGTTGGGGTGCGACGTATCGTCGATGTTGTTGCATTGTGATGTTGTTGAGGTTGTTGTTGGCTGATTGTCCAGAAACGGCAAAGGGGGTATTTCTATTATGATTTCAGTTATATTTTATGTTGTTAATATAACTGTTATGTATTACGATGATGATGGTTGTATATGCTCACCCTTTGAGGGCTGTTTCTGTTGGGCAGGTTACAGGACTATGCGTGAGACAGGATAGTGGTGAAGGACTAGGTGTGTCTAGTCAAACAGTCTTGTAGTTGATAGTAGATAGAGACAGTATAGCTTATTATCTTATTTGAGTTGTATGTGTGTATTTATTATACTGTTTCTGCTACACTGACATAGATAGTGTGGTGATTGCACTATTTTGTCGTATATGCATTATATTATTACGTCGTCGAAAAGAAAAAATTTTATGCGTATGACGTCACATGTTGCATGATTACGTGGCGAGGTTTGGGGCGCCACAAATATGCAACCATTGGTATATCGAAAGTTGCAAATGAATTCGATAATGATGTTATGTATTTTTGAATGATCATAGTAATATCATCCGTGCAACTAAGAAAACATGTTTCCATAATGCACATATCTTACTCTACCAGAGATTACTTGTACTATTAAGTCATCAAATCACATAGGATATTCAAACTCGTAGGTAAGCGGTGAAACTACAATGCATCGGCTTCTACTTATGTCGAAACTACACCCAACCTAGCCACCTGATGACCCTCATGGAGTCGGTAAACGAACTAAAGTGCAGTGCTAGTATGTAGAGCCTCTATATTATCTCGGGGCAAAAGATTAATGGCGTATAACTATAATAGCAGACTAATACACTCGATAAATAATAACAAATTGGAAAGTCCGATGGAGGATTATTCGGCATCTCATCCAATTAGCACTCATATATATGAATAGATATCTTCATGCCCTTACCAATAAAACGTGACGTTTACATCACATATACTAGTCTTGAGTGAACTTTATTTTTGTATGAGGCGGCTGAATTAACTAGAAACGAATTTATAATATACATTACACTGCTTAATAAATTTCGCGATTCACTAGACTTGTGGACCTCGTGGTAGTTATAGTAAATTCAAAGACTTTATCTATTCAGTTTTCATGAATATACAAATAAAGTAAATGTCATAATTTGATAACACCGTAAAGTATTATTGAAATAAATATTATTTTTACAAAAGAGTCATTCAAATCCAAATACAAGTTAGTTTGCTAAGCACCTACTCTAAAACACACACATATATATATATATATATATTAAGATTACGTATGTATGAATATTATGCAATAAATACGAATACAAATAGATGGAATAAAGCAAAGCGGTTTTACCTCTTAAAACTAATTTGGCAGCAAAATCATGCCAAGAGCTAAACGTGAAATGGAAAATTGAGTCTTTAGTGTTAATTATAAAATCGGGATAATTCTTAAAACTCAATATTTATATCATTAACAACAAATTATTTTTTCCCACGATTTTGAATGAACAACTAAAAACACTTTTTTTCCTATGCAATTTTTTTAATAAATCACTTTATGTCGTACCATCCATGACATTATTTATGAAAGAATCTACGAAAAAGCAAGTACATTACAAAAAATACAGAAAAATAATTGAAAGGTCGAGAATTATACCATGATAATTGAAGTAAAACCAACCAAATGTCCCTTTGCATAATTTTTGGAAACATTTTTTTAAAAAAAAAAATTTGTGGAATAGGATATGCATCAACTCAATTAATTGATCATGATACTTATGTGCGATAGTTTTGGAAACATTTTTTGTAAGTTAATTGAAATTCCGGATTGGATTTGAGACCGAGCTTTGGCTCTAATGGTCTCACTTTGTTTCCACCTTGTAATGACTGAGGTTTGAGTCCTCCCCACCCCTAGAATATGATTTCAAACAAAAAAAATATTAACTCGGGTTGGATTTGTAATATTGAAGTGGACATACCAAATAGACTAGGCAAATTCTTTATATATATTAGTGTTCTGTCTCATACTAAATTTGTTTTGTTTGATAATTTTAGTGTAAAAAATATATTATATTATTATGATATTTGTAGATGATTAATTTAGATCATATTTATCGAAATAATTTAAACTTTAAAATAAATTATTGATAAGTTGGAGAAAAAATAGAAAAATATAAATATGCACATCAGCAAAAATAGCTAACAAATATTATAAAAGATAAAAATTAAATAAATTTTTTTTTTCAGGTCAGTCGTAGGGGTGGGAAAAAATACCGAAATACCGAAATACCGAAAAATTGTACCGAAAAAATACCGAACTTACCGAAAAAATCGGTATACCGAAAATTTCGGTACTGTACGAAATTTTCGGTATCGGTATCGGTACATAATATTTTTTTTCGGTATTTCGGTATATACCGAAATATCCGAAAATAGTTTTTTATTATTATTTTTTAAAAATTTAAATTCGGTATACCGAAAAAATGTTTCGGTATACCGATATTTTTTTCGGTATACCGACAAAATTTTCGGTGTCGGTACGGTACCGGTATGAACTTTTTTCATACCGAAAATTCGATATACCGAATGTGCAGTATACCGAATTTCCGATATCGGTATCGGTATGAAAAAATTTCATACCGATATTTTCGGTACGGTATACGATACCGTAGTTCGATACGATATACCGTACCGTACTCACCCTTAGTCAGTCTATGCCATATCATGTAGAACATCATATGTAATTTTACATAAAAAAATCAATTATATTCTTGTGAATTTCATGATTTTTTTTATTTGAATTCTTGGATGATATTCCTATAAAATAATATAATCCCAATCTAAGTATAGACTTAGCCGTGATTATACTTTGGAATGCGTACATAGATATTGGATTATATATATATATCTGTTTTTCGGAGAGATTGATTGAGGCGTTTTTGTCCCCCTATTACGTACGAACGACACCGACCGCTGCTGGCGAAGCTAATGATACATTAAAATCGATCAACGACCCTACGAAAGCGGGCTTGCTCCGCAAATTCGATTGCCCAGTAACCGAACCGAACCTCGGTAATCTACGAGTAAATCAGCAGTTTTTTAAACTTTACTGATATGTATATGGATTTTTTTGGGTTGGATGTTCTTAGGTTTCTTTGAACTGGGTTTGGTTTCGAGTCTTCAAATTTGTTTAGATTCGTTCATGTTGAAGTGAATTTCTAACAAAAATGAATCTTTACATAAAAATATATGTTATGTGTATTTGCTAATTTTGGTTATTTACAACAATTGTCTCGTTAGATTTTGCTGCTATCTCATGTTATTTTTATATTGAATTTATCATGAAATTTTGATAAATTGCATTTTTGTATTGAATGTATCCGTAGCAGGACTCTCCCTTTATATCCTTATGCTTGTGGGAGGCATAATTCCTGGATCACTGGCCATCAGTGGATTATAAATGCGATTTTTTTAATTGCTCCTTTTTTTTTTGGAATTGCTATTATTTTACTGATTGAGTCCTGCAATTTATTTGGTTGAAGATAAAGAAATTGAATACTTTGACTTTATGAGAAAAAGGAGGTAGTAGATTGGCGGTTTACTGTTTGTTTTATGGAACATGAAACGGAAGATTCAGAAAAGATTAAAAATCTCCTCCTCGGTGTGTGAGGAAAAGGCTTAGCTTTATATTTTGATTGAAACAAGTTGCATTCAGATATGTATATTCGAAATTTATATCAAAAGAAGATTGTCAGTGGGTTGGAAGTAGATTGTTTTCGGAAGGTTAGCAAATATATTAATGAGTGCTAAGAGCAGATCCTACCAGTAGACTCCTGATAATGTATTTTGTGGGAATAATATAGATTTTTAGAAAATTTGGCGTCACCTCGGGCCGAGAGAGCATTGGATCATGTGCATTTTCATGGGAAAATTGAGTTTCCAAGTTGCGTTACACAAAGTAAAGTACTTTTGAAGGGACTAAATCTGATCTGGTTTTGATCAGGATATGTCATACCTACCGTACATTGAGCAGTTATCTTATGCGCCTTATGCCAGTGATATGGATCGACGCTCTCGAACATGGTTTGAGATTCCATCCTGAAACTACTGTTATTTATGCCGTTAGATCTGATTTTGCGACTGATGTTTGGAGACTCATATAGTCAGTCACCGAGTTTTGTAATTACATCTGCATCATCAAATTTTCTTATCTAATGCGATTGATTTCTGGTTTTTGCACGTTGAGTTTCCTTGTCTTAGACTGAGATCACCTTTCAGAATTTCTTTGTGATGAGGAGGGAGGGGGTGGCAGCGTCCCAACAGGCTTTGCGAGGCGCAGCTAAATTTTTTTTGGAAAAATAAAGAATATTTAAATTTTTTCTCACTTCATCCTGCTCTAGGGCGAGGCTCATATAAGAGACAAGTGTCCTGTTGACAATCTAAACATATAGATAAATCTTTTTATTGCCTAGAAAAATGAGAATCTCGATAGCTTTTTGAGTGTGGCATAGCATTCACAGCTTTTCTGAATGAAGTTTAGTTTCCTTCGTTAGAAAAAGAGTTGATTTGATTTTCTTTTATTTGTTCGTATTGTTTTACTATACTGGTATTTCACCACTTGTCTTTTTGGAGTTTGTTGACAGCATGCTAAATACTGAGGATGAAATATGTATGAATGATGCTATATGCTCTAATGATTCAATGAGTTCAAAGAAACAAGTTTCTAGTTTCCAGGATGAGGATTATACTGAAAATATGAAGCAGTTTCAGTTACAAGTTGACAAGGTATAATATATCCCGGACTTCTATTTTTAATTTCATACCTTTCGCTTGTTACTCACCTGCAAATCCGCAATGATTCTTACGTAATTTTTTTCCCTCTCTTGTACTTGAACTTTGAGTTGTTTGGAGCCATTCCTTGTTTGTTTCATTTCTTATAATCTACTCAAAAACATATTGATTTTTCATTATTCAATCGATTCTCGCCTTGCAGTTTAAAAAACTTGCTAAACCAGGTTGTTCTCCCGAAATTTTGAACACAGCCTTGGGCTCGATGTTGTCCCTTTTCGATACACTCTCCCTCATAACTTCCAAACGGTATATCCGTGCGTCTCTCTGACAAAAAAACCGCGTAAGAGGATCAATCCGCAAAGTTTTAACAGTTCCATTTTAGCTATTTTTAATGCTGTGTTATTAATCATCTTTTTCCTTTTCCTATTAGGACTAAGGAGGGACCTCCAATTGCTTCTATTAATATTCTTGAACAAAACAAATTGTATATTGCAATGCAAGGAGATGTTAATATCAATCTAGATAAGGATAGCTTTTAATGCTTTGTTTCGAACTTTTTTTGACATATTTACTTTGAAATATTGTCTTGTGATATCGGGACAAAGTGCTGATGTATCAAATTGGTTGTCAAGTATACATATGAACCTAAATGAAGTGGGGGATCACTCTGAGCTAAGCTAGTCTCATGAGTGCTAGCGTAGCGGGAGAGCAAATAAAGCGAAGTCAATTTTCGAATTAGGCAGCCCAAGATGGGTTGAGCTGGGTTAGTCATTTGGAGGCCCACTTTGTCAGCCCGTTTCGCATCTCTACCAGAAAGTGGTAAACATGGATCTTAAACTATAGTTCAAGAGCAAAATCGTTTTTCTAATTTAAATTTCAACTTCATATCTACAAT
The DNA here is from genome assembly GCF_025594145.1 of Primulina tabacum. Lineage (NCBI taxonomy): Eukaryota > Viridiplantae > Streptophyta > Magnoliopsida > Lamiales > Gesneriaceae > Primulina > Primulina tabacum. Next base: position 34,290,335 of record NC_134560.1, on the reverse strand, counting down.
TAAGCTATTTTTTAATAATTTGGGTATCAATATAAATTATATTTGAACTTTTAATGCTTAATGGTGTACCTTCAAGTTTACAAGAGATGAAACCATTCATTTTGAGTAAACCTCCTATGAGTCGGTGTCACATATTTATATTCGTAAAATGAGTCAAATCAATCTATATGTGTATTGAAAAATAATATTTTTGACATAAAAATTAGTTCTTTTCCATGAGCTGGAGCGAGTTGAAAATCTATTTTACAAAATTAACATGTTAAACACTCTTATATGGATTTTTGTGATTCATTTTTTGTCTATTTTATTATCCGTGTTATAATGCATAATAATAATACACAAAACTATTACGAAACCATCTTACGTGTAGACTTGGCCACGCGTCACTCCAAACCGACTGCTTGGACCTGACTAGGTTGGTCCAACCCGGCCCGTGGTCAACGGATTGGTTAACCAGGTCAATAGGTTTGACCCAAAATCGTTATCATGATCGACCAAAGGCAGTCCGATTAAGGTTTTAGGTACTCAAACTCGTCTACTCGTCTGGTTGGATTGGTTGAGCCCGATGGATTGGCAATATTTAATTATTATTATTTTTTAAAAATGGATGGTCATGATCAACAGATTAAGTGGCCGTTGGAGGTTAATGACCATGATCAAGTGGTCGTTGATCAATCTGGTGGGTCGACTCGGTGGGTTTCAACCGTCGGGTCTTCCCTTGATTTTTTTTTTTAAAAAAGAAAAGAACGACCACGATTTTGTGGATGTTGATGACCAATGTTACCAAGACGTGACCATTATGCAATGGTTGACCATTGAACATTATTTAATTTTCTTCGAATTCAACCCGATAAATACTGCTAACCCTTTTCATTTTTTATACTCAATTCAAGATTTATTTCTCCATTCTCAAAATATCGATTGTCGATTATTGTTCATCGTTCATTTATTTTCCTAATTACTTCGATGTTATTTTTATACAAATGGTCAGTTCAAGTCGTAGCGATAAGGGCAAGGGAAAAAACATTATGCCCGAGTTTGAGGATCGTGATTTTATTTCATTCAATGTTGACGACTATGATATTGATTTTTCCGATGATGAGAAAAAGAACAAGTGACTGCCCAACAAACATATCATCATCTAAGTCAAGAAAGTATGAGCAATTCGACGGTACCTAAAACTCGAGCGGTGCCTCACAATACATCTTATGTTTTTACAAAATATTTTGAAAAGGTGACGCTTCTTTCGGGTGATTTACAAGCCAAATGCAAATATTATTCAGAAATATAAAAAATTCAACAAGGATATGATTATGAAACTTTAACATGGTATTCGAGAAAAATCATTAAGGTATAAATTGGTATTGATCGTTCTCAAACTCAAATTTCGGTATTCTCGTCTTAAACGGGTAATGATTCTCAATTATTTAAATATTTTGTCTAAATTTAGAGAAGAAACTGCTAGATATCGTGTGATTGAACAAATTTTTTTTAATTTTTGTCATAAATTATCTTTTGAAAATTGGTTTTCAAAAGTTCAAATCTTTCTATCGAACGAATCCCACGAAATACACAAAAACACACACTTAGAAAATTAGTTGTTGAAAAAAAAGAATTTGTTAGTTTAAATAATAAAGTTTCTTTGTGTTCGGATATTTGGAGTAATAATTGACAAGTTGTTCATATATAGGTATTGCATGTCATTGTATTGATATTTCTTAGAATATTAAAAAAAGACTGCTTACATATAGATGTTTTAAATAACCACCTATGACAATATTTCTCAATTTATGCTTGTTATTTTAGAAGAATATGATTTAACTTCTCAAGTTTTTCAATTTATTTTGATAATGTTAGTGCAAATATTTCTAATGTTAGTGAGTTTATTTAAAATATGTAAACTATAACTAGTTGGTATATTTTTTCATATTAGATAAACATATCATATTAATTTTTTGTGCTCAAGATGAATTAAAAAATTTAGAATCCATATTAAATCAATTAGCACCACCATTCATTATCTATAAACATATCCCGAGTTATGAAACGATGAGAAAAATTTCGAGAAATAAATGGTATGACGCCTAAAAGGTTTGCACGGGACGTTCCAACAATCTTCTTTTGAATATAAAGATTTATTATATTTATTTTTCATCAACATGTTTAAGCTCGTGATATTTATTTGTTTCCAAATCAATGAAACAAATGAACTAGTATTTGTGAAATTTCATAAGTGTTTAATGATGCTAGTGATCAATTATCAAGTGTTTGTTATCCTACTTCTCATTTATTTTTAACACATTATTGCAACATTGCATGTATTTTTAGTTGACAGATTAAATATAATGATGATGAGTTCAATATATTTATGTCATGAAAAAAATGAGAAAAATATTTTTTAGGAATTTTTAAAATAATTTTATGTGATTTTGTTTTAGATCCTAAAATTAAATTAGATGGTTCACAGAAATGCAAACATTATATTACGATTCTTTAGATCGTATTACAAAAACGGTTCCATCTAACTCATTGATTTTGTTTAATATTAGAACTCATTTATATGATATTTATAATAAATATAACACCAAAAATTGTGGACAAATTATTCTACACTAACTACAATCCACTAATAATATCATTTTTAAACTTACTAAAACACAAATTTTATTAAGAGAATAGACAAAACATCTACGAGGATCCTTAAGTTTCAATCAGGAACCTGATATTATTTTACCACTAATTTTTTATTTTAGTGATGCAGATGATAACACTTTCAACATATTGTGAAAGTGGTAGCAAAAAATAAAAGTATTTTCAATTTTGTCTATAATGACAAAAGAAATTTTAGTTTGCCACATTTTAACGGTTGCAATGGAGCAAAATTTTATTATCAGGAGGAAATACGTTAAATGAGAGATTTTCTAGCTTAAGACCTGAAAATTTGGAAGCATAATATTTGCTCAATGATTTATCAAAAGTCGCTACATGAATACAAAATGTTAAAAGTGATGAAAAAGACCAATACAAAACTGAGGAAACATCCGAAACAACGGGGGGAAGAAATGTGAACGATTGAGCAACGCTACTTCTAAAAGTTAGCATGTAAAGGTAAGCGAACTGCATAAGTTTTACTCCTCTATATCAAAAGATGGTATGTATGCAATTTTTATACTTATACTATATAGTTATACCTATATAAATGCAAGTCTTTTTTTTATAATTTTTGTTGCATGTGATACCTTGAAAACTTGTATGCTAGTTTATGAAACAGTTCGCTTGGCAATGAAGTGGGAACATTTGGTTGTCCAAGTGTGCCCTTCACTGCCTGAAAGTTCCAAGCAATGTACCTAAACGAAATATTTTTCGGTAGTGTTTTTGGGCTTAATGAGATTATTTTATCTATAATGGGCCTAAAATTCTATTTAATCTCATTAATTTTAATTAAGGACCCATTATACTAATTATATTATACATAAACCTACTTTCAAAACCCTAAACACCCCACCCCTTCAACATGGCTGTCCCTCCCCAATCTTCAGCAGCATACTTTCAAAAAAATACAGCAGCTTTTCTCTCAAGTTTCTCAATCTTCTTTCAAGAAAATCTTCCCCGTGTCTCCGGTGCACGTTTTATGCGAGTATCTTCAAGTTTTCGAGCATAAATACGCAAAGGCACGCATGTATCTTCTTTTTCTCTTCATTCACACCAATATTATGCTGAAGTATATGTAAATGCATGAAAATTCTTTGATCTATCTTGTGGTATCATTGTTGCAAAGGTTTGACATGAAAATGCATTTTTTTTTACTCATACTCACGTTTCCTTGGTGTTTGATGCAAGGGCTGCCGGATCTAGGTCTTTAGGGGCGTTTAAGCTGAGATTTAAAGGTATGTAAAGGCTGGAGTCGAAGGTTGCTCGAACCATGGTGAGATCCGATCGAGACTAGGTCGCGTTTGGGTTGATTGTGGCTAGATCGGGCAAGGTATTGAGATCCGGTTCTAGGAGAGCCGATCCAAGCCACGGTGCAGTCCTAAGGGGGTTGGGACGTGGACTAGGAGGGCTTGAGTGCGGCTGGTCTCGTGTAGGGGTCGGTTGTTGCGCTTGTACCTAGAAAGGTCGGGTTGGGGCTTGTTACCGAGCGAATAGTTTGGGACGTTGTGAATGGGGTTGTGAGCTCGGCTTATGTCGATCCAGGAAGGTCCTAAGAGGGCTAGGGAGGGATGGTCCAAGGCTTGTCCCCGAGGATTAGGTCTAGGGTTGGCAAACCGATGAGTTGGTGCGACTAGGGTTTGAGGAGTGCAAGTGTCGATTTTTCCAGCAGATTGTAGGGGCTGTTAGAAGGGTTTAGTCGACTGGTTTAGATGGTTTAAGGGCTGTTAAGACGTGTATAAGGTGTGGTAAAATTTGGAAGAAATTTGGTTAAGTTTCGGGTTGATTCGGGTTAAAACGGGGATCCCAATCCAAATTTTAAAATGAATCGTTTAAGCTTTGAAACGGGCTCGAGTTTATGTCTAAGAAATGCTTATAAATATGTTTTGTGGTGTTTTAAGAAGTTTGGTAAGCTTCGGGTCGAAATTTTGAGATCCAGGGGTAAAATGGTCATTTTGGGTTCCTAGGGGCAAAATGATCATTTCGCACTCGGGTCGAGTTTTGAATCCTGACAGCACCCCGATCACAAATTTAGCATGTTTTTTAAATTTTTATGTATCATGTATATGACTTTTTATGTAAATATGAAAATAAGTTGCATGCTTGATTTTAAGGAAAATTTTATGTATATGCACGATTTTATTAAGTGATGAATATGGAGTTGGTTGTGACTAATACGATTATATGAGATATTATGAGCTGAGGCCAAGGCTCAGTGGCCAGATAATACTGTCGCTGATGTCCTCATGGCTGGGTACCACAATTATACATCGATGTATCCATCAAATATAGCTGATACGAAAGTCACAACTAATTAATTAAATTCAATTGAAAAAAATATATACGTATATGATGAGACATGTTTTGACACATTATGCTATTTTACGACACATTTACGTTTATGATTTTAAGTTCATGAAATATATTTTATTACGTTATTTTTCACTGTTGTGTGCTATGTATATGTAGTTGTTATAACAATATAGGTGTGTTGAGTCTTTAGACTCACTAGGCGTGAATGATGCATGTGAGTATGATGATGAAGAGGCTGGAGGTGCCGAAGTCTGAGTAGGCAGGGCTGGATATGCGCGCATGAACCTGAGGACCACATTTTCTCACATCATGTATTTGAGTTAGGAGTGAACATGAATATTTTATACGCTTGTTTTTATATGTTGAGGATTTTGTCAAGATTTTTACTTGTTTCTTATTTACATGATTTTGACACATAAGTCTAGGTTTGTCGACTTTTCTTTTATTTAAAGTGCAGTATTTATCGGTTAACTGACTGCTATTATTTTAAAATGCGAAAATTTCATTGGTATTGTATGCATGCATGAGTTAGTAATTTTCGAAAATTGAGTTTATATATAAAAGAAATATAATTTTTTAGCAATTTTAAGCAGCAAATGTTTCAATTTTTATGTCAAAATATTACTTTTCGCTGCTGGTATGGATCGAGTCAACTAGTCTAACAAATATAGTTTAGTTAGATCGTCTCACAGAAGAACTACTCATAATAATGATATTGTTGTCCATCTGCATGCACTTGGAATAATTATTTACATATTATAATTTTGTTAATTTCAAATTAATAAATGTTTCTATAATTTTTTATATTAAGAATGATATAAACATCTAAAAATTTAGAAGTATAGATATGAATATAAAAAATAATTTAATTTAAAAGATTTTGAAAAGTGGATAAGATGTATTAGTTATAGATAAGTTATAAATTTAATAAAATAAGTTTTTTGTGCTGTCTTTTATTAAACAAAAAATTTGTTTTTTGTACTAAAAAATGTTATAGTAAGATACTAAAAATAGTTATTCTAAGAGTCCATTTTTTATAATATAGATATTAAAAAAGCACATACACTTAAAATAGATATGAAAAAAAGATTTAAATAATTTCATTATCTGAACTTGATTTGAAGTTTTATCGAAGAGGGGATAAAGATTCCCATGATATTTAATTTGATAGCAGGGGAAAAAAGATTATGTGATTTCTGGATATCTTATTTATAATTATAAACAATATAGTTTTTGTTTTTGTTTCTACAATTTTTTTTTTATTTCTGAACTCATACTAAAATATATCTTTATCTCGTATAATACTAATAATCTATATCTCAAATTCAAATCTATTAAATTTTTTTGTCAAATTTTAGTAACGAGATTTATGTAATACACATCGAAAAATAACGACGAGTTTTATATTTTAAAAATGTAAACTACTGTAAATTAAATTATGACAAAAATTTGTGTGAGACAGTCTCACGGGTCGTATTTTGTGAGACGAATCTCTTATTTGGGTAATCAATGAAAAAATATTACTTTTCATTATGAATATTTGTAAGATTAATCCGTCTCACAGATAAAAATTCGTGAAGATCGTATCACAAGAGACTTACTCTTGTATGATCGGATAAAACCGCAGTATAATAGAAAAATATATACTATTTATAAAAGAAACTAAAATATCTCCTAATCTAATCTGCCACTCTGGCACACCCTGGAAAATGGAATTGTTGTTGTCCGTACATTACCAGAATTTTGCGCCGGTTTCCTCTCGGACTGCCACCCCACTAACACTCCACATTTGGACCTTTTCTCTCCCCCCCCACATTCACTCCGGCTCTCACATTTTCCTGGATCCCAATCCCAAAAACATTGATGAAAAAGTTTTTGTTCAGGAGAAAATCATCCCGAGCGCAACCCCATCTCCGGAAATGGACGAACGTTTAGAGGAGGATGACAAGACGGCGCTGGAGGAGTTGTCACTGGCGCCTCCGCGCCGGAAAGCCCACTCCTACAGCCACCAGCTGAGAACGAACACCGGAACCCACAACAAGCACCGCCACCATCAGATCCGCAAGCACAGCCTCGATGAGAATCAGATTATGATAAACCACGCTACCAGTAAGAACAATGTGTATAATGACGGAAAATCGAATTCTTCCGATGAAGATGAGTTTTATCCGTATTCCACCACTGCTGGGAATTCTGGTGGTGGAGGAATAGGGTCTGTGAGCGAGCGTCACGTGGATTATATTGGTATGAGCCAGAGGATTGAAGGACTGGCGTTGAGGGATGGCGGTGCGTGTGATGAAGGCCAGAGACTGCCACAGCAGCCGCTGCCGGAGTTTGTGGGGAGTGGTGGTGACGTGGGAGTATTCAAGGCACCTAACAGGGCGGCTGTGCACCCTTCTCGGCCGACATGTTTGGAACTCAGGCCACACCCCTTGAGAGAAACTCAGGTAGGATTCTTTGATGGTTTTTGTTCTATTTTTTTAATTTCAAAGTTTTCAGCTTGAAATGTGCTCGAAAGAACAAAGCAAGAGGGAATTCGAAATTTGTAATAATTTTTGTTCTATGCATTGATTTCGTGACTTGTATCTCTGTGGAAAAGTATGGACAGTGCTATTCCAAACTCGATGGGTAATATATATATTTTGATGGTGTGAATCTAAAATTGTTGCTTATGGTAAGTCAGGATTTATCTTCATAAAAGTCCTCATAAAGAATTTTTGTTTATACTCTAGGAATCATGGGCTCCTTTTTTTGTTCAAATGAATTTAGTATTCTAGATCCCGTCAAATATCTTGACACTAGATTTGGCGCATGAAGCACCATGAAATTTGAGAATCTTATCTTTAAGATAACAATATAACTTCCCAAACAAATAAACATGTAGAAATGGTTTAAGATCTGTGGTAATTTATCGTGGAATTTCTGTATGGACCAACGTCTGGTGTGTGTCAGTATTTGAAGAATCACCCGCAGACGCGTAAACCCTTGAAAAGTGATGGATGTCTTACAGGTTGGAAAGTTTTTAAGAGCAATTGCTAGTACAGAAACACAATTGTGGGCTGGGCAAGAATCAGGCATCAGAGTATGGAACTATTCTGATGCATACAAGCCTGGAATCGGGACAGGGGGCAGGGCACGGAGAGGGGATGAAGACGCTGCTCCATTTTATGAATCGGCGAACACATCACCGACAATATGCTTGATGGTTGATCATGGGAGTAAGTTGGTTTGGAGTGGGCATAAAGATGGTAAAATTAGGTCTTGGAAAATGGAACAGAATTTCTCAGAAGAGACTGCTTTCAAAGAAGGTCTATCTTGGCAGGCACATCGAGGGCCTGTTCTCTCCATGGTGATTTCTTCTTACGGTAAATCTAGCAAAGTGTTTTTTATCCCATTTAACAACGATGGTTATTATACAATATAGTGCATGAAAGATGATATTTTTGAATCATCTCTCATTCTCTAACATGTATGTGAACGTGATTTCCTTATTTGCTTAATTTGTTTGCAAAATTCCTTGTGTTGACCTATTGCTTCACATATAACTTGAAATTAGTTTGAAACATTATTTCTTTATGATCACTTAGATTTCAACAAGGTTGATGCATGATGCAATTTAAGGCAAACAAAACTTAAAATGCACCTATGCTGTTTAATTCATTAATATTTATCAATCTTGACATATATTTGTTATGGTGGTAGTTAACTTATTTTGTTTTGGTTGCAGGTGATGTATGGTCAGGTTCTGAAGGTGGTGTTATAAAGTTCTGGCCATGGAAAGCCATAGAAAAATCTCTCTCTTTATCATTGGAGGAAAGACATATGGCTGCATTGTTGGTCGAAAGATCATTCATTGACCTCAGAAGTCAAGTCACAGTGAATGGTGTATGTAATATTTCTTCCTCAGATGTTAAGTGCTTGTTATCTGACTATGTCAGAGCCAAAGTCTGGGCTGCTGGATCATCATCTTTCTCCCTATGGTATATTCAATTACTAAAAGGAATTGCTTTGTTATGTCTGACTTGTGGAAAAAATCAAGTGCCCAAGTCTTCGCTTTAATATTAACTCATCACGATATAATAAAAAATTTATATGTCCATTTGTGGTCCGAAAATTGTTATTCATATGATAAATGCTTGGTGAATCGTAGGGATGCTCGTACAAGAGAACTTCTAAAAGTATTTAATATAGAGGGTCAAATTGAGAATCGTGCCGACATGTCATCAACCCAAGACCAAACAGTCGAAGATGAGATGAATGTTAAGTTTGTATCCAAGTCTAAAAAGGAGAAATCCCAAGGGTTTTTGCAGCGGTCGCGTAATGCTATAATGGGTGCTGCAGATGCAGTTCGCCGTGTTGCAACAAAAGGAGCAGGGGCTTTTGCTGAAGAAACTAAAAAAACAGAATCAATAGTTCTTACAGCTGATGGAATGATTTGGACTGGATGTTCAAATGGCTTGTTGATCCAGTGGGACGGAAATGGAAATCGTTTACAAGATTTCACTCATCATCCATGTGGTGTTCTGTGCTTTTGCACTCACGGGGGAAGAATATGGGTTGGTTATGTAAGTGGCATGGTCCAGTTACTGGATCTTGAAGGAAATTTAATTGCCAGTTGGGTTGCACATAATGGGCCAGTTATTAAATTAGTAATAGGAAATGGTTATGTTTATAGCTTGGCAACTCATGGGGGTATACGTGGATGGAACATCTCATCTCCAGCACAGATTGATAATATTTTACGTCCAGAATTAGCTGCAAGAGAAGACTTGTATACAAGACTTGAGAATATTAGAATTCTAGTTGGCACATGGAATGTTGGCCAAGGAAGAGCCTCTCATGATGCTCTTATGTCATGGTTAGGTTCTGCAGTTTCTGATGTTGGTATTGTAGTTGTTGGGCTGCAAGAAGTGGAAATGGGTGCAGGTTTCCTTGCAATGTCAGCGGCAAAAGAAACTGTAAGTCATTAATGGGTTTCTTTTTAATACATAAACAATGTCTCAATTTTGAGCAGAAGGCAAACAATCACAACTTGAATAGCTAGCTTTGAAAATGTTATATACAATAAATTCATCATAGATTTTTCTTTTGAATTATCATATGATCTCGACGACAGAAATGCACATTCGTTCTAAAGATTTTATTTCCAATCCTTTCTAATTATTATCTATATTTTAGGTAGGACTTGAAGGCAGTTCAATTGGGCAATGGTGGCAAGACCACATTGGAAAGGCTTTAGATGAAGGGTCAACATTTGAGCGTGTTGGGTCTAGGCAGTTGGCTGGCTTGCTTATAGCAATCTGGTACAATTTTTATGTTGTGCATTATTGAGCTCTTACATTGTATTGGTGTCCAAAAAGCACTTGCGGATCATCGAAATAAAGCATTTTCAAAATTTTTGATAACAATATATAGTGTAATTCTGATCAGTACTCATTTCGTTCTAAGGGTGAGGAAAACACTCAGAACTCATGTCGGGGATCTGGATGTTGGAGCAGTAGCATGTGGATTAGGCCGCGCAATTGGTAATAAGGTACCAAATCGTTTACTCTTTCAACATTTCAATATGATCACAAGTAAAACCAAAAATACTTTTGTGGTTTATTTGAATTGTATTCTCCTCTCCCTAAGATTTCTTCTAGATGCAGAAACGTCATTTTATGTTTGAGCAACTGCAACAACAGCTTCATCTCACTTGAATTTGATATTTACTTCCCTTACTATTTGTCGAATTTATTAATAGTATCAGATCAATCAAAATTTGAATTTTTTTTATATGTAAAATCAGGTTATTCTCATAAATATGAATATCGAAATATGAATTGCAATCCCTGAAGATGATTGTTTTTAAAAAAGTAAAGCTATTTTGGTAAGATCGTTATGTTTGTTCTCTTGTGATTTTAGTCCGTTGTATAGTTAAATTACAGTCTTAGTCCTTTATTTTAAATTTTTTTGCAATTTTGACCGGAAAAACCCCTACTCACCAGAGTTTGATGATCTGACGATGAAACTTGCCTATGTGACATAAAAATTGAGGATCTTTCAAGCAACCATTCAAAAGGATTTAGGAGCATCCTCTCCCCAAATCGACATTTTTCAACTCCAATTCGAAAGATCCCCAATTTTTATGTTATAGACAAGTTCCGACGTCAAATCATCAAACTCCGGTGAGTAGTGGTTTTTATGGACAAAATCGAACCAAAATTGCAATGAAATAAACATACATGATTAAGGCTGCAATTTGGCTATATAGCGGTCTAAAATTGCGAGAGGACGAACATAATGGACTGAAAAAACAATTTTCCCGTTTAGTAATTCAATTAGCGACAGAACAAAGAGAACAAAAATCTGTGTGGTGCTATTTCATAATATACGTAGCAGATACATGGTATATGTGATGTGTGCGTTGTTAATTATTCAGTCTACAATGTTTTCATCCATATTATTAATCTAATTACATAATAAAAGTTCCGAAAACTTTTCAGTTAAAATTCAGACTGCATTCATATGCTTGAATAATAATGTGTATGAAATGAATTGTAAACTCTAATTCCTCGTAAAAATAATTAAATAAAGATCTTATTTTTGTGGACTCTATCAGTGACGTACCGAAGAGGCGAAAAATCTATAAGATAAAATTCTAATTCCTCTTACCTAGTTTATCATACAGACATAAATGGATATTTTGTGGACGTGTTTGATATGCTGGTGATATATGTGGCTAAATCTGACATGCAGGGAGGTGTTGGTTTAAGGTTGAGAGTATTTGATAGGATCATATGTTTTGCAAATTGTCACTTAGCTGCACATTTGGAAGCAGTTATCGTCGCAATGCTGATTTTGATCATATATTTCGAACAATGACTTTCACGCGGTCTTCAAACCTCCTAAGCAATGCTGCTGGTATGCTGCGAATCCTGTTTTTGTCTTGCTGTATTGTCTTCTCTACATATTTATTCTGGCTGCTTTACTCTTTTGGCTTGCCATGGATCGTCTCTGTTGCAGCTGGTGTCTCATCTGCAGCTCAAATGCTTCGTGGTCCTAACGTACGCACAAAGGATTATTTTGTGAATACTTTTTGTTGATATTTTCTTTTTTGTTTCACAAATGTATTCTTTTTTATTTTTTATTTTTTTATTTTTAATGATAACAATAGGTCGCAACAATTAATCTCGATGAGGGAAAGCCCGATCTTGCTGAAGCTGATATGTTCATATTTTGTGGTGATTTTAACTATCGCCTTTTTGGAATATCTTACGATGAAGCAAGAGACTTTGTTTCCCAAAGAAGCTTTGATTGGCTGCGAGAGAAAGACCAGCTTCGAGCTGAAATGAAAGCCGGTAGAGTCTTTCAAGGAATGCAGTGAGGCACTTATCAGATTTCCTCCAACTTACAAGTTCGAAAGAGGAAAACCTGGTTTAGGAGGTATATACATTTCAAAGAATAATTTGGCTCTTTTACAGCCAGTTTTGATGAATTTTGCTACTAATTTACGTGGTTAATCTTCGTAGAACCTTTTTGATTCCCAGGCTATGATTCTGGTGAGAAAAAACGAATCCCAGCTTGGTGTGACAGAATACTATATCGAGATAGCAGAGTTGCTTCAGGGCAAGAATGCAGTCTAGAATCTCCCGTCGTTGCTTCCATTCTATTGTGGGTTGCATGGATTTAATTATTACCTTCCTTCCTTCTATATATTTATTTATATATTTGTTAAATTTTTTGTCTATTTCTTGATCTGTTTTATCGAAAAGGTACGATGCTCGTATGGACGTGACTGAGAGTGATCATAAACCTGTACGATGCAAGTTGAATGTGGATATTGCTCATGTTAATAGATCAATAAGGAGACAGGAATTCGGAAAAATACTCGAATCCAATGAAGCAATCAGATCTAGCTGTGAAGCACAGCGGTTTGTTCCAGAAACCGCTGTCAGTACCAACCAAATCGTGCTGCAGAACCAAGACACATTCAATTTGAAAATCACCAATAAAAGTGGTGAAGACATAGTATTTTTTCATATAATCTGTGAAGGTCAATCCAGCATCAATGAAGATGAGGTCTCATCGAATTTCCGGCCAAGAGCTTCTTATGGTTTCCCACTTTGGCTCGAGGTAATCTCTTAAATTTTCTACAAATTAATATATTTTGATGCAATATACATTTTAATCAAAATAGGATTTACCCCACCTATACATAAAATCCTGGATCCTATTTGATACTACTAGATCAATCTTTGGGAAATTTTCACAAATAAGCTCATGCTTTTACCATACCCTTGTGTTTGTACATAATTATTTAGGTGACGCCTGGAGCTGGCATGATAAAGCCGGATCAAGTTGTGGAGATATCGATACATCATGAAGAATTCCACACATTGGAGGAGTTTGTCGACGGCATCCCACAGAGCTGGTGGTCTGAAGATACCAGAGACAAGGAAGTGATTTTGTTGGTAAATGTAAGAGGCAGATGTTCAACTGACACAAAAATGCATCGAGTGCACGTACGACATTGCTTCTCTGGAAATTCGGTTAATCCGGATAAAAAATCTAACGCCGCCTCAAGACAATGACCAAGTTCCAACCAAAAAATGCTCCGAGACATGCCGAGATCGTGTACCCATAGGTCTAGATATTTTAGATAGTTTTGGTCTTCATTTTCCTTTTTAGGACGAAGTAAATAGTCATTCATTGCCATTTTTTTGCTAAGGATTGATAGTCTTATAGACAAAATTTAATATCTTTGTGTACATCTTTTTCTATGGTTTCCTAAAGCCTTGAATTGATCGTGTGAAAACTAGGTCAATAAGTTGTGTTCTGTTAATAAGTTTGTATGAAAGTAAAAGTTTGAAACTAGCCAATGATCTATTCAAAATATGTCATTTGGAAATTTAAGGCAACATTGCAAAATTATCACATTGATTCCACTAATCAAATCTTAGTTTTTGTTCGTTCACTAGATTTTTTATGATATTGTTTTTTTTTTTTTTTACCGGAGTTACATAACTGACTGCGGAACATGCTTATGTGGTATTGAAAATGGACAAAGAATCAAAATAGATCAACTTAAGGAACTAATTTGCAATTGGTATCAATAATACATCTATAGTTTACCATAGATGACATTTTTGTTTATGCAAAATAGAAATATATAATTATAGCTCTTAATCCTTAAGGTATTAACTAAAAATTTTTAATATCTTAAAAGTTTTAAATTTTATATAATATATTTTTGTAATGATTAATCTCTTCTTCTTTGGAAAGTATGATATTAATATATTTGGATAAAATAAATTCTCGTGGATAGGAAACAAATTATGAGGGTAGAGACACATCACACAAGTCATGATCAAGAGGAGATTGAGAGAAATAGAGGAAAAATAGATTTTAGGATAATTTGGGAAATTAAAATAGGTGCTGAGATTTCTTCGATTATTTTGAATGATTCAATAAATTTTATATGATTTTTTTTTTAAAAAGTGATGTAATCTTTAATTTTTAAAATATGCTTTAAAAAACATGTAAATATTTGCATATACAGTATAAGTTGTTTTAAATAAATTTTAAGTATTAAATTAAACCAAAATGACACTTCCTATAAAATCAAAAGAAATATCTTCCTATATATTAGGATATATGCTACTTCCGAGAAACACTACTTATATAACATATTACTTACACATAATTTTCGGGTTAAGAATATTAATTTTTATTGTGAATATCAGTATGATTGACCTGTCTCACAAATAAAGATTCGTGAGACTATTTCACAAGAGACCTACTATATATATATAATCATTTCCATTATACGAAATTATTTTTCGATTGTCCCAAATATATTATTCAATATCTATATTTAGTAACACATTTTTCTTTGATCGTAGAGAGATCAATGTTAACTAGATATTGAAAAATGTGTAATTATTTTTTTAAAAGAATTAAATATAAATAAAATAGAAATCTATTTCTAAACGTTGCTTTTTTCCATGATTTTTGTGTGGAAAAAAGCCTATACATTTTATAAAAGTGAGGCCGCCTATAACAAGAGGATGCAAGAGTATTTAAGAGCTACGAAAGAGTCAACTCACTTAGGCTACTTTAAATTGCCAGAGGAAGGTATCTTTCGGGCTTTTTAACCGTTTACAGCATATTTTATAATACTTTAATAAAATTAAGTAAAAAAAAAATTGACAAACTAATGACTTAGAAAATATTTTTTTTTACTTGCCTAATTTTATTTTTTTAAAAAAGCAAGTCACGCCATCTCAGCGTGATAATTTTTTTTTATTAGGCGTGACTTGCTTTTACCTTTTTAAAAAAAATAATACACTTGTGAGCGTTAATTATTTCAGAGTTGCACGCCGTTTCAGCACATGTATTAAAAGCTGCAACAACATAGCTTTAATAATTTTGGATTCATTATATTATTATAAATTTTTCTCTATAAATTGAATACTTCATTCTCTCATTTCATTCACCCTTCTCATATTTTTCATCGGTAAGTTCTCGTAAATGTTTGAATTTATTTTTTCACTTCCTGCAGATTTTTATTAATTTGATTTTTTTTTTGTTTTTGCAGGTTCATTTTAGTTCCAACTTATATTAAGGTATGTATACCAACATAAATTATTATGTTAAATATTAAATTTATAAATGAAATTATTATTTATGTTAGACTAATTTTGTAGTGTTATTTAATTTTTTTCAATTTTAATTATTACGTGATTTTTTAGTCATTACTAATTTTTTTAAAGAAATTTCAAAATCGTTCTAACCTTATTCATAGGTAGGATATTTAGAGGTAAATCTGACTCCTTTTATAAACTTTTGATAAATTTTCATTATCATTATTATTTTTTTAAAAAAAATGTTAAAAAAATTTATGTTATATGCTATTTTTTTTCGTTATTATTATTGTTTTATAATAATTATATAGTACGATAATAATAATTTTAAAATTATTTGTTTATGTATATATTTATTTCATATTTAATATAAAAGATTATTTGTAAAATGAGAAATAAAATCACGTATTTTTTTTTAAAAATAAAATATCACGTTTTATAATTTATTTGAAAAAATATACTATCCCATATAAAAAAAAAGAAGTCACGTCTTTTTGGTAGGCGTGACTTCCATTAATAATTTCTATTATTGTCAAAAAAAAGGAGACTTCCCTTATTATTATTTTTTTAAAAAGAAAGTCACGCCTATCTTGTTATTTTTTAAAATATATAATAATTTGCATTATTATTTATAATATGTTAAATTTATTGTTTTGTTATTTGAAAATTGGTTTACGTATAGTTAATATATTTATATATTATAATTGTTTTGTTAATTGATTTTGTAGTTATTATTTTTAGAGAATATTGTATTATATAATAATATATTATTCTTGTTATTAATTACAGGATGATATTAAATGCTGGACCTGTTGATGATACTGTTCTTTATCAGCAACAAACACATATATCTAGTTTTATTACACCTAACAACTTGGATAACACCCTAAGAGTACGTAAATCAGATAATTTAATTTGGAAATTGTGGAAAGTGATTTAATACACCATCGTGTTCGGTTATGTCAACATGAAATGGGTTTTTATGGCATCCTCTGCTGTGGTGATTTTGTTTACGATAATCATTTGATAACTGCGCTTGTCGAAAGATGGCGCCGAGAAACTCATACTTTCCACATTCGAGTTGGCGAGGCAACAATCACACTACAAGATATTGCAATAATTTGGGGGCTTAATGTTGACGGTGATCCTATTATCGGGACTGATGTATCCCACAAGTTTAATGTATGGCAGGGTTACTGTTATGATTGGTTAGGTTTTGTACCACTACAGACAGACTTTGGATCAAATAGTTTAAAGTTGACTACTTTGTACTTACACTGTACACAAACGGTAATTGGTGAAAACAGTACAGATATAGAAGTCGCACAATACTCCCGATGTGTTGCGCTGATGGTTATTGGTGGTTGTATGTTACCCGATTCTGAAGGTTGTGCGGTCAAATTGTTGTACTTACATTTTCTGCAAGATTTGCATAAGGTTCGTAGTTATAGTTGGGTAAGCGCTGTACTTGCATATTTATATCATGAGTTGTGTCATGCATCTGGATCAGGGAAACAAGAAATCGCATGTCCTTTATACATTTTACAGGTATGTTGATTACATTTTTTATTTGAATATATACTATTGTTTTGTGGACATTAATGAAACTCAATTGTTTTACAGATTTGGGCATGGTCTAGAATGATTCCTTTATGTCCTGACCGTTTAGGATACAACGTAATAATGCGACATGAAAATCAAAATAGCGGTGATAATATTCTTCTAATTCCAACATATGGAACAAGGTAATATTTGCAACATATGATATAAAATTAATAAAGTCATCATTATTTTAAAGTCTTACAAACTTAATGTATATGCAGATGGAGTAATGTATTCACCTGGACACAAACACCTACGTACTCTGTGCGGATCATTCGTTATGTGCTTGAAAAAATGGGAGATGATCAGGTATTTACATTGTTTAAAATTTAAAATTTAAAATATGTCAGATATTATCACTTTTGTACATGATTCCTTTTGTTTATTCATTGTAGTTTAAATGGCTCGTATACGACCTTGAAGCTGTGGATGTTTTGTCATTGCCCTTAGAATGTAGACATCCCACTCTCTGGCGAAGTGTGTGCCCACTGATATGTTTTCACATTGTCGAGATGCATCGCCCAAATCGAGTTCTTCGGCAATTTGGAATGTCACAAAACATTCCAATACCAGCACTTGATGGAGATCAGTTACATGAATGCTCAAGGCGGGGGCGCAAAAATTATGATTGGGTAAAACATCATAGACCAATAGTGGATGCGTGGGAAAATCGTCATAATCTGATCGTTGACAGTGAATTGGTTGAAAATTTTAGCATGACATATGATTATGAGACATGGTATGATTCTATAACTCGACGTTTCATATCTCCTATCGAGCCTCAACAAATCGATTACGGTTATCAGCCTGGAGATGCATATTTCAGACGTGTTGTGGTAAGTGCTTGTTAAACAATTTATTTTCAACACTTTGCATTATTCTATTACAATTTATTATTCATGTGTTTGATACGTTATTTATTTATATTTTATATTAGAGAAATGAAGCATCAATTTTAAAGAATTTGTTTGGAGGACTCTCTGTTGACGATCAACCGCATGAAACATTAGCTGAAGTTGTTAAAAAAACTATCCAGACCGGTGATTTACTGTATGAAATGTCCTTTAGAACACCCGAGCAACAACATCATCATGCTAGGTCTTCAAACAGAAGGCGACGACTGAGAGATGATTGTGTAGCCGATGAACCATCATTCTCGACCCCTGACTGGCGACAAAGCATGAGTATACAATCTTCCACGACTCATTCCTTGCGTAAAATAAATTAACTGTAAAACTTAATTTTTTATATGCTACTATATAAAACAACAACATCAATAATAATTATAAATATAAGTATTATTATTATTTTTTTAAAAAAGTTGATTATTATTCTTTAATACAAAAAATAAATTTCTTAGTTGTATCTTATAAATTAATAATATTATAAATAATAATTTTTATAATAACAAATAGTTAAAAAAAAATTTAACAATATTTATAATAAGAACATTTATATTATTTGTGTAAAATAAATTAATTGTTATCTAATTTTTTTTATATACTACATATATAAAACAACAACAATAATTATTGTTATACTTTTAAGTATTGTTATTATCATTTGCATAATATAAAATAATAAGAATAACTAATAATACATAGAAACATAATTAAGCATTTTAATCATAAACTCGAAACGTAAGATTATGATAAATTCTTATTTTTTTTCGAATACTCTAGTAAATTAATTTATATCAACGCTTACCTCAAACAGAAGTTCAAAATAAAAATTTTATCAGCAAATATATAATAAAAAATAAATAAATTAACGGTTTTAATCAAACATTGAAGGACAAACTTAATTTAAAGCATACAAACCTCATGTGCAGAAGTGCAATTACTTGATCAAACATCGAACGAAAATCCACAGGAATGAACAATAGCGATACATTTAAATCTAGAGAAATGAAGAATGATAAAGGCACAAGAATAATACATTTGAAACGAGGACAAATGATATATAAGCAAATTTTTAGATAAAAAACACGTCATATTAATATTGATCAGTGATACATCACATCACTTTAACACGCCATGTTAATATTGATCAGTTACATCACATCACTTTAAAATAAATTTTAACGTCTTCTTTGTAAAAGAAAAGAAAGATGCATGTATTATTGACTGGAGTAGGTCGTCAGTCTGTCATATGACAAAGTTCCTCCAAAACGAGCGTCCAACAATTATTTTTTTTAAAAAAAATTAAGCAGGCGTGACTTGCTCAAAAAAAAAATTTTATTACGTGACTTGCTTTTTTTTTGAAAAAAAAATAGACAAGTTGGACCAAAATAAAGAAGAAATAAAAATTAATACACTAAGACCAAAACTTAATAAATAAAACCTAAAATTGAACGGACAAAAATTCATTTCCTGATATGATATTAACCCAAATAAAAAACAAATTTCTTCAAATTTTTCTCAAAAAATTCGTCCTAAAAATTTAAAAAATACAAAATATGGACAAATTTACTCCTGCATGCCCACAAACCATCACCCTTGGCATCGATAACTCCTCCAAGGATCAAAGCGGCTGGTCGACCTTAATGAACAAAATCATTCCCAAGTCTCGAAAATCATTCGGAGCCACAAGAGTCCCGTTGATTCAAACCATGGTCGTATTTCTACATGGACCGTGGAACTCGACCTTCTTGATCAGATCAAGCTCTTGAGGCACGTACATATGGACATGTTCTTGTCACCCAGGCCAATGCCCAAATCCTGTGGAACAGTCGAGTCGAATTGGTTGTTCCATCCGGTGTAGCACCAAAGCCCATCCATCACATTGTAAGTTGATGAAGATTGTCCATTACAAATATGGCAAGGTAATAGGATGCAACAAAGGAACAAAACACGAGGCACCAAGGAAACCATTAACGATGATACCAAAATTTTAGCTCGGGTTCGGTCTGGAGAACAGGTCTTCGAATCTTCGTAATGAAATGGATCGGGTCGGTACTACGGGCTCTGCACATAGAGAAATAGGGTTAGGGGGCGCTAGAGAGTTTTCCAGCGTGACCCCTCCGATTCTTAAGTCAGTCCGAGGAGCAAACTTAAAGAGGAGAAAAATAGACCAATGTTAAGTAGGCAAGAGAATGTGAGAGTTTTAAAACCGTGACCAATACTTTGTATTGCTAATTACCTTTTTGAAGTAGGATTTTTACTGAGGTAGAATCTCACCTGAGATAGGAGACCTCACACAGTAGGACTCTTAATCATAGTGGCTGAGACTCTTAATAGCGGTTAGGACTCTTGCCTTATTTCGAGGAGATTTGATCGAATCCCGTATTTATCGAGACATCTTATCTATTAACGAGAATCTCTTCACATTCCCTAACTGTATTAGGGCTTGAATTTCCCGGTCCCTTGGTGTGCTTGGACTTCTAAATGTATGGTTGGATTTGATATCCGTGCCCTTAGATCAACAATGAGGCCTGTACCTTAAATAGTTTGGGCTAATTTTGAAATAAGCTTGGAACCGCCCAGATGTATCAATTTTAGAGAGTATCAATATTTTAAAAAATTCCTGCTATAGTTTTGGACAAAAAAGATTGTGAATAAAAGTGTATCAACTTTACTACATATTTATGTATATTGGGTGAGAATTAATTATTAATCTTTATATTCAGCAGTCATTTTAGTTTTCATTTATGCTTATATATGGATACTCTTTCCAGAGAAAAAAGGCAAATAATTGTATCGACACTCCACACCCTCTAAAAAAAAATAAAAATAAAAAGCAAAGAACAACCTATATAAAATTAATAACATTTTAGACCTCATATTTTTTAAAAACAAGACAAAAACCCTTTACCAAAATGAGTAAATCTCTCTGAATTTCTATAACTTAATGTTGAAATACGTTTGATTTTTAAAAAATAAGCATATTTTATTCTTTTTATAAGAGGTTGACGCAATTAGTCCCAAAAAAAATTCCAAAAGTTTTAAAAAAAGAGAATATATTTGACCTATAGTATACATTAAATATATAGCTATAACTCTTTTTTTTTTAAAAAAAAAAGAGAATATATTTGGCTATATAGATATGGCAAGCTGACAACATTTCAACTCTAGTATAGCTCGAGTTTCTAGAAATAATATAGGAATGCTTGATAATGAGGCTAATTTTACTTTCTGTAATGTATATTAATATTGAATAATTTAAAACTATTGATTAAGGACATAAACGAAGAAAAAATGTATTAAAGTTGACCTCATTATATTAATATGATGTTCTTTGCAATTTTTTGTTGCACATACATTAAAGTTGTTCAAAGTCGATTCTTTACGTTGTTCTAATTTGTGATTTTGATTTTCTAAATGGTCAGATTTCCATTTTATTCTCATAACTTTGCTTATTTCACAATTGCAGTAATTTTTCTCCATAGTCCCGAATATTTAAATGATATAAAAAAATTTGATGTTACAAAGAACATTAATTTTTTGATGTAATAATTGTCCAT
Source organism: Primulina tabacum (assembly GCF_025594145.1). NCBI lineage: Eukaryota > Viridiplantae > Streptophyta > Magnoliopsida > Lamiales > Gesneriaceae > Primulina > Primulina tabacum. Next base: position 34,268,684 of record NC_134560.1, on the reverse strand, counting down.
ATTCGGAGAACGCTCGAACAATAGTGTTTGAGGTATTGTATGATTTAAAAAAATTGAGTTGCACCGTTATCACTAATTATAATTTTCTGGTAAAACGACCAATGTTCGATTCTACAATTGATATCAGAACTAAGGTTCTAAAAAGCGTGAAGCGTCCCGAAGCGTAGATGTCGAGCTCCAAGTTTTTCAAGCTTAAGCGAGATTAGCACATGGTTTAAGCGTGAAAAAGCGTTTTTTATTTTTAGTGTAATTGTAATTATCTCAAACCAATAAATAGATAAAATAATACATAAATATGATAAATTTAAGTCTGATGCATTAATTCTCATATTTATAAAAGCATAAAAAATCTCAAATTTGCAATATTTATTTGTTTTTGCAACTAGACCACATTAAAAAATACTAAATATTTGTCAAATCATTATCAGACACGCTTAATCATAATCATAATTAAAAAATAAACATCTAAATTATAAACCTAATTTATTATTTTAAAATAGAAGACATACCTTCAAAATTAAAAAAATTTAAAAATAAATAGATGCAATTAATTGTGCTTAAGTACACTTAATTAAACACCTTAATCACGTTCAATTCAGGTCAAATTACAGTTTAACCGCTTTTTTCTGCTTTTCTCCGAAGCGGGGCGTTTTTGCCGAAAAGCAGAGCTTAAGCGAGCTTTTTAAAACACTTATCAGAACTAATATTACATACTTGATTCTCATTGATTGAAAGAAATGCAATTATTGAGAGAAAGATTATTGGGTGCAATAATTGTCCATGTTGGGAGATCGATTGAAACGTGGTACTTGAGTTGAAGTACAATTTAAAAGATTTGATTTGCACACCTAGTTATAACTTTTGGTAAAACGCTCTAAATAGGGTATTGATAATAATTTTTCAACAAAAGAAAATAATGTAACAATAAATAAAACTTAACATATAACATGATTTTATTATCTTTTAATTAACTTATTATCACAACAATAATTATTGTCTTGGTGAAATTAAACAGAAAATTTTAAATATGTATTAACATAATATATATAATTTTCATTCAAGTGTGGAAATAGAGAGAGTAAAATGAGAATAATAAATGGTAACACGACTCAATTTATATGTAGCGAAAAAGATTTTATTACAGGATATATATATATATATATATATATATATTATATCTTCATTGGTATTGCCAAAAATTGAATGAAAACTTGTCCTACCAAACACGTCGTTTATACAAAAGATTCCCATAAAAACTATGCGACATTAAATTTATATTATTCGGTACCCTTTTGATGTTCGCATTTATTTATTTTTTGGGTATTTATACTTGGCTCATATAATGGAAATCAAAATATTGAGATTGTGACTTACGTTTGGCTTTGTTTTGCACAGGAATCATTTGTAGTAACTATGATAGTAGATCATGGTATATGTGATACGCGTGTTCTGTACAAAAAGTAGAGAACGAGGTAGTTTTTTTTTTTAATTTATATTTTCTAGGTAACCAAAAAATTTACCTTGTGTCCGCTCCGATGAGCCAAATAATCTTTCGTTGATCTGATATAGGCTGAGCAGAGCTTGGGTATAGATATGCATGGATGAATGAAAGTTAAAGGGCATAGAGATGTTTCCGGCATAGCCCTCCGATGTTTAAGATAGTAATGAGACAAAAATTAAGTGGGCGAGAAAAGTGGTGTTGAGTGATAATAATATGTGAGTGTATAAAACTGTAAAAGGTACATAGTATTTATAGTAGGAGCTAGATATCTTATAGGAAAATAACTCTAGTAAGACAAATTCCTTGAAATACAAGATTTGTGATGAGATTTGGACCGATCTGATCTTAATTTTGGTAGATTATAAATTTTGAATGTATCACAATATCTTTGGGATTATATGTTTATCATAAAAGATTAATTGATGTGTTAACGTTCAGAGACTTTATATGTATTTATTAAAATGTTTATATGGGCTCGGCTCGGATGACCCTGATATGAGCTCGACTATCCGGGTCTTCCCTCCTTGCAAAACCTTTCCCGAGCTGAGAATAGTTCGGGTTCCATATTAGATGTTGGTTCTTACTTTTGTCTTAACTGTATCACACATGAGCCAAGTGTACCTTTATAAATGGGCTCGGGCATTTAGCGGTTCATGTTGGAAGAAATATTAGATGTTGGTTCTTACTTTGTCTTAATTGTATCACACATGAGCCAAGTGTAACTTTATAAATGGGCTCAGGTATTTAGCGATTCAGGTTGGAAGAAATATGAAATTTATACAAATATTTGGATAGAGACGTGGCGGACCTAAGCACCCTGTGCTAATTCCGAACTTGTGTTTGTTCAAAAATTGTGTTAGTTTAGGCCAGACCGTAGAAATGAATGATCAATATTTTTATTTGTGTGTTTCTCTTCCCTACCGTTGATAAAAATATTGGAGCTGAAGATCTCTTAGTGATTTACCTTCCCGAGGCATCTATTCATATGATCGCCCCAATCTGGTCTATTAGATTGTTCTCAATCGTGTTGTTTTCATCATTGGAACTCTCCTATAAATATATTGTCCCTTCCTCTCATTTTTATTTTTCTTCTTTCTATTGTTACTCTGTTAAACTGAAAAACGATTCCCGATAGGGTTTTCTATGTCAGCTCATTTCCTTTTTTCTATTCATCTCCCTAGCAAGTCGTTTTTTCCTTTTGTTAAGATGTCTATCCTCGACCCTAGTTTAGTTCTGGAGGAGCTAGATACATTATAAGAAAAAAAACTCTAGTAAGGCATGTTCCGGGAAAAATAATATTTCTGATGAGATTTGGACTGATCTTATCTTTAGTAGATTATAAATTTTGAATGTCCCCGATATATTTGGGATTCTATGTTTATCACAAAATATTAGTTCACATGTTTACGTTTAGGAGACTTTATCTGTATTTACCACAATATTTGTATGGGTTTGGCTCGGATGACCGGGTTTTATGAGCTCAGCTATCCGAGTCTTCCCTCCTCGCAAAGCCTTTCCCGACCTTAGAATAGTTCGGGATTAATATTAGATGTTGATTCTTACTTTGTCTTAATTGTATCACATATGAGCCGAGCGTACCTTTATAAATGGGCTCGTGTATTTAGTGGTTCGGGTCAGGTCATCTCTATGAGGGTATCATTAATACCTCATCTTTTTTGGTCTAAAAGAAGTATGAAATTTAGAACAAGTATTTGGATAGAGATGTGACCGACCTGAGCGCCATGTGTTAATTCCGGACTTGTGTTTGTTTAAAATTTGTGTTAATTCAGTGCGGACTGTAGAAATGGACGATCAGTATTTCGATTTTTATGTTTCTCTTCCCCACTGTTGATAAAAATATTGAAGGTGGAGATTTCACAACGATTTACCCTCCCGAGTTGTCTACTCAGATTCTCGCCCAAATTTGGACCGTTTGATTTTTTTCAATCGTGTTGAATTTATACCGTTACATTTCGGATTCTATGCTTGTCGTAAAAGATTAGTCCACGTGTTTTATGTTTAGGAGACTCTATCTATATTTATCGTGATATTCATATGACTCGGCTCAGATAACCCTGATATGGGCTCGACTATCCGGACCTCCCCTCCATGCAAAGCTTTCCCCCGGTTGAGAATATTTCGGGCTTTGTATTAGATGGTTCTTACTTTGTCTTAAATATATCACACGTGAGTCGAGTGTATCTTTATAAATGAGCGCATGCATTTAACGTTTCCAGACGGACCCGGGTTATGTCATCTTTAATGGATATCAAATTTGAAATGAAATGTATTAATTTTTTAATGCACCTAGAAAATAAAATAAATAAAATATAAAAAATGTGATAATTGTGATGGTTAAAAAGTATTTTGAGAATTTTAAAAAAATTAACATCATACCTAGTTAGCAAAATAAATTTTAACTTTAATAATAGTTAAAATGGCTTTTAACTTTAGTAAATACTAGCTATTTTGCACATGCGGCGCGTGTGTACAGTTTTTTTATAATTATCTATAGATTAAAGTGAAATTTTACAAATTATCGAGAGACTAAAGTGATATTTGAATCGTTGTAATTAAAAACAAAAATATTTTTTGAAATTAAAAAAAATAAAAACAAAAATATAGTTTTGATATCAAATGAGAGCAAAATTGAGGAAAACAAAAAACAGACCAAATTTTTGTCTCTATTAGGGAGATTCTTGATAATAGTAATACAATATATAACATAGATATGATGAATAATTTAAGAAGTACGAAAGATTATCATATTTATGAGCCTTAATAGATAAAGTAAAATTTTTATTGGCAACTCTAATAATTAAATAAATTAAAATTCGTTCGATAATAACAACAAAAACACGTTTGAAGGATTTCCATCGAAACCAAAGTTGAATCGAATATTATAAAGGATTACAATCCGAACAAAGCTCTGTTCGAAACAAGTTTCGAGAGTTTGGTATAGTAAAAATGGCTCATATTTTGATACATTATGAAAGGAGCAACCGAGCAAAATATAGCCAACATCATACATGCAAATCCAAGATTACTTCTTTGTATCAAAAGTTGAAAATTTTCTGTTGTGAAATTGAAAAAGAATACCGAGGATTATTTCAGTAGAAAAATGGAGCTATGGAATCATGGTGAGATAACAAATCTGCATTTTCAATGCCAATAATTCTATTTTTCGACTATTGAACGAATAGAGTACTATTGATGATTATCAAGAAATCACAAGGAAAGAGAACTTTATACAAAAGCCAGCAAATACCAACATGTTTAAAAAGAGTATCTGGAAAGAATCCCATGATAAAATATGGGAAGCAACAGAGGCAACTGTTTATCGGCCCAAAAAGGATCAAGGTTGCCACCAAATACCATCAAACACACTGATAATTTGTAATCCAAACATCAAGGAGATAAAGCAATTGGGAATGGATGAGGGAAGATTTTACATGGCTTACTTTTTTTTACCTCCTTTCCCTTTCTTAGCCTTCTTCTTGTTGTTCTTATTTCCTTTCCCACGAGTGACAGGTTCAGTTGCCTGCTTGCTGGGCTTCTTTACATTATCAAATTCAAAATCTTCAGATGTGTCAGAGTCTCCAAGGTGATTGTGGGAAATTTTCTCATCAATCTGTTCACCGGATACAAGAGTCGAGTTGGTGTCGAGTACAGTTGATAACAATTCTTCCAGTCGAGGCCTTCTGGACTCTAAGCTCTTCAAAAGTTCTCCCATCACAGAAATGTCTTGACCATCCAAATTACTGCATTAATTCCAGTTCAACGTTACTGTCGTACAGAGTTCATGGCACGAAAATCAATATGCTAGCAGTGATCTCTCGAAAATTATGAGATTGAGGCATTTGTTTAGAGAAATCGATTTAATTATATACTCTTCAATGCAAACATAAAAAATAATATTAAGAGTTTTGGCGCCAATGATTGTAAGTAAGACAAAAAAATATAAAATATTGTGGTGTGTTTACAATCTCTGTGATTGATTCTTTTGCTTTTTGCTATTTTTCTCGCCAATTTGTTATGATAACCAACCTCGTATCTAGCAAAGATGAAAGCAGATTCAATTCCTCTATCGTGTCTGTAGCTTCACGCATGCTCTCATCCGTTACACTAGAAGGAGATTTCTGCTCAGTTAGCTGAAATACCGCAGCTGCTAAGATATTTGTGTGCTTCTGTACCTGAAAATATGGCAATTTATAATATTAGACAATCCATATCAGTCAAGAAGGCCAAAAGATAGAAACCATTTCAGAGCTACCTTCTTTTTCAGTGCAACATTTTCCATGTTTCCGCTATTTTCACTTTTACGAGACAGTAACATGTCAGATATGTCCGCGAGAAATCCCCACGTCATTTGCAGATCAACCTTTGTGTTCTCTGAACTTGAGTTTGAATCTGTTTTTGGTATCATTTCTGAAGATTTCACAGCATTACTCTTACTTTGATTTTGACCAATTTGAGGAAGCCCAATGCCAGATTCAGTCACCTTATCTTCAACTGTAGTTACTCGAGCATTTGATTTTTCAGTGCTCCTCGGAAACAACATATTAAAGACGTCATTTTTGCATGAAAATAACCTGAGGTCCAGAAAAATGGCATCAGGACACACAAACTTGAAATTATGCTCTCTCAAGGTTACAATCACAATAGGATCCTGAATAGCTTTGAATGCTGCAGCAACTGTCGCTTCAGGTGAAGTATTATTCCTCTGTCCACGTAAGACAGCATCATAAAATTCTCTTCTAAGTTGGGATCTTATATCAGGCCTGTGCAACAGCCTAAATAGTATATTAAGGGGCATTTCAGAGTTTAGATACACCAAACATAGAATCACAACCAATCTTTGCACTAGCACTGGAAAATAGTAGTAGCAATCAATGTTGGAACGCCTGATCCATTCTCCAGTATCAACCACGTTTTCATAAAGAAAATGTTGAACCACACTCTTCATGAAATTAATAATGCTTTCTTGAGAAGATCCCATGTCTCTGTCTAAATTGTCTCTTGGATTAGCATCCGATTGTTGGCATACAATCCACTCCACAAATGATGATTTTGAGGTGAAAAAACAGCCACGAGGGTGAGGTGCCAACATCAAAAGACGCTCCAAAAGATATAAGAAACATTTCGGTGATATATAGTAGCGTACCCTCCAGTTGGACATATAAGTTTCTTCAAGAGCTTTAAGAAATATATTACTCAGAGATTCTGTGGTGCTGCTTGATGGAGAATTATTCGAACTTCCTGATTGTATGATTCCATTCCCTGAAGTGGTATCAGGAAGAACTTGTGGTGCCAGATTGCTAGAGCCAGACGCCTGTGAAGATTCTGGCCTGATGATGCCACCGAGGATCTCAATGAGTGTTTTCCAATACGAGTTGTCAGGTACACTTTTAGCCATCCTCTCACAGAGATGGTGTTTTGGCTTGCCAGACCCTAGCCATATCATCAACACTTCTCCTATTTGTCTATAAGTAAGATAACAATTTGTGCTGATATTTCTAAAGATAATTTCTTCCAGTAAAGCCTTGGAAAGTTCAGTTTCCCTAAGAATGATCATGTTTGCTGATAAAGACTGTCGAGGGTCTAAAGGGAAAACAATTTCAAAGTACTTGGTAGATAGTCGTAGGAATTCCTGCAACTTCCAGTCTTCCGATTTCTTTAAGACAAGTGATTTCGACTCCATCAAGAACTTTGTTATATCATAAATGAAAGTTAAGCATATGCCTTGGCAGTATATGGACGAGGGCTTCATCGCAAAAAATGACTTAAGTGCCTCCAATACCCGAAGTCCAACTGAAACTAACTCTTGGCGCCAGTATATTTGAGCTGCTGACACAAAATGATGAGCATGAAGACTCACCAACTTTCTCTTCCGGTGAATAAACGACTTATTCACATTTTCAACCCATTTAGCATCAGGGTTCATCAAAAGACAGGCTACACTTGAGTCTTGTGACCACCTCACACCAAAATAATGCAAACAGAACTCTATTGTACCTTTGAATTTGTTGGTATGCCTCTTTCAAGATAACCAAGACATTCTATGATCTCCAAACTGTTTACCTTGTATAAGTCCCAAATATAAACAAGGCTTCTGACAGAGACCTGGTTCCTCAAAAATTTTTCCGCCGAGTAACCTTTTAGATCATCGGGCAATTCATGATCCAATTCATATTTTGCCACATGGATTTGAAAATGCACATCTAGTAGTTTTCTAACACACAGAATTTCTCCTGTGCGTCTTTCACCTCGTTTTGAAGCAATGTAACTTTGCATCAACTCAGCCCAAGTTCACACTCTCATGTGACAGAATTTTGACCTCTGCACAAATGGATGCATGAAAATTTCCCGAAACCTTCTTAGAAGAGGACATCAATTTACCCAAGAGTTCGTCCTTATGAGGAAATGACTTCAAAGGCCAACCTTGAGTTGTTGACACCCATATAGAGTTTGAAATTACATAAGAAAGGATGAGCATGGAGGCTTCGGCGAAACAACCAGCCTTCACGAGCAGATCAATCTCATTAAGAATATCTCCCATCAGCTTTGCCACATCTGCTGCCTCCTTGAAGTTTCCAGACTCTTTCTCCAAACTTAGAAGCGCTTCAAGGCACTCTAAAGACCTCAAGATATTGCGTTTGGATTCCATAGTACCAAAAGCTCGGACAAATTTCATAAACAATACATTATTCTTTGTGCTGTGGTACTCCAAAGCACCGCTTTTCAAGAACTCCTGCTCAACTTGGTCAATCTCCCTTAGTTTTGCTGTTTCCAGAACTCTATATATTGTAAACCCAAGTCAAAAAGTTTTCCTTTGGTGCAAGCTGACAGGCACTCCATGAAAAAATTTCCCTTGGCGTACACATCTGCCGCAGTTTTGTAGCAACCAGCTAATGTGAAACATTCACCGGCTTTTCTTAACTCCGATGCACCACATTCGTGGAGGTAAATCATTCCTGGAGCATAGATTTTTAATATACATCATAAAAGCAAAGCTTCAACCCCAAAAAAAAAAAAAAATCATCTGACACAGTAGAAATGTCGATAAGAAAAACCATGCTAAACGGGAGTCCAATAAATTTCAGATCAAAACAACTTCAGCATCTCCCCACCACAAAGTTTCAATAGCTTACAGAATTTAATTCAATTAACATATCAAAAAGGTACACACAACTGCACATGATTTTCCTGACTGAGAATCCTAAGGTTAAGTCATATGTGCAAATAGCATAACCAAAAATAAAAATAAAGGGGGACTGACATCAACAAGAATTATTTAGATCTGATAGATTATATGCCATATTAAGCTCGATCATACCCGCTCTTTCGTATTCCTCCAAATCACAGAAACATTCAGCGGCAGAAGCTGCTCTCCCAATAGAATTAAATAATTCTGCAGCCTCTCTAATCATTATTCGTGACTGACTGGGACTTGAAATTCGAATATGATCAGCAGATGCTCTAAGCCCAGAAGCCTTGGCCCTTTTCTCCCATGTTGCTTCTCCAGCTCTTTCAAAGCACAGGGTTGCCATCTCATAGTTTTTCACCCAAAAGAGCTACAAAAGCACATTGCATCAAATTAACAGTATAATGGAATACAAAACAAAAACAAAGTGAAGAGCAACCTAACCTTGATTCCTTGTGATTTCCACTCCTCTGGGCTGCTTGCCCTTTGCATTCCTTCTGCGAGAGAATCGTCTAGTTTTCTGACCTGCACGAGTCCGAATCTCTGCCAGTAGTCAAGCATAGGTTTGGAGAACTCTGCATTATTTTCGCAGATCCATAATCTTTGTCTTGTTCGTGTAATTGCCACATATAGTTGTTTCAGTTCGGAACATAAGATACTATGTTTCGAATGGCTAAAACATGGGAATGACTTTGAAAAGTTTGGATCAAACAGATCCTTTTGCTTCAAGAACTCATACAATACTCTCCATTGATTACTTAGAGGTGAAGAGCCGAAAAAGTTATACAGCAGCACATCCTAGCATTCAAGATTAAAGAATAAAATGAATGAGGGGGGAAAAAAAGAAAGACTGATTAATGAAGAGCATCCACCTCAATAACCTCAAGCCTCGGCTTCCCAATACCACACCATTTGTCATGGAGTTCAAACATAATTATATTGATTACCTGAAATTCAAGGCCCTTGCACTCTACTACAGTGAGCACGAGAGCCTGACGGCCAATATATTTTAAAATTTCCTTTCTGGCAGAGTCATCACGAACCAGTATGACTTGTTCAGCACCAAAACCTACCCATTTCCCACTCTCATTTCTGCTGCATCCAAAAATTGTTATGATTGAGTTTTCATCGCTGCCAGACTCTAGTACAACTGGTGACTCTCCATATATAAAACTTGTCTCAGGAGACAACGCATCAACAGATAGTGGGAAAAAATGGTAAAGGAGATCAATAACACTCTGCGCTAATCTGAGCACACCAGTATGAGTGCGAAAATTCTGGCACATTCTAAAAATATCTGATATAAGTCCTTTTTCCCCTCTTCCTGCAGATGCAAAATTTTCGGATTTCATGACAAATTCATTATAAAACAAAGATCTTATATCTTCAAACCTAAAGTCAATCCCTCTAGCGATTGTTTGAGCTGTATCGCCAGAAAAAACAAATCCTTCATCAATATTTTTGCAGATATGTCTGAAAAGAGCGATTTGCCTCATGTTAAGGTCTTGCACTTCATCAATGTAAACAAAATCCATTTTGTCACCTGCTAAATTCTCCTTGCTTAGCCGAAGGTGTATGTCAATTACAAAATCGGCAACATCAAACTCACCGCGCTCCATCTTCATTTTCTCGTAGTCCTGATATATATCATAAATCACCTCCCTCTTCTCGCCATTTAAAGTGGATACCCTGCTCTCAGATAATGAAACATAGTCCTGCCTGTTTCTCTTAACATCACATGCTTCACCTGCCTGTAGACCACCTTTTATATGAGACATAATCTCAGTAAACACTCGAGAAGGGTCGAAGTTTTTTGTCAACTTCGTATTGAAATGAGGCCAATAGAAGGACGAGAAACGGTCAAACGTAACCTCGTTTTTCCTCATGAAAGTTTGGAGAGCAACAGATCTGAAACTTCTACCTTCACATTGAGAGGAGTTTCCAACATCATGAAATCTCTCAAAGTATGAATTACCCAGAGTACCATCAAGCATCATTAAAAACTTATGAAATGTGATGATAAGCGGGTACTTTTCAGGTTGAATGCCAACAAATGTGTCCGGAATATCTTTAAATTCGGTCATTTCTTCTATATCATCAGTGTCAGTGAAACTGCTGCTGGCTGAGAAGTCTTTGGTAGCAAAGCTATGTGCAAATAAATATCAGAAATATGTTAACTACTTGCATGGATGTCATAATGATTAAAGCATTGAAAAGCATGCCAATAATTACAAAAAATGCTGTGGAAACCCATAGTAGATCACGCAGTTCGCGCAGAATAATGCATATAAACTTCGATGTGATGTAAACCCAACCGAAAACAAAAGCACTCGGCATTTGGATTAGATGGAATTTACAGAAATATGAATAAAAGGAAAACACAATGACAAAGCCAATTACTGAACATTATACACCTTTTGAGCAGAGACACATGTCGTTTGACTGCATGACAAAGTTTTGGACTCACGGTGACAAATAATTGGCGCAAGATAGATTGACCTTGGCAGTGAATGTCATCATCACTATCACGTGCAGATATCTTGTTCGGTGTTGCTATAGATTCCCCTGAAGCAATGCAGTACTGCTGTAGCTTCTGGAACAGCTTCATAGTCAAAACAGTTGTCTTCCCAGTGCCAGATCTACCTAATATGAAGCTACTTCTAGGAAATATTATTATCTCTCGCTCTTCTTCAGTGACCTCAAAAGGGAGTTCAACTTCTCTACCCTCGTGGTCAGAAAGCAAATGATTCACAGTACCAGAAGACAGGGAGTAAAATTTCATTAAAAGTAAGCTTTCACTCACTCTGGAATTTTCAACATAATTTCTACTGTCAGCGGCTGAATTTATGCTGGATTTGGTATCATCAAGAATCTTAAATCGGACAATAACATCAGAACTGGACCAAATCTTTGGAACCTCCAAATTTCTAAAACAAAAGTGAATTTTGTAGAGTTAGTTTAGTTTATGAAAATTTCGAAAAACAGGACTAACAGGTGCTATTACAAACAAATCCTACAAGATTGATTTAGAAACTGACCTAGCACAAGGTTTCCATTTCTAGTACAAAAGATTAGGCAGATCAGAGAACATAAATATCAAACTAAACAAAATACAAACAAAACAACATACCCCTCTATGCATTTCTCCTTGCAGCGATTAATAAAATCATCTGTCAGCATGGCAAATATGCTATCAAGTCGTTTCAACAATTTTGGGATCTCCACATGAGGCAACACGTCCCAAACTTTCAAAAATTGTGTCCATGTTGTGTCTTTCATTATATCAATGGAGCACAAAACATAATATTCTTCAACTTTGAATTGTTTCACAACATATGAAGAGCTCTGACATTTCAAATCCACATCAATTTTCTTGGGTCGCCACCCGCTGGAAAGTTTAAGCAATATGTTTAAGACCAACTTCTTTATGTGGGATGGTCTCAGTTTTCCAAAAGATTTTCGGAAATTATCACTAAATGTTACCTGAAGGAATGGAAGATAAAGAAAGCATCACAAAAGAATCTTTCTCAGTGGTATAATTTGTTTTCTTATACTAAATCAGTATTAAAACAAATCAATGTAGAGGTGTGAAAAGCAAAATTTTAGTTTGTAGACCAGAAATAAGAAAACAACCAAATTATATCAATACACTAATATACCACCAATGGAATTAAATTTACAATGATTAATGCAGAGATAACTGACCAGGCAACAGAGAGGTATTAGCATAATTTCTACGTATCATGCATCAATTTAACCCTTATGAATAGATCTTCTTATGTAATTAACAAAAAACTGGACAAAAAGAATTTCACAATATATAAAATCCTTTGGCCTGCCAGAATCAACAGATGAAATGTTCATGTCACACCATACACACTGAAAATAGCAGCCGATGACAAATAGTACCTTCCATCTTGCATATTTGAAAATTATACTCTCCCCGTTGAGTAGATCTTCAAGTTCGTCTAGCTCTTTCTTTACAGTTATAATAGTTTTATCAATGTCATAATCATCATTCGCTGTAAAGAAACACTGACGACGCTGTGCATCACGTATCAATGTTTCCCAAACTGAATCAACTTTACACAAAGTTCCTTCATTTCCTAAGATCCAGAGACAGTGACTAAAAGAAATAGAACCCACGTGAATCAGATTTATAATCAAACAAGATATCACTAAAAACTAAGAGAAACTTTGCTTGATAACATACCGAGCTCTTGTCAGGGCGACATTGATTCTCTGTGGATTAGACAAAAATCCGATGGACCCATTTCTATTAGACCTTACCGTTGATATGATAACAATATCTTCTTCTCCACCTTGAAACCCATCGATGGACCTCACCTTAACCGTAAACCCGTGAAGGTTTTCATAATTCTGTTTAATCTTATCATGAATCGCGGCAACTTGAGCAGCATAGGGAGATATCACACCAATGCTGAGTTTCTCTTTTGAGCCATTCCACGCTATTAATACATAGACAGACAGCTTAGTATGAAAATACGTGTCAAAGGATGGATGGCCACGGGAGAAAGTAGCAATCCCCAGGACCCTCACCCTAAAAAAATCCCAAATATTTAAATACTAATAATTAAAAGCAAGGATCAATTGATAACAGTAAGTTGACTGTCCATAGGCACTCAAGGAGTCCAGTGCATGTCATTTTTTTTATGCAAAAGAGCAAATGTAGAATGGAGTACGGAGGTTAAAGAGAGGTAGACTTAACATGACAAACATTTTCTTATTTTCCTCCCATGTGCCTTGACTCTTGAGTATAAAATTAGTTTCTGATCACGGATGTTCTTCAATACGAACAACATTAAGATCAATCCATTAAAATGATAAGTTCAAGTTAATATGGTTAGACAATTTGCACTCAGGGATGTCGGAACCTAATTGACAATGTGTGCATGCATGTTTTTTGAATTGTAATCAAGTCATTTTGGTAATTAGAATATTCGGAAAGTCTTTGAACTATCTTTTAGTTAACTTTTATGTACTTAAAATCCTTAAAAGAAAAAAAAGTGTATTTTATGATCCTCTAATTTCTTTGAAGACAAAAGAAAACATTATTTTTCCACGTAAAGGAAAATTCGCAAACAGATTGCTCTGAATGTATAAAGCATAAAGAGATTATACAAACCACCAGAGAACAATTATATGCGTAGAAATATTTCTTTCACATATCCTTGGGACCTTAACACACCTTTGAAGAGTTTCTGCACAATCTTCAATGTCACAGCTACCTCGACCATGTTTCTTCTGCTGTGTCCAACATCATCCACCTCTTCTTTCCCACCAAGAATATTTATGAAAGAATATGGACCAAACATTTTTCCATGAAGATAGCATCTTTGATAGCCCTCGTTCTGGACACTAGGTGCATCTAATATTTGGTTGTCATAGAAATTTGAATTTGGAAACTGACTTATTGCTGGATGCATTCTGTATTGCATATTAAGGAGATGCTTAGAGTGACCTAGTGAGCTCAACCTTTCAAATAGACTTTTTCCAAAGCCAGCTTCTTTGGAGAGCTGTAAACATGTTATGGAAAAAAAAACCATTAGGCTTGCTTTCCCATGAGATACTAAGGTAAGTAACCAAACTAACCTTGCTAATAATTGTTGCTGGTAATTGCCATTCATCGCCAACCAGAATAAAATGCCTCACATCTGGAATCTGAAGAGCTATAACTGATTCACTCTCCTTCACCTGAGCAGCCTCATCGATGACCACTACATTAAGTGGTTCCATATCCACCATGTGTAGCATGTATGAGGATGAAGTTGTGCAAAATATTAAAGAAGCCTTCTGAAAACAAAAGTCTGAAATCTTAGTTTTACTCGTCGCAGGTGGAAGGTCGAGTTTTGTTAGAGAAGACTGAAGAGATCTTAGAGTAGATAAACACTCATTTCTCATATACAAGAAGGATGACTCAGAACAAATCATTGCCTGACTTGAAAGTAAAATCTCCAATTCATCAGATGTCAAGCTGTCTTCAAACAACAATGTTTCGATTGAGTCGAGAAGGGGCACGAGTTGGACAACATTCTGAAAGTTCTGCCAAAGAATTCTAGGTAAATGAGTGATAAATGTTAACAAGGATTCTCTGAGCGGATTTGCAATGTGTTTAAACCGATCTCTAGCATACTCCAAACTTGTTTTGAACTCAGATTGCGGAATTTCACCTTCATGATTTTCTCTGACTTTGCTTTGCTCGTTAGCAACATATATGTGATACTGAGAAACATAATTTTCAAGAAAATCAAGCATAGAACTGATCCAGTGCTTCAAACCAGTTAGTGGTACCAAACATTCTATAAGCTTATCAACACGATAATCGAGGAAAATTTCCTCAATGTTAGAGTCAACATTCAGACGATCCTTATTCCCAAATATGAGCATGTCTCCTAAAGGACAAGACAAAAACATCTCATGTTCATCTTGAAATGAATCTCTCAATAAGCTTATGACGCGAGAAGCTAGTTCGGTGATTGCAACATTTGTTGGGGCACAGATGAGAGTTCTGACTTTCATTCTTAAGAGATTATGAAGCAAAACACTTACGGTTCTCGTCTTTCCAGTCCCAGGTGGACCCCATATGAGTTCCACAGAAGCCTTGTGGTTACATCCAGTTCTAACTAGAGAGGCCAAAATTGCACTGTTTTGTGATTCATTTAACCGGGAAGATATGGTTGATTCAAATTTTACCTCCATTTGACTATGGAAGAAAATTGGGCAAGATTCACAATTGTCCTCATCCTGTTGCATACATACACATCAAATCTAAGCAATTCGGTTTTAAGAAACACAGATTTCACATCAAACAAAACCCACGTGGATGTCTGAATTTACGTTAAAATGAAAAATTCTCATCCTGCAGGCATAAAAAAATTTAACAAAACATTGTTCAAGTGAACACTTTGCATAACCTTCAGAGATCTTCTTTCAAATTTAAATCTATGTTTTACGAATAGAATAAAGACAGTATTTCAAGATTCGACATATATACATACACACACACACATTATGTAATTTCAGCAGTGGAAGAAATTTTTGAAAAATGACAGAAACTAAATCAAATAACAGACACAAAGCTGGGGCAATATGGATATAGCAAGGATCAGTAATGTTGTTTTGACCATACGTATCTTTGTTTGCAATGTATTGATCCCTTCAAATCAGCAAGTAACTTACCAACTCATTCTTGCACAAGACTTTCTCAATAATCCTCAGATTTTTACGCATTCGCAAAGCATTCCATATTCTTCTGTTTGTTGCCATGTTCTTTAAGAAAACAACATAAAATGATTTGCTTTGCATCTCTCCAACATCAATGCTTATCGCCACTTTCACTTTGAAACCAGTGGATGAATAGTTATCTCCGTTCTCATCCTCTGATATATTTGTCACATATGCAAGAACAAATTTCCAACCAACACGACCAAGGTCAGAATAAGATTCAGGTTTCAAATCTGACAGCAGTAAAATGTCACCAGGAAAGGTTCTGTAAGGCTCCCTCCCGCGGAGGGTTATCCTGTTTCTCCAGCAATCGACCTGAACAGAAAGTAAAAGTTTTCCATGCATTGACTCTGTTAGAGAAGCCACTTCAGCAAATGGAGCTTTGTAAACTGTTTCCATGGCCGAAGCAAGTTCAGCTCGGGTTTCTTCCAGTAAGGGGAAGACATAAGAACCAAGATATTGATCAACGCTTTCAAATGATTGAGGAATTTTCTCCACCTAAATGTCAAGCATAAAATGTATTTGAGAAATAACGAACGAGAATGTTATATATTTCAAAGAAACATAAATAGATAGCCAGTCGGATAATAATGACTTTCACACCCCTAAAAGCTAATTCCAAACATTCAAATCTCTTAATTTTATTTGAACATCTACTCTCACGCGATGCAAAAGCACAGCCATGTTAAAAGAAAAGGCACCCAAATGATAGTTTCTCCAAAAATCTACCAAAGAAACAAGAACTTTCTGTATCGGTATCTGAAAGAGAATCAATAGCAACGAACCGAATCCAACCCATAGCGACAAAAAAAAGTTACTCCGACTCTCTGAACACTTGATGAACAACGTTATAAAATGAATGAAACAAAGACCTGATTTTTATACAGATTCTCATCTAATATTTCTTCGAGAGACCATGAAAGCACCAAATCAATGAACTCATCTTTCCTTCCCTCCATCGTCCTGCTGCTGCACTGATCACTTTCTTCTTCCCAATATGCTTTTGATCAAAAACTCCGGAAAACAGAGACCAACCCAGACAAAATACTTCAAAATTGTTCCATGCATGAAGATTCAAGTCCAATACCTAGTGTGGGGTACAATAAATAAAAAAAGCTTAACAGGGAAGTTTCCTTGAAGACGAAGGAAAATGGAAAGAAAACGCACCAGGAAATCTTCCGTACAGAGCACTGTCAGCAAACCCACTAAAGCCTACCCAAAGACTAAGAATTTAAAGATTAAAGGAGCGATTTTGGTACGACGAAAGCTCATGAACAGTATATGAACAAGTGATTTCACCGATGAAAGAAAAAAAGCATTGGTATCATAGTACTATGACAAACAACATTGGGAGAAGGGAAAAAGTTGGAAAACGAAAGGTTTCTTTTCATGTTGACTTGCTGCTATTCCAAGTCGTTTCATTTGTCAATAACTCGTATGATCGACGTCTCTTCTTTGGTTACCACCATTTGCGTTCTGAGCTACTGGAATACTACGTTCACAAATACAGAGAGAGAGATCATATATTATATGTATTTATTCATATGTGTGTGTGTGTGTTTTTTTTTTTTTTTTTTTTTTTTTTTTTGTATTTGTGAGTGTTTTGCTATAGGTAAATTAGAAATTGTTTGATTATATATTTGGGAACAAAATAATTAAAATAACGGTTTTGGCTAATTCACTATTAATAACATTTTTTTATGTGTAACAAGATAAATTTGTTTTAATTATTTTGGATTGTAATTCTAATTTCCATAAATTGTATTAATTTATTAAGATGAGAAAAACGAAAATAAGTTGTGTATATTAGGGCGTTTTATTAATGTTATTTATTTTAAAAAATAAACATGTTGTGTAGTTATCATGGAATTCGATATATATTTTTATCATAAAAATAATTATTTTAACTAATTCTTATTGTCTATGGCTTGGAATTAAATTGATTATGATGCGTGGTATTGTTAGATCTATCGAGCATGTTCTTAAATACATATAGCCTAAAGACATACATATATGTAAGGTTTCCAGACGATATACAATATTCAAAACAAACTGGGCTAAAAAAATGAGGTATTTAAATTTTAGAATAATAATGAATATAAGGTTCATCTATGGAACTTTTTACAAAACATAAAAGGAATTAATAAAGATATACCAAAGAAATTAAATAACAGAGAATTTTACCGAGATCCACCTCAGAAACATAAATTCATAAATCACTCATAAACGCATTAGACGTCATTTCTTCAGCTAAACAGGCTGAATGGCTACAACATGAATTTATTATTTCCTGGTTTAACTTGAATATTATGTTTACAATTTCCTGTCTCATCTTTTACTTTATGTTTTAACCAAAAACCCTTATATTACGTCAAATTCTAAAACTAAAATAAATCTTTTATTATCTCAATTTTAATCCAAGTTACAAAAAAATATAGATCATGTCATAGTAAGGTAATGATTTAACACGAATATTTTAGCTATCATTAGGCTAATCTTATAACATATAAAAATTATAATATAAATATAAATAAATAACAAAATGAACTTACAAATTTGTATTTAGAACTTGAAGTTTTTATTTAGAATCTTGAGAATGGTTGTTTACAAAGAGAGAATAGAGGGAGTAAACTAGACTGTGTCCCTCTAAGAACACAAAACCACCTATATATAGAAGGAAGAGCCGGACATGAAATCACTGATACTAACCAAAAATATAAATAGTACAATGCTTTATAAAATCAAATAGTAACATAGTTCAAAAGTCTATAGTGATATTCCACGAACTCTGTCATTATTAAAGATGAATATTCTAATAATCTTTAATATTGTCTTTTATTGAATTTTTAAAATTTTCAAATATACCACTAATATTAGAGAAATTGGGAATATCTTCATCTGGATCTTGAGCATCCTGCATTTGCATTAAATGGATGAATTGATTTTCGCTAGATTCAGACGCTATAGATTTATCCGATTTTGAGTCTGAACATCTAATATTTTTATAAAGATCTTTCTTCATCTTTTCAATATAGGTTTCGATCATTTTTTCTTTGGAATAGATATCAGAATATTTCTGAGTAAGAATCTTGAACGAACTCATCAAATCTTGTTGTTTATTAAAATCTTTATGATATAAAGAAATTTTTTCTTCCATATGTTGAAGAGTATCGAAACCATAGGGTTTTCCTGTGTCAGGGTTATCCCTTAACAATTTGTCCCAAAATTTTGTGGAACCAACCCTCTATAAGTAGGGAATGCCTTCTCCATAAGTAGGGAATGCCTTCATCAGTATAATCAAATTCAGGTTGCCATCTCTATATCCATGGGATACCAAATTTCATAAAAAATAGACATAAAGTCTTTCCATCATTCCAATATTCTGAAAATGATTTTTTATACTTGGAGAAATATTTAACCAAGTATTCATCGATTTTATGAAAACCTCTGGCAAAATTTTCGCTGGTGGACCAAATATTTTCCACCAAGTTAAAAACTAATTAGGAACTGAATAATTGAAAACATTTTCACAGATTTAAAAACCATGTATGTCTTCGTTTTTCGTTTTCATAGAATAGAGTTTTATTAAAACTCTTAATATAATCCCAAAAATTAAATTTAAAATTAATTTGATGATTTTGGGACTAAACATCTCTCTCTACTAATGGAGATATACATCATTCTTCAATAGATATAATCTTTTTTATAATAAATTTTGAGAAGTTATAACTTTTTTTCTGTTGAGTATTACTGTAAAAATGAGTTATTTCAACATTTTAATGGATAATAGAAGATTTTCATAAAATCCTCTTTGTTTATAATAACCATATACATATGATGTATTGGTTAAATATCTTTCCATGATAGTTCATGGAGTTTTTTAATCTCGATATATAGTCTCTATATATAAAACTGAATTACTTTCATCATCTTTAATGATGTTAGGCATATAATGCTTGAGACTGAGATATGTATTACTTCTCTATTTCTGTTTCAAGAATTCTTGAAATTCATAGTATAACGGATCATTTTGCTCAGTATTATTGGCTGATGAACTAGAAATGTTTTGGGCTATAAGCCTCTATTTTACATGTTGAGCAATAATATTAGGGGGTTTTTTCCTACCACCTCTTCCTCTATAAGAGGAATCTCCTCTTCCACAAGAGCTCATATATGTAAATAATAAAAATTAAGATAAATATTCTCGGATTAATAAATCTGATAAGTGATTATCTTCACTTTTCTTATAAATAATATCAAAATCAAAAGGAGCTAAATGAGACTGTCATCTTGCAAACATTTGTTTAGAAACATCATGTTTAAAATCTTTCATAAACATGAATTTTGCGGATTTGCAATCAGTTTTTATAATAAACTTTTGATTACATAAATCATCTTGAAATTTTAAAATACATATAACAATAGCTAAATTTCTTCTGCTACTATAGAGTGATTTTTCTGGGCATTATTCCATTTTCCAGAATAAAATCTAATGAAATATTCTTGATTTGTTTTGAAATCAATTTGTTTTAAAATTCCTCAAAAACTTATATCAGAATTATCAGTTTCAATAATTATATCCTATTGGGGATTTGCAAGCATAAGATAAGGAATATTTTTAACTTTTTCTTTAATGTTTTTAACAGATTCGGTATGTTTATTTACCAAGGTAAATGATTTTTCTTCAGTCTATCATATAAGATAGCTGAATCCTCAATAAGATTCTTAATATAAGGAGAAATATAATTTAAACTTTTTTAAAATCTTTGTAACTGAGTTTTATCAGTTATAATATCAAAAAATTTTAAACCAAATTTAACACTTCTTTGAATATGAATTATTTTTTCTTTTTCAATCATGTGACAAAAAAATCTAATATTAGTTTGAAACAAAATTATTTTGGCTTTTGATATAACAAAGCCATTTTGAATAACAATTGTTTAAACATATCTACATTTTTTAAATTTGTTTCAATATCATTTGAGAATACTAAAATATCATCTATATAAACAATTATAAAATTGCTATAAGAATAAAAAAATATCATTCATAATTTGTTGAAATTCTGAAGGGGCATTCTTCAGACCAAATGACATTATTGTCCATTCATAATATCCTATTGGAACACTAAAATCAGTTTTATATCTGTCAGATTCTTTTATTTGAATATGCTAAAATCCTGATTTTAAATCAAAATTTGAAAATATAATAGCACTGAAAAGTCTATCAAATAAATCTTTTTTTATTAGGGATAGGATGCATAATCCATTTTAAAACCTTATTAATAGGTTTATAATTTATTACTAATTGAGAAACTCATCTTTTCTGCTCAAAATGTTTATTAACATAAAAGCAGTGCATGACCAAGGAGATTGAGAATGTTTTATTAAACATGTTTCTAATAAAGAATGAATTTCATTTTTATATAATTTTAAATATTCAGAATTCATTTGACAAGGATGAACCTTGATATAAATATTAAAGTTGCTTCATATGAAAGTGAAATAATATGTTTCTTTCTATTCCAAAAAGCATTTGGAAGATCATTACATATTTCTAATGAAAATTTATTATAAATAAATTTAATCTTTTCTTGTAATTTAGGATTTTTTAATTTATTATCTATACTTAAAAGTTTTACTTCTTCTTTTAAAAGAATTAATCTGAAAAGTTTTTATTTCAATCTTTCTTATAATTCATTTAAGATTCTATGAATATGTTTAGTTATAAACTGAAACGAAATAGGATTAACTTGAAAAATTCCTATAAAACATGTTTTATCAACATAAGTTAAAGGATAAATTTGATAAATAAAAGGAATTCCAAGTATAAGTTGACTAGAAATATCTTTTGCTACCAAAAAATTGGTCATAATACAGTTTTTATCTTGACAAACATATGTTTTTGGTAATTTGTAATTTATTTCTAAAGGTTCTCCTCCAACATGAGAAAGAGAATGAGTAGTTTTATGAAAATATTTTGTAGGAATTAATCCTTCTTGTATAATATTTAAATATGCACCACTATCAATCATAACAATAAAATTATTCTTAAAAGAATTATCAATTAATAGGGTAATATTATTATACCATTTCTGATATATAATTATACTTAAAACAGATAAATGTTTTTATTTGGATCAGGAAATGATATATCTTGAAGATTATCAAAATTTTCAGAATTATATACTGAATTGTCTTTGTTATTTTCAATAACTGAAATTCGATAATTTAAACTATTATTAATTCGATAATTTAAACTATTATTATTCTGTTGTAAAAATTTTATTTGTTCTTTAAGATTATTAATCTCTTTAATCAGATCTTGTATAGTAACTGGATTTTGGTTACTATATTTTTTAATTCTTTCATGGAATAAGCTTGTTCTTGTTTAGCAAGAATATTATTGCTACTAGTTGAAGCATTATTCTCCATTTGATTTATAATTGAATATTTTAGAATTGGATCCTTAATCATTTTAAGAAATTCTAAAGTATTAATATTAGTTAAAACATTAATATTAAGATCCTGAAATTGAGACACGAGTTTATAAAATTCATCACCTTTATCATCATTATTTATACAAGATATTCCTTGTATATAATTATCACATTCTTCTTGATCTGAGAGAATTAATTCATTATCTAAAATTTCTTCGGAATCATATGATTCTGAATTATTTTCAGCTTCACTATTATAATCAGAGTCCTTATTTGAATCTATTATTATTTTGAATAGTGTTTCTTTGAGATTTTCATCAATATCTAATTTATTAGTTTTTGTTTTAACCCAACATTGATTGGAATAATGTCCAGACTTTTTACATTTTCTACAAATAATAAACTTATTTTTAAAATTTTTTATTTTCCGTGTTTCACGGTTTTCTTTTCTTTTCTTTTTTTCTTTCTTTTTGTCTATCAGACAAATATATTTTCTTATAAATTTTTTTTAGCTTTAGCTTTAATTTTATTTTTGCCTTTATTAGGTAAGCCCATACCAAATTGATCACAAAATTTTCTTAATTGTTTTTTCTCAAGTAAATTTTGTCGTTTTATTTGATTATTTAATTTTAATTTATTACAGAGAGCTAAAGCCTTTTGTATACAAGTACTTATAACTTGCTGTAAGTATAATTTTCATATGGAATGTATATGTCATTTTTTCTTAATACTTTTCTAATTCTTTCAGCAAAAAGAAAAGGTAAACCATCTATAAATTTAGCTTTTCAAACACTATTATTACAGTCTGGTATCTCAATTATACGAGATAGAAAAGTATATTTATATCATCTAAAATCAGTAAGAGTTTTACATTTTAGATTACTTAATAATATACGAATTTGTTCACTATTATCAGTGAATCTACCAGTGAAATGTTCAATAATTGTCATTATAAGATAGTAAACTATATTATCTATATGAATATTATTCTCAGTTTTTATTGAGTTTAGAATTTCATGTAACGAACCGCACTTTTGAACTAATTGAAATTTGCAGAAAAATAAAAATTTTCTTAAATAATAATAAACTTTTAAATTGCGATAGAAATAATCTGCTCGTCTAAAATATTTGAAATAAAACAACTGCAACCAAAGATTGCAAAGGCACTTGTTTAAACATCATAAAGCAATTCCATGAAAATCAGAGTACTTGATACGTGCATAAACATTTCTTAAAACGTAAGCGGCCCTCGGGTTTAGCCTCCGCGCAGTCCGAGCCAACTCACTAATCCCCACCCCTCGTCTCCTCGTGCTCGTCCTCACCTGCATCGATCAAGTCTAGTGAGTCTAAAGACTCAACATGTATAAAATGAGAATAACAAGTAATACGTAATAAAAACCACATGCATTTTAAAGTAGACCATACATACTTAAACTTGAACGTACTTACATAAACATAGATATGCCATCATTTCATAAAACTTTTCATAAACATACTTGCATAATACATATTTGAACATGCATAACATCATTTTGCGTAGATATATGTTTCAAAGCAAGTGACTTATATATAAATGCGCCTGATCAGACTAAACCACAGTACTGGGCTGGGATGGATGTCCGCTACCACATACATGAGTTCCCAGGTCATGCTTTACCGGGTGCATTGGTCCCCGGTAATGCTTTATCGCTTTCCAATCCTGATCTAAACCCGGTCATGCTTTACCAGGGTGGACAGGTCTCCGACCACGTTTACCGGCTTCCAAACCCGTTCATAATTGGTCACAAGACATTTAGCATACCTCAAAAACATAAACATTTTCTTTTTGCACGTCGAACACACTTAAAAATGTCGAGGGCTTCGTTGGAACGCTCTGTACATGCTGCCCTAACCACAGCAGCAAAGATTTAGGAGGTCACAACAAAGCCTGCAACCAAAACTTGAGAAAGCGTGAAGAACATGTACAAATTTTCACAGCTTGAGCAGTTTTACGATCTCTCTTATTTCTTATCAAAACATTACGAATTTGCTATCGAATCGAAGATAACATAGAGTACTACAAATCATATGTTGAAAACATTTCCAGAAAACCAACCTATAAGTCGCAGAATTCAAAATAACAGAGGGTGACATGTTTTGCGACACAAAAATTTCACAGCTTGAGTAGTCCCACAAAAATGATCATAACTCACTCGTTCCTTGTCCAAAAATTACGAATTTACTGCAAATCGAATGTATCAAAGAGTACTACGTTTTATATGTTGAAAGTTTTCCAGAAAGTCGACCGAAAATTCACAGTACTCGAAATGACAGCAGACTCGGTTTTGAGATCTAAACTTTTGATCAAAAATCGTTTTAAACATTTTTTGCTCAAATTTTTACATGACATAAACAGTTTTTTCATACAATATATATCAAAATACTTACTACGACAAGATCGATGCAAAAATAAAAGAATATACATGTTTTTGATGATTATACTCGCGAAACGACAAAGAACGAAGCGGATAGATGGTTGATCAGGGACGAGTTGCGGCACGATTTCTTGAAGGAAAATGGACGTGAATTGCTGAAATTTTTAAAGGGGAAGGGTGGAGGTGTGACTGCTGAAGAAAGAGCCTAAAAACCCTAGATTTACCTCTCAACAAAAATGAAATGAAATGCAATGTATCGTGTATATGTGTGTTGCGTGTGTTTTATTTTTAAATAGAGGCAATTAGGGGCTAATTAAATCAATTAAAATATATCTAACAACTATTTATCATCCTAATTAAAAGTTAATCCCATATTAACTCTACTAAAATCCCCCAATTAAAATAAAATGTCGAAGTGCCAAATTTATTTAAAAGTTAAAATCTTAAAAATCACCTAATAAATAAATTAGGCTTTAAAATACTTAAAATTTCATAAATCTTTTAAAATAATAATTTTTTTGACTTGAAATAATATACTCCATTTTACAAATCGCCCAAATCGTCTAGGTCTCTTTTCCCGATCCCACATCGAACATTCGCCTGAAACGTGAAACTCAAGAAAACATTGTAACGTGCATCAACTAAACATAAATTAAATTTAAAATAACAAAAATCATAAATTATGAATCGCTAATAATCATTTTAAAACTAAATAAATAATTTAGAAATTTAAATAACTGCACGGATTTTACGTGTACTGATTTTTGGGCTCTACAATTCCTCCCCTACTTAATTAAATTTCGTCCTTGAAATTAAATCTTATCAAACAGTTCCGGGTAGCGATTTTTCATATCTGTCTCGACCTCCCAAGTGGCCTCCTCCACTTATTGATTCAGCCACCGACATATTTTAATTGATTTAATTAGCCCCCAAGTGGCCTCCTCCCATTATAACTATTAGAAAAAAATATATTCTTGTTCTTCAAAAATAACATCCATGGGAGTAGGTCTATCATAATAATATTTGGTCAGGGTAGGTTTATCTGCCCATTTTATTTTATTATTTTCTTCATCAGAAGAATTTTTATTATTTTCAAACTCTTCATTGAAAGTATTTAAATTAAGATTTTTAAATTTTTCTTCTAATAATTTTTCTATATGAGAAACAGAAGACTTAAATTTACAATCTTTTATTTCTGGAGGGGATTGGATGGAAGAAGAATAATAGAAACAATATTAGTTTCTTCTTTCGTTTATATATGAACATCATGTTTAATCTGATGGATAACTATAATTATTTTATTTATTCTATCTTTGATATAAATAATTTATTCTCCTATTATTGTAAGGTACAAATTTATATACTCTTGTTGTTCAATTATTTGATTAATATGTTTAACAGTTATTTGTAACATATAATTATCAATTTTTTTTTGAAAAAACAGTGAAATTTAAAAAATTTATTATTTTTTTCTATAATAAAAGATTGCTGAGGAGGATAAACATATTTTTAAATCTGTCCAGAAGAAAGTTTATAATTTCTTTCAAGAACAGAAATATAATCTATAATAAATATTTTAAAAAACCAAGGAACAAAATGTATTAATTTATTTTGATTTTCACAAAATTTATAAAATTCTGTAACAATATATTAAAATTATTGTTCAGAGAAATTTTTAAAATATCATTCTCTAAAATATTCCCATTTGAGTTGATAAAATTCTATATTGAACAGCACTCTAGCACGAGATCCTTTAGTAAAATCAACTTTTGATTTTCCATCCATTAAATAGTAAAATTCATTTATGAAATTGTATAAGTTTCCTTAACTTTTTGAAAATTACTTTGATGTACAATATTATTTTGGTTAATAATTAATCTTCTATTTAATCTTTTATAGAAGATTCTCTCTCTTCTCTTATTTGAAAAGTAGATGCTCTAGATGTTTGTGAAATATCTATCATATAATCTAAAGGTGAATAAAAGAATGACTAGATCTTGATCTAGCATAGATAGAAAATGGTAAAAATTTTCTTTGTTCATTATTAAACTGTATTTGAACAGATCCTTCATTAATTTGTATAACTTATTGTAAATCTCTATTTATTATATGATTTTTAAGAACAACTTGTTCAATTATCCAATTTTCTGGAAATTCAATTTCTTCCCATTTTATAGATCTACGAGTTGCAATATTAGATCTATTGAAATTTGTTTATATTAGAATAGTTTCTCATTTAATTTTTTAACTATTCTTTTACACATAGGATTCTATGTAAATAATGGTTTATAATATATACGATAACACATACATATTACTTCTGTTCCAGAAATATAATTATAACCATGAGTTTTAACATTTAATGTTAAAGAATCCAATATATTTATATCAGTTAGAGATAAAGATAAATTGGAATAAACATCAAAATATACTGGATCATGTGCCAGACTAGATAGAATTATTCCCACAAAGGATTGTTTCCAATTCAAATTTCTACCATATCTTAAACCTTCTAAACTTAAAGGTCTAAAAGCAATTTGAATTAAACATATATGAATAAATCTATAATTTTTCCTATGAGGTAACATATCTTTATTATGTAATAATTTAATAATCATCTCTTCATTATATATAGGTACTGATGATTCTATAGTTTTAATTACTTGTTTAAAATCAATTCTTTCAAAGGTTCCTAATTTATAGAACATTTTAGGTTCTATTTTAGGTATAGTCCATTTATTTAATAAATCTAAATTCTCAGGTAAATCATATTCTTCATTTAAACTGTTTTGAACAGTTTCTTTCCTACCAAAAATATTCATTGAATACAAGTGTTAAATCATAAACCAAAACTAATCCATGTCTCTAATACCATCTATGGCTTGGCATTAAATTATGTTAATTTATTGAGATGATAAAAATGGAAATAATATCTGTATATTAGGATGACTTATTAATGTTATTTATTTTTCAAATACATATGTTATGCAGATATCGTGGAATATGGTTAAATACTTATTGCAACGTAAAAAGTACTTAAGTTGATATAGCCAATAACTCATTCTTCCACATCGATACTCAAATTTGATGAGAAAATACTCGATTTTTGAGTGGCCATCATAAATGAATGAAGCTCGTGTTGATGTTGCCGGATAAGATGCATTAGGATGTCCGTTTAATATTATTTATAGATTTAAATAAACACATTGCGTAATTATCATGGAAAAAGTGTTAAATACTTAATTCGGATTAAAAAGTACTTAATTTGATTTAACATATACTTGATTTTTGTCCTGTTAATTCGGCCTAAAAAGTATTTAATTTGATGTTAAAGTGTGTAGGATCGGTTGAGTATTTAGAATGTGAGGTTGAATAAACATTGGACACAATATGTAAGTTTTTTCGATTAGTTTAGATGGATTGACAAATAAACTGAATATTCTCGAGTTTCTGTGTCAGTTTACTAACGTATATGCGCGGAAAAAGCTAGATTGATGGATTAAAACAAACCACAAAATAAATGGGAAGAGACAAACTGAAGTTTAAAAAGGACATATATGTTTCTGATGTTCGGAGAACCGAAGTTCCTACGTCACCACTTGTTCCTTTAGAAAGGTTCGCACTAGAAGACTTTGTATAATACAAGTAGTTTGCAAGATCTTGATTCGGTTTAAACACTGTCGAACTGAAACTCCTAGTATATCAGCTGATTAATGGACAGTCTGCAAGCTGCAATATAGATGTAATACACAATGATGTTAACTTAGCATGAATTGATCCTTAAATGATCAAATAAAATTCTTTTTAAGGTGTGCTAAACTGATTCAGTTTCGCTCAGGTATATGAAGGATTTTGAAAACTTAATATTGTCTATGAAAAATAATCGATATTATTGAATTCAATTTTTCCTTTATTTATACTTTCAAAAATTGATCTGTTAAATCAAAAGTTTTTTTTGGCATGTTTTTAGTCTGTGTCAACGCTTTTCTGACGGTTCATACTCTGTTGTGAACAGTCTTGACTCGTACACTGTTGCGATCAGTTTGTTCGTACTGCTTGATGTGGACATCAGTTAAGTGTTTTGACATAGACTGTTTCTGGGTAAACTGAGATTCGGCAAACTAAATCTGATATGATCTGTTAAATGTGAAAAAGTATTTAGAAGGAGGGGTTGTGTGGGGACCCGGGCTCTAACTCAATTCTTTTCGGGATTAATTGGATCTTTATTCAAAATGTGGGTCAAATTTTCGCTTTTTAACATTAATTCAAATGGAAATACTAAGCATAATATCTTTCTTTATTTAATTACAACACATATAATATACATGTCATGTTTTACTACAAACACATCACTAATGTTTAATACAAACCATAAACTACGAGTAGTACAAATCTAGTACAATATCACTAGTGATCTTCTGCGCCCGTAGTCACCACGCTATCTTGATCTCATCTCTGACGTGACCCAGATCCTGCCCCACCTGTTGTTATGCACACATACAGACATAACAACAGCCGGTAACTCCGGTGAGAACAAATCTCAGTATAAAACATGTATACATGCTGATACGAAATCATAAATCATGCATGAAAGCAATAACAATGGCTCCATAGTCTATGAAACCGATCTGTCTAAACATGCAATTCAAATCAAATCATGTCTCGACTCGAATCGACTCTACTCTAGGGATCCCGGTGTGAATAAGACGTCAATGGCTGTCACCTACCCTCCCAATCGGGGTGACTGTACGTCTTATTCCTAGACTTCGGTCATATCTGTATCGAATGTCTACAATCGGATTGAATCTGGTCCGAAGCGTCGATACCACCGAACATCTAGTAGTTTGGCAAATCTGCCAATGACTCTCCTATCTCAAATGCATGAATATAAATCTATAAATGCATAATCATATCAAAAGATTTGAATATAATCTATAAACAAATCATAATCATATCAAAAGACAAGCAACTAATCTAGTATGTGATTTTGTTGGGAAACTCAAATTGAATCTTGTTTGAGTTGTGTCTTCCCCAAACAAAACATGCATTATACCTTTCGTCGCACAATGTCTGTCGATGTCGAAGTCTCGATGACGAATCTGTCACTATCAAATCTGAAATGGAAATGTTGATACATATTCTATCAATCTCTAATCTCAATCAACACATATCCAATTCAATACTTGACCT
The DNA here is from genome assembly GCF_025594145.1 of Primulina tabacum. NCBI lineage: Eukaryota > Viridiplantae > Streptophyta > Magnoliopsida > Lamiales > Gesneriaceae > Primulina > Primulina tabacum. Next base: position 34,238,691 of record NC_134560.1, on the reverse strand, counting down.
CGGTACCATTTGACGGCATAACAACGTAATTTCTCAATACCGGTCAATCCATCTCTCAATATATATCACCAATTCATAATTCTCAACTCATAATCATCATCATAAGCACATGATAGTACTCAAAATCTGCATATTTAATTCTAAACATGCTGGAAAATAATAACTATAGCATACAACGTCCGTTCTTCGATCCGGTTGCGTTTCTACGATATCAATAATCTCAAGAACATATTATAGAATTCAATTCATCCTTATCCTAACACATATATATTAAAATGTGCTGGAATTGAATGAAACTTACATCTTCTTGTAGCTAGTGATGAGAGGAACTCAAAACCAAAATCGGATTAAAGTTTGGATGTAAAAATCTTGTACAAGCTAGCTTTAAAAGTGAAAGAACTTTCCTTTTCCTTGATCCCTTCTCCCTCTCGATTCTCAGCTGTCCAGGAGAGGAAATGAAGACACATATCCTTTATATTGCATGGCAAGGACAAGTGTTGTAATTCTTTGAAGTACACGTCTCGCGCATATGCGCGACATTACCCGCGCATATGCGCGAGACCTACTGGTCTCGGCCAAGGCAAATTCAACACCTCGCGCATATGCGCGCTTCATCTTGCGTATATGCGCCAAAGGTTCTGGAGGTGTCGCGCATATGCGCGTCTTATCTCGCGCATGTGCGCCGATACTTCTGTACTTTTCGCGTATGTGCGCCGGTCTAGTGGCGCATATCGAGTTCATCTCATATCTATAATTTGCATCTACTTTCTCGTCTCTTCCGGTCCGATACAAGGCGTCTACAACTACCTTAATTATCAACAACACAAATATGATTATGATAATCAAATTCTCGGGCCTTACATTTCTCCCCCTCTAAGAAATGATTTCGTCCTCGAAATCGCAGACAATCAATTAAATCAAGTAAAAGAGGCAATGTAATCGAAAATGGAATGAACACTCACATCATAGAAATAACTCGGGATATCTCTGTCTCATCTCTGACTCTGTCTCCCAAGTCGCTTCTTCAGTGCCATGACGACTCCACTGGACTTTCACTAGTGGAATAGTCTTCGTTCTGAGCTGTTTTTCTTTTCGATCAAGAATCTGTATTGGTTGTTCAATATAACTCAATGTCTGATCCAGCTCAGCTTCGTCAGGCCGAATGACATGAGAAGCATCAGGCATATATTTACGCAACATCGATACATGAAAAACGTCATGTATCAAGGATAGAGAAGGAGGAAGAGCCAGTCGATAGGCTCGATCGCCAATCTTTTCAAGAATCTCATATGGACCGATGTATCTAGGAGACAATTTCCCGCGTTTGCCAAATCTGACAATGTCTCGGAAAGGTGAAATTTTCAAAAACACTCTGTCTCCTTGTTCAAATACTAATGGTCTACGTCTGATATTGGCATACTTGGCTTGCCTATCCTGTGCTGTCTTTATTCTTTTCTGAATGATCTTCACTTTCTCAGTCATTTCATGGATCATATCAGGTCCAAGTTCTTATACCTCAGATATATCATCCCAGTATAGAGAAGATCTGCACTTCTTACCATATAATGCTTCAAATTGTGCCATCTCTATACTCATTTGGTAGCTGTTGTTGTACGAGAATTCACACACCGGTAGTGAATCTTGCCAACTAGTGCCAAAGTCTAGCACTACAGCTCTCAACATATCCTCTAAAGTCTGGATAGTCCGCTCTGACTGTCCATCTGTCTGGGGATGATAAGCAGTACTTAGGTGCAATGTCGTACCTAAAGCCTGCTGCAGACTGTGCCAAAAGTGAGAAGTGAATCGTGGATCACGATCTGATACGATAGACTTCGGCACACCATGTAGTCTGACTACCTCTCTGACATATATCTCAGCCATCTGATCATGTCTGTACGTCATTCATACAGAATAAAACATGCTGATTTGGTTAATCTGTCTATCACAACCCAAATCGCATCACAACCCCGGGATGATCGAGGTAACTTCGTCACGAAATCCATGGAAATGTGATCCCATTTCCATTCAGGAATAGACAAACTCTGAAGTAAACCTCCGGGCTTCTTTCTTTCGGCCTTCACCTGTTGGCAATTTAAGCACTTAGACACATATTCGGCAATATCTGATTTCATCTGTTTCCACCAGAACTGTGTCTTCAAGTCGTTGTACATCTTTCTGCCACCAGGGTGAATGCTGAACCGACTACAGTGCGCTGCTGATAACATCTGTTGTTTCAACTCTGAAACATCTGGCACTACAATACGGTTATTCACATACAGGACAAAATCATGTACCTGATATTCAGACTGATGTCCTGATTTGACCATCTGAATTGACTGCTGTATATTCTGATCTGTTCTTTGAGCTTCTTTGATTTTCATAATCAAATATGGCTCAACTTGAATCGTGGCAAGTCTTAATGGTCTACTATCTGTGTCAAATGCTAAACCAGACAAACAACAATCTTCAACTAAATTCGAAACACCTATCGTCGATAAGGATAAGGAACATACCTTTCGACTCAAGGCGTCCGCTGCTGCATTTGACATTCCAGGATAGTACTTGATCTCGCAATCAAAATCTTTCAGTAGATCAAGCCATCTACGTGGCCTCATGTTCAACTCTGACTGAGAAAAACAGATACTTCAGGCTTTTATGATCAGAATAGATCTCAAATTTCTCACCATAAAGATAATGACGCCAAATCTTTAATGCAAATACGATAGCCGCCAATTCAAGATCATGAATGGGGTATCGAATCTCGTGTGGCTTCAGCTGTCTAGAGGCATATGCGATCACATGACCCCGCTGCATAAGAACACATCCCAGCCCTCTGTGAGATGCATCACAATATACAACGAAATCGCCAGTACCTGAAGGAATCATCAAGACAGGTGCATTGGTCAGCCTCTTCTTCAACTCTATGAAGCTGGATTCACAATCTTCAGACCACACAAACGGCGCATTTTTCTGTGTCAACTGGGTAATCGGCTTCGCAATACTGGAGAAATCTTTGATGAATCGTCTATAGTACCCTGCTAGACCCATGAAACTGCGTATCTCAGGCACCGAAGTCGGTCTCGGCCAACTGATCACAGCTTCCACTTTACTCGGATCCACAGAAATACCATCTCCAGATATGATATGACCCAAGAAGACAACCTGTCTCAGCCAAAACTCACACTTTGACAGTTTCGCATATAATCTTTCATTTCTCAATGTTTGCAACACAATTCTCAAATGATTGGCATGCTCATTCAAATTCTTAGAGTACACCAAAATATCATCAATAAAAACAATCACAAATTCATCTAAATACCTCTGAAAGACACGGTTCATTAGTCCCATGAACACCGCTGGAGCATTCGTTAAACCAAAAGGCATGACAATAAATTCGTAATGTCCATACCTGGTTCGGAATGCTGTCTTTGGTATATCAATATCTCGTACTCGCAGCTGGTGATATCCAGATCTCAGATCGATCTTGGAATAGATAGATGATCCCTGCAACTGATCAAATAAGTCAGTCGATACGAGGCAAAGGATATTTGTTCTTTATCGTTGCCTTGTTCAGTTGCCTGTAATCTATACACAATCTCCTAGAACCGTCTTTCTTTCGCACAAATAGCACTGGAGCACCCCAAGGAGATACACTAGGTCTGATATATCCCTTGGCTAGAAGATCTTCTAATTGTGCTTTCAATTCTTTCAATTCTATTGGCGCCATCCTATATGGAGCTCTCGAAATAGGAGCGGTACCTGAAATAAGATTAATGCTAAAATCTACCTCTCGGGCTGGAGGTAACCCCGGGATCTCATCTGGAAATACATCTGCAAACTCCCGTACGACTGGCAAGTCTGCCAATGCCGGGCTCGATTTCTGTAGATCTACAGAATAAATAAGGAACCCTTCTGCTCCTTTCTGCAACAATCTACTCATAGTCAAAGCAGATACTAAGGGAATCCGAGATCTGGAACCCTTACCGTAAAATTTCCACTCCTCTGTCATTTCAGGTCTGAATCTGACAATCTTGTGAAAACAGTCTACGGTGGCTCTGTACTTAGTCAACATGTCAATCCCGACAATACAATCAAAATCAGATAAACCAAGTACAACACATTCTAAATCGATCTCATGCCCTTCAAACTGTAGTATACAATGTCTAACTGAAGTTACAGATATCAGACCACTCCCCAACGGAGAAGAAATAGACACTACAGTAGACAATGACTCTACAGGCAATGCATGTGTCAATGCAAAACGTTCTGATATGAATGTATGTGATGCACCTGTATCTATCAATACATATGCAGGATAACCGCAAAGAAAACAGTTACCTGCAATCACATCGTCTGGTGCATCTTGGGTTTGCTCTTCCGTCAATGCAAACACCTGAGCTTGTTGTCTGGGAGGTTGGCTCACTGTCTGGCTACCTCTGGCTCTAGGTTGGGACTGTGTAGGCGGCGGCTGGAAGGAATGAACAGACAAAGCTTGCCTTTCGGGCTGAATCACTGATGCTGATGACCCTGCTCTGAAATCTCTGTGCACCTCTCTGGGGACAGACTCTGGCGAAATGTCCCTGTTGCTTACATATGTTACATCTGCCCATCACTCCCTGACACTGCTCTGTGGCATGTCGGCCTCCACAAGTAGTACAATATACACCTGTCACATCTGTACTCTGGCCAGGACCTCTCTGTCTTGACCCACTGGAGCTCGATGAACTGCTCCCTGCTCTCTTGAACTGCTTACCCCTAGCTTTCAAAGAATCTTTCTTCCCACTACTACTGATTCCACTATCAAATCGAGGAGGAGGTGGTGGAAACTGTGTGGCGAACGGTGGCGGTCTCTGACCCTGAACACTATAGGAAGCTCCTCGCTGCCTAATAAAGCCAGCCTCTGCTCCCTTCGCTCGATTCAGCGCCTCAGAAAAAGTGTTGGGTCGTCCCGTGTTCACTAGGGTAAAGATATCCAGATTCAAACCATTTATGAACTGATCGGCAATTGCCTCATCATTCCCTGCTACATGAGGTGCAAATCGAAGCAAGGACGAGAATTTGGCAACATAATCCTCTATGTTCCACTGGCCCTGTCTCAAGTTGGCGAATTCTGCCCCTTTATCTTTTCGGTAAGACACTGGAAAGAAACGTTGATAAAATTCATCTTTAAAAACTTTCCAAGTAATATCAATACCTCGATGTTCTAAGGCTCGTTTTGCCGTTAGCCACCAACTCTTGGCCACTTCTTGCAATTGATGCCCAACCAGCTTCACTCTACGTTCATCTGTATAGGCAAGTGATTCAAATAACATCTCTATATCATCCAACCAGCTTTCGCAATCCGCTGCATTCTCAGTGCCTTTCAAAGTCGGGGGTCAGAATGACTGAAACCGCTTCAACAGAGTCTCCATCGGGGTAGCGGTTACGTCCATCTGGGTACCTGACGTACTCCCCTGTTCTGGCACTTGACCTGCAGCTGGTTGTGGTATTCTTCTAGGCGGCATAATTTGATTATCAAACAGATTAGTACACAGTCTATACAATCTGTCTCAACCCTCCTCTGACCACTGACCATATACCTCTGATCCAGAATCGGTTCTGATTCAGTCTTTACAAGTACATGCTGTAAATCAATTCAGATAACAATACAACATGTAATAAGGAAAGCAATAAATCATGCTAGCACATCAAAAGCAAGGAAGAAGACTCGATCTACCCCACTCATTCTATTCTATCTCAGTCTACAGAACCTACGGCTCTGATACCACCTGTTGTGGGGACCCGGGCTCTACCTCAATTTTTTTCGGGATTAATTGGATATTTATTCAAAATGTGGGTCAAATTTTCGCTTTTTAACATTAATTCAAATGGAAATACTAAGCATAATATCTTTCTTTATTTAATTACAACACATATAATATACATGTCATGTTTTACTACAAACACATCACTAATGTTTAATACAAACCATAAACTACGGATAGTACAAATCTAGTACAATATCACTAGTGATCTTCTGCGCCCGTAGTCACCACGCTATCTTGATCTCATCTCTGACGTGACCCAGATCCTGCCCCACCTGTTGTTATGCACACATACAGACATAACAACAGCCGGTAACTCCGGTGAGAACAAATCTCAGTATAAAACATGTATACATGCTGATACGAAATCATAAATCATGCATGAAAGCAATAACAATGGCTCCATAGTCTATGAAACCGATCTGTCTAAACATGCAATTCAAATCAAATCATGTCTCGACTCGAATCGACTCTACTCTAGGGATCCCGGTGTGAATAAGACGTCAATGGCTGTCACCTACCCTCCCAATCGGGGTGACTGTACGTCTTATTCCTAGACTTCGGTCATATCTGTATCGAATGTCTACAATCGGATTGAATCTGGTCCGAAGCGTCGATACCACCGAACATCTAGTAGTTTGGCAAATCTGCCAATGACTCTTCCTATCTCAAATGCATGAATATAAATCTATAAATGCATAATCATATCAAAAGATTTGAATATAATCTATAAACAAATCATAATCATATCAAAAGACAAGCAACTAATCTAGTATGTGATTTTGTTGGGAAACTCAAATTGAATCTTGTTTGAGTTGTGTCTTCCCCAAACAAAACATGCATTATACCTTTCGTCGCACAATGTCTGTCGATGTCGAAGTCTCGATGACGAATCTGTCACTATCAAATCTGAAATGGAAATGTTGATACATATTCTATCAATCTCTAATCTCAATCAACACATATCCAATTCAATACTTGACCTCGGTACCATTTGACGGCATAACAACGTAATTTCTCAATACCGGTCAATCCATCTCTCAATATATATCACCAATTCATAATTCTCAACTCATAATCATCATCATAAGCACATGATAGTACTCAAAATCTGCATATTTAATTCTAAACATGCTGGAAAATAATAACTATAGCATACAACGTCCGTTCTTCGATCCGGTTGCGTTTCTACGATATCAATAATCTCAAGAACATATTATAGAATTCAATTCATCCTTCTCCTAACACATATATATTAAAATGTGCTGGAATTGAATGAAACTTACATCTTCTTGTAGCTAGTGATGAGAGGAACTCAAAACCAAAATCGGATTAAAGTTTGGATGTAAAAATCTTGTACAAGCTAGCTTTAAAAGTGAAAGAACTTTCCTTTTCCTTGATCCCTTCTCCCTCTCGATTCTCAGCTGTCCAGGAGAGGAAATGAAGACACATATCCTTTATATTGCATGGCAAGGACAAGTGTTGTAATTCTTTGAAGTACACGTCTCGCGCATATGCGCGACATTACCCGCGCATATGCGCGAGACCTACTGGTCTCGGCCAAGGCAAATTCAACACCTCGCGCATATGCGCGCTTCATCTTGCTTATATGCGCCAAAGGTTCTGGAGGTGTCGCGCATATGCGCGTCTTATCTCGCGCATGTGCGCCGATACTTCTGTACTTTTCGCGCATGTGCGCCGGTCTAGTGGCGCATATGCGCCGAGTTCATCTCATATCTATAATTTGCATCTACTTTCTCGTCTCTTCCAGTCCGATACAAGGCATCTACAACTACCTTAATTATCAACAACACAAATCTGATTATGATAATCAAATTCTCGGGCCTTACAGGTTGAATAAACACTTACGATTTTCAATACCTTTTCGCCTGATGAGCCAGTTTAGTGATAAACTGATACTCGGGAATCTTGTATGTCAATATCAATCAGTTAACAAATATTGTGCGGAAACAAACTGACTGATAGATAGAATATAAACTGAAATAAGAAGACACAATATTTTATGGATGTTCGGAGATTTCAAACACTCCTATGTCACCCCTTCTATCTCAAGGATATGATATACACTAAAATATTTTGATTGATACAAACAGTTATACAGACTCACTTCAGTTTTGGACTTAACAATGCCAAACTGAAACTCTTAGTTACAAACTTGTTTACAGTACTCAATAGAACTAAATTAATCTAACACAGCTGATCTCTTCAAGATCGAGTGATACAGTTTGTGTTGAAAGCTCAAATTATAGCCTGAAAGCTATGAATGTATACAATAAGCGTGAGCTTTTATGTTTGCAAGGATTTCAGCAAAATAATTGAATCGATAGTTGTTCAAAGATTTCAAGAGTTCAAGTATGCAAGAATTGTTTTTCAGTTGCTCTTTTCTGCTATTTATAGGCTTCCTCCAACGGTAATATTGAATACAATTTGAAGCTTTCTATCCATTGCATGCCACGTCAACATTCTTCTGATAGTTGTACACTACAGCTTTTCTGAAATGCGGCGATCCCACTATTTGTTGCAGTCAGCTTTTGTCAGTTGAATGTCTTAACTGATGACATGTACAGCTGAGGGATCAGCTGATTGAATGTAATTGATAAGCTCACAAATGTTTGTAGTAACTGATCAGTTTCAACTGATCAGTCAGTTGTCTGCGTAGTTCAGTTGCCTTCGAAAATCTGCGTATTATCCTTCAGTTAATGGCAACCGATGCTTTTCATATTTTAGATCAGTTATCATTCTTTTAGATCAGTTTTGACGCTCATTTTGTCAAACATCCGAAATTTAGTTTCCAACAAAATCCTTTAGACTTATTTATTTGGTTTAAAAGCGTATCAGTTTTGGTTTAACTGTATCAGTTTCTCTTAAATTAGTTTTCTCTTAACATTATTTGTTAACCACCAAAATATACTAAATTCTCGATCCAAAAAAGTGGTCACTATAAATATTCTCCTGGAGTTTTCATTGAAAATACATTACGATGAAATATTCATGTGATTTAATACCAAAAATAAATGTTCTCCACTGATTATCGAATACGAGTAAATATTAAATTAACATACAGAGTATTTATATTAATATATCAGATACCTGATTTAGGTTTGATACACATATTTGTTTGAAAATACATTTTATATTTGAATTGTCATCATAAAGGAAATCCTCCTAGAGTTTCCATTGAAGATGCATTACAATGAAGTATTTGTATGATTTAATACAAAAAAAAACATATTCCCCACTAACCATAGAACACAAGTAAGTACTTAATATAACCTACAAAGTACCTAAATTGATATGCTAGTGTTGGAAACTGAATTTTGGTTGTTTGACAAACTAAGTGCTTAAATCGATTGGATTAACTGATCAACAAGTTTGAGAGCAACTGAACAAATACTCAAACTGACAGTTGCCTATAACTGAAGATTAGTGCGCAGATTACAAAGGCAACTGAACCAACTGAACTGAACCTACGAAGTCAACTGACTGATCAGTTGCTACATTCAGTTGTGAACTTATCAGACATTACTTATCAGCTGATCCTTCAACTATACACATCATCAGTTAACGAAAAGGACATTCAACCGACAAACAGTACAAAAGCACACTACAACTATTAGTGGAAACGCTGCAAATCAGCTGCAGGGTACGAATGTTAGAAAAAGATTGACGTGACAAACAACAGATATAAAGATTCAAATAATATTGATTATTACCGTTGAAGAGAAGCCTATAAATAGCAGAGAAGAGCAGTTGAAAAATAATGATTTTACCATCTATCATTCTTGCTGTTACTCTGCTGAAACTCTCGCTCATATTCAAAGAATTAGAAGCTCACAATTATCAGATATTTTCATAGCATTCTAGGCTACTTTTCGAGCTTACAAGCACAAATAATCTTATTGTAAATTTGATCTTAAAAGAGATCAGTAGTGCTAAGTCCAGTTGACTACTGTGAAATAGATTGTAAACTAAGAGTTTCAGTTTTGGCATTGTTAAGTCCAAATTGAAGTGGGTCTGTACAAGTGTTTGTATTGATCAAAGTCTTTTAGTGGATATCCTATCCTTGTGATAGAAGGAGTGACGTAGGAGTGATTGAAATCTCCGAATATCCATAAAATCGCGTGTGTTCTCATATCAGTTTTTATTCTATATATCAGCCAATTTATTTCCGCACTTTATTGTTAACTGATCGATATCGACTGACAAGATTCCGAGCTTCAGTTTGTCACTAAACTGACTCAACATTCGAAAATATTGTGAAAATCGAGAGTGTTTATTCAACCCCCTTCTAAACACTCATTCACCAGTTAATCGATCCTATCAAGTGGTATTAGAGCAGTTAAATCTTGTCTCAGAATATTCTTATCCACAAAACTGATCACCATGTCTTCATTCAATAAAATACCAATGTTTTACAGAGAATATTTCGATGACTGAAAAATCAGAATGCAGGCTCACTTAGATGCACAAGACGACGATATGTGGTATGTCATTACTGAAGGGCCCATGAAAATATTAAAGGCAAATACAGCAGTTGCAATAACTGATGGGGCACCTCATTGCATTGAGAAGCCCAAAGAGGAATGGACAACTGAAGATAAGAGGAAAGCCAACCTTGACAATGTGGCTAAGGACATCTTATATAAAACGATGGATAAAGTCACTTTCAGCAAAATCAAAATGTGCAAAACTGCTAAAGAGATATGGGAGAAACTGATTCAGCTTTGTGGAGAAAACGAACAAACCAAGGAGAACAAGAAATCAGTTGCTGTTCAGAAATTTGATAATATCAAGACGAGAGTTGGAGAATCCTTGCTCGAATATGATGAGAGAGTCAGTGGTATTATAAACGAGTTGAATGCACTTGGAAAGGTGTATTCAAACAAAGAAATAGCACTGAAGTTGGTCAGAGGTCTTCCCAAAGAATGGGATGTCAAGACCATGGCTATGCGTGAATCAAAGGACCTTAACACGGTTGAACTTCATGATTTGTTTGCTGATCTAAAGTCATATGAGTTTGAACTACAAACCAGAGAAGGGGAACTTTCTACATCTAATGTCACAACTGCTTTAACTGCTGTCAAGCTGGAACCAACTGGTTCAGTTGACAAATCTGCGGATCAGCTGAGCAATGACGTAATGTCATTGTTTGCCAAGAAGTTTGGAAAGTTTATGAGGAAAAATCAGGGAAACTTGCAGAAACAATATCAGAAAAAGCAATCTAAATAAGAACCCTATGCTTGCTACAATTGTGGCAAGACTGGCCATTTCATTGTTGACTGCCCAAGCCAAAGAAGGACAGTCGAGGATCAACTAAAAAAGAAAAGAAGCCCTATGAGCACAGAAGAAAAACCAGGGATGACAAGAAATCTCTCATAAGAAACATGATGTGCTTCTAGTTGAGGAGAATAAGTCGAAGTGGGCAGAAACTGATAGTGAGGAGTCAGAACCTGAAAGCCCAATCAGTTCAAGTGATGATGAAGAAGAAGTCAGGTGCTTAATGGCAGCTGATGCTGAACTAAAGTCAACAAGTGAACATGTCTTTGACTTCAGCTCTACTGATTTCACTCGTGAGGAACTCATCATCACATTGCATGACATGGTAAATGAGTATCACAAACTGGACCGATCATTTGAGAAGGTTAGATCTGAGTAAAATGATCCCAAGGATAACAAACTGAAATTGATGAGTCAGTTGAAGTGTTAAATCTAAAAGCGGAGATTGCAAAGCAAAAAGCTGAAATGATTGAGAACCAAGCCTTGATATATCAGTTAAAAACTGAAATTTCAAAACATACTGAACTGATTCAAGCTTGGAACAAGTCTTCAGTTACATTGACTGAAATGCAGAATTCACAAAAATCAGTTGATGATAAAAATGGTTTAGGCTTTAACAGTCATGTTGAAAATTCTGCAAGTGATACACAACCAAGGTTGAATAAAAACAAAGGAAAGTACATTAACTTTGTAAAATCAACTATGGTAAATGAATTCTAAGAACCAAGTAAACCAACGGTTCAATCGACTGAAAGTAAGAACAAAGCCAAACGGTATGGAATTGGATATAGCTCTGAGAGTTCAACTGATTCAAGAAACTGGTCACCTAAACGATTCAATTACAAAAATAGTACTCAAGGAATGGCTATTACAATTACTACAACTTTAAGCCAGTTCAGAAACGGTATCAAAAGAACAGTCAGTTGAAAAAGGGTATAAATCAAACTGTTTCTTCCTCACACCACACACTTAATACCCAAAAGTCGAGAAAAACTATTTGGGACACAGTAACTGGAAAGTTATTTAGACTGCTCCAAGTCTAGATTCCTAAAGGACTAATCAGTTTTAGGACCCAAATGAATATGAGTACCAAGATTATATACTGTGTGTGATTGCAGGTGACATGTACAAACAAGGAATCCACCTGGTATCTAGACAGTGGATGCTCACGGTATATGACAGGGGATGCAAATTTGCTATCTCAACTTATCAAATACACTGGACCAAACATCAGTTTTGGAGACAATTCCAAAGGTAAAACTGTGGGTAAGGGTAAGCTTATCCATGGTAACTTTACAATCAAAGATGTTTTACTAGTTGAGAATTTGAAGTATAATTTGATTAGCATCAGTCAGTTATGCGACAATAATTTCTCAGTTCAGTTAGACAAACATACTTGTTCAGTTAGAGACTCAACTGATGAAGTCATCCTAACTGGCAATCGTTGTGGAAATACTTACAAAGTCAGTTGGACTGATCAATCTCATGCACCAATTTGTTTCATTGCTTTCAAATCTTATAAAAATTGGTTGTGGCATAAGAGGTTGAACCACTTAAAATTTAAATCTATTGCTTATATCAGTAACCATGATCTTGTAACTGGTTTCCCAAAATAGATTTCTCAAAGGATAAAATTTGTTCAGCATGTCAGTTTGGTAAAAAAGTAAGATCTTCATTCAAAAACAAAGTTTGTAAATCATTATCCCGATGCTTAGAACTGTTACATATGGATCTTTTTAGTCCAATACCAGTCATGGGTTTAGGGGGAATGAAATACATCTTAGTAGTTGTGGATGAATTTTCAAGATTTACTTGGGTTATTTTTCTCAAATCCAAATAACAAACTGCTGCACAACTGATTAAGCTTTTCAAAAGATTATTAAATGAAAAATCAGTTGGGATTGATCGAATAAGGTCTGATCGATGGACTAAATTCATCAATCAAAATATTTCACTATTTTTAGAAAATGCTGGAATCAAGCATGAGCTCTCAGCAGCAAGAACCCCTCAGCAAAATAGTGTAGCTGAGAGAAGAAATCGGACCCTTAAAGAAGCTGCTAGAACAATGCTTGTTGATTCTGGTATTTTTCAAAGGTTTTGGGCAGAAGCAGTAAACACTGCATGTTACACTCAAAACAGATCAATGATCAATAAGAATCATTTGAAAACACCATATGAGTTCTGGCATGGACGCAAAATATGGTTTTCTATTTCAAAATATTCGGCTGCAGATGTTTTATTCTCGATAATGACAAAAATCATTTAAAAGCTTTTGATGCTAAATCTGCAGAGGAAATATTTCTTGGATATTCATCAGTTAGTAAAACGTATAGAGTCTTTAATAAAAGCTCTTTAAATGTTGAAGAATCAATACATGTTGTATTTGATGAATTTGTGCTAACTGATGAGCCAACTGATTCAGTTGAGATAGTTGATAGATTTACAGATATCAGTTTGGAGGATGATAATGAAGAAGATAATCATATCAATCGAAACGTCCTTCGAACACCTGAACAATAAGTAATGGATCAATCAGTTGAACAAGAAATTGTTGATAATAATCAGTTGGTGGAGCATATTGATAATAATCAGTTATCAACTGATACAGCTCCAACTGAAACTGAAGAAAGCATTCAGTTGCGAACTGAAGCAGTTGCTAATTTGGACGCAAAAAATATTGAGCTCAGATGGAAGAAATCACATCCTCCAGAATTAGTGATAGGTAATCCATCTGATCCGATAAGAACTAGAAATCAAATGCTTCCTTTATTTATTCATTCAGCTTTTGTTTCACAACTGGAACCGAAGAAAACCGATGAAGCTCTTGCTGATCCTAACTGGATAAATGCAATGCAAGAAGAGCTCAATCAGTTTACCCATAACAATGTCTGGAACTTAGTTTCGATACCAGTTTGTAAAACTATTATAGGTACAAAATGGATTGAACAAAGATGGTTTAGTTGCACGTAACAAAGCAAAACTTGTGGCACAAGGATACATGTAAAAAGAAGAAATTGACTACGATGAAACGTATGCACCAGTTGCAAGACTGGAAGCAATCAGAATGTTCATTGCCTATGCATCATTCAATAATTTTAAAGTCTATCAGATGGACGTGTAAAGTTCCATTCTGAACGGTCAGTTTGAAAGGGGATCATTTAAGGTACTTTCTTGCGCAACGGAAGTTTCAAAATATTTTCATACAAGAACCGAGCACCCTAAACACTATAGTGTGTAGCAAATACAATAAGACACAAAATGTCATACATAAAGTGTTTTAAAGATATACCTATCAATCTTAAAATATTGATGATGACTCCAACTTAGTTGTCAAACAACTAAGCTCTTCAATGACAAGACTAATCTTCAAGCTTCCAAAAGCACACCTCGCTCAAAAATTAAGCCCACCACCAACAAGGAAGATCTCCTCTAATTTTGCACTAGAAAAATTAGATGATTTTTCTTTGAGAATAGGGTGCATTCATCAACAAGTGAAGAAGCAAAAATGAAGGAGAATTTGCCTTGCAAATTTTGGCCATTCTAGTTTAGGAGAGAAGGGGAGACATTTTTCTTGTTTGTGTAAAAAGTTAAAGTGTGTCCCAAAGGCATGCATGCCTATTGACTTAAAAAGTTGTCTCCAACCTTTCACTTCCCAAGCATGCAATTCTATTTGGGCTTGTAACAATTACAAAGCCCATGGACTTTAATTTTTTGTCTCAAACAAATTTGAGACCAATTAAACCTTACTTGATTTTACTCAAGCACACTAGTTGAATAATTATTTCTAATTGGGCTCTACAAGACCCAATGTTGTTTAATTAATTCAACACTTGAATTAATTTAATTATTTGGACTCTATTAGGTCCACTAGTATTTAATTAATTCAACACTTGAATTAATTTAATTTAGTCCATAACAATGTTTATGAAAATCACAATTTTCAAATACATTATTTGTTTGGCCAACTTTTAATTTAGGAACACTTCCACAAGTTAAAAGTTACATTCCCCTTAGAGAAGTCATACTTCTAATTTTTTCCTTGTGCTTATAAACTCTTTTATAACTTGTTCAACACATTGAACTATTTTTACTCCTCAACGGGATCTAGAAAGTTAGCACTTGTGTGGCCCTCAATGGTTCATTGATACAACTAGCCGTGGGTTCACATCTCCATGTGATTCGGGACTAAACATGTCCTAATATGAGCATACCCCAATTGCTCCATTCTTACTTATCAACTCCTTGATAATAAGAACGTCAGAACTCAAGTCTGATAGTACCAAACCAATCATGTTAAATGCCTGGCAGCATCGCTTACATGATTTCCTAGGTATCAAATGATAGTGTCTCCAAGAACCATTCAATTATGGTTAGCGTACAGTACGGTCCCTTCAACTCATATATCCCGACCGATTCGACAACTATTGGTATATTGAGAGCTGTCAAAGGATCGATACTATGTGTCATGTCATAGTTGCATCGATGGTGTAGTCTATGAAACTCTTTTCATAATTACCACCATATCCTGATCAGAGATTTCATACTACATATACATGATATCACATAGGATATCCATACCCAAAGGTAAGCGGTGAATCCCCGACTACAATGCATCAACTCCTATATGTTTCGACAAAACACCCAACCTTGCCACCTGATGACCCCATGAGAGTCGGTAAACAAGTCAAAGTGCAATGCTAGCACATAGAGTCTCAATGTTGTCCCGGGTCATAAGGACTAATGGTGTACAACTATAAACTAGGACGTTTCTACTCGATAAGTGAGAACCATTTGGAAAGTCCTATATGGAGGGTTGTTCAGTGCACTCTACCAGGAGCACCTATCTGTATGCTCGGACATCACAATGTCCCCCCTACCAATGAAACATGGTACTCACATCGTAGATACTAGTTCACATCACAATGTCAATGGAACCCTCTACGTAAACATGGTACTCACATCGCAGATACTAGTTCACATCCCGAATAATATCAGCCAATCACAATTCCTAAAAGGTAGTTTCCAATTGCATCTCCATGCAACCCTCTACGTAAACTTTTGTCTCACGTTTGATTAGGATCCAATAATATGACGTCGTTCATCTTTACGTGTCAAGCCTTACCCATCGATGTTGAACCTTAATGGACGGTCGTCATGAGTTCCCTCAATAATATGAGCCGAAATCATGGGAGTTCCACGTAGTTCACATCACAATGTCAATGAATGTCACGGCTTTCCGGCACCCAGGGCCTCCCCAATAATATGAGCCGAGCCCCGAGCACGGGTAGCGTTCATCATGCACCCATTGTCGATGGAAGACATGGAAATTATAAACAACTTTATAATTCTCCTTTTCGGGCTTGATATTAATTTTGAATCTTATTCAAAATGAGGATTTTTAATTTTGAAATATCTCATCATTAATTTTATTTAAAAGCTCGCCATGTTTGATCGTATGTTTGCCGGATTCATGCAACTTTGTTATTATCATAATAATAACGCACATACTCATTATTTATAACATATCATGCATATATTATAAACAGTAAACAAAACAAGGATGATCAATTGCCCCAAAACTAATGGCCCGTGTGAGCTAAGCACGGGCCTAGGTCCAATCCTAGGGAAATGCATGGGATGCAAATGCAACTATTACATATGCTTCCAATATTTACATGTCTTCGATCTTCATAATCATCAAGGCCACCATCTTCCAATCTTGATCTTCCACTATACTAATATTTACAAATAAATATCCATGACAAATAGGGATACATCTCATGGGGTAGGAACGGGCCATAAACCAAGCCCACTTTAAATTTGATAATTATTACAATCATTCAACACAAAATATCCTAGCATACACCTAGCAAATTGTGCTTGGGCTTTTGATCATTCTTCATGCATAATATCACATCTCATACACGATCAATTAATTAATTATCACAATAATTAATTGATCCAATATTATATATCTTGATCCAATCACTAACCGATACGATTATAAACTAAATTAACAAAGTATACAAACACCTTTGTCTACTTTCTAATTAATTTATTTATAACCGAATTTCTTGTAAATCACCATTTACTATAAATAATTAAAGTCCAACTTCAATTATTTATTTCATGAGAAAATATTTGCAACTTTTGTAAATTTGAACTTAAGGGCCCAAAAAATTATTTTTCACCAAAAACATTTTGGCCTATTTAAATTTCACAAATATGTTAGCCATCTAATGGCCCAACAACATCAATGCCCATGACACTTTGATAATCCAAAACACTTTTGGAAATCCTAGTCGTCATCTCCGTCGTCGGAGCTCCGTCGCCGGATTCCGGCCAACTAGCAAAAAAATTTTTTTTTTAAAAAAATTTTAAGGGGCTGCCCTTGCTGCCCAAAATGGGCAGTCCGAGGTGCCTGAAATGGGCAGCAACTTGCTGCCCAAAGTCGTCCCCAAAACCGGCCACGATTTGATGCGAAAATTTGTCTCATGCGGTTAGAAATCGAACTCAATATAATATTATGTATATGCTACACAAAATAGTATCCTTAGCTCTGATACCACTTGAAAGAGGATCGATTAAGGTGCCCGGTTGCGCAACGGAAGTTTTGAAAAAATGTTTTTCAACAAGAAAACAAACCGAGCACCCTAAGCCTATAGTGTGTAGCAAATACAAAAACACGAAATGTCATACATAGGGTGTTTAGAATTTTTACATATCAATCACAAGGATTGATGTTATGGCTCCAACCAAGTTGTAAACAACTTGGCTATTGAAAGGATGACAAATCTACAAGATTCACCTTTCTTTTGGACTCATTTCTTCAAATTAGGTCCACCACTAACAAGGTAGATCCACTCTAATTTTGCACTAGAAAAATTAGAGCATTTTTCTTTGAGAAGTGTGTGCTTTTATCAACAAGTGAAGAAGCAAAAATGGTGGAGAAAAAGAGCTCAAATTTCGTCCAAGCCATGTCCAAGGAGAGAAGGGGAGACTTTTCTTGGTTTTGCAAAAAGGTTATGGTGTCCCAAAAGCATGTCATGCCTTAGACATTGAAAAAGTTGTCTTCCAACTCTTCACCTCCCCATACACATTCTATTTGGGCTTGTAACAATTACAAGGCCCATGGACGTTTAATTTAAATGTCTCAAACACATTTGAGATCATTTAAAGTTTACTTGATATTACTCAAGTCCACTAGTTTAATAATTATTTTTAATTGGGGTCTACAAGGCCCAATGTTATTTAATTAATTCAAAACTTGAATTAATTTAATTATTTGGACTCTACTAGGCTCACTGGTGTTTAATTAATTCAACATTTGAATTATTTAATTTAGTCCATAATAATGTTTATGAAAATCACAAATTTCAATACATTATTTTTTTGGCCAACTTTTAATTTAGGAACACTTCCTCAAATTAAAAGTTACATTCTCCTTTTAGAAGCCATACTTCTATTTTATTTACGCTTATAAACTCCTTTATAAGCCGTTCAACACATTGAACTATTTTACTTCTCAACGAGATCTAAAAAGTTAGCACTTGTGTGACCCTCAATGGTTCATTGATACAACTAGCCGTGGGTTCACATCTCCATGTGATTAAGACTAAACATGTCCTTATACGAGCATACCCCAATTGCTCCATTTTTACTTATCAACTCCTTGATAATAAGAACGTCAGAACTCAAGTCTGATAGTACCCAACCAATCATGTTAAACGCCTAGCAGCATCGCTTACATGATTCCCTAGGTATCAAATGATAGTGCCTGCAGGAACCATTCAATTATGGTTAGCGTACAGTATGGTCCCTTCAACTCATATATCTCGACCGATTCGACAACCATTGATATATCGAGAGTTGTCAATGAATCGATACTATGAGTCATGTCGTAGTTGCATCGATGGTGTAATCTATGAAACCCCTTTCATAATTACCACCAAACTTTGATCAGAGATTTCATACTACATATACATGAGATCACATAGGATATCCATACCCGAAGGTAAGCGGTGAATCCCCGACTACAATGCATCGACTCCTATATGTTTCGACAAAACACCCAACCTTGCCACCTGATGACCTCATGAGAGTCGGTAAATAAGTCAAAGTGTAATGCTAGCACATAGAGTCTCAATGTTGTCCCGGGTCATAAGGACTAATGGTGTACAACCATAAACTAGGACGTTTCCACTCGATAAGTGAGAACCACTTGGAAAGTCCTTTATGGAGGGTTGTTCAGTGCACTCTACCAGGAGCACCTATCTGCATGCTCGGACATCACAATGTCCCCTACCAATGAAACATGGTACTCACATCGCAGATACTAGTCTCGAACTCGAGCGGCCTATATCCTTCTTAGCGGCGGCTGAATCGACTAGGAACTGTTTAGAATATACAGTATTGCAAATATGAGTTTCATGATACTCCTCATATGAGCATCTCATATTCTTTCTACTATTTGTATATTCAAGGGCTTTATCTATGCAACTAGCATGGATATACAGATAAAGATGTGCCAAAATAATAATTTCAAATATTATCAAAATAAAGATCGTTTATACATAGAGTATCATTTTGAACACTCGGCCAACACTTGGCTCGACGGGCACCTACTCTAACACTTCTTTGCGACGGCTGAATCGACTAGGAACTGTTTAGAATATACATTATTGCAAATATGAGTTTCATGATACTCATCATATGAGCATCTCATATTCTTTCTACTATTTGTATATTCAAGGGCTTTATCTATGCAACTAGCATGGGTATACATATAAAGATGTGCCAAAACAATAATTTCAAATATTATTAAAATAAAGATTGTTTATACATAGAGTTTCATTGTGAACACTCGACCAACACTTGGCTCAACGGGCACCTACTCTAACAATCTCCCACTTGCACTAGAGCCAACTACCCATATGCTTCTCACCCATCGATTCGCAATGTTTCTCGAATAATGGTCCAGGTAAAGGCTTAGTTAGTGGATCAACAACATTATCTGCGGAGCCGACTTTTTCAATCGACACTTCTCATCTTTCCACAATCTCTCGGAGGATGTGGTACTTTCTCAATACGTGTGGCAACTCCATTAGGAATGACGCCCAACTCTTGGACGAAATTCCTTATCCAAACAGTCTCCTTTGCTGTAGCTGATGTAGCAGTGTATTCGGCCTCAGTGGCGGAATCCGTAGTACTGTCTTGCTTGGAACTCTTCCAAGAGACAGCAGCACCATTGAGCATGAATACGAACCCAGAGGTTGACTTCGAGTCATCGATATCGCTTTGGAAGCTAGAGTCGGTATAGCCTTCCAATTTCAGTTCTCCACCCCCATAGACCAAGAACAACTTATTGGTCCTTCTCAAATACTTGAGGATGTCTTTCACAGCTTTCCAGTGTGGAAGACCAGGGTTCGATTGATATCTACTCACTACACTTAGTTCGAAAGCCACGTCAGGACGTGTAGATATCATCCCATACATGATGCTACCAATTGCAGATGCATAAGGAATACTTGTCATCGGCGGTATCTTTGCATCAGTCTTGGGAGACATAGACTTGGATAGGGACACGCCATGACACATTGGTAGATGTCTTCTCTTGGACTCATCCATCGAGAACCGTTTCATGATGGTATCAATGTATGTGGATTGGGTGAGACCAAGCAATCTTCTTGATCTATCTCTATAGATCTGTATTCCCAATACAAAAGATGCTTCACCCAAGTCCTGCATCGAGAACTTACTCGCTAACCATATTTTAGTTGATTGCAACATCCCTACATCATTCCCAATGAGTAGAATGTTATCAACATAAAGCACAAGGAATGTCACAGCACTCCCACTGACCTTCTTATACACACAGGGTTCCTCAGGATTCTTAGTAAAACCAAACTCTTTGATTGTACTATCGAATATGAGGTTCCAACTCCTAGATGCCTGCTTTAGACCATAAATAGATCTCTGAAGTTTGCATACCATATGCTCACTTCCGATAGATGTAAACCCTTCAGGTTGAGACATGTAAATCTCTTCCTTAATATCCCCATTAAGAAAGACTGTCTTGACATCCATCTGCCATATCTCATAGTCATACCATGCAGCTATGGCTAATAATATCCTGATAGACTTGAACATTGCAACTGGAGAAAAGGTTTCCTCAAAGTCAACTCCTTGTCTTTGAGTATATCCTTTTGCCACCAATCGCACCTTGAAGATCAATACCTTCCCATCATCACCAAGTTTCCTCCTGTAAATCCATTTACATCCTATGGGAACAGTTCCCTCAGGTGGATCCACAAGGTTCCACACTTGATTCGAATGCATGGAATTCATCTCAGATTCCATTGCTTCAAGCCACATAGATGAATCGACATTAGATAACGCTTCCTTGAAGGTCCTTGGATCACATCCATGGTTAGGCTCATCATGGACCTCTTCAAGAAGCAGACCATACCTCATAGGTGGTCTCGAGACTCTCTCGGATCTTCTAGGAGCTTGTATCTCCCCTCTTGGCTCTTCGGGTGTGGGTTCTTCAATTGTGGGTATCTCTCGAACCTCTGCGAGTTCTATCATCTCCCCTTTTCTATCCAATAGAAATTTCTTTTCCAAAATGGTTGCATTCTTAGAAACAAACACCTTTATTTCTTGGGGATGATAGAAATAGTATCCAACTGAATTCCTTGGATATCTCACAAAGTAACATAAAATGGATCGACTATCCAATTTATCTCCCACTGCCTGCTTCACATAAGCAAGGCATCCCCATATTCAAAGATAAGAATATTTGGGAGGCTTACCCATCCATATCTCATATGGTGTCTTATCAACTGCTTTTGAATGGACATTGTTCAACAGTGCCGCTGTCTCAAGCGCATATCCCCAAAAGGATGGCGGCAACTCCGTGAACCCCATCATAGACCGAACCATGTCCATCAAAGTCCGGTTACGACGCTCCGAAACACCATTCAATTGTGGTGTAGCAGGCGGATTCCACTGCGAGAGAATCCCATTCTCCCTAAGATACTCTTGGAACTCGACACTCAAGTACTTACCACCTCGATCCGATCGAAGTGACTTGATGCTTCGTCCCAACTGTTTCTCTACTTCACTTCTGAATTCTTTGAACCTTTCAAAGGCTTCAGACTTGTATTTCATCAAATAAACATACTCATACCTCGAAAAATCATCGGTAAAGGTGATGAAGTAGGCATGTCTATGCTTAGTGGTGATGCTAAGCGGACCGCACACATCGGTATGGATCAAATCCAATAACCCTTTGGCTCGCTCCACATGGCCCTTAAAGGAAATTTTGGTCATATTTCCTTTTAGACAGAATTCACAAGTTGGTAGAGAATTAATATCAGACATATCAAACATGCCCACTCCCACTAGCTTGTTCATCCTTCTTAGGGAAATATGTCCTAATCGAGCATGCCATAATTGTGTCGAATTAAGAGTATCTTGATTTCTCTTGTTTGTTGTTGTTATTGCTTGGATATTATTTAGTGGAATATCTTTCAATTTTAAGTTATAGAGATCGTTTTCAAGTTCTCCAGGTACCAATCAAACATTTATTCTTGTAAATGTTGCAAACACATTCTCTAAATAAACAAGAATATTCGTCTTTATCAAGCATAGAAATGAAAACAATGTTTTTCACCAAATCAAGTACAAACAAAACATCTCTTAATATCAACTTAAAATCATTGTTCAAAAGCAAGTAAACATCTCCTAGGGCCTTGGCAGCAACTCTTGCTCCATTGCCCATCCTTAAGAAGGTCTCACATTCCATAAGTCTCCTACTTCTTCCCATCACCTGCAAATCATTACAGAGATGTGGGCCACAGCCGGTATCCAATACCCAAGAAGTAGAGTTAATTGAAATGTTTACTTCGATATAGAACATACCATTTCCAGAACCCTTCTGGACAAGATATTCTCTGCAGTTACACATCCAATGTCCTGGCTTCTTGCAGTGATGACAAACATCAGCAGTCTTGTCAGCCTTTACTGGTGTGGCTGTCACAACGGGATTCGGAGCTTGCCTCTCCAAGGGCACGTTCTTCTTGGGACGTTGGAAAGAACACTTCTTTCCCTTCCCAAGTGGACCAGTCTTCGTGCCAGATGAAGAGCCCATATAAAGAACCGACTTCTCTTTCTTGATGGTGGCTTCAAACGTAACAAGCATGTTCACCAACTCCTCAAGGGTAGGCTCTAGCTTGTTCATGTTGAAATTCACCACAAAAGGATCAAATGAGATAGGAAATGACAAGATCAACACGTCGGTGGTCAACTCCGAAGGCAACGTAAGATCCATGCCAACGAGCTTATCCATGAGCCCAATCATCTTTAGGCCATGCTCATGGACCAAAGCCCCATCTCGCATGCGTAAAGTGATTAGCTCCTTGACGGTAGCATGCCTAAGAGGCCGTGTTTGATCACCAAAGAGCTCCTTGAGATGCAAATTAATGTCAGCAGTATTCTTTGCATCCTCAAAATACCTCTGCAGCTCATCATTAATAGAAGCCAGCATATAACACTTAGCTCGCAAGTCATGGTCACACCAATCCTTGTAAGTCTGCAATTCCTCAGGAGTGCAGCTAGTCGGAGCCTCAACAGGGGGCGACTCAGTAAGTGTATACGCTATCCTTTCCGAATTCAAGACGATTTTCAGATTTCTTAGCCAATTGAGGTAATTAGGTCCGGTTAATATGTGTTTGTCGAGTATTGCAGATAATGGGTCGCGAATCGAAGACATTGTCAAATTTGTACTGAAAAGTAAAACAGATAAATGTTAATGACTATTTTAAAATATTTAGTAAGATATAAAGTATTAAATTTTACTTCATAAATTTTCGTTCCCACTGTTTTGACATTTTTCACTACCCTCTAGTGAAAACGGGAAACTCTTTTCCTCAGTAGGTACGTAAGGGTCCAATTAGCAAATCATGATTCCGAATAATATCAGCCAATCACAATTTCTAAGAGGTGGATTCCAATTGCATCACCATGTAACCATCTGCGTAAACTTTTGTCTCACGTTTGATTAGGACCCAATAATATGACGTCGTTCATCTTTACGTGTCAAGCCTTATCCATCAATGTTGAACCTTAATAGACGGTCGCCATGAGTTCCCTCAATAATATGAGCCGAAATCAAGGGAGTTCCAAGTAGTTCACATCACCATGTCAATGGATGTCACAGCTTTCCGGTGTCCAGGACCCCCAACAATAATGAGCCGAGCCCCGAACACGGGTAGCGTTCATCATGCACTCATTGTCGATGGAAGACATGGAAATTATAAACAGCTTTATAATTCACCTTTTCGGGCTTAATATTAATTTTGAATCTTATTCAAAATGAGGGTTTTCAATTTTGAAAGGTATCATCATTAATTTTGTTTAAAAGCTCGCCATTTTTGATCGTATGTTTGTCGGATTCATGCAACTTTGTTATTATCATAATAATAACGCACATACTCATTATTTATAACATATCATGCATATATTATAAACAGTAAACAAAACAAGGATGATCAATTGCCCCAATACTAATGGCCCATGTGAGCTAAGCACGGGCCTAGGTCCAATCCTAGGGAAATGCATGGGATGCAAATGCAACTTTTACATAAGCCTCCAATATTTAAATGTCTTCGATCTTCATAATAATCAAGGCCACCATCTTCCAATCTTGATCTTCAACTATACTAATATTTACAAATAAATATCCATGGCAAATAGGGATACATCTCATGGGGTGGGAACGGGCCATAAACAAAGCCCACTTTATAAATTGATAATTATTACAATCATTCAACACAAAATATCCTAGCATACACCTAGCAAATTGGGCTTGGGCTTTTGATCATCCCTCATACATAATATCACATATCATACACCATCAATTAATTATCACAAAAATCAATTGATCAAATATTATGTATCTTGATGCAATCACTAACCGTCACGATTATAAACTAAATTAACAAAGTATACAAACTTCTTTTTCTACTTTCTAATTAATTTATTTATAACTGAATTTCTTGTAAATCACCATTTACTATAAATAAATAAATTCCAAATTCAATTATTTATTTTATGAGAAAATATGTACAACTTTTGTAAATTTAAACTTAAGGCCCAAAAAATCATTTTTCACCAAAAACATTTTGGCCCATTTAAGTTTCACAAAATATTTCAACCATCGAATGACCCAACAACTCAAGGCCCATGACACATTGATATTCCAAAACACTTTTGGAAATCCTAGTCGTCATCGCCGTCGCCGGATTCCGGCCAACATGCACATAAAATTTTTTTTTGTCAAAAGCAAAGGGCTGTTCGAGGGCTACCCTCCCTTGCTGCCCGTTTCGGGCAGCCCCTCGGGCAACCCAAGCTGCCCGAAATGGACAGCAACTTACTGCCCAAAGCCGTCCCAAAAACCGGCCTACGATTTGTCGTTTTGATTGTCTCATGCGGTTAGAAATTGACCTCAATATAATATCATGTATATGCTAAACAAAATAGTGGCCATAACTCATGATACCACTTGAAAGGGGATCGTTTAAGGTGCTTGCTTGCGCAACGAAAGTTTCAAAATATTTTCATACAAGAACTGAGCAACCTAAACACTACAGTGTGTAGCAAATACAATAAAACACAAAATATCATACATAGTGTGTTTTAAAGATATACCTATCAATCTTAAAAGATTGATGATGGCTCAAACTTAGTTGTCAAACAACTAAGCTCTTCAATAGCAAGACTAATCTTCAAGCTTCCAAGAGCACACCTTGCTCAAAAATTAAGCCCACCACCAACAAGGAAGATCCACTCTAATTTTGCACTATAAAAATTAGAGGATTTTTCTTTGAGAAGATGGTGCATTCATCAACAAGTGAAGAAGCAAAAATGAAGGAAAATTTTCCTTGCAAATTTCGGCCATTGTAGTTTAGGAGAGAAGGGGAGACATTTTTCTTGGTTGTGTAAAAAGTTAAAGTGTGTCCCAAAGGCATGCATGCCTATTGACTCAAAAAGTTGTCTCCAACCTTTCACTTCCCAAGCATGCAATTCTATTTGGGCTTGTAAAAATTACAAAGCCCATGGACTTTAATTTAATTGTCTCAAACAAATTTGAGACCAATTAAACCTTACTTGATTTTACTCAAACTCACTAGTTGAATAATTATTTCTAATTGGGCTCTACAAGGCCCAATGTTGTTTAATTAATTCAACACTTGAATTAATTTAATTATTTGGACTCTACTAGGTCCACTAGTGTTTAATTAATTCAACACTTGAATTAATTTAATTTAGTCCATAACAATGTTTATGAAAATTACAATTTTCAAATACATTATTAGCTTGGTCAATTTTTAATTTAAGAACACTTCCACAAGTTAAAAGTTACATTCTCCTTAGAGAAGTCATACTTCTAATTTTTTTTCTTGTGCTTATAAACTCCTTTATAAGCCGTTCAACACATTGAACTATTTTTACTTCTCAACGGGATCTAGAAAGTTAGCACTTGTGTGGCCCTCAATGGTTCATTGATACAACTAGCCGTGGGTTCACATCTCCATGTGATTCGGGACTAAACATGTCCTAATATGAGCATACCCCAATTGCTCCATTCTTACTTATCAACTTCTTGATAATAAGAACGTCAGAACTCAAGTCTGATAGTACCCAACCAATCATGTTAAACGCCTAGCAGCATCGCTTACATGATTCCCTAGGTATCAAATGATAGTGCCTGCAAGAACCATTCAATTATGGCTAGCGTACAGTACGGTCCCTTCAACTCATATATCCCGACCGATTCGACAATTAATGGTATATCGAGAGCTGTCAAAGAATCGATACTATGTGTCATGTCGTAGTTGCATCGATGGTGTAGTCTATGAAACTTTTTTCATAATTACCACCATACTTTGATTAGAGATTTCATATTACATATACATGAGATCACATATGATATCCTTACCCGAAGGTAAGCGGTGAATCCCGGACTACAACATCAACTCCTATATGTTTCAACAAAACACCCAACCTTGCCACCTGATGACCCCATGAGAGTTGGTAAACAAGTCAAAGTGCAATGCTAGCACATAGAGTCTCAATATTGTCCCGGGTCATAAGGACTAATGGTGTACAAACATAAATTAGGACTGTTTTCACTCAATAAGTGAGAACCACTTGGAAAGTCCTATATGGAGGGTTGTTCAGTGCACTCTACCAAGAGCACCTATCTGCATGCTCGGACATCACAATGTCCCATACCAATGAAACATGGTACTCACATCGCAGATACTAGTTTCAAACTCGAACGGCCTATATCCTTCTTTGCGGCGGCTGAATCGACTAGGAACTGTTTAGAATATACAGTATTGCAAATATGAGTTTCATGATACTCCTCATATGAGCATCTCATATTCTTTCTACTATTTGTATATTCAAGGACTTTATCTATGCAACTAGCATGGTATACAGATAAAGATGTGCCAAAACAATAATTTCAAATATTATTAAAATAAAGATTGTTTATACATAGAGTTTCATTGTGAACACTTGGCCAACACTTGGCTCAACGGGCACCTACTCTAACACAGTTGCAGAAAGAAGTTTATGTTGAACAACCACCAGGTTTTATCAATCACTCTTTTCTTGATCATGTCTATCATCTGAACCAAGCTTTGAATGGTCTCAAACAAGCTCCAAGAGCTTGGTATGAGACACTTTCAAAATTCCTAACTGATCATGATTTTACTGTTGGATCAGTTGATAAGACTTTGTTCAAATTCTCTAAAAATGATCACATTTTACTTGTAAAAATTTATGTTGATGATATTATTTTTCTGTCAACTAACCCCAAATTATGTGAGAAGTTTGCCAAGTTAATGCAGGACAAATTTGATATAAGTATGATGGGCGAACTGACATTTTCCTCGGTCTGCAAGTGAAGCAACTGGAAACTGGTATTTTATCAGTCAGATCAAATATACGAAGGAATTGCTTAAGAAATTTGGCATGGAAACATGTTCAGCTGCAAGCACCCCCATGAGTTCATCAGCTAAACTTGACAATGATCAAGGGGGAATATCAGTTGAAATGACACTCTACAGAGGTTTAATAGGTTTCTTATTGTACCTAACTGCTAGTCATCCTGATATTTTATTTGATGTTTGTATGTGTGCTAGATTTCAGGCAAATCCTAAACAATCGCATTTTCCAGCTGCCAAACGTATTTTAAAATATCTTAAAGGCACACAAAATGTGGGATTATGGTATGGTAAAGATTCTTCTTTCAATTTAGTTGGATATTCAGATGCAGATTATGCAGGATGTAAGCTAGATCGTAAAAGCACCAGTGGATCATGTCAGTTTCTAGGAGATAGACTGATCTCGTGGTTCAGTAAGAAGCAAACATCTATAGCTACTTCCACAACTGAAGTAGAATACCTTGTTGCTGGAAGCTGCTGCGCCCAACTGCTCTGGATCCAGCAACAACTGAAGGATTGTGGGGTTGATGCTAAAGAATCGCCAATATTTTGTGACAACACAAGCACAATTGCGATCACTTACAATCCAGTTCTTCACTCAAGGACCAAGCACATTAATGTCAGACATCACTTCATCAGAGATCATGCTCTAAAGAAAACTATCAGACTGGAGTATGTTCAAACTGAACAACAAGCTCGGACATCTTCACCAAACCACTACCAGAGACTAAGTTTTCTCACTTTCCAAATATACTTGGTTTAATTGATTTAACTTGATTATATCATTTTTGTTGTCATTTTATTGATTATCATTTATAATTGATCAGTTGATCTTTTATCAAGAAGTAACTACTGAGTTAGTCAGTTGTCAGTTACTAACATTTCAGTCAGTTGTAATCAGTTAGTGATTTTTGACTGACATCAGTTTGTTTGCATAAAAGTAAAGAGAACAATGAATCGAAACTGAAATTTTATTGTTGAAAAAATCAAAGCAAAGTTAACCGATCCAAGTGTTCTGCAGTGGCATCTTACCAAACAGTCAACCAGTTATTCAAATCATGATTTCTAATACTCCTGAAGGTTTCGGTATTAGAAATACTTCCAAGCAAGTGTCATTCCTTCCACAGCATCATATGGATCAGCACATCATCCTTGACAAGATCGGAAATATGATCGACTTGAGCAAGTCTCTTATACTTCCTTGCAATTGATCTCTGCTTAGCAGAAGCAGGAAATTCACCAATGTGTATTGATTGGAGTTCATGAGCTGTAGTCCAAACGGACGTAACTTCTGAAAAGACGTACTCTTCAACAGCCTTCTTAAATCTCTGAAAGCGATAAGGTGTCCATGAAGGATGAGTGACGTGGGTAATGCTTTCACAATCCATCGAAGTTTAAAATGTTGTTTTCAAATAACAAACGGTCTTATTTATAGACAGCTATTGAAGAGACAGGAGGAAGACAAAGAGTCATCAGTTACCAAATAGATTTAACTGATCCAGACTAAGTTTTTATTACCCTTACTTTAATTTTATGCATTTATTAAGGGGGAATTTCAGATTTTGATTGGTAAACTGAGAAGACATTAGTCATTTGGTCTTCAACTGAACTGAATCGGTTCCTAGCTGGTCATTCAGCTGCTGACATAACTGATCTTCTCCATTAAGTTAACTGATTAATCGTATAATATTCCATATTAAGTGAAGTGACTATTTGTTTTCTCATTTAATTGTTGTCTTTCAATGTATAGTACTTGGAACGTGGACCCACGTGATCCATTTATATTCTTCACACGTTTTTCACACGTACACACGTTTTTATCCAAATTTTTCTGGACTAACACGTGTCCAAAAATTTGAACAGTCACACTCATATGTACTATACCGCTCCCCATTTCAGTTTTTCTTTCTTACGCGCACATCAGCATTCGGAGCAAATCACTACTCAAAGCTTATTCTCTTTCGTAGAATTCAATTCACTCAAATGGCCAACCAAGTTCCTGCTCACATTCTCACTGATATGGCTGTTGATTTTGATTCAGTCTTGACCGTGAAGGATGAAGGCGTCAAGAATATCTTTCTCAAACTAGAAGCAGCCGGGCTGAAGGGATTTCTGGGAAAATCTTCCCAAGAAATTTATTTGAAGGAGATTCAATACTTCTACAGTAATGGATACATCACAACTGATGGCAAGATCGCTACTACTGTCAATGCTCAGTTTTTGATTATTGATGAGACTTCTTCAGCGATCTATTTCAGCTGCCTACTGCGGGGCTTGCATATATCATTGAAGTGAAGGCATCTGATGTTGAAGAGATGCAAACCCTTCTTTCTTCTGATGGTCGGAAGATCAAGGTTTCTGATCCCAATAAGGAGCTGAAGCCAGAGGTACAGTTGCTGGCTGATATTGTAGCCAAGAGGCTATTGGCAAAGGCAGGATCCTTTGCTGCCCTAACTCTGGAAAAATTTCAAGCCATGACTACAATCATGGCTGACAGGAAGATGAACTGGAAGAACAATATTTTCAATATCTTGAAGAATATGTTCCAATCAACTAAGAAATCCAAGGGATATGCAGTGCAACTCAGCTATATGCTGAAGGTGAAGGGGTTAGTGGGTGATGCTGCTGAGAAATCATCCAAGTTCAAAGTTTTCAATGCTAAGAATGTCCAGCCACCGAAGCTCAAATTGGACATGTCTCCTGAGCAGTTTTTGAAAGTAAAGAAAGAGATTGGGATGCAAGAAGCTCCCAAGTCAGTATAGAAGGCTAATAAAATAGTCCAGAAGAAGACAATCAAGCATAAACTGATTGTCTCTGAGTCTGATTCTAAGAAGACTCCATCGCCCAAAATCACCAAGAAACCCGAGACTCTGAAGACCAAACCTGTTGTTGCAGTTGGAACCATACCAACTGAAAGGCTGATTCAGTCAGGAGCTCAACACCCTATTCAGGCTACACATTTGAGAGCCAAACCAACTGAACCATCAACTAGGTTCAGTTCCCTCCTTCTGCTGATCTATCCAAGAAGAAGAAGATCACCGAATCTGGTGATAAGAAGAAATTGACTGGAGTCAAGGCTCCATTAATCACTATTTCTGGCTTCATCGCTCTACCTTTTGCCAGACCCAAAGGGGTAGTGATTGCAGAAATAATTGATGCAACCACATCAGGACTGAGTCTCCCTCATGTCCTGACTGATCCTAAAGGCAAAGGGAAGTTCCAAGAAGAGCCCCGACCAACCAACACAGTACAGACTCATATTGATCTTATCTGGAAAGAGGTCAATGAATTTTCCACGGAAAAACTCAAAGTTTACAAGGAATGGGTCAGATTCAGAACAGAAGTTTTTGCCAAGCAACTTCAGAAGAAATCAGTTCTGAAGAAATTTGTTAACCTTGAAAAAGTTGTTCTGAAGGTGGTCAAAGCTGCTTCGGTTGAACAGGCTCTGCAGCGTGAGAAGTATTTCTTCGATCAAATATGAGCCAAGCAGTTACCAAAAATGGTTGCTCAGCTATGCATGAATTATGATCCTACCAGTCCAACTGCCTTCAATGACAAAGGTGTTCATGACCAACTAGAAATGGATATTATCGGGCTGCAGATGGAGATTAAACATTGGGAAATGGATCAAGAACTGATTCTTCCGACAGCTTCCCAAGATCTTTCTTCAGAAGAGCCAACTGAACAATCAGTTCAACAAGAGTCATCCAAGGACCCATTTGCTGAAGCTTCTCAGCAAGAAAATGCTCCTTCTACAACTGATGCACAACCATTATCTTCTGCACCTCCATCCTCAACTACTGAACTTAAAATTTATTCTGATACTGAGCTATCACTAGCAAATCTTGATGAGGTTATTAATTCAGTTATCGCTGATACCCAGTTGGAAACTACTGGAGCAGTTGAAGAAATTTTTGAAACTGAAGAACCAGCCAATCAGGCTGAATATCCAGCCAATCAAACTGAAGAACCAGCCAAACATGCTATTTTTGAAGAAACTGAAGAGAGACAGTTCAGTCAGCTGCAATGACTGAACAGACAGTTTTTGTAGAAACTGAAGAGGCTCAGCTGCACACAGTTCAAACTGAAGAAATTCCATCTGAAGAGCTAGTCAAAGTTTCAGTCGTTCAACCAACTGAAGAACCAGTTTGTGCATCAGCTGCGCAACAAACTGAACAATTATCTACTGTTTCAGCTGATCAACAAACTGAAGCTCCATAAAGTACCTTTGTAGATCCGAATCCTTCTCCTCCTCAATAGCTTCAACAGGAAGCCTTACCAGAACATGATTTAGAAATGGTGACAATTGAAACAGATACAACTGACATGGCACTGATCATCTTCGATCAACAGAACAGAGAACAGGAACCAGAAACTTCTGAAGCTATGTCTCCTGGCATCTCGATAGCGAGTGAATCCTTGATCGAAGAAATTCAGGAGATCCAGTCCAATCTCCCCGGTATAGTGTCTTCCTTGTCAGATATCAAGTCAACCCAATTCTTGCACACTATGAGATTTGATTCGATGAAGGACAACACCATGGGAACATTGCACCAAATCCAAAAGAACGTCACTTCTTTATTCCTTCAAATAGACGAACTTCGAAATGACAGAGTGTCAACTGAAGCTCATTTCCAGACTCAAGCTTTGGTTACAAGACGTCTTGACTATCTGGAAAACACTATGTCTAAAAGAATGGATTTATTGCAAGACATACTATTAATGCGGTGTCAAATCTCAACACAGATGTGCGGACTTTATCGAGAAAGGTTGACGAGTTTGACAAAAAATGGGAAGAACAAGAACTAGGAAGAAATGATCAGCCAGACAAATCTTCAAAGACATCTTCAAAGACCATCAAAGAAAAATAGAAGATTATTTTATTTATTCAGATTTTTGAAGATTATTTCATTCTTTTATTCTTTGTACGAATCTGTACATTGAAAGAATTATTTTATCTACAAAGTATTCGAAGATTATTTTCGTAAGTTCAGTTGATCAGTTCTTGAATTCCAAGTTTGGTCAAACACCAAAAAGAGAGAAATTGTTGGAAACTGAATTTCGGTTGTTTGACAAACTAAGTGCTTAAATCGATTGGATAAACTGATCAACAAGTTTGAGAGTAACTGAACAAATAATCAAACTGACAGTTGCCTATAACTGAAGAATAATGCGCAGATTAACAAAGGCAACTGAACCAACTGAACCTACGCATTCAACTGACTGATCAGTTGGAAACTGATCAGTTGCTACATTCAGTTGTGAGTTTATCACCCATTGCTTAAGCTGATCCTTCAGCTGTACACGTCATCAGTTAACGAAAAGGACATTCAACCGACAAACAGTACAAAAGCAGACTGCAACTGTTAGTGGAAACACTGCAAATCAGCTGGTGGGTACGAATGTCAGAAAAAGATTGACGTGGCAAACAATGGATATAAAGATTCAAATAATATTGATTATTACCGTTGAAGAGAAGCCTATAAATAGCAGAGAAGTGCAGTTGAAAAATAACGATTTTACCATCTATCATTCTTTCTCTTACTCTGCTGAAACTCTCGCTCATATTCAAAGATTAGAAGCTCACATTTATCAGATATATTCGTAGCATTCTAGACTACTTTTCGAGCTTACAAGTACAAATAATCTTATTGTAAATTCGATCTTAAAAGAGATCAGTTGTGCTAAGTCCAGTTGACTACTGTGAAATAGATTGTAAACTAAGAGTTTTAGTTTTGGCATTATTAAGTCCAAACTGAAGTGGGTCTGTACAAGTGTTTGTATTGATCAAAGTCTTTTAGTGGATATCATATCTTTGTGATAGAAGGGGTGACGTAGGAGTGATTGAAATCTCCGAACATCCATAAAATCGCGTGTGTTCTCATATCAGTTTTCATTCTATCTATCAGTCAGTTTATTTCCGCACTTTATTGTTAACTGATTGATATCGACTGACAAGATTCCGAGCTTCAGTTTGTCACTAAACTGACTCAACATTCGAAAAGATTGTGAAAATCGAGAGTGTTTATTCAACCCCCTTCTAAACACTCATTCACCAGTTAATCGATCCTATCACCTAGATACCTGATTTGGCCTATTTGATACTCATATATTCTTTGAAAATAAATTTGATATTCGAATGGTCATCATAAACAAAATACTTCTGGAGTTTCAATTGAAGATGCATTAAGATGAATTATTCATGTGATTTAATACAAAAAAGAAACATTTTACCGCCATCCAATATGATTGAGTACTGAACTTATATTAAAAGTACCTAAATTTGGATAATAAATACCTAATTTTGCTCATCTGATGCCCAATTTTTGTTAGAAAATACACTTGTATTGTGCTTGATAGTATTCATTTATAATATTTATTGTTATTCATGAAAATATAATAAAACAAATTATTCGATATTATACTTATTAATATTCATTTACAATACTATTGGTAGTCATTCATTGTAATTAACAATATTCATTCATACTTGTTAGGATCGGGAAAAGAGTTCAGAGGGGGAGTGAATAAACTCTTTGAAAATATTTGTTTTTTAAATTTGTTTTCAACCGTTATTATGCGGTTAAAAGTTTTTCTCAAACGGTTAGAAATATGAACCGCGTAAAAGGTGGAAATACGGTTCAATATTTCTAAAGATATTTTCTACCGGTTAACAAACTAAACAATAGGATATAATACCAAATGTAAACGCTTGTGCAAAGTAAAGACACGAGGTTTTTATGGATGTTCGGAGATAAAACCCCTACGTCACCCTTTTCTTCTCTGTAGGAATGATTCCACTAAAAGACTTTGTCTTTACAAAACTCTTTGCAATAGCCCACTTCAATAAGGACTTATCACACTGCTTGTTTTTGAATTCTTAGTGATCACTTTACACTTCTGGATTTTAAGAACTCTCGGTTCACCAGACACCACTATTAATCAAATAACCAACATGTACTGATGTAAGTAAAACAATATGATTTGGTAGCACGAAAATGATTTCGAATGATCGGATATATTTCTGTTGAGTGCGTGCTTGATGAGTGATGAAGTATATGATCTTTGATTGCGCTCAAACTCTTATGTATGCAAACTTGAATTAATCACACTGTGAAAGCTTGATGATTTTGTATCTCGTTGTTATCGTGCATCCTATGCTTGCATACATCCAGCTCTGCTTATATAAGCTGTCATTCCAACGGTCGAAAAAAATGACCAACGTTAACCTGTAACCTTAGAATGATGTGTCACATCATCTGCAACTTCATTAAATGTTCTTCAGCAAGGCATTTAATGTCTCTTTGCTTGCACAACTTTGAATCTCATTCCTTGAAGAGTTAGTGCTGGGTATCTTTCTATGGCAACTGTTTTTACCATCAGAACTTGTAGTTCATAAGTAATCTTTCTCTTCTGGGATAGTGACTTAAATACAGATCAATCTTGGGACTTATGTATAACATGGTTGACTTGTAGCGGTGCAAACCTATTTGAATGTTCTGAACTGGTCAGAGAATGTCTTTCATTAAGTGAATAATAAATGGCTCTTTAATGACTTCGACATAAGGTTCTTCGAACAGCCGGTTGGGAAGATTGAACTTCTTCTATTTTAAACGGTTGAGCTGATAGGCGGTCTGAACTTTTTAAGCGGTTGAACTGTTACCTGTTATACAAAAAACTTTGCAGCTGTTTCCTGAAACAATCAAGTGCTATTTTGATTTTTGTCGATCACCAAAACTTTTGGGTAATAATATCTTAACAATACTATTTATTGAACAAATACTAAAAAGTCAACTCCAACATTGATTTCATTAATCGTTACAACTCGAAAATTGAATATCCTCTCACCAAAACTGAGTATCACATGACAAATAAGATATTTGTTAACACTAATTATGTTGGGGATCGAGGAAGAGTTTAGAGGGGGGGTGAATGGACTCTTCTCCAATTTCTTCTTTTCTTTCTTGGATAAAGAAGGTGCTAAAATCCTGTTAGGGATAGTAGCTTATCTTGTCATGAATACTTCCAACAGATTACAATATTAAGTGCGGAAACAATCTGATGGAGTGAATGAATATAATAATATCAGTAGACAGCAGTTGTTTATGGAAGTTCGAAGATAAAGTCTTCTACGTCTCCCCTTCTTCTGTTTCCAGAAGGTATCACTAAAAGACTTTGGATTTTACAGTACAACTCTTGTACACACCCACTTCAGCAGGACTTACCCTTTGCCTACTGAAACTCTTAGTTACTCAACACAGTGAAAATACGATACAACAAAGTTCTGAAAAGACTC
The DNA here is from genome assembly GCF_025594145.1 of Primulina tabacum. Taxonomy (NCBI): domain Eukaryota; kingdom Viridiplantae; phylum Streptophyta; class Magnoliopsida; order Lamiales; family Gesneriaceae; genus Primulina; species Primulina tabacum. The sequence goes on along the minus strand of NC_134560.1, from coordinate 34,202,278 downwards.
TTTTCAGATTACAAACTCTTCTTGATAAAATATGAGTGCAGTGAATAATTATGAAGAGTGTAAGAAACAATAGCACAAAATGATCTCAATAGATCAAATATCTGCTATGAAGCGTGTGCTACTTTTCTTTATGTTGAACTCGAAGATATCAAGGATTCGTGGTTTTCTCGTTTCGTGAAATACAGATTGATTTTGAGAGATATTTCGCTTTGTCTTCTATATGGGTTTGTTCCATATATATAGGTGACTGAGTTCAACGTCTTTAATCAGAAACTGTCTTCTGACTTCTGATAGAATCAGCTTTATTACCGAAATAGGTTCCTGCAGAAAAGTTATAAAACAATCAGTCTGTTTTATACTAAAATCGGCAAAGTGAATTAAATGACTTCGTACAGTGATTAATGCTGCAATTAATACTTGTACTAGAAAAAATTAACGGTAACATTTAAAGCTGATAACGTTAAGATGTCGAGTCGAATAAAGTCCTTCCTTCTGCTTCTGATTCTATATCCGTTTAGGTACTTCTTCTGATTTTCTACGCTACTGATTCTGTTTTTTAGTTATCTACTGTTTTAACGAGTGATCTACTGGTTTTGATTTTCATCGCCACAATAAATTTAGATCTAACAATTTCCCCCTTTGTGGTGATGCCAAAACCTAGATAATGTTAGAACGACAATAAAGATAAGATAAATGCAAAACATAAATATAAGAAAGCAGTAAGAGTTTTAACACGAATTTTAATTATTGGTTTCAATATCCCTATAAATGATTTCTTCATTCTGGTCATCTTGGTCTCTTTGTCTGACTGAGGATTCTGCGTTATCTCTGTTTCCCCTTTGTTCTTCTTCTGTTAGAACTCTTTCTCTTTGTTCTTCTTCCCCCTTTTTGGCATCATGGGCAATGACCCGAGCAATTAAGTCATCCATGCGTCCAGACAAGTTTTGAAGCCCATTTGTAACCATTTCCAGATAAGGAGCCTCAGTAGAAACTCGGTCATGAAGAGTAGTGAGAGATTGAGATTGGGACTCAATCTTGGCATCCAAAGATTCCATGGTGTTAGAGAACGAATGGATAAGTGCATCATGATCAGTGAGACGTTGCAAAATATCATTCTGACCAAGCACTGAGGTACCGTATCCTTTGGAAATTGTTTGTCTGAAGGCAATGGTTTCAGCATGTGTAATGCCCGAGAATTTTATCCTAGTAATCCATAATTATTGATTTATAATTTGATGTGATTATGAGAGGATTAACCGAGACACGATTTGAGGTAACGTGTGATAATTTATGTGCGAGGACAGTGCCTCTCGCGCACGTGCGCGACGTGATGCGCGCACGTGCGCCAAATGGGCAGAAGACCTCGCGCATATGCACGACATGAGGGCGCGCATATGCGCGAGCTGCACAGGTCGAGTCCAGAGAGCCTCGCGCATATGCACGGAATTGAGGCGCGCATATGCGCGAGCGGCTGGGAAGACACGCGCCGAGACATACTGTCTCGCGCATATGCGCCGAGACATACTGTAGGGTCGCGCATATGCGCGAGACGTGTTGCATGTAGGATGAGCCATTTGCTTTACATGCGTGAATGTATATATATATATATATATATATATACAAAACGTACGAAAATCCTTCAGAATCAGAAAAGAATCGAGAAAAAGTCTCTGTGAAGTTATAGAAAATCCTTACGCCTTTTGTGAGAAATTCGTCCGTCCGATTTTGAATCCGACTTCGATACTGTGTTCCTATCGATGCAGGCTACAACTGGACGTAAGTTTTACTACGTTTTGACATGTTTTGAAATTATGATATTGTCAGAATTGCATGGAATTCATATATGATGTTCTTGACATAGTAGACATCATAGAATCGAAGTCAGATTAAGAAACAGATTGATTATGGAATTGTTATGAATTTCAGAGTTAAATTGACTGAGATGTGATGTCAGATTCGTACGGTGGTTGATTATAAGCTATTGGAATTAGTATATACTGGTGTGGTATCACCGGTATCGCAAGATTGTACTGTTGTACCGTCAGAATTTGATAAGACGGGGATGTTTTGATTTGAATAGAATATTGATACAGTATATTGATATTGTCATTGCCAGATTGAACATTTACAGGCCTTGAGTCGAGACTTCGATTGCATCAGAGCGACAGAATAAAAGGTATAAATAAATGTTGATTCGGGATTGCACAACTCGAGTTAGGTTTGACTTGAGTTTCCCAAAATCACATACTTTATTTTATTGCATTGATATTTGCATATTATCAGATTGATATGTTTAGTCTATTGAATTATAGCAGAGCCAGAGTTTGAGTCTAGGGCAGATCAGCCTAGCTAGGGCAGAACCGCCGAGTCTTTGTCAGAACCGCGGGGACTCTAGACTTACGGTGTATCGATAAGCTTAGATGTAGATCGACGTCTATTGTAGACATTCGATACAGCATACCAAAGTCTAAATTAGATCGGGATCCCTAGGTTAGAAATAAGTTGAGATAAGATAATAAGTCATTGACTTAAATACAGATTCGTATTGATTCATGTAGTCAGATTAGATACATGTTTTAATAATTGTCTATGCTTTTGTATATGTTTTATATGATTGCATTGATACATTGTTTATACTGGGATATTTATATCTCATCGGAGTTATCCGGCTGTTGTCTTGTCTGTATGTGTGCATGGCAACAGGTGGGACAGGTTCAGGGTCACAGAGGTGAAGAAAGATCGAGTTAGAGTGGAGACTACGGACTTGGACTAGAGTTAGGGTTTAAACACTTGTTATATAGTTGTTAACCTTAGTTGAGACTGATTGTATATAGTGCAAGATTTGTACTTTTAATACTGACGTGTATATTAAGATGTATGCCATTACGTTCCGCATTTTAGAAAAAAAAATTTAGACCCTGTTTATTATAATTGATTAATTAGTCCCAATGACGATTGATAAGATGATTAGCGTCCGGGTCCCCACAGCATGCATTCTGCTCATAGATTCTGCCGTGTTGAAGATTTCACTTGTAATGCGGTCTTGAAAGAACTTAGAACCACTGACTTCTGCAACATGTTCATGAGATAGCTTCCGAACTATATCGGAGAGATTGTTGAGATTTTTCTGTAAAATATCTATCTCATGTTCGATATCGAATGGTTCTAGTGACGGAATTCTTTCACGCATACGACGCCTCATTTCTTCAATTTGATCATCACGAGCAGTTCGGGCAATTGTGGATAATGCCAATGCAGTAGAGGGTGGAGCTTCTGCTTGAGCAGAAAAAGTAGGAACGAGAGCAGTAGATAATGCAGTAGTGAGGCCTTCCTGACCAGCAGATTGTTCAGCAGCCACGGGTTCAACAGCAGCAGGTTCAAAAACAGTAGAAGGTGTAGGAAGTGTGCTTTCTGCTGGTTGAACTACTGCCATGGCGTTCAATTGTTGATCGGGTTGAATCGAATCATTCAAAATCATGACCATCTCCTCTTGATGTTCAGTAGAGAAAATCGCCAAATTCGGCAAGGAAGGAGACTGGTCAGCATGCGATTCTTCCTGAGTTGGTTCTGCTGGTTGGACTGTTGGGTGGCCGGAATCATCAGCTGGAACGGTATCCGATACCGCAGGGGAGTCCCGAGTGATAGATTGAATGACTTCCTCTACTGAAGCCAATTCACGAACAGATACAAGTGAAGAGGACGGAATAGGCATCTTGGAAAATGCAGGAGTACTGGAAATTATAGCTTCTGGAATAGCTATAGATTGTTCCTCAACTGACTGAATCTGAGCAAGATCCGGAATAAGGCCTATTGAATACGGTTCAGTCTCTCCAAAATTTTGTTCTTGAGCACTGAGTTGCTCATCCATTATTCTCAGACGTTTTGTCAGTACAAGGATCACTTTATGATCGTGAGCAGCAGTTGGGATTAATGCATCAAAATTGAACTTAAGAGTCTTTAAGATTGAGTCTAGTTTGTTTTGTTTAATCTACTCAACAATGAAGCTCCGACGGCGCATCGCTTCAATCACATTCTCTGTCTTTGCAAGATCAAAGACCTTTAACTCATGCCTTACTAGTCGTCCAAACGAACCCTTAGTTTTGAAAAAGGTGAGGGGAGTGGGTGGCTGAGAGGGTTTGGTAGGAGCAGCAGACTCCTCGGATACTGTTTTGTCAGAATCAGTAGAGATGACCGCTCTCTTTCTTTTATCTTTCTTCTGAAGTGTCACAACCTTAGTTTGAGCATCGCCTTCTTCCTTTTTCATAGAAATAAACTCAGCCACAGTTGGCTTAGGTCGAAGAGCAAGCACGTTGGCAGCGTCTGTCATAGTGACATATGATGCGTCCGATTCAGAAGTGAGGGCAAAACCAGCATCTTTTAGCATTGTGCTGATCTGAACAGCAAATCCAGAGCTTTTCCTTGTAACCATATCTTTCATTATTCGAAATAAGAAATGACTCCAATTCATTTTAATTCCTGAAGTGATGGCAACCATCACTTGGACTTTCTCCTTAGTCAGTTTATCAAATGTGCCAGCTTTGACCAATAAGGCCTTTGCCACAATGTCAGCAAGCACTTGATACTCTATTTTGAGAAGCTTCTTGAAGCAAGATGGAGACAATTCTTCTCCAGAAGCTGAGAGGGTGCTGAGAGCAGTAGACATTTCTTGCTTAGAAATATCGGAGAGTTCAGAAGTACCTGAACATGGGAGGAAGAAGGTTGATCCCAATAGTGCTGCATCAATGGAGATGGATGTGTTTCCTTGAGAGTGAATGATCTTTCCTTCTTGAATAGTTGCCCTAGCATAGAAATCCAGAAGAGCAGTTTTGTATATCGTAGCAGGTGCTTCCAAGAATTTTCGGAGTCCTGATTTTTCTAGGGCTTGAAACATCTTCAGAAGATTCTCATCCTTGATGGTAAGGACAGAGGAGAATTTAACCTGGTAAGCATTCAGGGTGTAAGCTCCGGCCATTTGTTTCCTTTAAAGAAAGTAACTTCAAAGAGATTGAGTAAGCACGATTTCAAAAGAAAACAGTAGTTAGAGAATAAGATTCTGGAAACGTAAAAAATGAATAGAAGAAACAAAGGCAGTTAATATTCAAAAGAAAATTTACAGCCGTCATTGTAAACACAAGGACACGTGTCAATATGTTTACGGTTGAGTTATTGTTTTTTTTTAAAAAAAAAAAACAAATTCAGAACGTGTCAGATAGACCAATGATTTAAAATTTTGAAATTTAGTGATAAGAGCGGGCTGTCCAAGCGGTTACTTTTGAAATAATCAGAAGAGAAGTTGTCGTTTTATGATAACGTCTACCGGAAGTTTTAAAGTATTGAAATAATTGAGCACTTTGATAAAACCAGTTGTAGAGGCCTAAAAATCCTTACTTGAAAATTTACAGAAAATTTAAAATTTTTCTTTTAAATAATTAAAATTGCCTCATTCACAATTGAACTGATAAATAAAGTTTGAAGTTCAAAGTGGCAGCGGAAGAAACTAACATTTTCGGAATAACAGTAAAAGGTTTTCCAACGATAATTAAAATGTTTGAGCCATCAAATAATAATAAATGCTGAACTGAGGTCCTCGGGTCCTACTACTGCCGACTCGAGCCTGCTCACTGATCCCCGCCCTCGGTCCCGACATCATCAGCACCTACAACAATCAAGTCTAGTGAGTCTAAAGACTCAACATGCATATATCGTAAATAGCAAGTAAATAAATAAATAATAAGCTTGCATGCAAGTGAAAATATCATGTCATGAGGCATAACGTAAAAATGTCGTGTCATGATTAATTATAATACGTGCATAATTGAACTGAAAATCATAGTGAAAAAACATGACCTTTCTAACTCGATGAGGCACTGTCCAGTCAAAGGCCATGGGCTAAAAGCCAACCGAGAACTCGAACAAGCCACTGAACCGTCACAGCAAGTTGCTGTCCACAAAATACAGCAACTGTGCTTAGGTTTCTTGCGTCGTTTTCGAGACTACAGGCCATTGGGGCTTGAACCACCAACCAGAGACTCTTACCAACATCCCAAGGAATGATTTGAACCATGGCTATGGGCCCTAGACCAGCCACAATTCGCACCATTCAGCAAACACCAGAAAAACTCCAACCGAGAACACCTTGCATGCGTGTGTGTGTTGTGCTTCGCTTGCTGTCTCGTCTCGTTCCAGTGGCCATTTGATTGATCATGGCACGATCTAGACATCTTGAGGTATGGTATGAACCGTGGCTAAGGGCCATAGGCCAACCAAGATCCACACCAAACCACCAAAACCGAACCATACATGCTGTAAAATGAGAGGGGCGAAAGTGGGGGGGGCTGTTCTTGAGTTTTATGTAAAAACCGATTAACCATGGACCAAGCCACCAAAAGAGCGACTTATTCACGTCTTGGACATGCTAGGGAAGTGATCTAACCATGGCTATAGGCCCCTAGGGCAGCCATGATCAGATCCATTTCCTTGGACAGCAACAACAGATTTTCGAAACTCAATATGGCAAAGGTGATGAGTTGCTGTCATTTTCGTGTTTTCCAGCGTGCATGGGGTTAAATGAATGGACCAACATGGTCCTAATGTATCATATTACATGTCTAAATGTCGCCTTAGGAGCCTGGAATCGAGCCAATACCTGAAATCCACAACACAAAGCAAACCGTGAAACTGCACAATGAAAGCCGAAATTCTGCATGTTGGTTTTTCTGAAAAATGCTTGCTGTATTTCGATTTTTGCCATAGAAAAATGATCATGTAATGAAAATAAATGATATTAGGACTTGATTGAAGAGTCAAGGAAGAATATATGCATGTCTGGTTTCGTTTTGAAAGAAAAACGAAAGAACGAAACGATCCGGCGCGGAGGAGGTGGAGCGCTTTCTTTTCTACCTTTCTTGCTCTCGATTTTTTTCTCTTAGCACCTCACGATTTCTGTCTCTAAAATCCTCTGAATTTTGGTGATGGAGGGGGGAGAATGATGGTTGGAAAGGTGAGGGGGAAGATCCACTAATAAAGGGATTCAAATGCAAGACCAAGTCTACCACTCATTTAAATTTGAATTTTTGTTGGATATCAAATGAGTTGTTGGATGACTCTAGAAGGTGGTGAACGAAATTCCTTGCTAATCTAGACTAGGATGATGCTCATTAATTAATTAATGAAGGTTGAGTAATAATAAAAAGAAAGATTAGCATGTTAACACCACAAAGAATGGGTCAAAGGGTGATGAGTTGGCAAGGAATAGTCTAGATACTAAGGGGGCCGAAAATTCACTAATAAATGGAGGGGAAATGTTGATTATCTAGTAAATTAATAACCCTTAAAAGCCTCACTAATCCTTTAAATAATTTAGTGAACTAACCCCTCATTTAAGGAACTTAAATGAATTTATTTTCTACTCACCTCAAGTAACTTAAATAATTCCTTAAACTTCCATTTAACTTAAATTAACTTATTAATTAGCTAAAATAAGTTCTGGGAATGTTTTCCTAAATCTTAAATTTTATCTCTAAACTCCAACTCCAGTCCGGCCTCTCTGAATTAACTGAAATGATAAAAATCTAAACGACTGCATAAAATAATAAAATAATTAAATTTAAATACTCATGCAATAAAATCATTTAAAATACTAGAATTATGCATGGCTTATACGTAGTCTAAGTTACGGGATCTACAATCCTTCCCCCCTTAAATGAAATTTCGTCCTCGAAATTAAAACTCACCGAATAACTCGGGGTAACGATCTCTCATCTCCGGCTCAGACTCCCATTTAGCTTCCTCCTCTGAATGGTTGAGCCATTTGACTTTGACTCGCTTAACCAGCTTGTTCCAAAGCTTCTTCTCCTGCCTGTCTAAGATCTGTACTGGTCTCTCCTCATAAGATAGGTTCGGAGTAAGCTGCAACGGCTCGAAGTTCAAGACATGCGAAGGATTCGCCATGTACTTCCTCAGCATAGAGACGTGAAAGACATTGTGTACCCCGGCCAGATTCGGCGGAAGAGCCACACGATAAGCTAGCGTCCCAACTCTGTCAAGGATCTCAAATGGTCCAATAAATCTCAGACTGAGCTTCCCTTTCTTCCCAAATCGCATGACACCCTACATAGGTGCCACCTTCACAAAGACATGGTCGCCGACAGCGAACTCTAAATCTCTCCTCCTCTGATCTGCATAGCTCTTCTGTCGATTCTGAGCAGTCCTCATTCTATCACGGATCCGGGCTACTACGTCGAAAGTCTGCTGAATAATCTCTGGACCCAACTCTGCTCTCTCTCCTACTTCATCCCAATGAACAGGAGATCTGCACTTGCGACCATACAAAGCTTCATAAGGAGCCATACCTATAGACGACTGAAAGCTGTTGTTATAGGTGAACTCGACCAATGGTAAGTTCGACTCCCAACTCCCAGAGAAATCAATGACGCAAGCACGAAGAAGATCCTCCAAAATCTGAATAACCCGCTCTGACTGCCCATCTGTCTGCGGATGGAAAGCTGTGCTAAACAGCAACTTCGTACCCATTGTCGAATGCAAGCTCTTCCAAAACGAGGAAGTGAATCTGGGATCTCTGTCAGATACGATAGAAACTGGAATACCATGGAGTCGGACTATCTCTCGGATATACAGCTCTGCATACTGACAATCGGAACATCTGAGGCTGACTGACTGGGCGCCTCGGAGACAGATACAAAGGTTGCTAGAAACGCCTGACACCCTCTATGCATGAGCTTCCTAGCCTGGACATATGGAATAATGCGCGGTAAAGAAAAGTACCTGTCTGGCTCAAATAAGAACTGCGTCATTCCAGGCGGTCGGACTAAAACAGATCTCCGCTGGAAGTCAATCAAAACTCTGTTCCGCAATAGCCAATCCATCACTAGAATAATGTCAAACTATGGCATCGGCAGTACGATAAGATCCGCATAGACAAGATTGCCATGGAGCTCAAGATCTATGTCTCGTATCACATTGGTGGCTGTCATCTCCTCGCCAGACGGCAGTACTACGGAATAGACTATATCTAGCCCAATGGTCTTAACTTTGAGGAAATTAGCAAAGACCTCTGAAATGAATGAGTGAGTGGCCCCTGAATCTATCAAGGCCTTCGTAGCTGAGCCAGCTATGAAAATTCTCCCTGAAAGTTCGGAACACTAAGCGGAACCCAATAATCACAAGAGCTAAGCTTATAGACATGCAAAGGTCACAGTTCTTCTAACTAAATCCCGGAAATAAATACTGAGTAGAGCATTCAATCCTATCGCAAAACTAAGTTCAAAATCTAAATCCCGTTTCCCAAAACATTAAATCTCAAATGTAAACTTAAAGCTGCAAAGTACCTGTCATCAACATAGTATCAGGGTTCGTCTCCGTCGCATGGAGAGCAAACACTCTGCCCTGGGTAGGTAGGTTCTTCTGAGGGCAATACGGCAGCGTGTGGCCTGGGCTACCACACTTGTAACACTTCCCTGAGCCAAACATACATACTCCGGCATGGCGGCGTTAGCATTTAGGGCAAGCCGGATGCTCAAAGGTCCTCGGAACGGCACGTCCCTGCTGCCTGCTGCTGCTGCTGAGGTCCTCCTCTGTTTCTGGGCGGGCCGTGATACGGCCTCTTGTTCTGATGCTGATGCTGCTGAGGAGGAGGGCGGTGTGGTACCTGGATTGGGCGCTTGCCCTGACGGTCTCTCTCGATGTCCCGCTGATCCTGCTCTGCGGCTAAGGCTTTGGAGACAGCGACCTCATAAGAAGTAGGGTCAGACACCCTAACATCACGGCGCAAGATCGGCCGTAGACCCACCAAGAAATGCATCAACTTAGCTCTGACATCATTCGCGATCAGGGACACAAAATGGCAACCCCTCTCAAACTTACGGATGAACTCCGTAACAGTCGAATCTCCCTATCTCAGGCTCATGAACTCAGTGGTCAACCTGGTGCGCACCTCCTCTGTAAAATATTTTGAGTAGAATACCTCCGTGAAGCGTGTCCAAGACAGCGTAGCCAAGTTAAGGGCTACTGAATCTCCTTCCCACCATAAGCGGGCATCTCCTCCGAACAGATAAGAGGCACAACGAACTCGATCTGCATCTCTAAGCTCCATAAAATCGAAGATAACCTCGAGGGAATTGATCCAGCCCTCAGCAATCATGGGGTCAGATGTCCCAGAAAACTCCTTTGGACGCATCTTCATGAATCTTTCGTAGACGGCCTCGGGCCCTGTCGGCCTGGTCGCCACAGCATGGTTCCCCGCAAACTGTGCAAAGAACTGCGTCATCCCAGCTAGCATCTAGGCATTCATGTCCGGTGGAGGCGGTGGTGGAGGTGGTAGGTCTCTCTCCTGTCTCTGCTCCTCCCTGTCCTCTCGGCGAGGCTCCTCATCTCTATTGCGCTCGAGGATGCGCCTAGGGGGCATACTGTTCCATACATAACTCATACGTAACTAACATGCATAATTCCATCATTAATTTAAATTTAAATATTGAGCAATAAAAATCTGGGCGAAAAAATATCTCATGAAATAATGCTGTTGAAAATAATTCATGCTTTAAATGAAATGCGTATATGTAAAACTTACAGACCGAAGACGGGACTTCATGAGCTTCTCGAGATCAGTAGTAGTACAACCCTATACAGAACCATTGCTCTGATACCAGCTGTAGAGGCCTAAAAATCCTTACTTGAAAATTTACGGAAAATTTAAAATTTTTCTTTTAAATAATTAAAATTGCCTCATTCATAACTGAACTGATAAATAAAGTTTGATGTTCAAAGTGGCAGCGGGAGAAATTAACATTTTCGGAATAACAGTAAAAGGTTTTCCAACGATAATTAAAATGTTTGAGCCATCGAATAATAATAAATGCTGAACTGAGGTCCTCGGGTCCTACTACTGCCGACTCGAGCCTGCTTACTGGTCCCCGCCCTCGGTCCCGACATCATCAGCACCTACAACAATCAAGTCTAGTGAGTCTAAAGACTCAACATGCATATATCGTAAATAGCAAGTAAATAAATAAATAATAAACTTGCATGCAAGTGAAAACATCATGTCATGAGGCATAACGTAAAAATATCGTGTCATGATTAATTATAATACGTGCATAACTGAACTGAAAATCATAGTGAAAAATGTTTGCTCCTTGGAGCCCTGTACTGAAATAGCCTGTAATAATTTTCTGGTGAGATTATGGTCTACGCATGTGGTCCCTGAACTGAACTGACCGGTAACTGGCGACCGGGCCTGTAACTGGCGACATGACTTAGTAATGTACGTCTGATCAAACCACTGCCACAGTACTGGGTGAAACAACTGAACTGACCGGTAACTGGCGATCGGGCCTGTAACTGGCGACGGGACTTAGTAATGCTCTCATAACCGGTAACTGACGACAGGACCGGTAACTGGCGACCGGATTTAATCATGATAGTAAAGTGACCACAAGCCATATCGCATAAATCTCAAAATTTGTATTTTTGCACGTAATATAATTAAATAACTGAATTAAATATCCTGTAACAATTTTACTGAATGGATTGGATCGCTCCCAGGCTCGCTGCAACCTAAATATGCCATGAAAAATATGCAATAGATTTATGGGACCAAACTATGCAATAACCTTCAAAAAATGTGACAATTACGCCTATCGACTTCGTATTTAATCACGACTCCGAACCAACCCGAACCAACACTAAATCATCATGTAGTAATGATTAAAATACGCCTAAAATGATAAAATAATGCTCCAAAAATGGTGAGGGCCGAAATCTAGGTGAATGGAGGCCAAAACATGAAACGCTCTTTCGAAAGTCAATTTGGCACATCGCACCGTAAATTCTCGTACGACCTCAAAAATGATCCGAATCACAAACGTTCAAAAACATGACCTTCCTAACTTGATGAGGCACTGTCTAGTCCAAGGCCATGGGCTAAAAGCCAACCGAGAACTCGAACAAGCCACTGAACCGTCACAGCAAGTTGCTGTCCACAAAATACAGCAACTGTGCTTAGGTTTCTTGCGTCGTTTTCGAGACTACAGGCCATTGGGGCTTGAACCACCAACCAGAGACTCTTACCAACATCCCAAGGAATGATTTGAACCATGGCTATGGGCCCTATACCAGCCACAATTCGCACCATTCAGCAAACACAAGAAAAACTTCAACCGAGAACACCTTGCATGCATGTGTGTGTTGTGCTTCGCTTGCTGTCTCGTCTCGTTCCAGTGGCCATTTGATTGACCATGGCACGATCTAGACATATTGAGGTATGGTATGAACCATGGCTAAGGGCCATAGGCCAACCAAGATCCACACCAAACCACCAAAACCGAACCATACATGCTGTAAAATGAGAGGGGCGAAAGTGGGGGGGCTGTTCTTGAGTTTTATGTAAAAACCGATTAACCATAGACCAAGCCACCAAAAGGGCAACTTAGTCACGTCTTGGACATGCTAGAGAAGTGATCTAACCATGGCTATAGGCCCCTAGGGCAGCCATGATCAGATCCATTTCCTTGGACAGCAACAACAGATTTTCGAAACTCAATATTGCAAAGGTGATGAGTTGCTGTCATTTTCGTGTTTTCCAGCGTGCATGGGGTTAAATGAATGGACCAACATGGTCCTAATGTATCCTATTACATGTCTAAATGTCGCCTTAGGATCCTGGAATCGAGCCAATACCTGAAATCCACAACACAAAGCAAACCGTGAAACTGCACAATGAAAGCCGAAATTCTGCATGTTGGTTTTTCTGAAAAATGCTTGCTGTATTTCGATTTTTGCCATAGAAAAATGATCATGTAATGAAAATAAATGATATTAGGACTTGATTGAAGAGTCAAGAAAGAATATATGCATGTCTGGTTTCGTTTTGAAAGAAAAACGAAAGAACGAAACGATCCGGCGCGGAGGAGGTGGAGCGCTTTCTTTTCTACCTTTCTTGCTCTCGATTTTTTTCTCTTAGCACCTCATGATTTCTGTCTCTAAAATCCTCTGAATTTCGGTGATGGAGGGGGGAGAATGGTTGGAAAGGTGAGGGGGAAGATCCACTAATAAAGGGATTCAAATGCAAGACCAAGTTTACCACTCATTTAAATTTGAATTTTTGTTGGTTATCAAATGAGTTGTTGGATGACTCTAGAAGGTGGTGACCGAAATTCCTTGCTAATCTAGACTAGGATGATGCTCATTAATTAATTAATGAAGGTTGACTAATAATAAAAAGAAAGATTAGCATGTTAACACCACAAAGAATGGGTCAAAGGGTGATGAGTTGGCAAGGAATAGTCTAGATACTAAGGGGGCCGAAAATTCACTAATAAATGGAGGGGAAATGTTGATTATCTAGTAAATTAATAACCCTTAAAAGCCTCACTAATCCTTTAAATAATTTAGTGAACTAACCCCTCATTTAAGGAACTTAAATGAATTTATTTTCTACTCACCTCAAGTAACTTAAATAATTCCTTAAACTTCCATTTAACTTAAATTAACTTATTAATTAGCTAAAATAAGTTCTGGTAATGTTTTCCTAAATCTTAAATTTTATCTCTAAACTCAACTCCAGTCCGGCCTCTCTGAATTAACTGAAATGATAAAAATCTAAACGACTGCATAAAATAATTAAATTTAAATACTCATGCAATAAAATCATTTAAAATACTAAAATTATGCATGGCTTATACGTAGTCTAAGTTAAGGGTTCTACACCAGTAGACTTGTTGTTTTATCAAAAGGACAGACATTCTATCTGTTTTTCGGAAAAAGATACGAAAATCTTAGTCTGACTAAAAGACTGTTCCTTCTCGATAACTGCAACCAATAAATGCAGAAATGTGATATCTGAGGACAAGAGGGATGAGTCTTTGTATTAGTGTAACCAAATTGCCGTCTCTTCAGCTTCCTGAGACTCTATATAAGTGCATGCAAGTTTACAAACTAATTCATTCAAGATTTCTTTTATCAAACCAATACACATGATAGGTGCAAATGATATCTCGGAATCTTCTCCAGAGTCAGAATCAGCAGTGGAATTCCAAAGACAATTTTCAGTCTCTCGTAAGCAGATTTTTGAAGACATCTTTTTCTAATACATTAGTGCTGACAAGACCCAAGCTTGCTGGAATCTTTTCGGAGAAGACCATCCTTTTCTTGCTGAAATACTTTGCAACAAGAAAAGTACTTCAAGCTACTGATATCAACAAATGTAGTAGACAAACTCAATGTAAAGCTTCTGGTTAAAGAATATTTTGACATTGTTTATCTACTGCTTTCATTGAATAATAAAATAGTTTGAGTAAGAAAAGCTTAGTCTGGTAAATCAGAAGACGTTTCGATTGACTTGAGACTTTTCCACTTTTTCATCGTTTAATGTACTGAAATTGTTCCTTAATAAAATTTCAGTTGAAGTACTTGGTGTTTCTTTATTTTTCTGCAAATAACTCAATGTCAACTGAATAATATATATAACTGATAAATGATAAAAAAGATTCAGAAGGGAGTTTTTCGTCTTATGATAGCTTCTACTGGAAGATAAAGAATGCCTTGTTTTATCAAAAAGACAAATCGCCTTCTGCATCGACATAAAATCAAGTATAATCAGAATAAAGTTTTCCCTAAATTAATGCAATTATTAAATGATAATTCTTGGTAAATGAACCGTCGATAGCTTGACACAGAACGCTTCACATTCTTTACTGCAGCCATGATTACCTAAATCTTTGGTACCTGGTTTGTCATCTATAAATACAGGCATAGAGGTTAGCCATATAGTCACTTTTAAACAAAAAGAATATGGCAGGAAAGAATAGTCCTGATTTGGTCGAGGATTCATAAAGGAAGTGATAGCTGCAAGGAAGGAGGCAATAGAAGACAAGGTGCTGGAGAAGGCACTTGCTACCTGGACTAAGGTCCAGGAGCTTCAGTCCGCCTTTGAAGGTGGGCTGGTGTCTTCTTCCAAGGAGCTGTCAGCAATGGAGAAGTGTTATCGACGTCTCCATAGTGCTGATAGCGCAGACATCTTCTCTGAAGATGGCATCTACCTCCTCATGCTCTTAAAGGAGCAGAGGACTCTGAAAAAGATTGATTTTTCAGAGGAGTTTCTGCGTACCTCCACCGGAGAGCCGACCACCTAGTTGGCAATCTGGAGAGAGTACGTTAAAAAAGAAGTACTGGATTTTGCGTAATTGCAATAGCACTGGTATTATCACAGAAGATAGGTGATTCGGAGGCCTGAATTCCGTAGTCTTTTAATTGTTGTTGCAACCATAGTATTTGAGAACAGCAGCTTCCAGCAGCCAGATATTCTGCTTCTGCAGTAGATGTGGCTATAGAAGTCTGCTTTTTACTAAACCAGGAGATCAGCCGATACCAAGGAATTGACAGAAACCACTTGTGCTTTTCCTGTCTAATTTGCAACCAGCATAATCAGCATCTCTACTGGAATTCCACTTTCATCTTTATCAAGTTTGATAGATGAGCTCATTGGAGTGGAAGAAGCAGAGCATGCTTCCATACCAAACTTTTTCAGAAGCTCCTTAGTATACTTGGCTTGATTTATGAAAATTCCAGTATCAAGTTGTTTGATATGTAATCCTAGGAAGAATGTTAATTCTTCCATCATGCTCATTTCGAATTGATCCTGCATCAACTTAGCAAACTTTGCACATAGTTTGGGGTTAGTTGACCTAAAAATAATATCGTCAACGTAAATCTGTACTAATAGGATATGTTTATTCTTGATTAGAGTGAACAGAGTTTTGTCTATTGTCCCAATTGTAAAATCATGATTGACAAGAAATTGTGATAGAGTATCATACCATGCTCTAGGTGCCTGTTTTAGATCATACAAGGCTTTGTGTAATTTGAATACATGATGAGGTAAGAAATGATCAATAAAACCTGGAGGTTGTTCGACGTAGACCTCTTCTTGTAGTAGACCATTTAGAAAAGCACTCTTCACGTCCATTTGATAGACTTTGAAATTTTTGAAAGCAGCAAAGGCCAAAAATATTCTAATAGCTTCAAGCCTTGCTACTGGTGCGTAGGTTTCATCATAGTCTATTCCTTCTTCTTGTCTAAAGCCTTGAGCCACCAATCTTGCTTTATTTCTGATCACTGTGTCTTCTTCATTTAGTTTGTTTCTGAATACCCACCGGGTTCCAATGACAGCTTGGTGAGATGGTCTAGGTACTAGAAACCAAATTTCGTTTTTTTTGAATTGATTCAGCTCTTCTTGCATAGCTTCAATCCAACTAGGATCCAGAAGGGCTTCTTCAATTTTCTTTGGTTCATCCTGAGAAATGAAAGCAGCGTGCATATATTCATTAAGCATTTGCCTTCTGGTTCTCAAAGGCGCTGCTGGATTTCCAATAACCAAAGAGGGAGGATGAGATTTTCTCTAAATAAAAGGGTTTAAAGGAATTTCTTCCTGATTTGATATATTTGGATTGATCTCATCTGAACCAGTAGCAGGTTCTGGATTATCAGCTGCTGGTACTGGTATGTCTAATATTTGTACTTCTGGTTCTGCTAATGGAATGTCTGGTTCTGGATTTGAACGTCTTTTATACTAGCTTCTGCATCATCTTCACTATCCATTTCCAAGTGAATTTTGTCCAACATGTTACTCAAATTTGACATATTAGATATTTTAGGAGCACTGCTGTCCTCGTCAAAGACAACATGAACCGATTCTTCAATAGTAAGAGTTCTATTATTGAAGATTCTGAAAGCTTTGCTCACAGCAGAGTAACCAAGGAATAGTCCAGCATCTGATTTTGAATCAAATGCAGTTAAATAGTTTTTGCTATTATTGAGCACAAAACATTTGCAGCCGAATACATGAAAATAAGATATATTAGGCTTACTCCCTTTCCATATCTCATAAGGAGTCTGGTTATGCCTTTTGTTGATCATTGTTCTGTTTTGCGTATAGCATGCAGTGTTGATTGCTTCTGCCCAGAAGCGCTGGGAAATGTCTGCATCTGCTAGCATTGTTCTAGCAGCTTCCTTGAGGGTTCTGTTTCTCCTCTCAGCTACTCCGTTTTGTTGAGGCGTTCTGGCAGCTGAATATTCATGATGAATCCCCTGTTCATCTAAGTATAACTCAAGAATTCTGTTATTGAACTCAGTACCCCGATCACTTCTGATTTTAATTATAGAAGAGGATTTTTCATTTTGAATCTTTTTCAGAAGCTTGATCAGGAGGCTACTGGTTTGATCTTTTCCAGCAAGAAATATTACCCAAGTAAATCTAGAAAAATCATCAATAACAACAAGGGTATATTTCATTCCCCCTAAGCTCATGATAGGGATTGGACCAAATAAGTCCATGTGCAGCAATTCCAAACATCTTGAAGTCAATTTGCTGCCTTTGTTCTTGAAGCTGGATCTTATCTGTTTCCCAAGCTGACAAGCAGAACAAACATGATTCTTAACAAAATTAATATCAGGTAAGCCGTCGACTATATTATGCTTTTTGAGATTGTTGATAGATTTGAAATTCAGATGATTCAATCTCTTGTGCCAGAGCCAATGTTTCTCACTTAGAGAGGCAACTAAACATGTAGGAGCATTAACATGATCTAAGTTCCAAGAAACTCTGTAGGTGTTGCCCTCTCTCTTTCCAGTTAATACAGTAGACTCAACAGAATCTTTAACTATGCATGTGTGCTTCTGAAAAATTATAGAATAATCATTATCACATAGTTGACTAATGCCGATTAAATTATAACAGAGATTCTCAACCAGTAGTACGTCATTGATAGTTATGTTACCATGGATAATCTTATCCTTACCCACGGTTTTACCTTTTGGGTTATCCCCAAACGTTATTTTTGGTCCAGTACAACTTATTACTTCTGAAAGTAGATTTTTCTATCAAGTCATGTGTCTGGAACATCCACTGTCCAGATACCATGTGGAGCTGCTTACTTTAGCTTTCTTTACCTGTTCCTGCTAACACAAATTTTAGTATTTGGTACCCAATCTACTTGGGTCCAACCTTATTAGTCCCTTAGGAACCCACATTTGTACAATTTTTGGTGATTTTGTACTTCGGGTATCCAAGGAGTTGTGTGCAGTAGAGGGTCTATTATTTCTATGCATCTCAGAATGTTGTTCTTCTCTTCTGTTCCTATTGTCTAGCCAGTATCTCTTCTGAACAGGTCTAGAATTATAGTACTGGTAGTTTTTAACCTTCATAGGGGGTTGTCTTCCTGAGTTGAATCCTCTACTGGATCCAGAACTTTGGTCAACTCTTCCCTTAGGTATAATATAACCAAGACCATAATTCTTTCTTCTGTTCATCTTATTTATATTTCTTTCAACTTGAACAGTCGGTACTTCCGGTTCATATGCCACACTGGATTTAACAAATCGAATGTATTTTGTTTTGCTGGTATCCAGTTCTGGCTGAGTACTGATTTTAGAAGTGCTTTCATCATTGCTGAATCCGAGACCACTTCTATCTCCAGATTGCTTCTGCAATTCTTGCATCTTTTCCAATGAAATAGAAGACTTATTCCAAGCATTTACCAGAACAGACAGCTTCTGATTTTCATATTTCATTATCTGGTAATCTGCTTTTACTTTCTCATTCTCGGTTTTCAACTTACTCATCTCCACTTTCAAATCATCGCAGCTATTCTCTTGCAAGCAAGTGAACTTACTGACTTGATTTCTTAAGTTTAGATTTTCAATCTTAACTTCCTCGAATGATTGAGAAAGTCTTGAGTACTCCTTCACCATGTCATGTAATGCCTTAATTAAATCAGTTCGTGTAAATTCGTCAGAGTCAAAGTCGAATACCTCTTCAGATGTTGAGTTTGATTCAACATCTGCCATAAGACATTTAATCTCTTCTGCATCACTTTCACTAGAATGACTTTCTGAGTCAGATGACTCAGAGCTGGAATCGCCCCATTTAGAATCGCTTTCTTCAGCAATCATTGCTTTGCGGTCTTTTCTGAACTTTTTGTCATTCCTTTTGTACTCTTTCTTCTTCTGGTCATCTTTCTTGGGCTTTGGACAGTCAGCAATAAAGTGACCAATTTTTCCACAGTTGAAGCATGACATATCACCAGATGGTGAATCTTTCTTGAAGTTGCGATTAGGGTTTGGTAGGCTCGGTGATTCTTTCTCATGAATCTAGAGAACTTTTTCACAAATAAGGACATGGCTTCATTGCTGATTTTTTCAGCAGTCTTTTCAGAAGTACTTTCAGTAAGGGTAACAGGTACTGCTTGTGGAATGACTGCAGCAGCAGCAGTAGAAGTAATAGCAGTAGTAGCAGCAAAGGCCTTGGTTGGCAGATTTGTTGAGGGCTCTTCTCCACCTCTTACTTTTAGTTCGAACTCGTAGGCTTTTAAGTCAGCAAACAAGTCATGCAATTCCAAATTGTTTAGATCTTTAGAGACTCTCATAGCCATTGTTTTTACGTCCCATTCTCTGGATAATGCTCTCATTACTTTGAGCACTATTTCTCGATTGTCGTGCTCTTTGCCCAGAGCTGCTAGCTCATTGACTAGGCTACTAAAACGTTCACCAAACTCATTTAGAGTTTCACCAGCCTTCATCTTTAAATTTTCAAACTTCTGCATTGCTACAGACAGTTTATTTTCTTTTGTTTGCTCATTTCCTTCACATATATGAATGAGCTTTTCCCAGATCTCTTTAGCAGTAGAACACATCTTGATTTTGCTGAATGTGTTCTTATCAAGAGTTTTGTAAAGAATGTCCTTAGCAACATTATCAAGATTGGCTTTCTTCTTATCTTCGCCAGTCCATTCGTTTCGTGGTTTTTCAACCATTTGAGGTGCACCCTCAGTAACAACAATAGCTGTATTTGGCTTTAAGATCTTTAATGGTCTGTCTGTGATGACATACCACATGTCATCATCCTGCGATGCAAGGTGAGCTTGCATACGGATCTTCCAATCATCAAAATCTTCTTTCGAGAACATGGGAACCTTGCTGAAGTGTGCCATCTGTATGTATTTTCAGGGACAAAAATAACCTGCTCTGATACCAATTGTTGGGGATCGAGGAAGAGTTTAGAGAGGGGGGGTGAATGCACTCTTCTCCAATTTCTTCTTTTCTTTCTTGGATAAAGAAGGTGCTAAAATCATGTTAGGGATAGTAGCTTATCTTGTCGTGAATACTTCCAACAGATTACAATATTAATTGCGGAAACAATCTGATGGAGTGAATGAAAATAGTAATATCAGTAGACAACAGTTGTTTATGGAAGTTCGAAGATAAATTCTTCTACGTCTCCCCTTCTTCTGTTTCCAGAAGGTACCACTAAAAGACTTTGGATTTTACAGTACAACTCTTGTACACACCCACTTCAGCAGGACTTACCCTTTGCCTACAGAAACTCTTAGTTACTCAACACAGTGAAAATACGATACAACAAAGTTCTGAAAAGACTCTTTTCAGATTACAAACTCTTCTTGATAAAATATGAGTGCAGTGAATAATTATGAAGAGTGTAAGAAACAATAGCACAAAATGATCTCAATAGATCAGATATCTGCTATGAAGCGTGTGCTACTTTTCTTTATGTTGAACTCGAAGATATCAAGGATTCGTGGTTTTATCGTTTCGTGAAATACAGATTGATTTTGAGAGATATTTCGCACTGTCTTCTATATGGGTTTGTTCCATATATATAGGTGACTGAGTTCAACGTCTTTAATCAGAAACTGTCTTCTGACTTCTGATAGAATCAGCTTTATTACCGAAATAGGTTCCTGCAGAAAAGCTATAAAACAATCAGTCCTGTTTTATACTAAAATCGGTAAAGTGAATTAAATGACTTCGTACAGTGATTAATGCTGCAATTAATACTTGTACTAGAAAAAAGTAACGTAACATTTAAAGCTGATAAAGTTAAGATGTCGAGTCGAATAAAGTCCTTCCTTCTGCTTCTGATTCTATATCCGTTTAGGTACTTCTTCTGATTTTCTACGATACTGATTCTGCTTTTTAGTTATCTAATGTTTTAACGAGTGATCTACTGGTTTTGATTTTCATCGCCACAATAAATTTAGATCTAGCAAATTAAGTACGTTTTATGTCAAATTAATGCTTATCGTATTTTAAGATGAGTACATAACATGTTTATTTTAAAATAAATAACATTAATAAGTCATCTTAATACATCTTCAATGACAACAGCAACACATACTTCATTTATGGTGGCCGCTTGAAGATCGAGTATTTTCTCATCAAAATTGAGTATTAACATGACAAAATCATGTATATGTTAAATGATATTAAATAATTTTTAGGTTTAATTAATTATTTAATTGTATTTTTTCCTGATAACTATGCAACATAATCTATAAATAACATTAATAATACATCCTTATGCATCTTATCTAGCAACACCAACACTGACTTCATTTATTATGGTCCCTCGAATATCGAGTATGTTGTCATCAAAATTGATTATGAACATGACAAAATCAGGTATCTGTTAAATCAAATTAAGTACTTTTTAGGTCATGTTAAGTATTTAACTGTATTACATGATAACTACGCAATATTTTTATTTTAAAATATAATAATTAGTCATCATAATGCATATTTCATGACAAAAAAAAACCCTCAAACTTCACCTATGACGACCATTACCAAGAATGAGTATCAACATGATAAAATCATGTATCTGTTAAATGTAGTTAAGTATTTTTTTATGTCAAATTAGTATTTAAATGTATTTCTTGAAAACTACGTAATATGTTTATTTTAAACTAAATCACACTAATAAGTCATCATAATACATATTTCATGGCAACACCAACATTGAATTCGTTTATGGTGACATCTTAAATATCGAGTATTTTGTCACAAAATGTGAGTATAAACATGAAAAAATTAGGTGTATGTTAATCAAAATTAGGTATGTTTTAATTCAAAATACTATTTAATCGGATTGCATCTACAAATGTAATTAAGTGGAAAAAGAATTCATTTATTATAGCTCATGTTGATAGTCTATTTTTAAAAATAATCTTAATTACTAAAAATTATAGCATATATCATTTTTTTTGTTTAATAATTCTAAAATATATCTTCTTTCCATTTTCTCATGTCAATAAATTAATATAATTTACTGAAATTATACTTATATTTCAAAATAATTAAAATAATTTTATTTTGTTATACATTATTTATTTATATTAATTAAATAAAAAATATGAATAAAAAATATGAAGAAATATAGAAAATCAGATGATGATATAATTAATTTACAAAACATAAAAGGATTTATAAAAGATATACCAAAGAAATTAAACAACAGAGAATTTTACCGAGGTCCACCTCAGAATCATAAATTCATCAAAATCACCCATGAACGCCTTAAACGCCATCTCTCGGCTAAGCAGGCTAAAGGGCTACAACATGAATTTATTTTTCCTGGTTAAACTCGAACCTTGTGTTTACCATTTCCTGGTTCATCTTTTTACCTTATGTTCTAACCAAAGACTCTTATATTCATTTTATTCTGAGATTTAAATTTTTCCTTTTCTTAGCTCAATTAGAGTTGAAGATGGTATATAGGCTGGAAACCAATAACCTCCATTTGTGCGAAAGCCATTAAGGAAAAGTTTGGTGTAACAACGCCACGTATCAGATTCATCATCTTGATCCCAAGCCCAGATGGTATCAGAGCCATGGAAATAGTCTGGATAATAATTTAGCACTTTTTATTCAAATGAATATTTTCGGTTTTAAAGAAACTGTTCAAAACAGTTTGAATGAAGAATATGATTTACATGAAAATTTAGATTTATTGAATAAATGGACTATTCCTAAGATAGAATCTAAAATGATCTATAAGTTAGGAACCTTGGAAAAAATTGGTTTTAAACAAGTAGTTAAAACTACAGAATCTTCAGTACCTCTTCATGATAATGAGATGGTTATTAGATTATTAAATAATAAAGATATTTTACCTTATAGGAAAAATTACAGATTCATTCATATAGGTTTAATTCAAATAGCTTTTAGACCTTTAACATTAGAAGGACTACCAGAAAGCTTCATAGCAGCTTTAAGAGATGGTAGAAATTTGAATTGGAAACAATCCCTTATGGGAATAATTCAATCTAGTCTGGCTCATGGTCCAATATATTTTGATGTTTATCCGAATTTATCTTTATCTTTGTCTGATATTAATATATTAGATTCTTTAACATTAAATGTTAAAACTCATGGTTATAATTATACTCCTGGTACAGAAGAAATATGTATCTGTTATCATATTTATTTTAAACCATTATTTACACTGAATCCTATGTGTAAAAGAATAGATAAAAAATTAAATGAAACTATTCCTATAGAAACTAATTTTAATAGATCTAATATTACAACCCGTAGATCTATAAAATGGGAAGAAATTGAATTTCCAGAAAACTGGATAATTGAACAAGCTGTTCCTAGAAATCCTATAATAAATAGGGATTTACAACAAGTTATTCAGAATAATGAAGGATCTGTTCAAATACAGTTCAATAATGAACAAAGAAGATTATTGTCATCTTCTAAATCAAGATCTAGTCATTCTTTTATTTCGCCTTTAGATTATTTGGTGGATATTCCTCAAACTTCTAGAGCTTCTACTTCTCAGATAAGAGAAGATGTTGAGTCTCCTGTTCAGGATACAGTAGATGAATTAATTATTGATCAGAATAATATTGTTCATAAAAGTAACTTTCAAAAAGTTAGAGAAACTGATACAGTTTCAGAAATGAATTTTAGTATTTAATGGATAGTAAAACTAAAATTGATTTTACTAAAAGATCTCTTGCTAGAGCAAGAATCAATGCAGAATTTTATTTACCCAAATGGGAATCTTTCAGAAATTTGTACTTTAAAAGTTTTTCTGAAGATGAGTTTGATTATATTGTTGCGGAATTTTATAAATATTGTGAAAACCAGAATAAATTGATTCATTTTGTTCCTTGGTTTTTTAAAATATTTATTATAGATTATATTTCTATTCTTGAAAGAAATTATAAACTTTCTTCTGGACAGATTCAAAAATCTGTTTATCCTCCTCAACAATCTTTTATTATAGAAAAGAATAATAAAATTTTAAATTTTACTGCTTTTTCTAAATTATTTGAAAATAATATGTTACAAATAACTGTTAAACATATTAATCAGATAATAGAAAAACAAAATTATACAAATTTGTATCTTACAATAATAGGAGAAGAGATAGTTTCTCTTAAGGACCGTATTGATAAAATAATTCTGGCTATTAATCAAATTAAACCAGATGTTCATATATAAGAACCAGAAACTAATATTGTTTCTATTGTTACTTCTTCTATTCAATCCCCTCCAAATATAAAGGATTTTAAATTTAAATCTTCTATTTTTGATATAGAAAAATTATTAGAAGAAAAATTTAAAAATCTGAATTTGAATACTCTTAATGAAGAGTTTGATAATGATAATGATCATTCTGAAGAAGAGATTAATAAAATCAAATGGGCAGATAGACCTACCCAAAATAAATATTATTATAATAGACCTACTCCCATGGATGTTCTTATTGAAGAACAAGAATATATATTTGCTAATAGTTATAATGGGAAAAGTATTTATGAATGGAATATTGATGGTTTTAGTGATAAGCAAATTTATAATACTGCTCACAGAATGCTTATGTATAGTACTGTGTGTAAAACTTCAGGCAATACTGATAAAAATATCGCTAAGATGATTATATCAGGTTTTACTGGTCAACTTAAAGGTTGGTGGGATAATTATTTAAATCAATTCCAAAAAGAAGATATTATTAATTCTATAAAGATAGAGAATAATATTCAATCAGAAAATGTAGTTTATTCATTAATAATGACTATGATTGAACATTTTACTGGTAAATTCACTGATGATAGTGAAAAGATTCGTACTTTATTAAGTAATCTAAAATGTAAAACACTTACTGATTTTAGATGGTATAAAGATACATTTTTATCTCGTATATATGAGATACCAGATTGTAATAATAGTTTCTGGAAAGCTAAATTTATAGATGGTTTACCTTTTCTATTTGCTGAAAGAATTAGAAAAGTATTAAGAAAAGATGAGATTAATATTCCATATGATAATTTTACTTATGGAAATTTAATTAATACCTGCATTAAAGAGGGTTTAGCTCTCTGTAATGAATTAAAATTAAATAATCAAATTAAAAGACAGAATTTACTTGAGAAAAAACAATTAGGTAAATTTTGTGATCAATTTGGTATGGACTTACCTAATAAAGGTAAGAAGAAAATTAAAGAAAAAGATGAAAAACTTTATAGAAAGAAAAGACATTTGTCTGATAGACAAAGAGATAAAAAGGAAGAAAAGAAAAGAAAGCCGTGATTTACGGAAAGAAAATTATAAAAACAAAAACAAATTAATAATTTGTAGAAAATGTAAAAAGCCAGGTCATTATGCTAATCAATGTTGGGCTAAGAATAAAATTAATAATTTAGATATAGATGATAATCTAAAAGAAACATTATTTAAAATAATAATGGATTCGAATAATAATTCTGACAGTGAAACTGAGAATTCTTCAGAATCTTATATTTCCGAAGATATAATAGA
The DNA here is from genome assembly GCF_025594145.1 of Primulina tabacum. NCBI lineage: Eukaryota > Viridiplantae > Streptophyta > Magnoliopsida > Lamiales > Gesneriaceae > Primulina > Primulina tabacum. Next base: position 34,176,640 of record NC_134560.1, on the reverse strand, counting down.
TGGTGAATCAGATATTTCTAATGATTTAGATGAATGTAATAACTGTATACAAGGAAAATCTTGTATAAACCATATAGAAGATAAAAATGATGAATTTTATAAACTCATGTCTCAATTCAATGATTTAAATATTAATGTGTTAACTAACAATAATATTTTAGAATTCCTTAAAATGATTAAGGATCCAGTATTAAAATTCACAATTATTGATCAAATGGAGAATATTGCTTCAACTAGTAATAATAATAATATTCTTGTTAAACAAGAACAAGCTTACTCTATGAAAGAAGTTAAAAATCTTCTTCAACAGAAATATAGTAAACAAAATCCAGTTACTATACAGGATTTAGTTAAAGAAATTGATAATCTTAAAGAACAAGTAAAAATTTTACAACACAATAATAATAGTTTAAATTATCGTGTTTCAATCATTGAAACTAATAATAATAATTCAGTTAATAATTCTGATAGTTTTGATAATCTACAAGATATTTCTTTTCCTGATCCAGATAAAAAACATTTATCTGTTTTAAGCATGATTAGATCTCAAAAATGGTATACCAATATAACTTTATTAATTGAAAATTCTTATAAAAAAAATTTCATTGCTATGATTGATAGTGGTGCAGACTTAAATGTTATACATGAAGGATTAATTCCTACGAAATATTTTCATAAAACTACTCATTCTCTCTCTCATGCAGGAGGAGAACCATTAGACATAAATTATAAATTACCAAAAGTTTATATTTGCAAAGATAAAAACTGTATTCAAACCAGTTTTTTATTAGCAAAAGATATTTCTAGCCAACTTATACTTGGTCTTCCTTTCATTTATCAAATTTATCCTTTAACTTATGTTGATGAAACAGGTATTACAAGAACTTTTCAAGGTAATCCTATTTCCTTTAAATTCATAACTAAACTTGTTCATAGAATTCTTAATGAATTACAAGAAAAGATTGATAGGAAAACTTTTCAGATTAATTCTTTAAAAGAAGAAGTTAATATATTAACTATAGATGATAAATTACAGAATCATAAATTACAGGAGAAAATCAAACTTATTTATAATAAGTTCTCATTAGAAATATGTAATGATCTTCCAAATGCTTTTTGGAATAGAAAGAAGCATATTATCTCTCTCCCATATGAAGAGAATTTTGATGAAAAAAATATTCCTACCAAAGCTCGTCCTTGTCAAATGAATCCTGAATATTTAGAATTATGTAAGAATGAAATTCATTCTTTATTAGATAAAGGTTTGATAAAGCCTTCTCAATCTCCTTGGTCATGTACTGCTTTTTATGTTAATAAACATTCTGAACAGGAAAGAGGAGTTCCTAGATTAGTCATAAATTATAAACCTCTTAATAAGGTTTTAAAATGGATTAGGCATCCTATTCCTAATAAAAAAGATTTATTAGATAGACTTGTTAATGCTATCATATTTTCAAAATTTGATTTAAAATCAGGATTTTGGCAGATTCAGGTAAAAGAATCTGATAGATATAAAACTGCTTTTAATGTTCCAATAGGACATTATGAATGGACAGTAATGCCATTTGGCCTTAAAAATGCCCCTTCTGAATTTCAACAAATTATGAATGATATTTTTTATAATTACAGCAATTTTATAATTGTTTATATTGATGATATCTTAGTATTTTCTAATGATATTGAAATACATTTTAAACATTTAGATATGTTTAAAAATATTGTTATTCAAAATGGACTTGTAATCTCAAAATCTAAAATGATTTTATTTCAAACCAATATTAGATTTCTTGGTCATATGATTGAGAAAGGAAAAATAATTCCTATACAGAGAAGTATAGAATTTGGTTCAAAATTTCCTGATATTATAACTGATAAAACTCAGTTACAGAGATTTTTAGGAAGTTTAAATTATATTTCTCCTTATATTAAAGATCTTACTAAAGATTCTGCTATCTTATATGATAGATTAAAGAAAAATCCTTTACCTTGGTCTGAAAGACATACAATAGCTGTTAAAAATATTAAGAAAAAGGTTAAAAACCTTCCTTGTCTTATGCTTGCTAATCCCCAATGGGATAAAATTGTGGAAACAGATGCTTCAGATATAGGTTTTGGAGGAATCTTAAAACAAAAAGATCCCCAAAATAAACAAGAATATCTTATTAGATTTTATTCTGGTAAATGGAATAATGCCCAGAAAAATTATTCCACAGTAGCAAAAGAAATCTTAGCTATTGTCAGATGTATTTTAAAATTTCAAGATGATTTATATAATCAAAAGTTTATTATAAAAACTGATTGCAAATCTGCAAAATTTATGTTTAATAAAGATTTTAAACATGATGTTTCTAAACAAATGTTTGCAAGATGGCAGACTCATTTAGCTCCTTTTGATTTTGAAATCATTTATAAGAAAGGTGAAGATAATCACTTGCCAGATTTCTTAACTCGAGAATATTTATCCTAATGTTTTCATCTACAGATATGTATTCCCGAGGAAGAGGAGAGTCCTCTTATAGAGAGCGAGGAGGTAGGGGAAAACCCCCTAATATCATTGCACAGCATGGAAAACAGAGGCTTATAGCACAAAACTTATCCAGTTCATCAACCAGTAATACTGAGCAAAATAATGAGTTATACAATGAATTTCAAGAATTCTTGAAACAAAAGAGAAGTAATACAGATTCTCAATCTTCAGCATCATATGCCAATATCATAAAAGATGATGATAATGATTCAGCTCTATATACAGAGACAAAACATAGAGAATTGATTCTTCTTATAGAAGAAAAAGATACCCAATGGGAAAAAACTCCATGGACTATCATGGAAAGATATCTAACCAATACATCATATGTATATGGTTCCTATAAGCAAAGAGAATTTTATGAAAATCTTCTGATATCTACAAAAAGTGTTGACATAACTCACTTTTTCAGTAATACTCAGCAGAAAGGAAGTTATAACTTCTCAAAGTTTATCATCAAGAAGATTATATCTATTGAAGAATGGGGTATATCTTCATTAGTTGAAAAAGAATTTTATTCTGAAAATCATAAAATGAGTTTTAAATTCAATTTTTTGGATTATATTGAAAGTTTTAATAAAACCTTGTTTTATGAAAATGAAAAAAGAAAACATACTTGGTTTTTAAAGATTTGTGAAAATGTTTTTCACTGTCCACTTCCAATTTGGTTTTTAATATGGTGGAAGATATTTGGTCCATCCGCAAAGATTTTGCCAGAGGTTTTTATAAAACCCATGAATACTTGGTTAAATGTTTCTCCAAGTATTAAAAAATCATTTTCTGAACATTGGATCGATGGTAAGACTCTATGTCTATTTTTCATGGAATTTGGTATTCCATGGATCTGGAAATGGCAGCCAGAATTCGGTTACACTGATGAAGGTATCCCTTGCATATGGAGGGTCAGTTCCACAAAATTCTGGGATAAATTATTGAGAGATGATCCCGAAACTGGAAAACCATATGGTTATGAAACTCTTCATCAAATGGAAGAAAAAATTTCTTTATATCAGCAAGAAATTAATAATCAACAAGAGAAGGAGAAAGCCTCTATGAGTCCTTTCAAGATTCTTACTCAGAAATATTCTGAAATATATTCAAAAGAAAAAATGATTGAGATCTATATTGAAGAAATGAAAAAAGATCTTTTCCAGAATATTGGAGGTTCTGATTCCAAATCAGATAAATCTATGGCGTCCGAATCTAGTGAAAATCAATTTATTCATCTAATGAAGATGCAAGATGCTCAAGACCCTGAGAATGATATTCCTCAATTTTCTCAGATAGATGACATTTTTGAGAATTTGAAAAATTCTTTAAAAGACAATATTAAAGATGATTAAAATCATCAGAAGAAGAATCTGCAGTTGGTGGAATATCACATCTCATCATGGCATATCGTGACAAAAAGTGGGTGGCATATCACTTTTACTTTTTGAATTTTGTAACCATATTACTATTTGCTTTAATAAAGCATTTACTGTTTTTATTTTAAGATGGAATCCGGGGATTTGATGTCCGGCTCTTCTATCTATAAATAGGTTCATTCTGTGTCTTTAGAAGGACACGGTTGAGTTTGCTCCCCTCTATTCTCTCTTGTAAAAAACCCTTCTGAAGTATATCAATAAAAGTTTGAAGTTCTGATAACAACTTTGTTAGTTCTTACTGTTTTTATTTTCTGTTTTTATTTACTGTTTTAAACTTTTATATTTCATAAGTTTAGCCTGAATGACAGGCTAAAGTATTCGTGCTAAATTATTACCTTACTATGACATGATCTATATTTATTTGTTCTTGAGATCAGATTGAGATAATAAAAGATCTATTTAAATTTTTGGAATTTAATGTAATATAACTATTATTAATATAAATTAAAAAAAATTCATTATTTAGGTGGGGATGTTTATATTTAATATTTGTATCTAAACAATATAAGGCAAAAAAGTAAAATGTGGTCAACATGATTTGTCAGAAACCAATTCACCAAAATAATACATAGAGACTGAATCATAATTGAAATAAAGGTAACTAGATTTTTCTCAAATTTACCGTTTTGCTATCAATTAAATTTTCTTAATTTTTAATTAATTAGTTATCTAAATCATTAATGAAATTTAATAACAATGATAGATTTCTAAAATAATACTAAATATAGAAATAGAAATATACATTTAGGACAGATAAAAAAATGTAATATTTATATTTTGGACGTAGAGGTTAAACATTATTTTCAAGTTTTCATATTTCATCTCTCAAAATAAAATTGATGTTAGAATTCATCTCTCAATTAATACGTTTTCAAAGTTGTTTTCAAAATTTTAAAATAATTTTGCTAACGGGCTATAACTCATTCAATCCGAGTTGAAATGAGATTTGAAATCCAAATGTGTCAAAATTTCTTCTCGACTAAAAAAATAATTTAAAATAATTTTATTTTATATAATGAAATGGGCCACCATCAGACAATATTTTCACGATGGAACAACAGTAAAATTTTCAAATAATGTCTTACATTATTTGACATAAACAATTCTATTTTTTTCCCAAAAAAATAGCAAACATATATATCTTTTTCCTACAATATTGTTCTAGAATAAGAAAAATGAAACCAAACGAGCCTTATGTCTTTGTATGAGTAATAAGATTCATTCATATTCTATTTAATTAAATAATAAAATCTCATTATTAATTAAATTTTAGAAATGAATACATGCATATAAGGACTTGTTAACCTAAAACTAAAATGTCGAGGGGTGGTATACTGTATATGACTTGTTAACCTAAAACTAAAATGTCTAAGGATTGTATATCGTACCCTATTGTACCGAAAATTATATAATATATACCGTACAGAAAATTAAGGTATAAACAAATTTCATACCGATACCGTATCGAAAAATCGATATACCGAGATTTCGATACATATAACTAGCATACCGATTATACCAAAATTGTACAGTATACCGAGATTTCGGTACAGTATCAGTATATACCTTTTTATATCGAAAAATCTTATAATTTTAAAATTTTATAAATTTATTTTTATATATATTATATATTAAAATTTTTATATATTTTTCGATATTTCGATATTCTGGTATATACCGAAATTTTCAAATTTCATATCATTACCATACAGAAAAATTCAGTATTGTTACCGCATCATACCAAAATCTTCGGTATACTGAAAATTCTGTAAATTCAATATTTTCGATACTATAATCTTGCTATACCGAAAATTCAGTATTTTTTCTCACCCCTAAAAATCTCTGTGTTAAGGAATTATTATTACCTAAGAGTTTTGGTGATCGAAAAAAATAAAACAGCACTTAACTGTTTCAGGAAACAACTACAATCTTCTGTGTATAACAGGAACCAATTCAACAATCTAAACTTACAAACGCCTAGTCTTCAACCGCTTGAATTTCAGACCGCCTACCATTCAACTGTTTGAAGTAGAAAAAATTAAAACTTTTAAATAACTTCCCAACCGGCTGATCGAAGACTTTAAATCGAGTCATTATAGAGCTATTTATTGCTAACTTAATGAAAGACATTCTTTGACTGGTTCAGGACATTCAATGACTTTGCACCGCTACAAGTCAACCATGTCCTGCACCAGTCCCGATATTGATCTGCATTTATGTCACTATCCAAGAAAAGAAAGATTACTTATATCCTACAAGTTCTGATGGTAAAAACATTTGTCATAAAAGAATACTTAGCAATAACTCTTCCAAGAACGAGATTCAAAGTTATGCCAGCAAAGAGAACATTAAATGCTTTGCTGAAGAACATTTAATGTATTTACAGCTGATAGTGACACATCATTCCAAGGTTACATGTTAACGTTACTCATCTCTTTTCGACCGTTGGAATGACAGCTTAAATAAGAAGAGCTGGAAGTATGCAAGAAACAACAACAAAACATAAATCGTCAAGCTTTTAACAATGTGATTACTACAAGCCTGCATACTTAAAGAATCTGAGCGCAATCAAAGATCACATACCTCATCGCTCATCAAGCACGCACTCAACAGAAAGATATTTGATCATTCAATATTCGTGCTACTAAAACAGATTGTTTTACTTACATCAGTAACCTTTGGTTATTTGATTAATAGTGATGTATGATGAACTGATGGTTCTTAAAATCCAGAAGTGTAAAGTGATCACTAAGAGTTTCAAAACATGTAATGTGATAAGTCCTGATTGGAGTGGGCTATTGCAAAGAGTTTTGTAAAGACAAAGTCATTTAGTGGAATCCTTCCTACAGAAGAAGAAGGGGTGACGTAGGAGTCTTATCTCCGAACATCCATAAATCTCGTGTCTTTACTTTTCCCAAGCTTTTACATTTCAAACCATATCTTGTTGATTAGACTGCCAACCGGTTGAAACTTATTATTAGAAATATTGAACCATTTTCGCACTTTTCAAGTGGTTCATATTTGTAACAGTTTGAGAAAAATTATCAACCGCCTAAAAATGGTTGAGAACAAATTTTAAAAGCAAATTTTTTCAAAAAGTTTATTCAGCCCCCCTCTAAACTCTTTCCTGATCATAACAGCCTGCCAACGTGATCACATGAATATAAATCACATTATTTTGTCATCATGTTTTTTGCATTTAATTAAAAATATAATAAATACAAATTAATATAAGGGTAAATTGTGAAAAAATACATAAACCCAACTTAACTTTAAATTTAATACTCAAACTAAAAAACTTTGGTTCTACTACCTAAAAAGACTTTAAAAAGCCAAAATTACCCTTAATTATACTTATATATGATAAAATTCAAATGATTGATTTCTGGGGCCGAAAATGGTATCAGAGCCTAGGTAGAATTATTTCAAACATACAAATTTATTATTATGAAGTAATTAAATGTTTGAGGAGGAGAATTATCTCAAATTACATGAATCCGAACCCAGGTTCGAGATTAATTCTTTACAGGACCTATTCCAAAAATTTGGAATACTTGCAATAGGAAGATCTAACCAAGGTTAGATATCAAGAAGGAACTTATCAGATTCCTAAGGTAAACTTATGATTCAAAATAACATGTTTTTAGAAATAGTACCGGATTCCTCTAAACTCTCCGGAGATCTTAGAGAAATTCAAAAGACAGTACAAAATTATAGCAATATGCTATACTATGTACTACAAAATGTGAAAAAAAATCCTTGAAAACCAGGAAGAAATTCCTGGAATTTTAAAGGATATTCGAACAAAAATTCAAATCCTAGAACAACAACCAAGTTCTAGTAAGAGAACTTCAGGAGGAAGGTTACCACCATCCTTTGGTACTGAACCCTTGTTACATCAACGACGGAAGGCCAAATTAGTGCCAAAACCTTTGACTGAAGAAGAAAAAATAATCAATCTAATTAAATATGTCTTAGAAAAGAAATTAATCTGATGATAACTTTAGAAAGGATTGGTCTCGAGGATCTACAAGACCTTGCAGAATCATTTGCAAATCTCAAGGTCGTAGATCTGAAGATGAACACAACGGGAGGTGAACCACCTTCTATAACCTAGTCATCTTCTCAGGAACCACCAAGAGAAAGTGTGAGATCTCATAATATAAATATGAGAGAATCTCAACCCGATTTCCATACTGGTGGAGAATCACACCCAGCGGAAACAAGGACAAGGAGAAATCAAATTCCCCTGCACCAAACTCCATATGGAAAAACTGTTTTAGAACATTTATATCCTTATGGGGTTATGCTTAACCTTGAGGTACTATATTTCAAAAATAGAGAATATCTCATAGATGACTGGACATCTGCTATGAGAATCGCTGCAGAAACACTTGATCTCAACAGAGAAGAATTCATTAAACTTCTAGAAATGAGTCTTATGGGATTAGTTAAAATTGATTGGGATATGACTTTATTAGAAACCAAAGAGTCAGTCCTAACTGGAGAATCTCTTAGTGAGATAGCCGGAAAAATGGCTACCCTATTTAAAACACAATTTATAGGAGTAGACTATTTTAACAGTCAAGACACAGAGAAGAGGAAGAAATATACTCAAGCTATGTATAGCCTTGAATTACATGACATATGTTTAGTGGATGAATATATTATGTTATTCACTATATATAGATGAAATTCAGGGGCCGAAGAAAATATAGCTATGCAGCTTTTCTTCGCCAAAATGCCGAGTCTCTGGAGAGAAATGCTTATAAAGAAATATGTCCCTGGCAATCCAGATACTCTGGCACAAAGAGCCTCTTTTCTTAAAGGAAAATTGGCAGAATGGTGTCATTTGACAGCATTACAAAAGAATTACAAACGATTAAGGGGTATTAACAAATGTACTCCTTTGTGAGGAAAATGATCTTTCAACAATTATTGTAAGTAAATCACAAAAGCATAAGAGGAAAAGTTTTAGAACCCATACTTATGCTAGAAGTGGAAGGAGTTCTTGGAAACCAAGACCAGCTTGGTCTAGACAAAAAGCCAGATCTTATAAATCTGGACAAAGAAGTAGGATATCATCCCAAGCATCGAGTACATCTCGAAGTACAGGAAGAACACCTACAAAGAAAACTTTCATAAGAGCTCATACTCGAGCTAATGAAATTTTTAAAGATTGTAATTGCTGGACATGTGGAGCAAGAGGTCATATCTCAACCAACTATCCAGAAAATGAAAAACGAGGTATTAAACGCTTTGATCCAACTCCGGACATTGAGGAAGCAATTTATTACCAATATCTTATTCAGGTATACCGATTTGAGGACATTGCCTCAGAGGAAAGTATATATGAAGAAGAAGAAGTATTAAGTCAGGGAGAATCTGATGGAACTGAATCGGAATCTGACTGAAGACAGGGTGTTTCGACACGAAACACATGAAGATTTGTCTGGTTTCTTCAGTCAAACAACAATATCTCATAACATGGTCCAAAGGATCATGAGAAAAAATCATAGTCTACAGAGATATTAAGAATTCTCTGCAGGACATGTAGAAAAGTTCTTAGGAAGTCTTGGCCTAAGAAACAGAAAGCATCATCTAATCTATAAAGTTTCCAGAAGGGAATGACAATCCCAATAGAACTTACAGGAAATAGAATGAAGATGAAATTAATTCATTCTGAAGAAATTAAGGATGAATTACAAAAACTCAAGATAGAAGTAGCACGGACAATGTCCTGGATTCATATTGGAGCAATCCAAATTATGATAAAGAAGCTACTTTCAAAGAAGGAATAGATTCACCTATTGATATTTCTCTATGCGATAAACGAATGGGAAACCTTCAAGATTCAGTACTGGAAACTATCTCAGGAAATCTTTGCGCATGAAAAATTGTAGGAGTAATCTATCCAAGAATAGCCTACAACCTGGCAGTTCAAGATTTTAGCCGAGCTTTGACATTACATCAGAATTTCAAATAAGAATGCTGATGAAAGAAGGTAATAGATCATATTCTATTACCTATCAGATTTCATATGCTCTATCTAATACACATAATTCAGAATTGTTTATTAGAAATGAGTTCATTGAAATACCTAAGATATTTGGAAAAATTGCCCAATAAATTTATCCAGAAAGAGTTAAGTTTCCTTTAATGCAGAAAACATATATCCAAATACAAGACAAACAGATTCTACAAAGGAATCAAAGTCTTAGATTGGAATCAAGAAGACTATCTTTTCAGGGAGATAGAATTACAAGTTACAGGCAGGGAAAAGCGCATGTCCAAGAAACCCAATAGGAGCCAAAAAGCGTTTCCACAATAGGAAAGCTTAGATGCCCACAAAGGTGGAAAAAAGTAGTAATATTATTTGATATTAAGAAACAAAGGAATCAATTTTCTTGTAATACCATATACTATTTAGAACAACCTATGATAGGAACTTACCAATGAATGATCAATATCGGAGATTTGGAAGTTCATATCAAGGGAATTCCAGGAAAAGAACTAGATCGATTGGTTCTTGGACTAGAGTTTCTCGAGGAACACCTTGAAAACGTCTAGAATATGGAATGGAGTTTATGGCAGAAGATAGGATGTGGAAAATCCAATGACCACAAGTCCATTCTCGATATACATTCCAGTAGGGATGTTATATGAATAATATAAAGCAGAATACTTTGCTACTTATATTGATTCAGGTGCTGGAATCTGCACAGGAAGAAGAGGAGTTTTTCCAAATAATTTGGAAGAAAAACTACCAAATATTGTTGGAAGAGATATCTCCAGAAGAATCTTAATCTTATGCAAAGGGACTAATATTACTGAAATTATGATCGGAGGTGCTGGACAAACAACTTGGTATAAGGTAAAAACACCACCGATTATTTTCATGATACAGGTGCTGACATTTTGCTAGGAAACAATTTCATACAAATGTTTAAGTCATACACGCAAGAAAATGAGAATAGATGATTAGTATTCACAACACTTTGTGATCACAAAATCATAGTCGAGAGACTCATAGAGGTATTTTACAGAAAATTATGCAATCCAGTTTTGCAACAAGCATGGTGATAAAGGAAAACTTCTGAACCCAAAAATGAAGGATTCTAGACGGTTTGGAGAAACAATGCTCCAATTAAGAGCAGATAAAGAGCTCCAACCAGAAGAAATAGAATGCCTTAAGATAGCTCTATATAAGAATGAGGTAGAATTCTAATCTAAGGTATCATTAGAAGATGTCAAGAGAAAGAATAAAGAAAATTACAATGAAGATCCCTTGGCATGGTGGGATAAAAATCAACTTAAAGCATGTCTTAAAATTAAGGAAGGAAAGGAGTATGAATTTGTCCGATGCAAGCCTATTCCAATGAACATAATTGATCAAAGGGATATGCATATTATAATCAAGGAACATTTGGACCTTGGTTTGATCAAAGCAGTAATTTCACCATATAGCAGTCCAAGGATTTTTTGTAAAGAATCATGGTGAAATTAAAGGAACAAGCCCAGATTAGTTATTAATTATCAAGAAATTAATAAGATTCTTGAGTTTGATGGATACTTCATACATAGTAGAGAACATCTAATAAGTTGCATACACAATGCGAAGATATTCTCTACATTCGATTGTAAGTTCGGATTTTATCAAATTCGGATGTAGGAGGAAAGCAAGAAATTCACAGCTTTCACCTCAGGTATTCCAAAGGAAAATAGACAATCTCTTTAAAGATTATTTCAAATTTATATTTGTCTATATTGATGATGTTTTAATCGCATCTAAAAATATGGGAGAACATATCAAGCATTTAGAAATCTTTTCTAATGTTTGCAAAATCATATAGAAATTGATGAATCAGGAATAATTTTGCAAGATCATATAGTAGAGAAAGTGCAAAATTTTCCAAACGAGTCAAAAAAAGAAACAACTTCAAAGTTTTCTAGGAGTTGTTAATTTTGTTGGGATGTTTGTTAAAAACCTAGCAAAACACGAGAAAGTGTTCAGTCCATTACTGAAAAAAGATGCAAAATTTATATGGATGAAAGAACACACACAAGGACTTAGTCAACTAAGGAGATTTGTAAAAATCTTCCGAAAATGGCTATTTCTCGGGATGAAGATGATCTGTTATTGTATACAAATGCTAGTGACCATTGGTGGGCGGTAGTGTTAACCAAGCTCACACCAGAAGAAGATACCCATGTAGATATTGTCGTGGACTTTTCTCGGATGCAGAAGCCATAAGATGATATATCAACGAAAAGGAATTCTATGCAGTAAAAAGGGCTTTTGAAAAATGGCAATTATTTTTTACTTGCAAAGAAATTTACTTTAAAGGTTGATAACACACAGGTGAAAGCTTTCTTAAGGAATATAATAGAATCTAAACCTGGGAAGGCAAGATTATTAAAATGACAAGCTTTATGTCAAAATTATATTTTTTATATTGTGTTTATAAAATCTCATGAAAATATTTTGAAGATTTTTTAACAACAGATGGACAACGGTGATATCGATGCCATCATGAAAATGCAGAGGCATTTGAGGGAACACCTTGAAATGCTTCAAACCGAGTTCAACAAGCTGGCCTTAAATGCTGAAGTTGCGGGAAGGCTACAACAAAGGCATTTCAAATGTTTACAGGCTTATATGCAGTTAAGGTTTGTAATACAAAGGCCTATCCTCCAAGGTATTGAGAAGCCACTGGTTTCCCAAATGGAGAGTTTTCGAGTACATGACTCTATACCTGGAGCAGGGGATTCAAATACCCATAGCACAAGTGTTAAGTCGGGATCATCTTCAGATGAGTCGGTTGAAACAAAAATTGAGACTCCAGATCCTTATCTTGAGTTCTCAAGTCAACCCTTAACCTCGGGGATTGAAGAGGAAAAAATCAACCTTATACCGAATACTGACAAGGGTAAATCTAAGGTTGGTACTAATGAAGCTACAATTTCTCCATTACATGTGTACCAATGAAATTGGAAGAAATTGAAAACAAGAGTAGGCATTAACCCAGCTACTATTAGGGTTGATGTTGCAGGAAAATATCCTAGGGTATGGATAAACCAAATTCATATCCAAAGGAGGTCAAAGCTTGGTATGAATTCGGGGCTCTTGCCTCAGTTTATACCACATCACCAAGCTTCCCAAAAATTTCAGGTCTACCAAAATGGATCCAGGAAGCTGTTCATGAAACTTGGGCAAATAACGATTATTTGTCCAGAGGAGATATTCTGGAGCTATACTTTTTCAGTACAGCACCGAACCAACAGAAAAAGGCTCTCACGAAGCCTTTTATTTTATCAAGTTAAGGAGGCCAGATACAAATGTTCAGAAATTTCTCAAGGATCCTCCGTCAGAAGAAACACCCCTTGTTGCTTCAATTACTGAAGAAGATATTTCTACCAGAAGAGCATAGGGTTTATGGGTCTATCTAACTTAGATGAACAAAGTCAAGTTTTCGTTTAAATTTTATCATAATTCGGTAAAACGGATCATTCTTGTTAAATACTATGACAAGAAAAACCACAAGTTTTGCACAAGATCTATTCGAAAAGAAAAGAAATCTTCTATGGAATAGCAAAATGCCGGGAGTAAAGAAATTCGTCGGAAATTCTGCAATATGGCTCATGTGGTAAGATGGTCAGAACAGATCTGCCCAGAGTGCCCGAATCAAAACGAGCCAGAATTCGGCAACGGCTTCAGACCTCGGTTAGAGAGAAAGCATCTTGCAGAAACAAGACCAAGTGGTGAAGGACCATAACCAAGTTTTCCTCGGGGATCTCAAAATTTTAAGATTCCTCGACAAAAATTAGTGGACATGTGAACATAATCACTTTTCCTTGGAGATAACAAAAGTTAAAGATTCCCCGACAAAAGATAGTGGGCATGTGACTCACCCACTAAATGAACAAGGAAAATTGGACCCAATTACAACTATAAATAGATTAAATGGGAACCAGTAAAAAAAATACAAGAACTAAGTCGAAACCCAAAAAAATGTATTACACATATTTGAAGGTTTCTAAAAGATGCATCAAGGCACTAAGAAAGCAGCTGACAAATTTCAAGGATTTCCACAAAAGACTGAAAGAATCAGGAAATGAAATATTAGCTGATATTATACAAACAGATATCTACTGGTTATGCCAGGAGATAAAATCAGAAGAGCAAGTTGTTTCTAGATTAATGATCTAGAAGAAGACAACTTAAGAAAATTGGAGGGACCATTCAACCACCCACTCAAGAGATAATGCCAAACACATAAAAACAAAAAAATGTATTGTTCCAACAATTTCTCCATTTCTGTTGTTTGACAAAATTAAGTTATACGTCCAATTTAGGCAAATGTAATTCTGATAACTAAGTTTTTGAAATTGATAAGAACATTCTGAAAAAATTGATAAACATTATCAACTATCTACAATATTAACTATCTATTGTTTACCGCTTCATTCTTCTTGTCAGATTGCTTTGTTGTATATTCTTCTACAATTTGAGAATGCTCTTCCCCTTTTTTGTTAACACCAGGAACAACCACATATCTCCTCAAGACATGCAAAATTGAAGTCATCTGATCTGACATGTTGTCAAACATGGCTGAGAGTTGGATGTGAACTGAATCAATATATATAGTTAGACTTTCATGAACTAAATCCATTTTTGAGATATAGCATTACGAGAACTTGATAGTTGAGATGTGGAAGCACAATTATTTCTCATGGAGTCTAGCTGGATGAACAAGGAGTAGATGTCTTTGGATAGATTTTTGGAATCCTTGATCATTTTGTCTTTGAAATTTTCAATATGAGTTTCAGTCATTTTTTGACTAGTCTTGACTTGACTTGAGATAGAAGAGCGTTTATACCAATCAGATTTGGGAGAATGCTGTCAATTGGAAAATCATCTCCTATCTCCAATTCTGGTGATTCAGTAGTTTAAGATCATGAAAGAAGATCAATTTATTGTTTTGTCCAGCAATATCAACTAGCTCAACTGCCGGAGCAACTTTAGTTTCAGTTTCATGAAAGTCAGTCTGGCTTGCTACTGCAACTGATTCTTCCACTGCCGACGAGCTAGAAGCAAACTGATTTATTAAAGTTTCAGATATGAAGAATGTCTCGGGAATTACAACTCCAGTAATTTGAGTTGATTCTACCAGTGTTGATTTATTAGTTTTCAGTATAACATCAGATTTTTCAATTTTTGCATTGCTTTCAGTCACTATCTTGACAATTTCATCGGTATCAATCAGAGAAACTTCCTCCACTTGTTCAGCTGATAATTGCACTTCCGAGGTTAAACTGATTTATAGTTCAGTTGAGCCAACAACTTGTTTAGCCGAACTAGAAGATGGAACTGATGAATATTTTTCTTTATGTTGTTCTTGATTCAGTTCAGTTGATTTTTTGGTAGATTTCTTATTCTTGTTGTCAACTGTAATAAACAACTGTTGATTCATCTCCATAACTTGACTTTCATTTGAAGTTAGCTCAAATCTATATCCAACTGAGTGATGTAACTCTATCATCGTGGGCATCAGAGAGGTTGAATCATAATTCTTTTTTAGTTTTTCACAAATCAGAGCCAGTTTCTTAATTCGCATTAGATCAAAGAAATGCTCTCTCCTCTCCAATGCATGAAGATCAAAGAAATACTCTCTCCTCACCATATTCTCGAGAAAAATGAATTTCTTTGATGTCTCTTATTTTTCAGTTTCCTGACAAGGGTGACTGTTTGAAACTGATACTATTTATCATAGTAATCAGTTTTGGTTTCTACATATTCATTTATCTCGCCATCAGGAGGTCAATTTGAGTTTGTACAGCAGACAATAGTATGGACTTCTTAGCTTCCTCCATATTTTCTTTGAATTTTCCTTCTATTTCTTTTGAAGTATATTGAGAGACCAGTCCAGATTTATTACACTCAATGTGATATTTGATAACTATACCTTTAGGTCGTTCTGCTGGTAGAATTGTAGGTGGAGCAACAGTTTGAAGAGGGGCAACTATTGTAATCAGAGTCCTCAAATGATCTGCAGGCTTATCAGAAACTTCACTATCAGTTGAGTTAGCAGTGGCTTCCTTGGCATCAAGTTTGGGAACAGATTAATCAGTTTCCTTCACTTCTGTCTTCCGTGATTCCTCCTTATCGACATATGATATTACCTTTCTTGGTGTGGATATTGGTTTAGTCTTTATAGTTCTAGCTTTCTTACTGGTGATGGAGGTGTTGTATCAAAGTCACTCTCATGAGTGATTAACTTCCATTTGGTTTTGGGCTTAAGGGCGGCCTTGGGATCCCTAGTCTTGGAGGGTGCCTTGAATCCCTTCTTGACTACCATCAGTTGACCTGAGGTCAATTTAGCATAGAAAACTATTTGTCTAAAATTGAAGATTGATGACGCATCCAATGGTCTAATCTTGTGCAGATTCTATGACTCACCCAAAGAAACACCAGTATCTTCAAGCAGACAAATCAGAGGGATCGCAAAATCAAATGATTGTTTGTGGACTGAACCATCACCTTCAAGATGTTGAATATAACTGAGGACCAGTTGGCCTTCACATCCTTGATTATTGAAGTCATGACTACAAATTTCTTCAGAGTAATTGCAGCAAAGGATCTTGCATTGGCTAATAATGAATTTGCCACAATATCACACAAGATATGGTACTCCAGCTTCATTTCTTTATTAGGGGAAGATGTCTTGATTGCTTTCCAAGAAGCAGAGAAAATAATAAGCATTTCTTCAATGTTGATGGCCTCAATAGTGTGGAAATTGGTTAACCCCTCAGAGGGCAACTGAAAGAAATGAGCAAGGAAACCATCATCCAAGATGATTTCATTTCCTTTAATAGAAAAAAACAATCTTCCTATCACTGGTCACAGTTCCTTTATCATAGATACTCAACAACTCAGGCACATATATGTCCAACAAAGAGCCTAGAAAATATTTGAGTCCAGACAACTCAGCCTCCTTGAAAACTCATGTAAATGAAGTATATTACAAGCGTAGATGGAGTCGAAGTCGACTGAAAGAGCGTTCATGCGTAAGCAGGTGTCGTGGTTGCTTCCATTGAATAATTTTGTGAGTTTTTGAAGGTGTTTGACAAAATGAGATGACTACTACGATTGCAAGCAAAATGATTAGAAATTGCAGAAAAGTGCTGAGTGTAAAGAATGTAAAGGGTCTAGATTGAATATACGTATGGTGACTTTTTGAATTTCGTATGAGGAACTAAACTGAGTTAAGAATTCAGTCGACTAAATGACGAGACCAGGTAGTCTGAGAACACGGTGACTTAGTTCAGTTGAGATACTAAAATGACAGTAAGTTAAGCTCAAGAGTATCCAACTTCCGTCTTACCAGCTGATTTTTTTTTAAAAAAAAACTCAAAGTCCCAGCTTAAGGGCGGCTTTGGGATCCCTAGTCTTGGAGGGTGTCTTGAATCCCTTCTTGACTACCATCAGTTGACCTGAGGTCAATTTAGCATAGAAAACTATTTGTCTAAAAGTGAAGATTGATGACGCATCTAATGGTCTAATCTTGTGCAGAGTCTATGACTCACCCAAAGAAACACCAGTATCTTCAAGCAGACAAATCAGAGGGATCGCAAAATCAAATGATTGCTTAGTGGACTGAACCATCACCTTCAAGATGTTGAATATAACTGAGGACCAGTTGGCCTTTACATCCTTGATTATTGCAGTCATGACTTCAAATTTCTTCAAAGTAATTGCAGCAAAGGATCTTGCATTGGCTAATAATGACTTTGCCACAATATCACACAAAATCTGGTACTCCAGCTTCATTTCTTTATTAGGGGAAGATGTCTTGATTGATTTCCAAGAAGCAAAGAAAATAATAAGCATTTCTTCAATGTTGATGGCCTCAATAGTGTGGAAATTGGTTAACCCCTCAGAGGGCAAATGAAAGAAATGAGCAAAGAAACCCACGTCCAAGATGATTTCATTTCCTTTAATAGAAAAAACAATCTTCCCATCGCTGGTCACAGTTCCTTTATCATAGATACTCAAAAACTCAGGCACATATATGTCCAACGAAGAGCCCAGAAAATATTTGAGTCCAGATAACTCAGCCGCCTTGAAAACTCATGTAAATGAAGTATATTACATGCGTAGATAGAGCCGAAGTCGACTGCAAGAGCGTTCATGCGTAAGCAGGTGTCGTGGTTGCTGCCATTGAATAATTTTGTGAGTTTTTGAAGGTGTTTGACAGAATGAGATGACTACTACGATTGCAAGCATAATGGTTAGAAATTGCAGAAAAGTGCTGAGTGTAAAGAATGTAAATGGTCTAGATTGAATATACGTATGGTGACTTTTTGAATTTCGTATGAGGAACTAAACTGAGTTAAGAATTCAGTCTACTAAATGACGAGATCAGGTAGTCTGAGAACACGGTGACTTAGCTTTGTTAAGATACCAAAATGACAGTCAGTTAAGCTCAAGAGTAACCAACTTCCGTCTTACCAGCTGATTTTTTTTATAAAAAAAAAAAACTCAAAGTCCCCCCTTAATAAGACATCAAGATAAATCAATGAGCCCTAAAACACTTCTGAAGAAATAAAACTTAGTCTCAGGTAGTGGCTTGGTGAATATATTTGTTGTTTGTTGTTCAGTTGTGACATATTACAGCCTTATGTCCTTCCTCAATGCATGATATCTGATAAAGTAATGTCTGACATCAATGTGTTTGATGATAGAGTGTAGAATTGGGCACATCAACTGTTGTTGAATCCAGAGTAATTGGGCACATCAACTTCCTACGGCTATGTATTCTGCCTCATATGTGGATGTTGCAAGGGAAGTTTCTTTTTGCTAAACAATGCACACATACAGACATCAAATACAATATCAGGTCGAATGACAGTTAGGTATAATAAAGAACATATTAAATCTCAATGCATGGTTACCTCAACTGATATTCTACTTCATCTTTGTCTTGTTTAACTTATAAGCTCATCGGGATCGCTGCTGCGGAACATGTTTCCATCCCAAATTTCTGGAGTAGTTTCTTTGTATACTTAGTTTGACTGATGCAAATAACATAATCCAATTGTTTCACCTGCAAACCAAGAAAGAATGCCAATTCACTCATCAGACTCATTTAAAACTTGTCCTGCATCAGTTTAAGAAAATTTTCACATAATTTGGAGTTAGTTGACCCAAAAATGATATCATCAACATAAATTTGCACTAATAAGATATGATCTCATTTGGTGAATTTAAATAGAGTCTTATCAACTATGGCTATAACAAAATCATGTTTGATTAGAAATTTAAAAGTGTTTCACACAAAGTTCTTGAAACCTGTTTTAAACCATATAAAGTTTTGTTTAAGTGATAGACATAATCAGGAAATAAATGGTTGACAAAACATGGCGAGGGTTCAACATAGACTTTTACTTGTAGTTCTCCATTCAAGAATGTACTATTTACATCCATTTGATATACTTTGAAATTTTTGTAAGAGACATAATAAAGAGACATATGAATGACTTCCAGTCTAGCTACTGGTGCATATGTTTCATCATAATCAATTCCTTTTTCTTGCCTTAATCTTTGGACAACTAGTCTTGCTTTATTCCTACTACGGTTCCATCTTTATTTACTTTGTTCTTGTACACCCATATTGTATCTATAACTGATTGATGAGAGATCATTGGAACTAATTTCCCAGACATGATGATCTAATAAACTAGTTGAGCTCTTCTTACATAACATCAATCCAGCTACTATCGGTTAAAGGTTCATCAATTTTTTTAGGTTCAACATTAGAAATAAATACCGCATGTAAAAACTGATTAATCATCTGCCATCTGGTTCTTATAGGGGCAGTTGTGTTACCTATTATTAATCCTGGTGGATGGTTGTTGTTCCATCTATAATAAGGTTCATCATCGTTGTTGAGTGGAGCTGAATCAGTTGGGTTAGCTTCAGCTAATCAAGATTGTTCTTTGATATGAGTTGGAGCTACTCGTTGGAGTTCACATTTCAACTCTTTTAGGAGATTCATTGGTTTGTTTGGTTCAGTGAGTACACTTCTTTAATATCTTGTTGACAAATGTCTCAATAGTAAGATTCAAGGAGATGCTAAAGGTTTATAGTTGGATATAAAATCATTTGACTTTGTATTTGTATTTTTTTATGCATGAAATTTTGGGAATATCAGATAAGTTGTGTCATACATTACAAAAGAATGACAAAGATATTTTGAATTTTAGGAATTTGGTTTCTATGATTAGATTAAATCTTCAGCAGATCTGATATGGTAGATGGGAAGGATTTATTTGGAGTGTGTTGAAGTTTTGTGAAAGTAATGATATTGAGGTGCCAGACTTTGATGATTGCTACACGCGAGGTACAAAACGTTCTTAGTCATCTGAAAAAAAATATAACAGTCAATGATCAATATCATTTTAAAATATTCAATGCAATAATATATTTCAGTTGATGGAATTGAACGAGAGATTTACAAAGAGCACAATGGAACTTCTTACTCTAAGCAATACTTTGAGTCATGTTGATGGATTCAGATCATTTTCTCTATATGACATTTGTTATTTTGTTTATAAGTTTTACTACGATGATTTCTGTAACGCCCCGAAAATTTAAAAGTCCACGAAAACCACATGCATGCAATTATTAAATTCTCCTGTATTTTTATTAAATGTTTTAATTGCATTAATTAATTATGTTGTGCATATTTACATGTTTAAAATATATTTTTCTACATGGTTGTATTAAAATATATTTTTAAAGGTTATTCGAGTTGCGATCGAGGAACGGAGACCGATGGCTGAAAAATAGAAAATGATTTTTATTAAATAGTTGTTTTTAATTATTTAAAAATATGAGTGATGCTTTTTATTATTTTTGAAAATAAGGGGTTTTGAGGTGATTTTATACGCCGGGACGTAAATTTTATCGGTGTTGGTCTTTCAACGAAAATGCGAACGTTTTCGCAACCCGGCTAATAAATTCACAAACTTATTGTACCAAAATTATTTTTATTATTTTAATTAAGTCCTAATTAAGACTAATGGGCCTAATTATCTTTTCATGGGCCTAAGCTTATTTGAAGAGTTAATTTAAGTATTTAAAGTACTAAATCCTACCCCATGACCTATTCTACACGCCCCACACCCCTAGAGTTTTAAAACTCTTCCCCACCAGCAGCAAATACACGTGCACACACCCACAAATTTAGAGGAGAAAAATCGAGGAAGCCTTGAGGAAAACTTGTAGCCAAAGTCTCGCCGTCGTTCTTCGATTCGTCAACGAGAATTCGTGCGTAAAATACGCAAAGCCACGCCATATTCTCCTTTTACTCATCATCACACCATAGTATTTGTTTATGCATGATTTTTAAAGAAAAACATAGCACACAAGTTAAATTTTCGTAACAACATGCTTATGTGTTCTAAATTGGTGTTTCTAATTTCCAAAATCATGTTTTTATGTGTTTAAAAGGGCTGCCATGATTAGGACTTGATCAAGCATGAATTTACACAAGTTTAGGGTCATAAAACTCAACCGAAAACACTGCACAAATCAGAAACACAAAAGCTGGAAGCACTTTTCTGTCATGAGGTTGAGGGGCTCGGTTTTATGAGTTGCAGGACTTGGCTTTGGTTCGGTTGGAACCAGGGCATGGCTAGGGTCTGTTATGGGTCAGGGGTAGAGTCCTAGCCATGCTATGACTTCGAGTCATGGGCTGGGGAAGGAGTCCTAGCTTGCTAGGACTCCCACCCGAGAGTTGAGGGAGGTTGAGCGCAGGTTCTATGGTCTGCGCAGATGGATTGTGGGCTCGGCCAGGGGCTTTGGGCTGGGTTAGGTTAGATCCTTAGGGTCCTAGGAGGGTGCTTGAGGGGTTGGTTCAAGGGGTGGCTCGATTGTTAGAGGCCTAGCATCAGAAAACGTGAGGAAGGTGCATGGCAGCAAGGTGTTGCGTGAGATTGCTGTTGTGTTCAGTAGGCGGCTGCTCGCGTCCAGGGGTTTGGGTCGGTCTGGGCTTGGCCTGGGCGTGGTCCAGGGAAGGTTAGGGTCATGAGGGGTCAAGTGGTTAAGGGCTGGAAGGGGTCCTAGTCTAGATAGGAGTCCTAAAGTCCCTAGGATACACATGCACAACACGTACATTACATGGGTCATGTTCCAGAAAGTTTAGAGCGGGCCAGGGCCGGGTTTTTGGGCTGGGCTTGGTTAGGAGGGTCCTTAGATGGGTTTGCTAGGTTTTGGCTTGAGGTGGCTCGGGCGCGGCTCGAGTAAATTGGGAGATGGCTCGGTGTGTTTGCCGGTGTGTCAAAAACGAAAATAATAAAGCAAAAATTGAATCCATGGGTCCACGGATGTGGCTCATGACTTGGAAGGGTAGAATAAATCATAAAAAGGTTATGTTAAAAATTTGAGATCAAACTAACGAGTTTTGGATTTATTCGGAATTTAATTGCCGCACGAAACGCTAATTAACGAGTTAATTGAAACGCCTAGTTTTAAGCTTAATAAAATTATGAAAAATTAGATTTAAGCTTAAATAATTATTATAAGTCTATGTTTTTAATTTGGTAATGTTATATTAAGGTTTGGTTTAATTCGGGATTAAAACACATTAATACGTCATATTTAAAGAATAAATTAAAAGTACTTGATTTAAGCTAAATAAAAATATGAGAAAATTCATGTGAGCTTAAATAATTATTTGGGACATGTTAGAGTCAATGGAATTAAGAAAAAATAAAAAATATGAAATTTTACGTCAAGGGGTAAAACGGTCTTTTTACACCTAAAAATTAGTAAACGTCATGGCAGTGCCCGTAATGCTGTTTTATATGCGAATATGATTATTTTCAATGATTATGGATGTTTACATGATAATATGTCAATTTTATATGTTTATGGATTTTTAAGACGTTAATATGTTTAATGTTTTATGATATAATATGCTTAAAATGTTTATTTAAATGTTTATGTTTATTTTAAACATTTATGATGTAAAAATATTTATTTTAAAATGTTCATGGCTGTTTATGATTTTTAATATGTTAAGTTATGATTTTTAAATGTTTATGATTTTTATGATTTAAATATGGACATTTAAAAGACATGTTGCATGCTTGGTTTCAAAATAAAAATGATATTATATGCATGTTTTTATTAAGTGATGATAACATGTTGAAGGACGTGAAGGGATTGTGACTACTACAATATGTTGGAAATATCGTGAGGGTTATGGTCCCAGTGGGAGCCCGACGATCGTGTTTCCGTTGATATGAATACGAATATGATGAATATGATTGGAGATGTCGTGAGGGGAGAAGGCCCCAGAGAGAGCCCATTTATGGTAAAAGGCCCCAGAGGGAGCCCCAACCATCGTATTTCCAATGCCATGATATGTTAATACGTAGGCCAGGGCCCAGTTGACCGGTGAGAGTGTTGCTGGTGTCCCCCGCCGCCCAGTACTGTGGTTACATGTAGATGGATCCATCGCCCAATACGTTTAAGAATACGAGTCATAATCACGATCTGAATTCAACAAACACGAATATGAATGAATATGAATATGATGATATGAATATGTTGATATGAATATGGATACGAATATGAATATGTTTATGTTTATATGAAAACGTTTACGCATAAGATTATGAAAATATTTTTATTTAAAGGTTTTATGCATCATGAAAATGTTTACGAAAATATTTATGTTTATGCATCTTCATGAAAACGATATTTTAAGTACAAGTATTTTTCACTGTTATATGTTAACTGTATTACGTATTACTCGTTATCAAGAATATGACGTGTTGAGTCTTTAGACTCACTAGGTGTGATTGATGCAGGTTATATTGATTATGAATATGATAATGGAGGTCTTGAAGGTTGACTTTGCTGGACTGAAGGTACACATAACCCGAGGACCGACGCTAGTTTTCCGCACTAGTTATGATTTATGATTTTAAGTAATGTTAAAGATATTTTATGACTTTTTTTATTTATGTTTTGAGAGGTTTTTGAGAGATTATAGTATGGGCTGTATTTCTCAAATATATAGTTGATTGTTTTATTTTAAAATGATGTCCAAAATATTTTATGTAATTTTTGGTGGTTCGGCTAATGCTAGGGAGGTTTTAAAAAAAAAATTTCTAGCACGTTTTAAGAAAACGAATAGCAGACGTTTCAGTTGGTATCAGAGCAAAGGTCCTGTAAAGGGTTGTACCACCATCAGCGCCGGAAAGATCAGTCGTCAAGCCTCAGTCTGTAAGTTTACATGCTTTATATGATTTTATGATATTACCTGCTAAGTACATGAATTATATGTTTACGTCACATGTTTAATAGTTTTATGATAATTTATGATTTATATGCTTTAGAATTTTTATATGTGATACGATATGAAATAAGAAATTATTTGGGCTATTAAGGATAAACGAATTTCGAGGACGAAATTCAATTTAAGGGGTGAAGATTGTAACGCCCCGAAAATTTAAAAGTCCATGAAAACCACATGCATGCAATTATTAAATTCTCCTGTATTTTTATTAAATGTTTTAATTGCATTAATTAATTATGTTGTGCATATTTACATGTTTAAAATATATTTTTCTACATGGTTGCATTAAAATATATTTTTAAAGGTTATTCGAGTTGCGATCGAGGAACGGAGACCGATGGCTGAAAAATAGAAAATGATTTTTATTAAATAGTTGTTTTTAATTATTTAAAAATATGGGTGATTCTTTTTTATTATTTTTGAAAATATGGGGTTTTAAAAATCTGTCGGCATAGTCCAGTTGTTGGATCATTTCTTTGTCATTCTACAACACTACTATCCCATTTAATCTGTCATATGACGTTGTTGATCACAAATATTTTTTGATTAACTTCAATTTCGAGAAGCTTATATTCTACTGATGAGTTGTGAGTGGTATAAGTAACAAAATCTTATGGACAACATAAGTATTTGAGAATAAATAATTTAGTATCATCAAACAGCATAAATATTTGAGAATAAATCATTCAGCGTCGTCAAATACTGTAGAATATCACTTGGTTTTATTAATTTGTTGAATATAACATCTTATGACCATCAACTTTGATCATAACTCACCGTAGTTAATGTATAAATGCCAATTGTGACTCAAACTTATTGAAGCTCCATATAATACTTAATGAAACTAGTTAAACGCTAATTCTTTAATTTTTTTCAAATTCAACAAAGCCCAAAACTTTATTTATGTTCTTTAAATTGTTCAAACCGAACTTTAGATAAAATCGAGCTTAATCAATTATTAATAAAAATATTTAGATTGGTCTTTTTATTTAATTTTGAGTTAGATTTTTTTATTATGATATCAATTCAACATATATTTTGAGTTAGATTTTTTTATTATGATATCAATTCAACATATAATCATAATAATAAAATAATTATAATAATATTTTGGGTCCCTCCAAGGCCGGACCCCGAGGCGGTGGCCTCTTTAGCCTTACATAAGGTATGGCTCTGACCGTGTCATCACAGTTTCAGAATCTTGATTATTTGCATCATTTATGCCAAACGTTGTCCATAACAACGAAGCCGGTTATTTATCCTTTGATTGATAAGTTGGTTCGATTTGTTTTGACTCTTCCAGTTTCTAGATCAACTATAAAACGATCTTTATCAAGGATGAAACTCATTAAGACGTCACTTCGTAATAAAATAGAAAATGACCTTCTAGCCAATACCATGATTATTTATATAGTGAGCAATGTTACTCTGGGTATTGAAACATAATTTATCATAAAAAATTTTGATGTATTGAAAAATCGCAAAATACGGCTTAAATAAGAATTCCGTATGTTTCTTTACCTTCCTTTTATTTTTATTTCTATAATGTGAAATTTAAATGGATATTTATAAAAATTTGGCATGTTTCTTTGGTTTCTATTATTTCTATTATACGAAGTTCGAATTAATACTTAAAAAAATTATGTTCATCAGAAAAAATTTTTTGACTACGCCACCAGACACAAATTACAATTTACAAAATCCTATGTCAAGTTTTATCATCATCAAATAAAATTTGTTCGAATTTCTTGGACACAAAAATATGGCTATGATTTAAAGTAATACTTGGTTTCAAAATATGTTCGGAGTGATATGAAAAACGTTTCATCTATATTTTGAAAGAAAATTACTTGTATTAATTGTAAATTTTTTAAATACACAGGGATCACTTTGATCGAATTCAGACCTTTTTATTTACCAGGAGAAATTTATGTCACATGTAGACATGTCAAAATGGGTTGGCGGGGCGAGCCAGCGCACCACCGTCACAACCCGCCATTAGGCGGGGTGGGCCAGCCCGCCATTTTGGCGGCCTCTAAATGGTCAACCAGCCCAATCCACCTTGGACAGCGGGTTAGGCGGGCCAACCTGCTTATTTTTTTAAGAAAAAAAGGCTAAACATATTTCAGTCAAATAGTTTCATAAAATAATTAAAAATATTGAAATAAGAAATTAAGAAAGCATACAACATAATCCATAAAAAGTAAAGTGTTTAAAGCAAACATGAAAATTGAGACATGGAACAGAACATAAAGTCGAGGAAAGAGACGGTTGTAAATTTTAAAAAATATTATGTCTTCAACAATACACATAATTAGCAAACCTCCGCGGGTCCACAAAATTTCACTGCAACTCGTCGGACTTCAAACGAAACCACTCTTGGGTTCACAAACAACTGCTATGCTTAAAAATTATTTTAAGATTCATGAATAAAATTTACATGAATTTTTTCTCTTTTGTTTTCTTTATGTATATTTGTAAATTTTTTTTTTAATTTTCTTTATGTATATTTGTTGCAAGAGTAAATTATGAATAAATTTGTTCTAAGAGTAAATTATCAATAAATTTGTTTTAAGAGTAAATTATCAATATATTTGTTCTAAGACATGGAGAGGCATGAAACTTATTCCAATTTTTATATAAAACTTAAAACTTAAAAATATAAAATTTTATCTTAATTTGGCGGGCCAGCCCGCCCTGTTTGGGCTCGACCCGTCTTGGACTGCAACCCAAACGGGCTCAGCCCCTTTGGCCCGTCTCCAAACGAGCTGCTATTTTATCAACCCAATTCGTTCAATTTTTATAGCCGGACGGGTCAACTCGACGAGCCTAACCCAATTTTACAAGTCTAGTCACATGGTCACAAAGAATTGAAAAAAATTAATTTAAAGTATTGATTAATTTTGTAGGAAAATGGCAGCCAAAGCATGTTATTAGAAAT
Organism: Primulina tabacum; assembly: GCF_025594145.1. NCBI lineage: Eukaryota > Viridiplantae > Streptophyta > Magnoliopsida > Lamiales > Gesneriaceae > Primulina > Primulina tabacum. The sequence goes on along the minus strand of NC_134560.1, from coordinate 34,149,373 downwards.
CCAGCCACGCTCTAATCCCCACTCTCCCCAGTCACTTATTTTCATCTTCTGCTTCGCATCATTTGCTGTTGCCTATGAGTTTTGATTGTTGGGAGCGGAATCTAAGTGCTGGAATGGCGGCCAAAGCCATCGACGCCGCTACCTATGCAAGTTTACCTGTCGGAAAGAGGAGTGAGAGCGTTGTGCTTCTCCGACAACCCTCAGTCGTCACACTTCCTCGTTCTGCAATGGTTTGCCGATGCACCTCCTCGGACGTGTTCTCTGTGAGCAAGTCTGGTTTCGACTATCTTGGTCAGAGCACCAGAGGCGACCTAAACCTTAATTTTGGTACCCCATTTCGTCTATGCATTTGTTTGGTTTGTCTTTGCTGTTAAAAGATGTGTTCATGCGTGTAGGAGTCTTCATTGTCCTGGTTGTCTGCAGGGCTTGACGACGGAGAGTCGAGTTTGGAAGAAGGCCCCATCGAGGAGGTGGCCAAAGTGGAAGCTCAAGAAGCAGAGCACTTGATTAATCACTTGGGCATTCCCGTGCGTTCTTGCTTATCTATACTCCAGAGTCCACTCGATATCATCATTTATTCTTGATGGTCCATAAAATCCTTTTGTTTATTTATTTTTGAGACTGAACTAAATCCTATTTTTAAATCGATTTGTTTGGTACATTGGTTCATTTTACGCTGTTTGTGATGCTGAATAATAAATTTGCGACTTTTCGGCACTGAATCTGCATGTGAGCTTGCCATCACCAGACCAGTAACGAGAACGCTTTCACTCCGAAACCAGTGCTGCGAAATAAGAGATCGTGTATTAGCTTTGCATTTTAATTATGTTAATCTTTTGACAGATGGTTTTGCTTCACCCCTTAATATTTTTGCATCTGATGCCATGGGTTCAGTCTTCAAGTTTGGGATTATTAAGCAAATATATAGCTTTTTTCAAACTCAAGCTCGTGGGTTGCCAAAAATCCATTTTTCCCAATTTGAGCTTCAACATTCAAAACTGCTGTTTTACTTGTTTATTGTGCTGACACTTTTAACTTTAGTTTTATTTAATCTTTATGCAGGATCCATTTTCTGCTAGACATTCTCCCCGCGGCATATTTTGTAGTCGGACATTGAATCTAAGATCAATTAGTGTAATTGGATACGATATGGACTACACATTAATGCATTATAATGTGATGGTAATCAAAGATTCTGCTATTTCTTTACCTGATCAAATCTGAAATATAATTCTTTCGCTTTTGCCTTCAGTTTCCTCGTTCAACAATCTCATGCAGAGTTATTTTGCCTAGCTTAACTATATGCTTACATAAGATTTATAACTTAGAAGCAAGATTACCATCTAGGTCGTCTTGTCTGGAAATGGCTTTCATAAGCTTAAATATATGCTGACATAAGATAGATTAAACTAAGAAGCCTGATTATCATATATGCCTTCTTGACTGGGAAGGATTTTTATATATCCATGTGTCAAGGTGCTATTGTGTAAAAAAATTGTCCTTGCACCAGAAGCTAGCTTAAGCTTAGTTACTCAAATTGTATCTATAAGCTACTCCAGAAGTGTTTGAACTTTTCACGCACTATATTTACTTCTTTCTAACATTTTGTGGATTGCATACAATTGCATGTGCTGCTCCCACGAAGAATTTGAACCATGGAATGATATATATGCTTGCAGGCATGGGAGGGGAGGGCTTATGACTATTGCATGGACAATTTGAGAAATATGGGGTTCCCTGTTGATGGACTTGCGTTTGACCCAGATCTGGTATGATATACATCTATTGCATAACGCAGTGCTGTATTCTTTCTCCATATGATTCTACAGTCTCCTGCTTCTTTAATCTCGTAGGTCATTAGGGGCCTAGTGATGGACAAAGAGAGAGGAAATTTAGTTAAAGCAGATCGATTTGGATATGTTAAGCGCGCTATGCATGGCACAAAAATGTTGTCAACCCAAACAGTGAGGTGCGTCTGAAGCCTTACTTATCTGGCTTTTAAACATTGAAAGTGAATGACAACACATAGATCCAAAAACCAGACAGGCGAGGGAGATTTTGGCAAACAATATGCTACACTTTTCTTTGCGTAACTTATGCTTTTATTCTTTCATTTAGACATTCATTAGCAATTTCGGTAGTTTAGGTTTCCTATACCCTCGTTGGATGTGCACTATTGACAAAGTTTGAGATATATTTCACTAGAACACATTGACTTTCTATGCATAAAAAGTGAGATGTATGGGAGAGAACTTGTGGATTTGCGCAAGCAGAGCCAGTGGGAGTTTCTCAACACATTATTCTCTGTTTCGGAGGCGGTGGCTTATATGCAGGTACATAATTTTTGCATTTAAGCACTATTGTTTTGTTTGTAATTTCTGGGGAACTAAATAAAATATTTCATTTATCAGCATAGTCTTTCATTTCTTTTATTCTTTGAGAAGAGTGATTTTTTTCTTCTTTTATTTTACCTCCCTTTAATATGAACTGTCTAAATGCACAGAAAAATGTTCAGAACTAAATAAATCTACTTTACATCCGCCTTTGGAATATCCTCAACTGCGAAGAGTGTCTACCGTAGTTGTTGGCATATGATGGATCAAATTTATGAAAGTACCTGTATTAACTCTAGATATTGACCCAAAATAATTCTAAACATATTTTTGAACCTTTACATATTTCTGAAATCCAACAAAATATCTGCCTGGTTTTGTGGTGATATTAGATATAGATTTTACTAGTGTGCCTGAGAATTATGTTTGTCGAATAATATAGTATATTATTTAACAAGTAGATAAGATAGTGATTTATCTTTGATTGTATTTTAAACTCTTTTAGATTAAGATATTTTGGATTCTTCTAGATTAGGATAGCTTATGATTATTTCTTCTTTATATATCATGTACGGGAAAGTTTAGAAATACAATGGAAAACATTTGTTTTCTCTCAAGCTCTATCCCAAAAACCGACATAGTATCAGAGCCTAACAAAAAAAAAGTAAATAAAATTTCGGCATGGCTTCTTCATCCAAATCTTCAGCTTGCAGCTCCGAAACTCCAGTAGTGCCCTTCACTCCGGCGGCCGCCAATACCTCCTCTATCCCGATCACTTGCCACAAATTAAATGACAAAAATACCTACAATGGTCACAATCTATAATGATGTTCATCTGTGGAAGAGGAAAAGATGAATTCATCACTGGTACGTCGAATCGACCTGAAAAATCTGACTCCAAGTTTAGGGCCTGGAATTCCGAAAATTATATGGTAATGTCTTGGTTGATCAACTCCATGACGACTGAAATAAGTGAAAATTTTCTCTTCTATGCCACTGCCAAAGACATATGGGAGGCCGCCCGTGATACATATTCATCCAAGGATAATACATCAGAATTATTCGCTGTTGAAAGCAACCTTCAGGGCCCCCGTCTAGGTGACTGCTCTGTTACGATGTATTTTAATTCCCTCACTGGACTATGGCAACAGATTGACCTATTCGAGACTCATGAGTGGAAGTGCCCTGATGATGGTGGTTTATATCGGGTGATTGTGGAAAGGAAACACATCTTCAAATTTTTATCGGGCCTCAACACTACACTGGATGAAGCGCGCGGACGGATATTGGTCACAAAACCTCTCCCTGGTCTTCGGGCTGTTTTTTCAGAAGTGCGTCATGAGGAAAGCCACAAAAAAGTCATGTTGGGTCCTCTAGTTCCTCCATTGTCCGTCGATAGTTCTGCACTAGCTACGCAGAATCATTCGTTCTTCCGGTGCCGATGATTTTGTTGCAATGCGACCCCCACAAACCCAGATGAAGACAGGTCGTCCATGGTGCTCCAAATGCCGGAAACCCACTCATACGCTGGAAACATGTTGGAAAATCCATGGGAAGCCTGTGGATTGGAAATCAGCACGTGAAAGACGAGCCAATGCAGCATTAACAGAAGAACATCCCGTAGATCAGCAACCTCAACAGCCTTTCACCAAAGAACAACTCGAACTACTCCAAAAACTAATTGGTCAGAATACTCTTGCCACTTCTCGCTCACTCACTGGCAATAGTAATATGGCTCACGCAGGTATTTTCTCATTTGCTTCAATTGCCCAACATGAACTGTCGTCCTGGATTGTAGACTCTGGTGCGTCTGACCACATGACTGAAAATATGAACTATTTTCAGTCCTTTAGCCATTGTAATGCTTCGAATACAGTCCAAATTGCAAACGGATCATTATCTAGAGTTGCTGGTTATGGATCAATTCAATTGACTGATGATATTCACCTTCGTACAATTTTGTTTGTACCAGATCTTGCATGTAATCTGTTGTCTGTAAGTAAGCTCAGTAATGATCTCAGATGCACAGCTAAGTTCTGTGTTGATTCGTGTGTTTTCCAGGATTCGACATCGGGGAGGAAGATTGATAGTGCTGATCTTTGTGCTGGACTGTATCTTCTCAAGATGAATGTTTCCAAGAGTTCCCCAAACCCAATTCCTTCCCAGCCTTTCTGCTCTCATTCTATTTCAACGTTGAACAAGGATAGTGATATCTTATTGTGGCATTATCGATTAGGCCATCCAAATTCTTGGTATCTTCGCAAGTTGTTTCCTTTTGTTTAATAATAAAGATATGCATTCTCTTAAATGCGATATTTATCAATTATCTAAACATACTCGTACAACTTTCACACCTAATCGTTACAAACCATCAAAACCATTTTCTCTTATACACAGTGACATCTGGAGTCCCTCAAATGTGAAACAATATGAGTGGCACTCACTGGTTTATTTTATTTGTCGATGATCATACACGTATTTCGTGGGTGTTCTTGATGAAAGATAAATCAGAGACTTCACAGATTTTCAATTATTTCCACACCATGATTCAGACACAATTTTCTACCCATATTCAAATTTTACGAACATACAGAGCAAGGGACTACTTCAATTCTGTTTTGGGGGGTTACTTGCAACGCATGGGATTATTCACCAAAGTTCTTGCGCTGATACACCCCAACAAAACGGAGTGTCTGAGCGAAAAAATCGCACCTCCTTGATGTTGCTCGATCACTTCGTTTCACTATAATGTCTCAAAGTGTGGTGCCATCCTCTCAGTCACTTACCTCATTAATCAGATGCCCTCTCGAGTCCTAAATTTTCAAGCCCCCATCCAATGCTTCTAGAAATTTTTCCCCAACTCACATCTTCTTCACGAGACTCCCCCTTAAGGTTTTGGTTGCTCATGCTTTGTTCACATCCAATCCCATAATCGTGGCAAACTCGAACCACGCGCTGTCAAGTGCATATTTCTTGGTTATTCTCCTAACCAGAAAGGGTACATGTGCTATTCTCCCGTCACAAAAAAATTTTACTCTTCCATGGATGTTACCTTTTTTGAGTTTGCATCATTCTATCCAAATACATCGGTTCAAGGGGAGTCTTCAAACGATGAACCACTACATTGGGAACCCACAACACCATACATTGAACCGATCCCCGAGCCATCTTGTCCATCCATCAACGAGCAAGCTGAAAAATATAATCAGCCCACTATCTCATGTCTATTTCCGAAGGATACATCATCAAAAGAATGTATAGCCTGTACATAATCAACTTGTCCATGACTACTCTCCGCTGTCAAATTCAGAAAAAACCACACAAGGTACGTTGATCCCGATACCCCGGTGACTGAGTACATTGAACCTGATGATAGACCAATTGCTGTGAGGAAGGGCGTCCGAACATGTACAACGCATCCTATAGGTGATTTTGTATCACTTAAACGCTTTTCTCCTGTATGTCGTGCTTTTCTTTCCACTATTGACCGGATTCAGGTTCCAAGGGACATTAATGAAGCTCTCAGTCATCCGAATTCGAAGGCTGCTGTTTATGATGAAATCAGAGCACTGGAGAAGAATCATACATGGCACATCGCTGATCTCCCAGCTGGAAAGAAACCTGTTGGATGGTTGGATGTAAATGGATCTTCACAATCAAACATAAGTCCGATGGAAGTATAGAGGGTTCAAAGCAAGACTTGTGGCTAAAAGGTATACACAAACTTATGGTATTGACTACCAAGAAACTTTCACTCTTGTTACCCGACTCAACACTGTTCGAGTTCTATTATCTATTGCAGCCAACCTAGACTAGCCTTTGTATTAGCTTGATGTTAAGAATGCATTTCTCAATGGTGACCTTGAATAAGAAGTGTACATGAACATTCCTCCAGGCTTTGAATCAACAGATACAAAAAATAAGGTGTGCAGATTGAGAAAGTCACTAGTATGGGCTTAAACAATCACCTAGAGCTTGGTTCCATTGATTTACCAATGTGTTGAAGATGCATGGCTACACTCAATGTCAATCTGATCGCACATTATTTGTGAAACACTCTAAAGAAGGAAGATTGCTACCATTATAATGCACGTGTATGACATTGTACTTACAGGAAATCATATAGAAGAAATGGCCCGCGTGAAACTGATTCTCTCGAAAGAATTCAAAATTAAAGACCTTGGCCCTCTAAAGTATTTTTTGGGAATGGAAGTGGCAAGATCGTCTCTGGGCATCTCAATTTCACAACGAAAATATGTTCTTGGCTTACTGAAAGAAACTGGTATGTTAGGGTGCAAACCTGTGGGTACTCCGATGGATCCAAACATCAAGATAGGCATTAAAAAAGACAGTCCTCCTGTTGATAAAGGGAGATATCGGCAAACTTATATACCTAGCACATACACGACCAGATATTGGATTTGTGGTTGGTGTTATCAGTCAATTCATGAATACTCCGACAGAAGAACACTTGGATGCTGCATATCGAGTGTTGAGATATCTGAAAGGGACACCTGGCAAAGTACTACTCTTTAGGAAATCATCTATCCGAAAAATCAAAGTGTATAGTGATGCTGATTGGGCTGGATCTCCTATAGACAGACGTTCCACATCAGGATATTGCACATTTGTATGAGGAACTTGGTAACATGGCGGAGCAAGAAGCAACCTGTGGTAGCTCGTAGTAGTGCTGAAGCAGAGTTCCGTGCATTGTCTAACGGAATTTGTGAAGGAATATGGCTCATGAGACTTCTCGATGAATTAAAAGTGGAAGATGGTCATCCTATAGAAGTATTGTGCGATAATCTAGCTGCCATTAGCATCTCAAAAAATTCAGTCCATTATGACGGAACAAAACACGTTGAGTTTGATCGACGTTTCATTAGTGAGAAGATTGAAAAAGGGATGATAGACCTCGGCTACACTCCTACCCAATTGCAAGTTGCAGATATACTTACGAAAGCACTTCATAGACCCATTTATTAAATGAAGATTTGAGTTCCAAGCTTGGCATGATCAACTTATATGACCCAGCTTGAGGGGGAGTGTTGAATAATATAGTATATTATTTAACAAGTAGATAATGGATTATTATCTACTTAGTAGATAAGATAATGATTTTTCTTTGATTGAATTTTAAACTCTTTTAGATTAAGATATTTTGGATTCTTCTAGATTATGATATTTTTTGAATTCTTCTAGATTAGGATAGCTTATGATTATTTCTTCTTTATATATCATGTACTGGAAAGGTTGGAAATACAATGGAAAACATTTGTTTTCTCTCAAGCTCTATCCCGAAAACCGACACTGTTGTGTACATTTAGTACATGGATACAGTAATATTTTAGATGGCCTCTTGCAATTTAGTTGAAAATAGTTGATGCGAATCCGGTTACCTAAGGAAAACAAACGCGAACTAGACCCTGTTGCGCCCTCGATTCAATGAACAACAAGATTTCTTTAACCACGATCTTTGAAAACAAGTAACGTGTATTCGTCCTTAAATCTCGCGGTTTAGTAACAAATAACACAGATAAGCAACGGATCTCAAGCGAACCTTCAAATAATTTGTCTTTGACAATTCGAGTGAAGAACAATCGACAAACGCCATAAAGTATTCTTGATGAGTTTGATTTTATAAAAACACACAAAAGTGTGAAACAAAGCCGAAGCTTTCTTGTTGTTAGAAAAAAAACTCACAAAACCAGTCAATAATAATCAATAATCTATCTAATAATGTTTTACAACTCGTTTAGATATAAAAATGGTAAAAATACAACAAAAATCGTAAGTTAGGGTTTTCATGTTGAATTCTGCAACGTAGCGCGCAAAATACAACAAAAATCGTAAGTTACGGTTTTCATGTTGAATTCTGCAACGCAGCGCGCCGGGGCGGGTGCTTTTGGACGCTGGGTGGACTGTTCTCGCACAGAGGCGCGCTGGGGCGGCCCTTATTAACCGCTGGGGCGCGCCTATCTCGGCCTGGCGCGCTGTGGCTGGCGGAAATGGCAGCTGGGGCGCACCTGCTTCGGTCTGGAGGCTCTTTCCTTGGTTCTTCAATACTTGAATGACATTATAATGGCCCCAAACTTGATTGTCATGCCTTTGATAGCTCACCATGAGTCTTGAAGAGCTTCCTTGAACTTCTTTCTCACAGTTAGCTCGTAACGCACGGTCAGATTCATATCAATAGTAATGCTGGTATCATTATTAATATCATTCTTTGCTACGTATTTATCTTTTGCTAATGACGATATATCTGTCTATATAAAGTCCAATATCTAACTTGCAAGACAAAGCGGCATGAATAGGTTACAATTCATACACTGAAAATGCATCTTTGATTGGTTGACTGCGTTGCTTGAATGGTTTGTTATGTCTCTCCTTGTAAAATCTCACTGTTGAGACAAGTGAGAAGGTTTTATGGTTTAGATAGAGGGTCCTATGGCATCAAGGTTCTAAAAGTGCAAAGCGTCGCAAAGTGTTGAGGTGAAGCTTGAAATTTAACAAACTTAAGCGCGTTTCGTACGAGCATAGACTTAACTATTTCAAACTAATTTATAGATAAATAATACATAAAAATAATAAATTTATGACCGAATGATGGCAGACAATTATTTTTTTTTTGATGCTGATTATCTTTTAGATTTTTTTTCATTTGAATTGAAGGATTTTTTATGAGTGGAACGAGAAAACAGGAAGGATTTTTTGTTGGGTTTTTTATTGGGACTTTTAATCGAGTTTTTTAATTTTGAATTTTTTTCGATTTTTTTATTTGGGTTTTTATTGGATGAAATATTTTGAATTTGTTAATATTTAAATCCAATTTGAAAGTTGAAACTAAAAAACTGCCTCTTTTTAGGTGTTAATGTGCGCTTAACGTGTTCAAACATGGATTGACCCCTTTTGACCAAATCATGGCTTATTTTGTCATGCTTCATGCTTAATAGTGCTTAATCCTCACTTAATCCCTCATTTTATAACGGCCTATAGAATTATGCCTTAAGTTATCATTCTTGATTGGTAAAAATAACATTTATTTTTACAGTTTTGGAGGCGCTTTCAAAAATTTCTGACAAGCAACTATATTCAGTCTTTTTTCTGTAGAGTAGATGAAGTTGGTGTAAAAGTTGCCGCTGCACTGTGGAGTCGATCTTCTAAATTTCTTTTTCATTGTTTGGAAATCAAAACTAATGGAGATAGCGAACTTTTAGTTTTACCTTAAAATTTTCTCTCTAAGGTTTACATATTATCCTAACGTGTTGGCTTTCATGACTACTTAAACCTTGCTTGGATTATGTTGCAAATTTGAAGGCAGATAGATTAGATAAATGGCCACTTAACTCTCCATTGTTTGTCTTCAAATTCAGATGGTAGATAGATTGGATGAAGGAGCTATAGCAGCCGATATTGGACCACTTGATTATAAAGGGCTTTACAAGGTTTGTTCTTGAAAACATCGCATGGAATCTGAATTTGGAAAAAAATTTCTTTGCTCACAGCCTCACACTGTCGCTATTGGATTTAGGCAGTTGAGAAAGCACTCTTCAGGGCACATGTTGAAGGCCAGCTGAAGGTATTCCTCCTTTGCGTCGTTAACTTTCAAATTTGCAGTTGCACCAAGCATCGTTTAATCCAATGGCAAACCCACAGAATGAGATTATGTCCAAGCCTGAACTCTTTGTGGAACCTGATCCCGAGCTACCTTTGGCACTATTAGATCAGAAAGAGGTACTTTTGATTTTCTTTGGACTACTTTTGGATCCAGCATGGTTATTGCTCAATTATCTCTAATGTATAATCCACCAGCATATTTGGTAATTCTTTGTTATAATCACATTGAAGGAATTGAGAACTTCGCTACTGAACTCAATGGACAAAAATCAACCCTCCAAAAAATATTAGACGATCAATGACGTGGAAATTTTGATGCCTTTACGCAAGTAGTTATTATCTTGTTACTTTTCAAGCAATAGAACTTTATAAAATAATACTTTTTAGTAAATGAATGAGTCTTTTTACGTAAAAAAACCGAAGTAGTACATTTTATTTGGAATTAAAGGAGAATTGCTTGTTAAATTATTTACTTTTTTCTATCAGGCTGGCAAAAGACTCTTGCTTATTACCAACTCAGACTACCATTACACCGACAAAATGATGCAGCATTCTTTCAACATATTTCTTCCAAATGATATCAACTGGAGAGACCTGTTTGACATGGTGAGAGTACCTATTGAAACTGTACCTGAATTGACTGCAGAATGAACCAGCTTCAATTTGTGTCTTTTTGCTTTTGGTCAAACTGTTGTGATACCTTCTATGACATAACTCAGAAACTTGAAGTGGTGAATGTTCCTTCACATAGAAAAATTAGTTACGATGTTCTTCAAGCAGTATTGTTTATTGTTTTCATCATTCAATGTAACTAGTTGAAATGAATCATTCTAGAGTGTTGTAACGATGTGACTGGTTGTCTTTATAGGTGATAGTCTCTGCAAGGAAGCCTGAGTTTTTTCAGATGTCACACCCAATGTATGAAGTGGTGACTGGTGAAGGTCTCATGCGCCCATGTTTCAAAGCTCGTCCAGGTGATCATACTTAGTGTGTTAATCCTTTAATTCTATTGAATGCTTTCTTGATCCGTGATATTAAATTCTGATGATTCAATTTACCTGGTATTTCTTTGTGGTTTTTTTTGGGGTGTGAGGGTGAAATATAAGCTAGACATTCCTGTACATGCATATGTAGACTTACATGAATATAGTTTTAAATGGAATCTAGAAGCAAACTAAGATTAACATTCCTTGGTGCGAACTAGCCAGTTAAGATCACCTTTAACATATGAATGAAACCAATTGGTGATTCTCTCTCTCTCTCTCTCTCTCTCTCTGTGTGTGTGTGTGTGTGTTTTTTTAATCCCAGTGTGTCACATTTTAGTTTTGGCAGGAAGTTTTGTGTGTCTCCCTCTGAGTTCCATGAGTGGGTTTTAGGCATTGAAAGAATCTTGATCACAACGTGTTGGTCCTGGTTGTTAGGTAGAAAAAATCTGAGTTCCATCGCTGGGGTCAAAGCATCAATTACATAGGGTTTGCCCCTGTGGAGCTTTCTGAAATGATCTAAATGAAGGGTGAAGATATTATTGCATTTTTCGCTTGCAGTGATTTTTAAAGCTGGTCTTTACCTCAATGCAGGAATAGCATTGTTTTCTTGAAAAGTTTTAACACGAACAATGCTCTACTCAAATTAGCCGTAACATGGTGTGAAATGCTAAATAGTAATGTCTTCGACAAATATGAGCAAAAATGCAACAGAGAATAAAGCAGTAAGACAAATTTTATCGAGGTTTGAAATGCAGTAACCCCCTTATGTCCTTTCTTCTTTCAATTAGGAAGAACATGTCTTCGTCAGATCTGTCATCAGTTATGAACATGAACAAAGAGAAGCGAGAACCAATTATATGGAGGAATCAGCCTACACACAGAACAAAATCTGCCGGCCGCCCTTTGATCTTGCATCGTTTCTCTTGTATTCTTGACCACCACGCCTTTGCTCACGCCCTGCAAGACGTCATTTTACTCGGAAAAAAATTCTGAAAATCATATGCAAATGCATCCGGAATTAAGTACATTATCCAAAAGCCATTTGAAATTACAGAATCTCAATTTCACCTGAACCATTCCAAAGGTGAGAGAGCTAAATGTTAATCAAAATCGTGGACACTCTGGTAAATCCTACTTAAGTATTAAGGGTTTGGCGGCAGCAGCGGCGATGGCGGGTTGAGAATGAAAAGGGGAGTGAGAATAAAAAATAAGGGTTTCAATAGTTTAGGCCTGGAGATTCGAGACAACGATTTCAAAAAGAAATGACTCATTTACAACTTGACCATTTATTACCTATTTGACCCGTTATTTGTCCCACACATCTCAATTGCTCTTTAAAAAGTATTCTTGGAGAACAATCTTTTTAAAATTATTTTCATAAAATTTTTACAAAAAATTTGTCCAAAGATATACTTTAAGTTTTTCACTTATAAAACACTAAAAACGTTTCTAAAATGCTTGTCCAAAGGGAGCCTTTGTCCTTAACAAAAACCAGCTGCGTAATATTTAGTTTCAAAAATCACGATATTCTCGATTTTGATAATATGTAATTTATTTGTATTTGTAACTTTTGAAGCTAACTGTTCTCTCTCTGAATGGAAGATTTCATATTGATTCCTGCCATTGTTGCTAATCCCGGAAAAGCTTGTTGATTTGACCGCCTCTTCTGGGGATTGAAAAATAGATTGTGATGCCTCCCTCACCTTTACCACCGTGCATTGCTGATCGTTAAGCTCTTAACATAACGATTTAGCTCACTGAAAAACGGTTAGTTAAAGCCTGGATTCCGCAAACTTATCGCCAAAACATCGTCATATAATGCTTGAGCTTGAACATAATTGAGAGTATGACATAAGAAACGAAATTGGACTTAACGTATGCAAGCGGATCAAAATGCTCTCTCAACCAAATGAGTGGCTGAGACAAGATAAAATAAGCACAAATAGAACAAAGAAATACTTTATTTTTTATGAGAAACAATATTATATTAGCATAATAAAAGATAATAGTTACAAAGGGCGGACAAGATATCAGTAGGTACGTCAAAAATAGTTAAAACTCTGATTACATCAACAACATATAAACGTTAATCCCTAACTAGATCTGATATCGAGAAATTCTTAAATTCTGAATGCTTCTAATCCAAATTGAAGCCCTGAATATGATCTTTTCCCAACAATCTTCGCCGATTCTTCTGTATCATCGAAAATCCCGTCGTTTCGCTCCAGCCAGATTGACCAAAAGATACAATGAATTGCCACACTCCAAAAATACTACCTCTCTAGCCAATATCATGACCAATATATAAAACAAACAATTCACATGCTGATCTTGGAGCAACCCACGCCAAACCCAACTCCTCCAGAGCTTTGGATCAAATACTAGTCGTGAATGGACAATGCATAAGCATATGATCCCGAGTCTCCTCCTTTTTCCGGCAAAGTATGCACCAATTCGGACAGACTGCACAAGAAGGCCATCTCTTTTGCAACGCATATCAAGTTGGCAATTTTCCCAGAACCACAGACCACGAGAATATATTTTTTTGATAGAAAACTAAACTTTGTTATATAATAATAGTGGGGTTTACAATATAAGCGGATGAGTAATTCGCAAAACGTGTTACAAGGGAGGTCGAAAAAACACTACCACATTATCATCATGACCATATAAATTTCCGATCCCTAACTAAGTCTGAAGTAAATAAGTGATTAAACTCTGGCAGCTTAGTCGTCCAATACACCACTCTAAATTTGATCTTCTCCCTGACGTCGTCCATGGACTCCGACAAATCTGCGAATATTCTGTCATTCCTTTCCTACCATATTGACCAAAAGATGCAATGGATACATATACCACAAGCTCGTAAATCTTCTCTCGGTAGGAAATACTGGCTCAATAATAAACATATCCTGTGCTTACTCGGAAAAAGTCCATTGATAACCCAACTCTTGCAACACTTTTATCCAAATACCACTCGAGAAAGAACAATGCACCAATAGATGATCCCGATTCTCCTCTTGCTTTCGACATAAGCTACACCATTACGGGCATAAGACATAGGCAGACCACCTTCTCTGCATTCTGCCTGTGTCACAAGTGGGCAGTTTCCCCAAAGCCACAATCCACGAGAAAACTTGAACCTTTTGCGGGATAAATACTTTTCCGATATTATAACAGTAGGAGAATAAAGGGAAGGGAAAAAAGAGTCGTAGAAAGATCCCGGAGGAATCCCCAGCCAAACTCTAAAATCCTCCTTACCCAACTCCAACTTAACCGCCTCTAAGACTAAAAAATTAGTGAACTCACCTACTTCGACCTCATTAAAATCTCTTCTAAACTGCACATCCCATTGGAAAGTAGAATTGACTCTGATATCGACAACATCTACAAAGTTACGGATCGGTTTAATGGTTAAGGTGCATATCTGAAACAAAGATGGAAATCGGACTTTAAACGATGAAGCCTCCAAAAAACGAATGATATCACTCTCTTTTAGCACCGCTCTAATCAATCGATGAAAATCCGGGTAAGAACGAGAGATGAATTTCCAAGGGCCTTCTGAATGTCGACATCCCACCCAACCCTACATCCCACCCAACCCTACATCCCACCCATTATCTTGAAGACCATAAATGCTCTTGATTACTTTTTTCCATAATGTCTCCATTTCCACTGAACATCTCCATCACCATTTTCCGAGAAGTGCCTTGTTCCTCAAACAAATATTCTTCAATCCCAGGCCTCCTCTGTCCTTTGGTTTACACACTTGATCCCACTTAACGACATGGCAATGCGTCTCCCCGTCTGCTCCGTCCCACAAGAAATCCGTCATCAATTTTTCCATTCTTTTGGCCACCCGAATTGGCACTTTAGAGAGACATGAAGTTAGGTGGCATCGCACTTAACACCGACTTTATCAAAGTAAGTCGATCCCCTTGAGAGAAACGACTTTTTCCAACTTGTTAGTTTTTTAGACATTTTGGATACCACGGGTTCCCAGAAGTGTGAAGTCGTAGGATTACCTCCCAAAGGAATCCCGAGGTATTAATTGGCCAATTATCTTTTTTGCACCCAATTGCCAATGTCAATCCATCGACTTCCTCTTCCGAAAAATTCAGTCCCAACACAACACTTTTTTCCAGATTAATTTTCAAGCCCGATTTAAGATTGAAAGAGTTGATTATTTCCACTAGCACCATCACATGCCTCTCTGACTGAGCAAAGAACAATGTATCATCCTCAAATTGGATATGCGAAATTTCAATTTTTTCTCTCCCTACTTCGAGCCCTCTTACTTCGTTCACTTCCTTGGCCTTGTCTACCAACCACCCAAAACCATCGACGACTAGGTTAAAAAAGAAAGGGGATAATGGATCCACTTGTCTGAGGCCTTTGTCCCCTTTAAATTTTCCCCGCGGCCTTCCGTCGATAAAGATTGAGAAAGAAACATTAGAAACGCACCTCATAATCCACCTCCTCCATCTATCTCCAAACCCTTTCTTTTTTAACACAAAATCCCGAAATTTCCAATCAACATTGTCGTACGCCTTTTCCAAGTCAACTTTTAAGCAGCTAACCTTTCTTTTTCTTCCGTCGATATTCGTCCACAATTTCATTCGCAATAAGACAACAGTCCATAATCAGTCTTCCTTTAATAAAAGCACACTGGTACTCCGTTATTGTATTACTCAAGACTTTCTTCAGCCTATTTGTCAAGACTTTGGCCAAGATCTTATACATGCTCGTTGTTAAACTAATTGGTCTAAAGTCATTGATTAACCGCTTCTTGTTTCTTTGGGATTAGACAAATGTAGGTTTCGTTTGTGATGCCACTAACAATGCCACCTTCAAAAAATTCAGCAAACACCTTCATTAAATCCGCTTTCGACTGTATCCCAACTCTTTTGAAAGAAAGCCAATGTCAACCTCGTCCAGCCCGAGAGCTTTGGATCCATCGCTATCAAACACCGCTTTTTTAATCTCATCCTCCGAAAATGGTGTCTCCAACTCCTCCGCGTCAAGCCTATCTAAAGGACTCCATTCCAAGCCATGAAAGCCCCCCTTCCCCGTTCGATTTTCTATACAGATTTCTATAGAAGCTAATAATTTTCTCTTCAATCTGGCTCTCCTCAATAACCATAGACCCATCCTCCAACTCCACTTTATCTATCATTGATTTGTTGCTTCTGCTATTCAGTAACAAATGGAAATTTTTTTAGTTCTGATCCCCTTCCCTCAGCCATCTAACTTTTGCTTTTTGACTTTCCATTTGGAATTTTCTAAACAACAAATTTTCCAGTTCACACCTTACGTCCCTTCTTTCCTCGTTTAGAATTTCAAACCAAACTCCCCCTGTCTCTACTCATCCAGCTTATTTAGCTTACTGGCCAACTCCTTGTATCTGACACTCCTTTTTACTGTCCCTCCTCCTCTGATATTCCAAGAGCAAATTTTCATAACAATGCATTGGAACCCTTCGAGGTCGAACCTCTCTCGTAGTTAATTCCGGATTTTAATCTGTAAAGTTCTCTACGTTTGATTCTTAACCCCTTCCCAACATTTACCATCTATATAAACTCAATCGATCTCCCTTTCAGCACACATATTGTTCTCCATCTCAGCTCCTTTGGAAATTTCTCTTGCGGAACTCGACTTGTCATCTACCTCGCTGTCCCTCCTCCTAATAAACCATTAGACTATCCCAGAATTGAAAATGACGCCGGTAAAATAGAATGAAGAAATCTGAAATAAAGATGGATCGAGGTCTTTAAAAAGTTAATCTCCCCACAATCATTCCCCCAAAATCTAATGATATTCGGTCCTTTAGCCATTGGCCTCACTAATTGACAAAAGCCGGTAAGTTCGAGAAATAAATTTCCACGAGCTTCTGAATGTAACATTTCTTGCTAAACTCGCATCCCATCCATTTTCTTGCATCCATATTTGATCGCAATAATCTTCTTCCATAACCGCTTTCCCTTGACAGAGCATCTTCACCATCATTTCGCCAAAAGTACTTTATTTCTCAAACAAATGTTCCAATTACCCAAGTCCCCCTCTTTCTTTTGGTTTGCAAACATTTTCCCACGTGACCAAATGACAATTGGAATCTACATCTACTCCGTCCGCAACCCCTTTTGGTACCTCAAAAAGAGACACGAAGTACATTGGAAGGACATTCAAAACTGTAGAAATCAAAGTTAATCGACCCCCTCCCCCTTGATAAAAAGGCTTTCTTCCATCTCGCTAACTTCTTCGACATCTTAGACACGACAGGTTCTCAAAAAACGGTTTTCAAAGAATTACCACCAATGGAATCCCTAGATATTTAATAGGCCACTCCTCCCTGCCACACCCAATTTCTCTGGCCTTACATTTCTGCTTCTGTACAGTTGATTCCCAACAATGCGTTGTTTTCCAACTTGATCTTTAATCCCGATATGCGGCAGAATGAGTTCAGAATCTCCATCAAACAGCACATATAACTCTCATTCTTAATAAACAATAGTATATCGTCCGCAAATTGTATGTGTGATACCTCAACTTTATCTCGACCAACTTCCATTCCCTGGATCTGGTTCATTGTCTTAGCCTTATCCACCAATCTACCCGACACATCAATTACGTGATTAAACAGGAAAGGGGAAAGTGGATCCCCTTGCCTCAGATCTCTCTCCCCCCTTAAATTTTCCTCTTGGTCTAAGGATTGAAAAAGGAACAGTCGAGAGCATCCCTTTATCCACTTTCTCTATTTCTTTCCAAATTCTTTCTTTTGTAAAATAAACTCCAAAAAATTCCCGTCCATGTAATCATAGGCCTTCTCCAAATCTACCTTAAACACCCACAACAATCAATAACCTGTCTCGCTTCGATGAAAGCACATTGATTTTCTCATATGGTGGTATTTAGAACTTTCTTCAATCTTGTCGATAAGACTTTAGGAATAATCTTATATAGACTAGTTATCAAACTGACAGGCCTAAAATCCTTAACCTTAACAACGTCTTGTTTTTTCGGCATTAGGCAAATGTGCATCTCATTGGTGATACCATTTACAACATCCCCTCAAAAAATTCATCGAAAACTTTCAACAAATCTCTTTGACAGTATCTCAGCATTCTTGGTAAGATGCAATTGTGAAGCCATCTAGACCTAAAGCCTTCGATTTATCACTCTCAAACACCTTTTTTTATCTCCTCATCTGAAAAATGTCTCTCTAATTAATCTCCAGCTTCACCATCAATAGCACTCCACTACACTCCTTCGATACCCCACCCTGACCCTCAGAAATACTTTTGAACAAAGGTAAAATACAAATGGTGCAAAAAGTTGAACTAACTTTCAGTGGGATGTGAGGTTTAGAAGAGGGTTAAACAACATCGAGTTGGGAGAGTTCAACACTCTTTTAGGTGTCTTAGACACAGTTACTTTGTGTGTGGGTACAGTGGGATGCGAGGTTTAGAAGAGGGTTAAACAACATCGAGTTGGGAGAGTTCAGCACTCTTTTAGGTGTCTTAGACACAGTTACTTTGTGTGTGGGTACAGTGGACGTTCGGGTTTGGCTAGGGGACCCTTCTGGTGTTTTTTCTGTTACTTCTCTTTATTCTTCATTCTTTCCGGTTAACATCTGGTAAGTACCAATACCACGTAAGGTAAAGGTGTTTTCTTGGATTGTGGCTTTGGGGAAATTGCAGACTTGTGATGATTTGCAGAAACGAAGGCCGGGCAATGTATTATGTCCTCAGTGGTGTAGCTTATGTAAGAAAAGTGAGGAAGATCAAGATCATCTATTGTTGCATTGTTCTTTTATGACTCGCATTTGGATCAAAGTGATGCAACAATTGGGCTTCGAGTGGATTTTTCCCAGCAGATCGAAAGACATGTTGCTAATGGAACCGGGATTCGTCAAGGGGAAGGGCCTTACGAATTTTTGGTACATAGTTGTCCATTGTATTTTTTGGTCCATCTGGATGGAGCGCAACATGATAATTTTCAGGGACAAAGAAGACTCGTGGGAGGAACTATGGGGGAAGATCCAATTTAGAGTAGCGAGTTGGACGATCAACATACCGCAGTTTCAACATATGCTCATATCGGACCTAGTTACGGATTGGAGTTTTATTTGTTGCTAGAGATATTGTGGTTATCTGATTGCTGTGATGTCTTGTGGATCGCTCATCCACTAACTTTGTAACCTTGATTACTATTATAATAAATCTTAGTTTTCGATAAAAAAAAACTAGTACATAAACATGATTAGTAGTTAGTTAGTACATCCCCAAGCATCATACATCTTTTTACGTTCAGAACTATTAAACCACATGACAAAATGCTACTCTAAGTATAATGCTCTCAGCCAAATGATTTTGAATGATGATGCAACATTATATATTTATAGCGTGTTAATTTCTGACACTTTTTTTTTTGATAGGAAACATTACTTATATTATAAAATATCCATGGAAATAAAGTGGTTACAGAAGTAGCGGATGAGTAATCCGCGACATTAATTTACAGTACAAACTTTCAGTCCCTAACAATATCTGAAATGGAGAAGTGATTAAACTCCTTTAGCTTTGTAGTCCAAGTCGCAACCCTGAATTTGATCAACTCCCATACTTTTTCCGCGGACGCAATCTCGTCTTTGAATATTTTGTTATTTCTCTCGAGCCATATCGACCAAAGTGCAATGAATGATCAAAAACCAGAATCTGTTATCTTTTACCCCTGCTGGAAATCCGGGCTCAATAATGAACATGTTTTGTGCCCTTCTCGGAAAAATCCACTGAAAACTCAACTCTTGCATCACCTTTATGTCCGCAATGTTGCACTTTATGCCAAAACCATGGGGAAAACCAGGATCACTTACTAGTACATTGTTCTTTTGTGCCTTGATTATTCAAGTAGTGAACTTTCTGAGTTTGTATCTTTGGTGTGGTTGCCTAACATTATTGACTATGTTATGAACCAAACTATCTGGTTCTCATTACTTATAAAACTCAATCCCTTCTTGAGGACAACAAACGAAATTATGCATTTAGTAATTCATCAAATATAACTCTTGAGGGAATTCGTCATTTGATTGTTTTACCTGTAGGGGGTTTATACTCTGGAGGCAGCGCGCAGATGGTTGAAAATTCACTTGGCGTACATGGTGATGAAATCTTATATGTTGGTGATCATATATATACAGATGTCAGCCAATCTAAAGTTCATCTTCGATGGCGTACCGCTTTAATTTGTCGGGAACTAGAAGAGGAGGTTTGTGTGTTGCCCTTTATTACCAAGTTGAAGCCATGCGACTACAGAAGGATTCTAACTGATTTATCTTGTTCTATGACCGACAATGATAAAATATCTGCATTTGATTTTTTCCTTCTCTTAATTGGAACATTGAAATTTCTGTAATGCTTTTGGGAACATTTTTTCACGGTGCACATTAAGTTGTGTCAGAATATGTAGTACAATGTTGCATCATTGTGCAAAATTATTTTAAAATTTAAAATATTATATTATGGGTTATGACTTTTTTGGAAATGGATAAAATGTTAAATTAAAAGTGCTTTTCATGTTTGGAGATATGAAAAAGAGGAAAAATATGTTTGGGCGAGGGGGCTTAAAATAAAATGATGGTGTTTGTGTAAAATTTTGGGAAGGAAAATGAAAATGGAGGCTATGTTTTCTCAATTCTGAAAGCACGTTTTCTTCTTAGGAAAATATTTGAAATTCATGCATTCTGATCTTGTAAAAACACAAAATAACATTGTTTACTGTCATCATACATATTTTGATGATTTGACTTTTCTGTTTCAGTATAATGCTTTAATTAATAGTCGAAGTCATCGTGCCATGTTGATAGAACTCATAAATCAGAAAGAGATTGTAGGAGACATCTTTAATCAACTTCGCCTTGCTTTGCAGAGACGAAGTACAGGACGGCCTGCTCAGGTAATTTTACGGTAATCAGGCTGTTGCGTTTAAGAAGTGATATTATGCTAACTTTTTTACCTGCCAGGTTCTTTTAATTTTTCTAGTAATTATTACTTTTTGTTGGTATAAAGAACTTGAAAATCATTCCTAGAGTAATTGTAAGGGTTTTTGCGTTCAACTAGATCAAAATGATGATAATGGATTAGAATTAACTGAAGCTCATACACATGCCTTCTCTCTTCAGTAATATGTCTGCAAATTTAACAATAGAATGCTTTTTCGCGTCAGACTCTCGCTGCCACTCATATGGACGACAAAGACCTAACTGAAAGCATTCAGAAGCTACTCATTGTTATGCAAAGACTGGATGATAAAATCGGTCCAATGCTGGAAGGGGATGGGGAGCTCTTTAATAAAAGGTGTTCTAAAGCTTGTAACTACTACCTCTCTCTGTGTTCAAACCACAATTTGTTTTACTGGAACACCGAACGCACTTAGGAATTGGTTTACCATTCTGATATTGGCATGTAGTATCTAAAACATGAATCAATCTGGACTAACCTTGGTGAAGTCGCCCAAGATGTTGTATCTTGCTTGTTCTGTCTCTGTCTCCGTGCAAGCCTGCCAATGCCTTTAAGTTGAAGGCATGTATGTCTATTGTCTCAAATTTTGAACTCGGGTTTTGAACCAACGACTCTTATCTAATTTCAGGTGGGGTTACCTATCAAGAGCAGGTCTGTGGGACAAAAGTCACTTAATGAGGCAAATTGAGAAGTATATGTCATTTGGTTTTATATGGTAGTTAGAAAGACCGTAAATGCTGTTTACCCACTAAATTAGTTACATGTCAAACTGCAGGTATGCTGATATTTATACCTCTAGGGTTTCTAACTTTCTCCAATACACGCCATTCATGTATTTCCGGGCCCACGAACAGGTATTTAAGTTCTGATTTTCTCGTTATTTGTTAATCATGGATCTGTCGGGAGCTCGTACATGCCAAGAGTTTGTTACAATTGGCTTACATTGATATATTAAACTAACAAAGAGTGACTTATAAATCCAAAAGGTGTTCCATCGTTTATAGCTTAACATTGATGTTCTCGTCGAGAGTCGTCGTAGTGGAAGAGATGACCTAGAAAAGGATTACCATCAGAAAATGTGAGTGAAAGCCGTCTAGAATGGGTTGTCGTGGTCGGTTTCTCAAGTGGTCTGCAATGTTACAATTTTCCAAATTGATATATTAAACTAATAAAGAGTGATTTATAAATTTAAAAGGTTATATCATCCAATAAGCAAGCTTTTTGGTATGAAACACATCTTGGATTTATAACTAATAGAGTCTCAAGGTGCAATGGACTGTACCTTGCTGCCATTCAAGAAGTGTGTGCCATGACGATGTTAAAGGCTAAGGCACCCTTGTAGGACTAGTGAGCAGAGTACACAGGGAAAGACAATCTAGTATGAATTTATTTTCTTTATAAATTCTCGGATATTTATTTCATTAATAGTTTTAAAACGCATATTCTATGATATATAAATTGTTCTAATTGTAGAATATTAGTTTTGGGTAGTGTTTGTAAATGCTAAAAAAAGAATGATTATGAATTTTTCTTTCACAAATTTGCAAAAATTTATAAAAGAAAAATCCATAATCACATTTTTAAAACATTGGCAAACACTATCAATCAGCATCTAGATTCCAAATTACTCATACATGTCAAATTGTCAATGTATCTTGCTTCTTTAATAATTATGGATGCCAAACATACAGAGTATGATCGTATCATATAGATTTTTCAAAAATTTCCTCTGTGATGCACTTGAAACATGGTTTTAAGCTGTTTCGGTTCGACAAATTCTTAATTGGAGAATGCCGTTTCAGTTCCAGTTGTTTTTCCAACCTATTTGAACGTGATTTCTTTATTTCAATCCTAATGATCAAGTGAAAAAACATAAACTACGATTTGTGAGGTAATCAAATTAATTAAATTCAGTTATTTGATTAATTATCTTGCTATATTTGATTAATTAGTTCATGGTCCATCTGGCATTCTTTGTTTTCTTGTTCTTCAGTTTTGTATATTTGTTGCAGTCGTTGGCTCACGATTCTTACTCGTCCTGTCATCTAAAGCACGAAGATTCATCGGCTGAGGACGCGGAATAGCCGGGTGGCTCATGTGGAAGAGAATGGATTTGTTTATCAGTTTCACAATAATGCTGACGATTATTTTTTGTCCATCAATAATATGTAAACTGATCTGAAATTATCAAGCAATTAAATTAACTTTGTAAAAGGCTCTAAATTAATATATGGAAAACTAAACATACGATATAAAATTTACGACTGTTTTGAGTAAATACCTGCATGACAATACTATAACATATTAAACAATAACAAAAATTTGCGATTATGCAATATTATTTGGCGATATAATATAACTAATTAAATCATGGCAAACAATATTGTCAGGCTAAAAATTATCTTTTTCGATAATTAGTAGCTTGTTTGTTCTAAAACTTTTTAAATTTGATTTAAAAGATGATTGCAAATTCAATATATAAAAATATAGCAATTTGAAAACATTTATGAATGTAAAAGAATCCAGTATGAGCTAACACCGATTTTACATTTTATTTTTAAAAAATAAAATGTTGTTGAATCCGTGGTAGTATGCAATGGATTGTATGTGCTATAAATTGTAATGTCATAACCTTCTTCTTTCTAATCACCGCTCCATTTCGGGGGCCAAGTGCTCAGCATGACTTTTGTGCTATAAATTGCAGAGCTTAATTCGTTGCATTGAAATAACTTATGTTGTTCTTTTGAGGAAACATTGTTGGTTCTTTTTTTCCAATTTACGTGCATGTAACTATATATTTATGTTATTATTGAAAAAATTTTATTTTTAATTATTTGTTTTGATTTTTTAAAAATTAATATATATTCAGAATTATGGAGAAAATTGTTTTAGTATTTCTTCAAGCAACAAGCAGCATCTAAATTTTTATTGTTTCATCATTTCTTTTTCTTCGTAGTTTATTTTTTCTAATTTACGTGTATATTACTTATT
The DNA here is from genome assembly GCF_025594145.1 of Primulina tabacum. Lineage (NCBI taxonomy): Eukaryota > Viridiplantae > Streptophyta > Magnoliopsida > Lamiales > Gesneriaceae > Primulina > Primulina tabacum. The sequence continues at coordinate 34,125,430 of NC_134560.1, read as the reverse complement.
ATATTTTTTTGAATATTGAAATTATTTTGTTTTTGTAATATTTTTTATCATAATTTTTATTTATTTCAGATTTGAATATTGTTCCTTGTTTACATACGACTTGTGAAAAGGTAATTTCAGTAATTATTTTTTTGTAATTGTATTATTTGTAATTGATGTATAACAATAATAATAGTTGTATTAATAAAATTATAATGTTGTTGGATTGCATTATATAATAATTATAATTTTATTAAATATTATATTTTTAATAATAATCATGATATAAAATAATAATAGTAATAATAATAAGACAACTAATATTAAACAGAAGTTTGTGCTTTTCAAAATAATTTTCAGTGTTAGTATTTAAATATAACTATATTATTTTAATATATAAAATTAGATTTAATATGCAGATGAGTTAATGTTAGTGTACTTAATACATATGAAAAATTAAAATATTTAATCACTTTTGTAAAATATTTTTATAAATGTTTAGTATGAAATAGTGTATAATTATGCTATAAATTTGGTCAAACCTATAATCTTCTAATTTAGATTTATATTCATGAAAAATAATACAAAGAAAGTAAAAATGCTAATTAACATATTTTTTATGCAAGGATATGTTTGCAATTTAACATACTTAGAATTCTAATTTAATTAATTAACTTATTTTTTAAGGTCAAGTTTGATTATGAGGTTCTATAGAAGGTTATTTTAAAAAATATCTCTTTATATTGTAAATTGACAATGTTTGGCCATTCATTATGTTTTATTTTGTTTAGTAAATTTATTAATACTCTTAATCTTAAAAGAATTGATATAAAAAATTAATATATCGAGAAATTATAATTACACAAGTTAAAAATATTAATTTTATAGTATAATTATAATTTATTTTTATTATTATAAACAAAAATATAGTTTTTATTTAAAATATATTAATTTATTAAATTTATTTGAAATTACTTATTGATGGATCGGTTCGGGCACATTTGAAGGTGCTTCAAACACAATATTCTTAATGTGCTGCAATAGCTCGTGTTCTAAGAATGTAAACACACATGAATTAGATCGAGTTTGGTTTTAAACCAAGCGGAAAATACTCGAAATAATTCTTCGTTAAAAAATCTAATTAGTTTAAAGATTTTAACTTGCGTAACTGATTAACTGATATGAGGGGAATCGGTTCTTGCATATATCAGTTCAGTTATAGTGAGAACTGAACTGATAACAGCTTGAACTGATCAAATCAGTTTTAAAACGAAAGTTAAGCAGTTAAATACACAAGTTATGTTTATGGATATTCAGAGACTTCAATTGCTCCTACGTCACCACTTCTACCACCTCGGGTAGGTTCCACTAGAAGACTTTGATTTATATACAAAGATTTGTACAAACTCACCCAGCTTAGGACTTACCCTACTGCCTAACTGAACTCCTAGTATAGACTGAAGGCAGGTCCAACCAACACTTGTTTAATGTCTATGTGTCAAAGACTACATACACAAGTTTAACGCATTTGTGCAAGACTCACTCAGCTAGTCAATAAGCTCAACTCTCTGTATATGTGAGTGATTGTGTGTGCGTGTGTGAGAACTGAATTATGAATATAACACAAAGATGTTCTCACACACTGAGAATTTTGCTACTATACTAAGCAGTTAGCATGCCATTTTTCTCTTTTGATCTTCACACACTTCTTGTTTTCTTCTTTGGTCTTCACTGATCTTCATCTTCTATTTATAGGCGCGAAGTTTGATCGTACAGTGAGACTCAATTATTGTATCTGTTGCATTTTGAATCCGTTCCTCGATATTTTTCTTGTACTTTCCGACAGCTATTCTGGAACGTTTTGGCTTTAAGCACTGCTTGCAACGTCTATTATTGTTCTTTGACTGAACAAAAACTTTTCCTCAATACGCACAGCTGGATTCCATTGAATAAGCTTGTCGTGTTCTGCAAACTGATTGATTCCTAACTGATGTCCTGAACTGGTCAGTTGAACTGGTCTTGAACTGGTTAGGTGAAATCAGTTGGCTCGTCAGCTAAACTGATTTCACTAATTTAGTTGAACTGGTAAGCTGGACTCTTCATTGGTTGAGCTCTTCATCAGCTGGCCGGGTTTCTGAAGGTCTTCTGCTGAACTGCCTCAGCTGTCAGTTGAATTGGTCTTTTGATATCTCAGTTGAACTGATTCAGTTTGAGCGATCAGTTTACGCTTTCAGTTTGCGTCTTGATAGCTTCCTTTTTGGGTTGATAACTGATCAGTTCGAATCCTGATCAGTTCTAGTTTCTGCGCACTTAAGTAAAATCATTAGAAAAAAAATAACAAGTTTTGTTAACATCAAAATAAGATTGTGAACATGAAATGTTCCAACACTTATTATAATAAAATAATTATAAAAATATTATAAAATGATTATTGAAATTTAATCCAATATAAAATATATATTTTAAGATGATATATTTGTAATTAACTTATAATAAAATATTTTATGCTTGTATGAGATTATATCTTAGTTTTTCCTCCAGACATGGATACTGTGAGGGTCTTGTTCTATGTAGGTGGCTATGTCATCATTGAAGATGAGATGGTTGGATATAACATCCCCACAACTAGGCCAATGAAAATCCAACGGTCTATCACATTTTTTCAATTGATGAATTATGTGATTGTATGCTACGGATCGACCCATCGAAATTCTACATGAAATTGTCAGTGAAATATTCTTACAGTGCATTGTCTTGTTATATTGAAGATCATATATATATATATATATATATATATATATATATATATATATATATATATATAACAGATAATGATAGTCTACAATTTGTGTTTAATTTGCCCATACTGGATTGCTTGTATTTGTAGGTTGAACCATCGGCAGTGTCTAAAAACGTAAATGCGATTTTGAGGTAGTCATGCCAGTAATAACGTAAGGTTTGGGAATAATATGTTTAAATCAAGCAGGACCTTCTACATATCATGTTGACGAGCATTCAACTCAGACATATTCTGGGATCAACACTGGGCCTTAGGATCACCATATCACGTCTCCCATCGAAGAAGATTATGCATGAGGGACAAATAGAACACGAAAATGAGATTACTTCAAGGGGTTGACATCATCATATCACGCTTTCCTTAGAAGTTAATGTTGCAAGGTGGTCAAATAGAACACATCAATGAGATTTAAATTCACGAGGTCATGTAGAAAATGCCACAAATGTTAGACCTTTTGATTAGTTCTACTAGGGCTGCAAATATTTCTGCCCCAATTACAGAACATATGTCTGAGCAAGAGGGTTTGTTTGGGGATAGTTCTCGTTATGTCATGAGTAGCGATGATGATTTGGATGATCCATCAATTGATGGAGAAGGTGATGAACATGTTGACATAGCAAATTAAGGCACATTGTCATGTGTCCCGATATCCGGATCAACACTTACATAGAACTTTCCTAATGCACCAGATATACAATTACATGAAATTTCCCAATTTTTCAATGAAGTATATGACGAACAAATTCCAAATTCATTTGGTCTTCTTTCTGCATCATGAACAAATTTTTACATTCTCGATAAGCCAGAGCTCGCTTTGAAAATGGTTTTTAAGAGCAAAAAAGATATAATTGATTCCGTGAAGGATTTTTCATTCCGAGTTTTGAGACGTGAATACATCGTTGTCCAAAGTTTCCCAACAATTTGGAAGGTCAAATTCAAGAACTGGTCCGATGGTGGCAATTGTAGGTGGGGAATTCGAGCATCATTGAAACAAAAAATTAGGCTATTTCATGATCACAAAGTACGGTGATGCTCACCCATGCATATCTAGCCAAGTGGGTAATATCACCACAACCTTGACGTCAACATGATAGCCAACATATTTTTGGGAATCGTGCGTTGTGATATACGAGATCAAGTATGTGAAAGAGAACATTAAATCAAATATGGGGATGATATACATGAATGACAGAGTTTGAAGCGCGCAGTGGAGATCGTTTATGGAACATGGGAAAGCTCTATATCTTTGCTTCCTAAATATATGGGTGCTCTGTCAAAGTAAAATCCAGGAATCATATAGTGGAAGCACCTTCGACTGTACAATCATCCACTTACAATTTTGAACTTTGTATTTTGGGTCTTCAAACCATTTATAGACGGTTTTCGACATTGTCACAATATAATCAATGTAGATGGTACCATATGTACACCAATTACAAGCACAAACTACTCATAGAAATAAATTTTGATGCCTATAACCAGGTTTTGCCTCTAGCATTTGTGCTTATTGATGAAGAAAATTATGAGTCTTGGTATTGGTTCCTAAGTATTGTTGCACGATGTGTTACAATAGATTGCAGAGGGGTGTGTCTTATATTTGATAGACATGCGGGGTATAACAAGTGAAGTGTAAGATCTCTCTTGACTTCAAACATCTTCGTGGTGTCTATCGTTTTTGTTTGAGGCATGCGTGCTCTAATTTCAACAACAAATTCAAAAACATTCATCTGAAGGACTTATGTCAGGAAGCAGGGGCTAACACCAATTGGAAAATTTAATGCCACAATGGAAGCAATAAAACAAAAAATGCAGCAGCATTCGCTTATTTGTCAAACGTCCAGAAAGAAAAATGGTCATTGCCTCATGATGGTGGATGGAGACGAGGGATAATGACGATGAACATGTCAAAGTGTATTAATGGTGTGTTGACGGGGGCTCGACGTCTCACTCTAACTGCAATAGTGGAGTTGACCTTACAGCGATGCGTGCACTATTTCATTCAACGCCGAACAAGAAGTCAAAAAATGATGGAAAAAATCAGTCATGGACTGATTATGCTTACTCAAAATTTGATGTGGTCAAAAATTCGATCGAACTTCAGTTGTAAAATTTGACCAAAGGGATCAAACAACATCCGTTGTGACATGATCAATACCAGGTCGTTAACATCACATACAAGTCGTTAACATTTCTACACGTGATTGCACATGTTACAAATTGAGAACATTTGGAATTCCTTGTTCACATGTTATTTGTGCAGCAAAATTATTTGGATTAGATCCCGCATAGCTATTACAACCATGGTTTACACTGAGGGAATTTGTGAACATATATGATGAAAGATTTTACCATGTTCAAGATGCACAATATTGGGATGAACCTACATTCCAATTACAATACAATACCGTTCATCGAGAAATGAGGCAGGCTGGTAGAGATCGCAAGACACAGATAAGAAATGAGATGGACTAAGCATCATCAAAGGAGAGACAACATGGGAGGTAAAATATCTACAATGACATATTGGACAATGTTTTTACTTGATAAAGTTTGAAGTGATTGATTTAATTATTTTTTTTAAAGTTATATATTTCTTAATAATTGTTCTCCATTGCATGTAGGTGAACGTGAGGAGATCGAGTTATGATGGCAAACACATATGTTGATAATTTATTGATTATGGTTATGTTTTCATTATTACAAAAATTATCCCAACATTTCTTATATAAGGCTTTTTAAAATTTTGAAAACTATAGTTTTTTATATATAAAGTAATAATAGTTGAAAGTAACAAAAAAATGCAGGTTTTTTGAATAAATGACTAATGGATTGCATATATTATTTTGAATATAAAGTTAGCGTTGCTTGTTAAAAATCGTAGACATTTAACTTCAATTATGACCAACGATAAGAAAAACTGATATCTATACTAATACGAGTAATATCTAATCAAATCTTGCCTCAAATACATCAAATTGAAATGAAAAAATTAAAATAAGATACAATAACATGCAAAAAGTTATTTTGCGGTTCGAAACAATTTGTCAATGATGATGGTATGGTGCCACACGAAGATCTTATAATAACTCTATGTCCACAACCTAACATATTCTCATCATTTTCCTATGTACGTGTTTGTGCTGCAGATGTACTGGTATCATCCATGTTCCAACAAACCTCATATCCTTGTGTTTCTAAATATCCTTGAAATTGCATGGGCGATGTATTTAATGTAGGGCGACTCTCATTCATAAAGGGTCAAAAGTCACTTTATAAAAATTGTGTAATACTGGTAACCATAACCATATGATGGAAAGCTTGAAACCACAGGCGGGGTAGTGTATGCAATATTTGAAGTTGAAGATCTAGGCTTACCCTCACTTTGTGTCCACATCGGTGGAGGCTGCCATATGGCTAGGGCGTGTCTGTGACATAATGCATATATTATGTCATCTATATTTAATACAAATAATGAATATATTTATATAATTAGAATATGTCTTACGGTAAATTGTTTGCAATTTGCATCTATAGGTGATAGCCTGATACATTAGAAAGTACAACCGCTGGAGATAAAAATATATGTGAAATGCGATAATACCAACCAATATACTCCACTGAGATGTCGGGGATGTACCAGGTATGATGTATTACCCACTAATAACAAAATTATATTTGTTGCTCTACATATCTACAAAATGTTTGTGATCGTCGTCCAATCACAACTGTTCCGCCCTTGTCGTGTCAATGTATGAAAATCATCAAAGTTATTAGCAGGTGGAGGGATACCCTGACGCATCCAAATTGTCGAAGACACCTCTATGGTTTATGCATCTCAATTATATCAAAATTGATCAATGTGCATGATGATTGACATAGATGAATTCTGTTTCCCTCAAGCAGCCTAGCTACCTCATGTGACTCCATATCATAAACGGTCCACAAAAACTGTAGAAAAAAAATAAAAAAGGATTATCAGGTTGCTCATATAACATTTTGCTTATATTTTTTAAGAAAATTAATTTAAAGAACCAATGAATTTGGCTATCTGCCCTTCTACCATCTTGTCAAGTATATCTCTCATGATACAGACTGAATGATAGGCCGTGTGTGTCCATGAGAATCCACATCTCCACCTAAGATTTGAAGGAGTACATAATATAGGTAATTAAAAATGCTTAACAAAATAATGTTAGAAATTAAATATTTCTAATTAGTACTGTAAGCCGTATGGCGCGAATGGTACACTCTGGAGCACATCTCCAGCCTACGTTGCTGACTTAGATACTTCTTGTAGTCTATCTAGACAAACAAGAGTAATTCTAGATCAGACCCAAATAACATACAACATAAATTGTCACATCAGAACATATTAAGTAGAATAAATATCATGAGTGTAGAAGTGTAATCATACTTGCAATATCTGAACAGGCCCACACATGTCTACCCTTTAAACCCATTGATATTTTGCACAACTCTCTATAAAGTTATGTCAACACAGAAAAACCCGGATTGTACGTATTCACCCTTTCAATGTCCTCAAGAAATTGAAAATATATAAGTTTCACAGCAGCACCTTCGGAATCCGAAAAGATACAGCCACCAATGATCATTAATGTCACACAACGAGAATATTGTGAAACGCCCTCTTCAGTTTTGTGATAATTAATCATATTATTTAGTCAATGGTCTCGCAGAGTGGTTAGATAAAGGTGTACAACTTTAATATGAGAATATGTAGGCTTAAAACCCAACCAAGTTGCACGGTGGTTGTAACGCATGTTTGGGTTACGCGGTAATGAGGGCAAGTGTTTTGTGAAACAATAGGCAAGTGGGTGCCGATCGAATATCAGAATAACATATTATACATATAAAAATCTTTAGGAGAATTATATTGCAACACAGAAGTCGAAACGAAGATTCAGAACATACATCATATCAGACTAGATATTCAAATCACACTTGAACCACATTATATCAAAACAAAATCTCATCAGAACAAAATCTTATTAGAACAGAACAATATATAGGCAAATATTATGACCATGGGCTATTCTAATCTTGGGCCCCCTATGGGGTCTTTTCCCGCATCTGCGCTCTTTTTGGGGCCTCTTCCCATATATATGCTTCCTCTGGGCCTTATTCCTCAATGGCCTTCTCTGATATGCCATTACTCGAATAATGACAATCGGGTGTATCACATTGGAATGAAAAGAATGTATCGAATTGAAACGGAACAGAAAGATGGAATCGGATCAGAACTTAGCAAAAGTTGCTTAGAAAAACGCGCAGTAATATAAACTGAGGCAAAACGTACAATAATCAATCAAATTTAATACATAAACATTATTTTAAAACATATATAAGCTCACTTACCCTTGGTTCAAAAGTGCGGTTCAAAATTGATCAAAACTTGGAAGAAACCTTGGCAGAACATGGACAGAACATGGACGAGATTCTGATAGTACCTTGAGTTGGTATTTGGACGTGATCTACAAGCATAATAACGCCTTAAAAATTTATCTAGTTGCTGCACGAACTCGGATGGAAACACACGAACATGGCTGCTCGAGGTAGGCTCGATCGTAATTTGAATGAGACTCGATTTTCTTGTACGCTTCTTGGATCAAATAAGATTACACAATCAAGCAGAATGTTGCCTTAGTTGTTGTGTGGTTACTGACCAAAAATACAGCTGGAATTACTCAGACCTGGCAGCACTTGATGCTCGATTTTTTTTGGTGGGTCTATGGTGGCTTTTTATTTGATATTCCACAGCACAAGGTGCATTATATATAGGGAAATGAATGGTTATACACCTTCTTTATTTACTCGATTACTTGGCCTCCAAAGATTTCAAGTCTGATGGTCAAATTTCATACCCATCCAAAGGTCATCTTGGTTTAGTAAAAGGCTACTTCTTGCTTCATAATCGTGTCTCAAAGAAGCCACATTCATGATGTTCTAAGAAGGACAAAGTTGCAGCTGGGAGAGAAGCTAACAATTTGACACAGTTATGGTGCAAGAACTGGTCTTTTATTACACCAAGATGACATTTGGTTAGAGAAAAAATTTGACAATCAGACTTCGAAGCTTTGGAGGGCAAGTAATCGAGTTAATGGGGCAGCTCTATAGCCATTCCTTACCCTATAAGTAAGGCACCTTGTGATGTGGAATATCACACTAGAAAGCCTCCATAGACTCGCCCAAAAAAATCAAACATGAATTGCTGCCAGATCCGAGTACTTCCAGCTGTATTGTTAGGATCGATTTGGGGGAAAATGGTTGAGCTAGAATAGCTCGATTCTTGAAATATTGAATACCGATGAATTAAATCGAGTTTGGTGTTCAAACCAAGCGGAAGACACTAAATATTTTGTAAAACATTTAAAATATATACAAGTTGAATGAGTAAAAATATTTTTGTTGAAGCATTTTCTCAAACACTTTGTATGCAATATTTTGGTATTTGAAGAACACATAAAATGCTTCAACAATACTTCTTTAAAAACAGTGGAAAAGAATAGTAATGCAATAAACAAATAGACACTAATTTGATTATAGATGTTCGGAGACTTCAAATGCTCCTACGTCACCCCTTCTTCCACCTCGGGAAAGATTCACTAGAAGACTTTGATTTGTACAACACCTTGTACAAACCCATTTCAACTTAGGACTTATCTCTTGCCTAATTGAAACTCATAGCACTCAAGATTGTAGGCAGTGTTAGAGTAGGTGCACGTCGAGCCAAGTGTTGGCCGAGTGTTCACAATGAAACTCTATGTATAAAGTCTTTATTTTAATAATATTTGAAATTATTTTTAGGCACTTCTTTATCTGTATACCCATGCTAGTTGCATAGAAAAAGTCCTTGAATATACAAATATTAGAAAGAATATGAGATGCTCATATGATGAGTATCATGAAACTCATATTTGTAATACTGTATATTCTAAACAGTTCCTAGTCGATTCAGCCGCCGCTAAGAAGGATATAGGCCGCTCGAGTTTGAGACTAGTATCTGCGATGTGAGTACCGTGTTTCATTGTGAGGGGACATTGTGATGTCCGAGCATGCAGATAGGTGCTCCTGGTAGAGTGCACTGAACAACCCTACATAAAGGACTTTTCAAGTGGTTCTCACTTATCGAGTGGAAAAGTCCTAGTTTATGGTTGCACACCATTAGTCCTTATGACTCGGGACAACATTGAGACTCTATATGCTAGCATTGCACTTTTACTTGTTTACCGACTCTTTAGGGGTCATCAGGTGGCAAGGTTGGGTGTTTTGTCGAAACATATAGGAGTCGATGCATTGTAGTCGGGGATTCACCGCTTACCTTCGGGTATGGATATCTTATGTGTTCTCATGTATGTGTAGTATGAAATCTCTGATCAGAGTATGGTGGTAATTATGAAAGGCGTTTCATATATTACACCATCGATGCAACTACGACATGACACATAGTATCGATTCATTGACAACTCTCGATATACTATGGTTGTCGAATCGATCGGGATATATGAGTTGAAGGGACCATACTGTACGCTAACCATAATTGAATGGTTCTTGCAGGCACTATCATTTGATACCTAGGGAATCATGTAAGCGATGCTGCTAGGCGTTTAACATGATTGGTTGGGTACTATCAGACTTGAGTTCTGACGTTCTTGTTATCAATGAGTTGATAATTAAGAATGGAGCAATTGGGGTATGCTCGAATAAGGACATGTTTAGTCTGAATCACATGGAGATGTGAACCCATGGCTAGTTGTATCAATGAACCATTGAGGGCCACACAAGTACTAGCTTTTTAGATCCCGTTGAGAAGTTAAAATAGTTCAATGTGTTGAACGGCTTATAAAGGAGTTTATAAGCATAAGGAAAAATAGAAGTATGACTTCTATGAGGGAAATGTAATTTTTAATTTATGAATGTGTTCTTAAATTAAAAGTTGGCCAAATAAATAATGTATTTGAAAATTGTGATTTTCATAAACATTATTATGGACTAAATTAAATTAATTCAAGTGTTGAATTAATTAAACACTAGTGGACCTAGTAGAGTCCAAATAATTAAATTAATTCAAGTGTTGAATTAATTAAATAACATTGGGCCTTGTAGAGCCCAATTAGAAATAATTATTAAACTAGTGGGTTTGGGTAAAATCAAGTAAACTTTAAATAGGCTCAAATGTGTTTGAGACATTTAAATAAAAGTCTATGGGCCTTGTAATAGTTACAAGGCCAAGTCAAAAGCATGCTAGGGAGGTGAAGAGTTGGGGATTACTTTTTCATTAAAAAATTACATGTCATGCTAAAAGTGGTTTTAGCTTTTCCTACAACCAAGACAACTCATCCTCCCCTTCATGACACATGCAATGGCCGAAATTTAGGGGGTGGTCTTTCCAAATTTTCTCTCAATTTTAGCTTCTTCAATAGTTGAGGATAGCACACACTTCTCTTTGAAAAATCTTCTTATTTTTCTAGTGCAAAGTAAGAAGGGTTCTAGTTAGCAAGTGGTAGGCCTAATTTTGAAGGAAATGAGGAAGCTTGTAGATCAACTCATCCCTTCAAGAGCTTAGTTGTATATCAACTAAGTTGGAGTCATCATCAATCTCAAGAGATTGATAGGTAACGATTTCTCAACACCCTATGAATGTCATAGTTGTGTTTTTGTATATGTTACATGCTAGTACATGAGGTGTTCAAATTTTTCTTTAAAATTTTCGGTTTTCATGCCTTGAAAACACTTTTGAACTTCCGTTGCGCATTTGAACACCCTAAAACCGATCCTCTTTCAAGTGGTATCATGAGCTAAGGGTACTAGTTTTTGTAGCATATACACGATATTATATTGAGGTTGATTTCTAACCGCATGAGATATAATTTTGCAACAAAATCAAGGCCAACACATAGGGCATTTTCGGGCAGCATGTTGCTGCTCATTTTGGGCAACTCGGGCTGCCCATTTTGGGCAGCAAGGGCAGCCCCTCGGGCTGCCCGAAGCCCTCTATTTAAAATTAAAAAAAAAATTTTGCATGTTGGCTGGAATCCGGCGACGGAGCTCCGGTTACGGCGATGACGACTAAGGTTTTCAAAAGGTGTTTTGAAATATCAAAGTGTCATGGGCCTTGAGTTGTTGGGCCATTGGATGACTAACATATTTGTAAAATTTAAATGGGCCAAAATGTTTTTGGTGAAAAATGATTTTTTGGGCCCTTAAGTTTAAATTTACAAAAGGTTGCAAATATTTTCTCATGAAATAAATAATTGAAGTTGGACTTTAATTATTTATAGTAAATTGTGATTTGCAAGAAATTCGGTTATAAATAAATTAATTAGAAAGTAGACAAAGGTGTTTGTATACTTTGCTAGTTTAGTTTATAATCGTGGCGGTTAGTGATTGGATCAAGATATATAATATTAGATCAATTAATTATTGTGATAATTAATTGATGGTGTATGATATGTGATATTATGCATGAAGGATGATCAAAAGCCCAAGCCCAATTTGCTAGGTGTATGCTAGGATATTTTGTGTTGAATGATTCTAATAATTATCAATTTAAAAAGTGGGCTTGGTTTATGGCCCGTTCCCACCCCCATGAGATGTATCCCTATTTGCCATAGATATTTATTTGTAAATATTAGTATAGTGGATGATCAAGATTGGAAGATGGTGACCATGATGATTATGAAGATCGAAGACATGTAAATATTGGAAGCTAATGTAATAGTTGCATTTGCATCCCATGCATTTCCCTAGGATTGGACCTAGGCCCGTGTTTAGCTCACACGGGCCATTAGTTTTGGGGCTATTGATCATCCTTGTTTTGTTTACTGTTTATAATATATGCATGATATGTTATAAATAATGAGTATGTGCGTTATTATTATGATAATAACAAAGTTGCATGAATCCGGCAAACATACGATCAAACATGGCAAGCTTTTAAATAAAAATTAATGATGAGACATTTCAAAATTAAAAACCCTCATTTTAAATAAGATTCAAAATTAATATCATGCCCGAAAAGGGGAATTATAAATTTGTTTATAATTTCCATGTCTTCCATCGACAATGGGTGCATAATGAACGCTACCCGTGCTCGGGGCTCGGCTCATATTATTGGGGGGTGCCCTGGGTGTTGGAAAGCTGTGACATCCATTGACATGGTGATGTGAACTACGTGGAACTCCCATGATTTCGGCTCATATTATTGGGGGAACTCATGGCGATCGTCCATTAAGGTTCAACATCGATGGGTAAGGTTTGACACGTGAAGATGAACGACGTCATATTATTGGGTCCTAATCAAACGTGAGACAAAAGTTTACGTAAAGGGTTGCATGGTGATGCAATTGGAAACTACCTTTTAGGGATTGTGATTGGCTGATATTATTCGGGATCATAATTTGCTAATTGGACCTTGCGTACCTACTGAGGAAAAGAGTTTCCCGTTTTCACTAGAGAATAGTGAAAATGTCAAAACAGTGGGAGCGAAAATTTATAAAGTAAAAGTCCATACTTTATATCTTACTAAATATTTTAAAATAGTCATTAACATTTATCTGCTTTACTTTTCAGTACAAAATTTGACAATGTCTTCGATTCGCAATCCGCTATCCGCAATACTCGAAAAATACGTGTTAACTGGACCTAATTACCTCACTTGGCTAAGAAACTTAAAAATCGTCTTGAACTCGGAAAAGATTGCATATACAATGACTGAGTCGCCCCCTGTTGAGGCTCCGACTAGCTGCACTCCTGAGAAATTGCAGACTTACAAGGATTGGTGTGACCATGACTTGAAAGCCAGGTGTTATACGCAGGCTTCTATGAATGATGAGCTACAGAGGCGTTTTGAGGATGCAAAGAATGCTGCTGACATTCATTTGCACCTCAAGGAGCTCTTTGGTGAGCAGACTCGGCCTCTTAGGCATGCTACCGTCAAGGAGCTGGTCACTTTGCGCATGCGAGATGGGGCCTCGGTCCATGAGCATGGCCTAAAGATGATTGGGCTCGTGGACAAGCTTGTTGGCATGGATCTGATGTTGCCTTCGGAGTTGACCACCGACGTGTTGCTCTTATCGCTGCCTTGCTCATTTGATCCTTTTGTGGTGAATTTCAACATGAACAAGCTTGAGCCGACCCTTGAGGAGTTGGTTAACATGCTTGTTACGTTTGAATCCACCATCAAGAAAGAGAAGTTGGTTTTTTATGTGGGTTCTTCATCTTGTGCGAAGATTGATCCACATGGGAAGGGAAAGAAGCGTTCTTTCCAACGTCCCAAGAAGAACGTGCCCTTGTTGAGGAAATCTCCGAATCCCGTCGTGACAGCCACAACAGTTAAGGCTGACAAGACTAGTGATGTTTGTCATCACTGTAAGAAGCCTGGACATTGGAGGCGTAATTGCAAAGAATATCTTGCTCAGAAAAGTTTTGAAAATGGTATGTTCTACATTGAAGTAAACATTTCAATTAACTCTACTTCTTGGGTATTGGATACCGGCTGTGGCTCACATCTCTGTAATGATTTGCAGGTGATGGGAAGAAGTAGGAGACTAAGGGGAGGAGAGACCTTCTTGAGGATGGGCGATGAGGCAAGAGTTGCTGTCAAGGCTGTTGAAGATATTTACTTATTGTTGAACAATAATTTTAAGTTAATTTTTAAGAGATGTTTTGTTTGTACCTGATTTGATGAAAAAAACATTGTTTCCATTTCTATGTTGATAAAGATGGATATTCTTGTTTCTTTAGCAAAATTGTGTGCAATATTTACAAGAATGAATGTTTGATTGGTACTGGTGAACTTGAAAACGATCTCTATAACTTAAAATTGAAAGATATTCCACTAAATGTCCATTCAAAGGCATACACCATATGAGATATGGATGGGTAAACCTCTCAAGTATTCTTATCTTAGAATATGGGGGTGCCCTGCTTATATGAAGTAGGCAGTGGGAGATAAATTGGATAGTCGATCCATTTTATGCTACTTTGTGGGATATACAAAGAATTCAGTTGGATATTATTTCTATCATCCCCAAGAAACAAAGGTGTTTGTTTCTAGGAATACAACCTTTTTAGAAAATGAATTTCTATTAGATAGAAAAGGCAAGATGATAGAACTCGAAGAGGTTCGAGAGACACCCACAATTATAGAACCCACACCCGAAGAGCCAAGAGAGGAGATACAAGCTCCTAGAAGATCCGAGAGAGTCTCGAGACCACCTATGAGGTATGGTCTGCTTCTTGAAGAGGACCATGATGAGCCTAACCATGGATTTGATTCAAGGACCTTCAAGAAAGTGTTATCTGATGCCGATTCATCCAAGTGGCTTGAAGCAATGGAATCTGAGATGAATTCCATGCATTCGAACCAAGTGTGGAATCTCGTGGATCCACCTGAGGGAATTGTTCCCATAGGGTGTAAATGGATTTACAAGAGGAAACTTGGGGCGGATGGGAAGGTATTGACCTTCAAAGCGCGATTGGTGGTAAAAGAATATACTTAAAGACAAGGAGTTGACTTTGAGGAAACATTTTCTCCAGTTGCAATGTTCAAGTCCATAAGGATTTTGCTAGCCATAGCTGCATGGTATGACTATGAGATATGGCAGATGGATGTTAAGACAACCTTTCTTAATGGGGATATTAAGGAAGAGATTTACATGTCTCAACCTGAAGGGTTTACATCTGTCGGAAGTGAGCATATGGTATGCAAACTTCAGAGATCTATTTATGGTCTAAAGCAGGCATCTAGGAGTTGGAACCTTAGATTCGACAGTACAATCAAAGAGTTTGGTTTTACTAAGAATTTTGAGGAACCCTGTGTGTATAAGAAGGTCAGTGGGAGTGCTGTGACATTCCTGGTGCTTTATGTTGATGACATTCTACTAATTGGGAATGATGTAGGAATGTTGCAATCAACTAAGATATGGTTAGCGAGTAAGTTCTCGATGCAGGACTTGGGTGAAGCATCTTTTGTATTGGGAATACAGATCTATAGAGATAGATCGAGAAGATTGCTTGGTCTCACTCAGTCCACATACATTGATACCATCGTGAAGCGGTTCTCGATGGATGAGTCCAAGAGAGGACATCTACCAATGTGTCATGGCGTGTCCCTATCCAAGTCTATGTCTCCCAAGACTGATGCAGAGATAGAGGCGATTACACCCATTCCGTATGCATCTGCGATTGGTAGCATCATGTATGAGATGATATCTACACGTCCTGACGTGGGTTTTGCACTAATTGTAGTGAGTAGATATCAATCGAACCCTGGTCTTCCACACTGGAAAGCTGTGAAAGACATCCTCAAGTATTTGAGAAGGACCAATAAGTTGTTCTTGGTCTATGGGGGTGGAGAACTGAAATTGGAAGGCTATACCGACTCTAGATTCCAAAGCGATATCGATGACTTGAAGTCAACCTCTGGATTCATATTCATGCTCAATGGTGGTGCTGTCTCTTGGAAGAGTTCCAAGCAAGACAGTACAGCGGATTCCACCACCGAGGCCGAATATATTGCTGCATCAGATACAGCAAAGGAGGCTGTTTGGATAAAGAATTTCGTCCAAAAGTTGGACGTCATTCCTAATAGATTTGCTCTTGTCCCGGTGTTGTGTGACAACACGGGAGCTATAGCTCAAGCAAAGGAGCCAAGGTCTCATCAGAAGTCCAAACATGTATTGAGAAAGTACCACATCCTTCGAGAGATTGTGGAAAGAGGAGATATCTCGATTGACAAAGTCGGCTCCGCAGATAATATTGCAGATCCGCTAACTAAGCCTTTACCGGGAACATTATTCGAGAAGCATCGCGAATCGATGGGTTTGAAGCATATGGGTAGTTGGCTCTAGTGCAAGTGGGAGATTATTAGAGTAGGTGCACGTCGAGCCAAGTGTTGGCCGAGTGTTCACAATGAAACTCTATGTATAAACAGTCTTTATTTTAATAATATTTGAAATTATTTTTAGGCACTTCTTTATCTGTATACCCATGCTAGTTGCATAGATAAAGCCCTTGAATATACAAATAGTAGAAAGAATGTGAAGCCCATTTACTCTAACGACAATTAATGATCAAACAATAATGGTTTAATTTAAAACTGCAGCGGAAAAATGTTTAAAATTCTTTAAAACGGATCTAAGGGCCTAGAAAAATTTCTGCATGACCTCCCCGTAAGTAGGACATCCCGAAAACTCAAGCAGCATTTTATATCAAAATATACTCCAACTAGAGTCAATAAAACAAAACCAAAGTCAACAACCTATAGCCGCACTGGCCAGGACTAAACAGAATTTAAAACTTACCACATACTCACCAGATCATTAAAATCACAGAGTCGCCTCAGAACATAACAAGAAAAACCAAATATCACTACAGATACACGGGGCATCTCCCCGGCAAATAAGATACAATACAAGACTGAAACAACTCAAGACATACATATAGACTGACTGAGAGACTCCACTGAACAAAACCAAGCAATCCAACCTCAATCACGAGCTCCACCGCCGGAACCTCGGCCTGATGCTGCAAAACGACTCGGGAGATCTACCATGGTGCCCAATAGCAACCACAGCAGCCTCCCCAGTAAAAAACTGAGGTTAGGATTCTGGTATGAAACAGTTCAACAATAATAACAATAAACATAAATCATGCATAATCATATAATAAAATGTGATATGAAATGCATGAAAGGCTCAATGAATAATCGGGATAACAGGAGCCAACAAACGGTACGATAACAACTGGAATAATGCTCGAGCAACAACACATGAGAATTACATCGTCATGCAACTAAACCGCCCTGCCAAGTATGCGAGGTATGCCAAGCTGTGCTGAATAACACCCCTGACTCGGCCTCCATACAGCTGATACGATATAACAGTATGGCACAACAGAACAAACTAGATGACACAATCCCAGCGCTCACCTCAAAAGGCTGCACTAACCACGGGATTGTTCAATCACATCTACAGTCTCAAGTGTATAGGCCTATCAGCCACACCATGATCCCGAGATAAACAACAGTGCCAGATAACAACGGATATCAATAATGGGATAACAAGAACGATAGGCTCAACATGAATGTCATAACTGTATGCCCGATGCTAAATGCCAAATAATATGTCAAAATAATAAACATATATCACAACGAAGATATTTAACATATTACAACAGTCAACAATCATAAACACGATCAGTGCAACACATAATGACAATTAAACATAATTTATACTTTACCGTCGTATGCTACCGAACTGTAACATACCTAAACCGACTCTAAAATCACAACAAGCTCAACTTTAATCTCCTCGACCTAAAAATGATAAAAATAGGTCGAATAATTCACAATTCGCCAATAACACTAAATTAATCCAACTTATTTATTTTTAATTATCAAAACTTAATTCCCAAATCCATTTCAACAATTCTGAAATTTCAACTAAATAACCGTAATTCTCCAAATTAATCAAACGATTAACTCGATACTAATTCACAAAATCCTCGATTTATACCTCAAAGCTCTCCAACGATGGAACCTACAATATAAACCCAATATATACGTCAATATAATGCATTAAAATCGACAAAGCGAAATTAAATCAAAGCGAGTAAAATTACACTTCGGGGCAGCCTACTTATGCACCGAAAAATCTGGAATTGGATCCAAAATTACCAAGATCGAAGTATAAACTAGTCGCTAGCGGTCCAATGTTGCTACTCGCCGGAAAACACTATACACGACCAAAAACCAAACTGAAAACTAGCTGGAAAATGCAGGAACAGCAAGGTAAGATTTAAGCTTCAAATCCTTGCTCAATATACTCCAAAAAACCAAGAAAAACAAAGCAATAGCTCACCTAAAATCGAACAAGAAAATCGAAAAGGAGCAGTCCCGAAACAGGGTTCGATCGGGGCTGAAACAAGCATCAAAAGTGGCAATTCATGGTTCAAAACGAAGCTACTGAAGTAAGGAAGACAACCCCTCAAACCGTTCGTGATTTCGACGCCGGACGGAAAAGTTATGGCTTCTCCAAAATGAAGGTGTAGAAAGTGACGAAAATGGAGAAATGGGAAGGAAAGTTACGGGATTGGGGATTGGGTTTCTGATTATTTCCTTTCTCTCTCCAAAAGACAAATTGTGTGTATGTATATGTGTATTTAGTTACTAAAAAAAAAATAGTAACACATGCCCAATAATCCCGGTTTTGCATTTATTTTGCTCTCGTGTGTTATTTAAACTCTATATGTATTTTATATCGTTAAATTCTCCGATATTCTCAAATACATATTTTTAACACACTTCTTGAATTTAATTGGCATAAATAATTATTTTAATTTACAACTCAATAATTATTCTAATTATGCCAAATTACCAGATAATAATTACAGGGCCTTACACTTCTCCACCCCTTAAAACAAATTTCGTCCTCGAAATTTCTGTTTATACACATACATCTTACACACGATACAAAACTAACAATACATTACTAACAATCAAACAGATATGGATAAGATGCTCTCATCTTCTGTTCTGTTTCCCATGTTGATTCTTCTACCCCATGTCTCGACCACTGAACACGTACAAGTGGTATAACTTTATTGAGTAAAACTTTATCTTTATGATCCAAGATACAAACAGGATACTCAGATACGATAAAGACGGATCAAGTTCAACCTCATCAGGCTGAATCACATGAGATGGATCGGGCTCATACTTACGCAACATAGAAACATGAAAAACATCGTGGATGCCAGACAAAGACTGAGGCAAATCCAAATGAAAAGCGCAAGTCCCAATACGCTCAACAATCTCGTAGGGGCCAACGAAACGAGGTTACAACTTACCTCTCATACCAAAGCGAACAACACCTCTAAACGGAGAGATTCTCAGAAACACAAAATCTCCAACTTGAAATTCTAGAGGTCGACGACGTCTGTTAGCATAACTAGCTTGCCGATCTTGGGCAGCTTTCATTCTCTGACGAATCAACTGGACTTTATCATGCATTTCCTGAACAATCTCAGGTCCAGTCAACTGCTTCTCACCAAATTCATCCCAACAAAGAGGTGATCGACACCGTCTGCCGCACAAAGCTTCAAAAGGAGCCATACCAATAGTCACCTGGAAACTGTTGTTATATGAAAATTCTACTAGTGGTAAAGCTTCCTGCCAACTGTCTTTAAAATCCATGACTACATCTCGAAGCAGATCCTCGAGTGTCTGAATCGTACGCTCTGTCTGACCATCTGTCTGAGGATGGTACGCAGTACTCATCGCAAGTCGTGTACCCATTTCTTTTTGGAAACTAGTCCAAAACTTTGATGTGAATCTAGGGTCACGATCTGAGACTATTGCAACCGGAACTCCATGAAGTCTCACAACATTTTCAATATACAAACGAGCCATTTTCTTATACGAATATGTCCTCTCATGCGGAATAAAGTGTGCCGATTTAGATAATCTGTCGACAATCACCCAAATGGCATCGAAATGACGAGAAGTACGTGGCAAACGTGTGACAAAATCCATAGCTACGTGCTCCCAGTTCCACTGAGGAACCTCAAGGCTATGCAGTAATCCTCCCGGTCTCATTCGTTCCGCTTTGACTTGCTGACAGATCATACAACGAGACACAAACTCAGCCACATCCTTTTTCATATTCTTCCACCAAAACTGAGGCCGTAGAATATGATACATTTTCCTTCCTCCTGGGTGGATACTATATCGAGTACAATGAGCTTCTTTAAGGATGGCTTTACGCAATTCAGGAATATCTGGGACAACCAATCTACCATTCAACCGAAGAGAATCATCTGAGTGAATTGAGAAACCAGATTGGTGTCCTTGAGATACTAACTCATAAGATTTCAGAACTCGTTCATCAGTTTTCTGAGCTGACTTTACAATCTGAATCAATTCTGGCTCAACAGAAATCTGAGATACAAAAACAGCATTACCTTGGATTTGAAAATCCAACCCAGAAGTACAAATATCCTCTCGTAACTTAGAAACATGAATTGAGGATAAATTGACGTCAACAACCTTACGACTCAAAGCATCGGCAATGACATTCACTTTTCCTGGATGATACTGGATCTCACAATCATAATATTTCAAAAGATCCATCCAACGTCTCTGTCTCATATTCAGATCTGATTGAGAGAACAGATACTTCAAGCTTTTGTGATCAGAATAGATTACAAATTGCTCCCCAAACAAATAATGTCTCCAAATCTTGAGAGCAAAAACAATAGCAGCCAGTTCCAAGTCATGAACAGGATACTTAGACTCATGCGATTTCAACTGATGAGAACCATAGGCCACAACTCTGCCATGCTACATCAGAACACAACCTATACCTCGATTAGATGCATCAGTGCAAACCACAAATCCTCCAGAACCACTTGGAATGGTAAGAACTGGTGCAGAAGTCAATCTCTTCTTCAACTCGACAAAACTTGACTCACATTCATCAGACCAAATGAATCTCTGATTTTTCTGAGTCAATTGAGTGATAGGTCTAGCAATCTTTGAGAAATTTTCGATAAATCTCCGGTAATAACCAGCTAAACCCATGAAACTACGAATCTCTGGCACATTGGTCGGTCGTGCCCAGTTCAGAACTGCTTCCACTTTACTTGGATCGATAGAAATACCATGTTGAGATATGACATGGCCCAGAAATACCACTCTATCTAACCAAAACTCACACTTGGATAGCTTGGCGTACAACTGCTTCTTTTGAAGAATTCAAAGAACTATCCTCAAGTGTTTAACATGCTCTTCCTCGGACTTGGAATAAACAAGAATATCATCGATGAATACAATCACAAAAAGATCGAGATATTTACGAAATACTCGATTCATCAAGTCCATAAACACAGCAGGAGCATTGGTCAAACCAAAAGGCATAACCAAAAATTCAAAGTTTCCGTATCTCATGCGAAAAGCTGTTTTCGGCACATCTTCTTGTCTAACTCGCACTTGATGGTACCCAGAACGGAGATCAATCTTAGAATACACTGAAGTACCTTGCAACTGATCAAATAAGTCATCAATCCTAGGGAGTGGATATTTATTCTTGACAGTAGACTTATTCAGTTGCCGATAATCAATACACATCCTCATCGTTCCATCTTTCTTCTTGACAAATAGAATCGGTGCAACCCATGGTGAAGAACTCGGATGAATATAACCTTTACTCAACAAATCCTGTAATTGTTCTTTCAGTTCTTTCAGCTCAACAGGGGCTAAACGATATGGTGCTCGAGATATGGGTTCAGTTCCTGGCATTAATTCGATACTGAACTCAACTTCTCGTTCTGGTGGAAAACCAGGAATCTCTTATGGAAGCACATCAGGAAACTCACAAACTACAGGAATATCAGAAATCCGTCGCTCATCTTGCGATAGATCCACAGCATAAACAAGAAAACCTTCATGACCAGAATCTAACAATCGATTCATCTCAATGGCAGAAACTAGAGGAATCTTGGCTTGAGAACCACGACCATAGAAATTCCATTTAGGAGCAAAGCTAGGTCTGAAACGAACTATTCCTCGATAACAGTCAACAGTGGCACGATTTGCAGTCAAAACATCCATACCAACGATACAATCAAAGTCATGCATATGTAGAACTATGAGATTCAAATATAGAACGTTTTCATCGTGAAACAAAATCGCATTGAACACCACATTATCAGTGATAATCATTTTGCCCATCGGAGTAGCAACAGATAGATTGGAATTCATACTAGTGGTGCGAAGATCATGCGAAACAACGAATGCATGAGAAACAAAGGAATGAGATGCTCCGGTATCAAATAACACTCGTGCTATAAAACCACAAAGAGTACAGTTACCGGTAATGACAGTACCTGGAGATGCCTGAGCCTCATCCTCAGTCAAGGCAAATACATGAACAGATGACTGATTCTGTTGACCACCTTGGCCTCTGCTCTGATGCGAAGGGCGACTAGGCTGATGGGAAGACTAGGACGCTGCTGGAATTCTATTACTTTGAGCTCCATTACCTGCCTGGGCTGATTTCCCCGTCTTACTAGGACAGACTCTAGCAAAATGGCCAGGCCGACCACAAACATTGCAAACCCCTTGAACTCCAACACACTGATTACTGGAATGCTTGCCTCCACAGTGATCACAATAAGGTCCACTGTAACGATATCCACCACGGTTCCCTGAACTCCCTGAACTCGAAGAACTAGAACCAGGCTTCTTAAATTGCTTCCCACGTGGACGAAGAGATGCCGAACCAGATGAACTGAATTGTTGCCTCCCCGACTGATGATGTTGGGTAGGAACTCGATTGTCACTCCTCTTAAGACTAGCTTCAGCCCTTTTTGCTATTTCCACCGCTTCAAGATAATTCAGTGGCTTACCGGTAGAAACAAAAGGGTGCAGATGATCGTTCAATCCTTCAATGAAACTTTCGACGACAGCAACCTGACTTGCAGCAACATGAGGAGCATATCTCAGCATAGCATAAAAAGAATCTGCATACTCCGCAACTGACATATCGCCTTGTTTCAGGTTATGAAACTCAGAAGCCTTAGAACTGTAGAATGATGGAGGACAATAACTCTCATTAACCTTCAGTTTGAATATATCCCACGATGGAACAATCCTCTGAGCATCTAAAGTCATCAATGTAGTAGACCACCACATTTTAGCACGATCTTTCAACTGAAGCACAGCTAATCTCAATCGACAATTTGGAGGATACTCAATCAAATCGAGCAATTCCTCAATCTCAGAAATCCATAACTCTGCTTTCTCAGCTCCCTCTGAACCACTGAATCGAGGAGGATGCATAGAATGGAAACGCTCAACTAACTCATCCATCCTAAGCTGCTCTAGATGATCAGCAGCTTGCTCAACAAAAGTATCATCAACAACACGGACACGAGGTCTACTACATCCACGACCTCGACCTCGACCTCGAGCTAAAGGAATCTCATCAACAGGAATTTCTCCACCTCCCTCCATTCTATACGATAAAACATCAAAACCATTAGAATGGAAGCAAACAAATCATATATTTACATAAACATGCTGCCAAGTAGCATACACATGCGCAACAACCCTTTTTAGTGCCAAGACTCGAGTGTCCTAGACTCTAGTTCGAGCGTATCCCATTTTACGCTTTGATACCAAGATGTGAGGCCCATTTACTCTAACGACAATTAATGATCAAACAATAATGGTTTAATTTAAAACTGCACTGGAAAAAGGTTTAAAATTCTTTAAACGGACCTCAGGGCCTAGAAAAATTTCGGCATGACCTCCCCGTAAGTAGGACATCCCGAAAACTCAAGCAGCATTTTATATCAAAATATACTCAAACTAGAGTCAATAAAACAAAACCAAAGTCAACAACCTATAGCCGCACTGGCCAGGACTAAACAGAATTTAAAACTTACCACATACTCACCAGATTATTAAAATCACAGAGTCGCCTCAGAACATAACAAGAACAATCAAATATCACTACAGATACACGGGGCATCTCCCCGGCAAATAAGATACAATACAAGACTGAAACAACTCAAGACATACATATACACTGACTGGGTGACTCCACTGAGCAGAACCAAGCAATCCAACCTCAATCCCGAGCTCCACTGCCGGAACCTCGGCCTGATGCTGCAAAACGACTCGGGAGATCTACCATGGTGCCCAATAGCAACCACAGCAGCCCCCCAAGTAAACAACTGAGGTTAGGATTCTGGTATGAAACAGTTCAACAATAACAATAATAAACATAAATCATGTATAATCATATAATAAAATGTGATATGAAATGCATGAAAGGCTCAACGAATAATCGGGATAACAGGAGCCAACAAACGGTACGATAACAACTGGAATAATGCTCGAGCAACAACACAGGGGAATTACATCGTCATGCAGCTAAACCGCCCTGCCAAGTATGCGAGGTATGCCAAGCTGTGCTGAATAACACCCCTGACTCGGCCTCCATACAGCTGATACGATATAACAGTATGGCACAACAGAACAAACTAGATGACACAATCCCAGCGCTCACCTCAAAAGGCTGCACTAACCACGGATTGTTAAATCACATCTACAGTCTCAAGTGTATAGGCCTATCAGCCACACCATGATCCCGAGATAAACAACAGTGCCAGATAACAACGGATATCAATAATGGGCTAACAAGAACGATAGGCTCAACATGAATGTCATAACTGTATGCCCGATGCTAAATGCCAAGTAATATGTCAAAATAATAAACATATATCACAACGAAGATATTTAACATATTACAACAGTCAACAATCATAAACACGATCAGTGCAACACATAATGACAATTAAACATAATTTATACTTTACCGTCGTATGCTACCGAACTGTAACATACCTAAACCGACTCTAAAATCACAACAAGCTCAACTTTAATCTCCTCGACCTAAAAATGATAAAAATAGGTCGAATAATTCACAATTCGCCAATAACACTAAATTAATCCAACTTATTTATTTTTAATTATCAAAACTTAATTCCCAAATCCATTGCAACAATTCTGAAATTTCAACTAAATAACCGTAATTCTCCAAAATAATCAAACGATTAACTCGATACTAATTCACAAAATCCTCGATTTATACCTCAAAGCTCTCCAACGATCGAACCTACAATATAAACCCAATATATACATCAATATAAGGCATTAAAATCGACAAAGCGAAATTAAATCAAAGCGAGTAAAATTACACTTCGGGGCATCCTACTTATGCACCGAAAAATCTGGAATTGGATCCAAAATTACCAAGATCGAAGTATAAACTAGTCGCTAGCGGTCCAATGTTGCTATTCGCCGGAAAACACTATTCACGACCAAAAACCAAACTGAAAACTAGCTGGAAAATGCAGGAACAGCAAGGTAAGATTTAAGCTTCAAATCCTTGCTCAATATACTCCAAAAAACCAAGAAAAACCAAGCAATAGCTCACCTAAAATCGAACAAGAAAATCGAAAAGGAGCAGTCCCGAAACAGGGTTCTATTGGGGCTGAAACGAGCATCAAAAGTGGCGATTCATGGTTCAAAACGAAGCTACTGAAGTAAGGAAGACAACCCCTCAAACCGTTCGTGATTTCGACGCCGGACGGAAAAGTTATGGCTTCTCCAAAATGAAGGTGTAGAAAGTGACGAAAATGGAGAAATGGGAAGGAAATTTACGGGATTGGGGATTGGGTTTCTGATTATTTCCTTTCTCTCTCCAAAAGAAAAATTGTGTGTATGTATATGTGTATTTAGTTACTAAAAAAAATAGTAACACATTCCCAATAATCCCGGTTTTGCATTTATTTTGCTCTCGTGTGTTATTTAAACTCTATATGTATTTTATATCGTTAAATTCTCCGATATTCTCAAATACATATTTTTAACACACTTCTTGAATTTAATTGGCATAAACAATTATTTTAATTTACAACTCAATAATTATTCTAATTATGCCAAATTACCAAATAATAATTACAGGGCCTTACAAAGAATATGAGATGCTCATATGATGAGTATCATGAAACTCATATTTGTAATACTGTATATTCTAAACAGTTCCTAGTCGATTTAGCCGCCGCTAAGAAGGATATAGGCCGCTCGAGTTTGAGACTAGTATCTGCGATGTGAGTACCGTGTTTTATTGGTAGGGGACATTGTGATGTCCGAGCATGCAGATAGGTGATCCTGGTAGAGTGCACTGAACAACCCTCCATAAAGGACTTTCCAAGTGGTTCTCACTTATCGAGTGGAAAAGTCATAGTTTATGGTTGTACACCATTAGTCCTTATGACCCGGGACAACATTGAGACTCTATATGCTAGCATTGCACTTTGACTTGTTTACCGACTCTTTAGGGGTCATCAGGTGGCAAGGTTGGGTGTTTTGTCGAAACATATAGGAGTCGATGCATTGTAGTCGGGGATTCACCGCTTACCTTCGGGTATGGATATCCTATGTGTTCTCATGTATGTGTAGTATGAAATCTCTGATCAGAGTATGGTGGTAATTATGAAAGGCGTTTCATATATTACACCATCGATGCAACTACGACATGACACATAGTATCGATTCATTGACAACTCTCGATATACCAATGGTTGTCGAATCGATCGGGATATATGCGTTGAAGGGACCGTACTGTACGCTAACCATTATTGAATGGTTCTTGCAGGCACTATCATTTGATACCTAGGGAATCATGTAAGCGATGCTGCTAGGCGTTTAACATGATTGGTTGAGTACTATCAGACTTGAGTTCTGACGTTCTTGTTATCAAGGAGTTGATAATTAAGAATGGAGCAATTGGGGTATGCTCGAATAAGGACGTGTTTAGTCCGAATCACATGGAGATGTGAACTCACGGCTAGTTGTATCAATGAACCATTGAGGGCCACACAAGTACTAGCTTTCTAGATCCCGTTGAGAAGTTAAAATAGTTCAATGTGTTGAACGGCTTATAAAGAAGTTTATAAGCGTAAGGAAAAATTGAAGTATGACTTCTATGAGGGAAATGTAATTTTTAATTTATGAATGTGTTCTTAAATTAAAAGTTGGCCAAATAAATAATGTATTTGAAAATTGTGATTTTCATAATTATTATTATGGACTAAATTAAATTAATTCAAGTGTTGAGTTAATTAAACATTAGTGGGCCTAGTAGAGTCCAAATAATTAAATTAATTCAAGTGTTGAATTAATTAAATAACATTGGGCCTTGTAGAGCCCAATTAGAAATAATTATTAAACTAATGGGCTTGGGTAAATCAAGTAAACTTTAAATGGGCTCAAATGTGTTTTAGACATTTAAATAAAAGTCCATGGGCCTTGTAATAGTTACAAGCCCAAGTCAAAAGCATGCTAGGGAGGTGAAGAGTTGGGGATTACTTTTTCATTAAAAAATTGCATGGCATGCTAAAAGTGGTTTTAGCTTTTCCCACAACCAAGACAACTCATCCTCCCCTTCATGGCACATGCAATGGCCGAAATTTAGGGGGTGGTCGTTCCAAATTTTTCCTCAATTTTGGCTTCTTCAATAGTTGAGGATAGCACACACTTCTCTTTGAAAAATCTTATTATTTTTCTAGTGCAAAGTAAGAAGGGTTCTAGTTAGCAAGTGGTGGGCCTAATTTTGAAGGAAAGGAGGAAGCTTGTAGATCAACTCATCCCTTCAAGAGCTTAGTTGTATATCAACTAAGTTGGAGCCATCATCAATCTCAAGAGATTGATAGGTAACGATTTCTCAACACCCTATGAATGTCATAGTTGTGTTTTTGTATATGTTACATGCTAGTACATGAGGTGTTCAAATTTTTCTTTAAAATTTTTGGTTTTCATGCCTTGAAAACACTTTTGAACTTCCGTTGCGCATTTGAACACCCTAAAACCGATCCTATTTCAGGCAGCACCTCACAATCAGCATATTATTTAATGTCTCATATGCAAAGACTACAAACACAATGTTTTACGTCTTTGTGTAAAGACTCACTCAACTAATATTTGAAGTTCAATTCTCTTGTATATGTGTGAGTGTTTGTGTGTGAGAAATTTATCAATTACAGTGTATATCTCAAATGTATCCTCAAACAAGGGCTTTTGCTCTCAACTAGCTGATTTCTTCATGCTAACTGCCCATGCTTTGAATCCTCTTCAAAAGCTATTGTTTGATCTTCTAAATGTTGTATTTATAAGCTCCAACAATGATATATACGTTAGACACAAGAATATGAGCATTTGGAAAGTTTCTGTACTGTTTCTGAAATTGCAACGGTCAAATTCGCTTTGCTGGACATTTTCCCGACTGGTCATGTGAGAACCCGGATTTTTCGAAGCAAAGCACCACAAAAAGCTCGGAAAGTAACTTAAAAAGAAGCCGAGGCAATGCAAAACCTTGAGAATTAAGGGTACATCGCTCGGAAGAGGAAATCCTCAGCTCAAAAGCTAAAACCCTCAGCTCAAGGAAGCTCCAAGATTCTTGGACAAGAAACCTTCAGCTCAAAAGCTAAAACTCTCAGCTCAAGGAAGTTCATTTATTCTTGGGGAGAAAACCCCTAGCTCATGAGCTCAATCTTTGAGCTCAAAGAAGCTCAACCATGCTTGTCCTAAAAAGGCCGAAAAAAGGAGCTAAGGGAGGAGCTAAAGGACTAAGACATATTGATGATGCAAGAAATGACTCTTTAGAAAACCAAGGTGACATTTAAGGATGCATGAAATTTTGAACCCACCATTATAGCTAGTCTTGGACTTGGAGAAACATATGGAATTTTGGTCTACAATTAATCACACCATTATTGGTTTTCTTGATGGCCAAGAATTCGGCCAAGGGGAGGCAAGGTGGAGAGTTTTTTTGTGCCTATAAATACAACTCAAATGGTTGAGAGAAGGCACACCATCAAACCTCTAAAATTTCGGTCCTCTCTTCCCCTCTCCCTAAACCATTCGGCCGAAGTAAAGAAAGAAAAGGAAGGGAAGATTTTGTGCAGTCCAGAGTTTTCTAACCCGTACCGGAGGGCTCCCCGATCGAAGACAGTATTTGTTGGAGTTGTGCCGTAGTGATGCCGAAATTTCAAGAAAGAACTTTGTATAAAAATCAAGTAAGTGGGCTTTTGTTACATATAATTTTTGTATTTTAAAACTTGAATATATAAATTATGACATGCGTTTATGTGTGTCCTTTTTTCGAAAATTCAGTATGTTCTGTTTTAAAATTTTGATCGATTAAGTGCTCTGTTTGTTGTTCGAAATTCTTTGGTTCCGCTGAATCCGTTTGAAACTCTGATATCTAAAAACTCTGTTACGTTCTGTCTGGTAAATCTGAATTTTGTGTTGCACTGTTACAAATTGATTTGAAATGGGACGAGAATTGTGATTCTATCTGGTCCCCAATGGTGGGTATGAAACCATTTCTGTTTGGCCCCCAATGGTGGGTATAAAACCATTTCTGTCTGGCCCCCATCGGTGGGTATAAAACCGTGTTCTGGCCTCAACCCCATCGGTGGGTATAAAACCGTGTTCTGGCCTCACCCCTTAGAGGACTAACATATTGGGGACAATTTGACCATGGAAATGAGATGAGTAACAGTGTTCTGTCTGTTCTGATATGTTCTGTTCTGAATTGAGTAATCGGTTTCCGAATTGTTCTGAATCATCTGATGAATTCTGTCATTTATTCGATTTGTCTCTGTCCTGATAAGTTAAGAATATTAAGTTTTGAAAATCTGTTAAAAGAACGTTTTAAGAAAACTAAGTTCTATATGTATCTTTGGAATCGATCGACCCCCACTTGCTGAGTGTTTCCCAAAACACTCACGCCTTACAAATTTCAGATTAAAATGAAGAGCAACTGAATGAGGAGGAACAAGAAGCCTTCTGGGGATGGTAGCCGATGAGCAAGATACAAGAAATCAAGACTTTATTTTCCTTTTGTTTAGTTTCCGCATTTGCAACTCTGATGTATTTTTATTGTCAATATAAAGACAATGTTTTATTTATGAAAAAGACTGGTTTTTGGCATTTCGATACGAGGCTTAATTGTTTTCAAGTAATTGTTAAACAATGCCGGATGTCACAGACGCTTCGGACACGGGGCGTGACATTTAAGTGGTATCAGAGCCGCCAGGTTCATAATCCCGCTGGGATTTTGACAGACAAAATTTGAAGATGTCAAATTTTGGCAAAAGCCTAGTACAATCTGAAACAAACTCTCATTCTTTCCAAAATTCTTTGAGAAAGTCGAAATCTATTTCCTTCAATCGTTATGCAAATTCTTAGTATCGAAAATCCCACGACAACATTGTTTGTGCCTTTCTATTCTTTATTCGATTCTGAAATTTTACCTCAACGGATGCCTTCGTGCTCGTGCTCAATCCGTCCTTCACAAGCGTCAACATACCATTGAATACCAAACATGAGAGATTGCAACCCTAAAGGATCAACTCGCTTTAGAAAAACAAGAGAACAAGAACTCGTAAAGATTAAGAACCTACTTCAAACTGAAATACAACGTCTCACCTATCGCCTTGATAGATCAAAGAGCCAGCTCGCCCCAACACTACGCAACCCATCTCACGTGATACGACCCCTAATCGAAAGTTGATAGTAAAGATTGAAACTGAGAAGGATCTTGCTCAGCGCTCTCTTTATCAACATGAAGACCTTTCTAGCAAGCAAGAACGTTACATCTCCAAGCTTCATGGTGATATGGATAGAATGCAAGAACAACATAACTATATGCACCTTGTCATGGAAAACATGGAAGAATAAGAAGAAAAAGAAGAAGCACCTATGGAAGTAGTGGAAAAAGAACAGTGATGATGAATAGATGATAAGGTAGGCTTGACTGGTATTATGGTTAAATGATATGAAAGAAAGAAGTGTAACATTTCTTTGAGAATGTACAGAGATAAGTTGAATTATATTTTTGGGAACATACCTATCAGAGATAATTTGACTTATATTTTTGGGAATACAAATACTCTGATATAATTTGACTTACATTTGGAAATTTACTTATCGAAGATAAGCTTCCGACTTAAGATGAAATGTTTGATTCGGGGATAATAAATTATTTATGAAAAAATTAGATAAGAATTATATAAGTTTTGATATTCGGAGATAAAAGTTGATTTTAGGTCAATAATTAACGGTATGGACATTTAAATTTGGGATATTAAGCGATAAATTTAAAAATGTAAGATTTTGGAATATTTAATAGAGGTAAGAAACAATAACTTAAGTTAAGAAATTAAGGTCATTACCTTAGGTAAATAAAGAGAGTTATGAGATATTGGTGAACATCGAGGGAAATGTAGCATGCATAATAGGTTCTGACTCTTCTTATAGTAAAAAGAAAAATAGGGGAAAGATTTGTGGAGAAAGACATCCAACGAAACTTGTTTGTATTAAAGCATGTTAGGCTCGTAGTTTTGATTAAAGACAGATTTAGTAAAAGAAGAATTGTTTGAGGATTTAGTTTTTTTCGTAAATTGTTGTAAGAAATTTTAACTAGGTTATTGGGACTTAAGTGAATTGGCTGATAAGGAGTTACGTTCTAAGATTCTATATCGGTTTTAAGTTTTGAGATAATAATCGTGATAATTTTAAGATAGAATAAAATAAGTATATTCAGTGCCGATTTTATTTAGTGTACAATGGTAAATTTCAACGTCATTCTGAGAATTGGTTGGTTGGACAAGAATCATGCAATGGTAAATGGTTCGGGGTAAGAATGCCAAACTCCAATCGAAGAATAAATCATATTTTATGGTAAGGATAAGGAACCGAAATCCTTCCTTTCTGCCTCTCATATCTAGAAAGGCATGGAGTATGGGAAGAAGTCTAACTAGCAAAAATGAGAGAAGCAAAAGAAGGAATTAAGCTCAAGATATAAAATATTCCTGTGGTAGCGAGCTTCGAAAAGGTTACTTTGAATTATCTCAGACTGTGAAGTAGAATTCGAAAGTAACTTGATAGCTCGTGCTACACTAAAATCTAAGGAACCCTAGCAAATGGCTTCAGTTGAACTCAAGAAGCTAAAAGATCAATTCCAAGATTTGTTAGTCAAAAACAAATCAGACTAAGTGCCTCTCCTTGGGGAGCTTCAGTCTTATTGACACAAAAGAATGGTGAAAGCACAAGATGGTGTGGCGATCTATAAAGAACTCAATAGGATCAAGAACAAATGTCATCTTTCAAGAATAGATGACCTTTTCTATCAGTTAAAAGGAGCTAATATCTTTTCGAAGCTCTATCTAAGGTCAGACTACCACAATTGAAGGCCAAGGCAGAGAATATTCCTAAAACGGCCTTAAAAAGAAAAGGGTATGGACACTATGAGTTCACGATAATAACTTTTGTCCTGACCAATGCTCCAGCAACATTCATAGAACTCATGAGCAGAGTGTTCAAGAAAATTCCTCGACAAGTTTGTGGTAGCATTTATTGATGACATTCTTGCATATTCAACAAGTGAGTAAGACCGCAAGGAAGATCTTCGTCTTGCTCTACCGATGCTCAGAGGAAAATAACTAAATACTAAATTTAAGAAATATGAATTTTGATTAAAAAATGTCACATTCTTCGGTCATATAATCTATGAAATGGGCATATCAGTAAATCACCAATAAGGTGGAGGCAATCATAGACTGGCCTTGATCGAATACTGGAATAGAAATTTAAAGTTTTTAGGATTAGTTGGCTATTAAAAAAATGTGTTGAAGGATTTTCTTTCGCTCACCAAGTTCACTCAGAAGAACTCTAAATTTAATTAGAGTGAAAAAATGTGAGAAGAGTTTTTAGATCTTGAAAAAGAAACTCGTTTCTGCGCTAGTATTAGTACTTCCCGAAGAAGGCAAGAATTTCTTAATGATGCATCAAAAGAGGATTGTGATATGTTCTCATTCAAGAGGGCAAGTAATTGCTTATGCAACGATGAAATTAAAATCATGTGAGCAAATTATCCAACACATGATAGTGAATTAGCCACAATTATATTTGAGCCAAAGATCCAGAGAATTAATTTCTTTGGTGTCAAATGTGTGAAATTTATCGATCATCAAAGCCTCAAATACTATTCACACAAAAGGAATTAAACATGAGGCAAAGATGGTGGATCGAACTATTGAAGATATTTTAGGGCGTATGCCATGGACCTCGGAGGAATTAAATAAACACTCCCTTGATTGAATTTGCCGATAACAATAATTATCATGGAAGTATTGAAATCAAAGAGAAAGCTATCATGGTACTTGAATTGTTGATAAAGTAGCTATTATCAAGGAAAAACGCAAGGCAGCTCATGATCGACAAAAGAGCTGGGCTGATTTAAAGTGAAAACCGTTGGAGTTTGAAATCGGTGAGAAAGCTTACGACAACGTTTCCCTATGAAAAGAGTGGTTCGATTTCAGCAAATCTAGAAAGCTAACTCCAAGGTATGTCGACCCTTCATAATACTGGGAAAAGTGGGAAACCTAGCTTATCGGTTGGCTTTACCACCAGGCATGTCAAGGATTGACAACGTCTTCCACGTCTCACAGCTAAGGAAGTATGTCACAGATCCAAGTCAGAATTTTAAAGTTGCATCGCTACTAAACGAAGGAAAGAAGTCCCTATTCGAATAGTGGACACCAAAGACCAAGTGCTGAGATGCTAAACAATTCCATATGTCAAGATACAATGGTCAAATCATATGGAATGACAAGCAACTTGGGAATTTGAAGAAAGTATGCGCACTCGGCACCCTTATCACTTTATTGATCTAGCTAACTAAAGTTTCGAGGACGAAACTTCCAATAAGGAGGGTGGCATGTGAGAACCCGGATTTTTCGAAGCAAAGCACCACAAAAAGCTCGGAAAGTAACTCAAAAAGAAGCCGAGGCAATGCAAAACCTTGAGAATTAAGGGTACGTCGCTCGGAAGAGGAAATCCTCAGCTCAAAAGCTAAAACCCTCAGCTCAAGGAAGCTCCAAGATTCTTGGACAAGAAACCCTCAGCTCAAAAGCTAAAACTCTCAGCTCAAGGAAGTTCATTTATTCTTGGGGAGAAAACCCTTAGCTCATGAGCTCGATCTTTCAGCTCAAAGAAGCTCAACCATGCTTGTCCTAAAAAGGCCGAAAAAAGGAGCTAAGGGAGGAGCTAAAGGACTAAGACATATTGATGATGCAAGAAATGACCCTTTAGAAAACCAAGGTGACATTTAAGGATGCATGAAATTTTGAACCCACCATTATAGCTAGTCTTGGACTTGGAGAAACATATGGAATTTTGGTCTACAATTAATCACACCATTATTGGTTTTCTTGATGGACAATAATTCGGCCAAGGGGGTGGCAAGGTGGAGAGTTTTTTTGTGCCTATAAATACTACTCAAATGGTTGAGAGAAGGCACACCATCAAAGCTCTAAAATTTCGGTCCTCTCTTCCCCTCTCCCTAAACCATTCGGCCGAAGTAAAGGAAGAAAAGGAAGGGAAGATTTTGTGCAGTCCAGAGTTTTCTAACCCGTACCGGAGGGCTCCCCGATCGAAGACAGTATTTGTTGGAGTTGTGCCGTAGTGCTGCCGAAATTTCAAGAAAGAACTTTGTATAAAAATCAAGTAAGTGGGCTTTTGTTACGTATACTTTTTGTATTTTAAAACTTGAATATATAAATTATGACATGCGTTTATGTGTGTCCTTTTTTCGAAAATTCAGTATGTTCTGTTTTAAAATTTTGATCGATTATGTGCTCTGTTTGTTGTTCGAAATTCTTTGGTTCCGCAGAATCCGTCTATAACTCTGATATCTAAAAACTCTGTTACGTTCTGTCTGGTAAATCTGAATTTCGTGTTGCACTGTTACAAATTGATTTGAAATGGGACGAGAATTGTGATTCTGTCTGGCCCCCAATGGTGGGTATAAAACCATTTCTGTCTGGCCCCCATCGGTGGGTATAAAACCGTGTTCTGGCCTCACCCCTTAGAGGACTAACATATTGGGGACAATTTGACCATGGAAATGAGATGAGTAACAGTGTTCTGTCTGTTCTGATATGTTCTGTTCTGAATTGAGTAATTTGTTTCCGAATTGTTCTGAATCATTTGATGAATTCTGTCATTTATTCGATTTGTCTCTGTCCTGATTAGTTAAGAATATTAAGTTTTGAAAATCTGTTAAAAGAACGTTTTAAGAAAACTAAGTTCTATACGTATCTTTGGAATCGATCGACCCCCACTTGCTGAGTGTTTCCCAAAACACTCACGCCTTACAAATTTCAGATTAAAATGAAGAGCAACTGAATGAGGAGGAACAAGAAGCCTTCTGGGGATGGTAGCCGATGAGCAAGATACAAGAAATCAAGACTTTATTTTCCTTTTGTTTAGTTTCCGCATTTGCAACTCTGATGTATTTTTATTGTCAATGTAAAGACAATGTTTTATTTATGAAAAAGACTGGTTTTTGGCATTTCGATACGAGGCTTAATTGTTTTCAAGTAATTGTTAAACAATGCCGGATGTCACAGACGCTTCGGACACGGGGCGTGACAGGTCAACTCTGGTCAACTCAACTGGTCGTTCAGTTCAACTGGTCAGCAGCTGGTTCAGTTCAGTTCAGTTCAGTTGGTCAGCTGCTGGTTCGGTTCAGGTGGTTCAACTGGTCTTCAGCTGGTCTGATTCAGTTTCAGTTTAGTTGGTCAGCTGCTGGTTCAGTTCAGTTTCAGCTGGTTTGCTGAAATCAGCCTAGCTGATTTCGGTTTGTGCAGAACCAGTAGCTTCATCGTCATTTATCAGCATCTTAAACTTCGATTCAGACTTTTACTTCTGAAGATGATTTGTAGATCATCATCTTATCTTTCCAACGCATACTGAATCGCTTCATTTCGATAACCGAGCTGAGAGATATGAAATGTTCCAACATGTATTTTTTGACAACAATCACACAAAAAACAAAGCAACATTCTACCAGGTTGTGTAATCCTGTTTGAGCCAAGAAGGTCCAAGAAAAACGAGTCACATTCGAGTTACGATCGAGCCTACCACGAACAGCCGTGTTCATGTGTTTCTAGCTGAGTTCATACAGAAACTAGCTAACATTTTAAGGCCTTACTCTTCCCACAGATCACGTCCAAATACCAACTCGAGGTACTGTTCGAATCTCGTCCGAGTTCTGTCCAAGTTCTGCCAAGGTTTCGTCCAAATTTAGATCATATTTGAACCGCACGTTTGAAATAAGGGCTAATGAGGTTATATATGTTTAAAATAATATTTATGTGTTAAAATTTGATCGATTACTTTATGTTTTACCTCATTTTGTATTATTTAATGTTTTGTTATGCATCTTTGCTAAGTTCCATACCGATTTGATGCGTATGTTTTGTTCCAATTCGATAAGTTCTTTTGTTCCCAACGTGTTACATCCATTTGACGTGAAGGAAAGTCAGCGAGGAAAAAGCTTCAGATGGAGTATTTCTAGAGGAAAAGCCCCCAGATGGTGCATGAATGCTGGAAAAAGCCCTATAGAGATCCCGTTTACAGGAAAAGACCCCAGAAGGAGTCCAAAATCAGGATAGCCCATGGTCATAAGATTTGCCTATATATGGTTATGTTATGATAAAATTCGGTTCTAATAAGATTATGTTATGATATGATTTTGTTCTATTGTGATTTGGATATCTAGTCTGATATGAGCTATGTTCCGAATTTTGTCTACTTTGTTTCGACTTCTATTTTGCCATATAATTCTCTAGTTAAAGATATGTATATACATAATATGTTATTTTGGTATTCAATCGGCACCCACTTGCTGAGTATTTCACAAAAAATACCCTCTTATTTCTCTCACCAGATAAGAACGAAGAACATGTGAAAGGGAGGAACGAGATCAGTTTTGGGGTGGTAAAGAAATCCAGAGATACGAAGATATGGTTTCTCGCTCCAAGTTTCCTAACTTATTTGTAACCGCTTTCGCATTCTATACATTTCCTTTGTAAGAACAACTTTCACATTATTTAGGTTGTGTAAAAAAAATGTTCTTTTATGAAATGTCAAGCCCCGAGAACAAAGCGTATTGACATCCGATATTGTTTAAAAAAATACATTGAAAATAATAAGCTTCGTAGAAAATAGCCAAAACAGTATATTTCATAACATATAATTATTTTTAGAATTCTTAACCAAAAGAGTGCACAAACTGTCTTTACATACAAAATGCGGAAGCGAATTTCAAGTGAAACCTAAAACTAGAGGACTTAATCTTCACCTTCTGGATTTCTTCACCACCCCAAAAATGATTTTATTCCTCCTCTTCCACTTGTTCTTTGTTTTTATATTGGGAGAAAAGTAAGAGGGTGGGTGTTTTGAGAAACAATTAGAAAGTGAGAGGTCGATCTAATACCAGAACAACATATTATCCATATACATAACTTTAAAAGGGTTATATTGCAAAACAGAAGTCGACACAGAGTAGACATAATTCAAAGCTTAACTACTATCGTATTAGAAATTCAGATCAAAACAGAAGACAATCTTATCAGAATGGAATCTTATAAGAACATAACCACATATAACACTGAAGGCGAATCTTATCATAATGACCATGAGCTATCCTAGCCTTGGACTCCCTCTGGGGACTTTTCATGTAAACGGACTTCATCTGGGCCTTTTCCAGCATACAGACTTCCTCTGGAGCTTTCCCTCATGGCAAAAAATGTATCACACTCAGATGAAAAGAAGGTATCAAACTGGAAAAAAACAGACATATCAAATCAGAACGGAACTTAGAAAAATGTGCATAAGAAAACATGCAGTAATACAAAATGAGGTAAAACATATAGTAATCAATCAAATTTTAACACATACATATTATTTAATTTCACTTACAGTTTCTTGAGTCAAAGCATGAGAAGAGAGTTGGTTGCAAATGACCCTACACGGGGGGCTTCTAGTGGCTCGAACATGGTTCAATCGTGGCTCGAATTCCTCGGACCGAACTTGGAGGACAATACTTTGCTCTATTTTGATACACCACAAATTAGCAAAAGAATACTCAAAAGGATGAGGGTGAAAGGAATTTTTGGATTTCCATATGTCTGTAAATCAGTCAATTTTCAGAAATATTTGCGACATATCTAGCCGTCGATCATGACAAATGGGTGTATCACATTGGAACGAAATTTTTTTATCAAATTGGAACAAAATGGACGGATCAAATCAGAATGAAACTTAGCAAAATTTGCATAACAAAAAATGCAGTAATACAAACTGAGAAAAAAAATACGATAGTCGATCAAAGTTTAATATATAAATATTATTTTAAAACATATATAAGCCTACTTACCCTTGGTTCAAACATGCAGTTTGCAACTTGATCGAAACTTGGACGAAACCTTGGTAGAACTTGGACAAAACTCGGATGAGATTCTGACAGAACCTCGAATTGGTATTTGTACGTGATCTTCGGTAGAATAACGCCTTAAAATATTGGCTAGTTGCTGCACGAACATGGCTGCTCGAGGTAGGCTCGATCATAACTCTAATGTGACCCAATTTGCTTGGATACTTCTTGGCTCGAACAGGATTACACAACTGGGAATGATGCAGCTAAAATAAATGAGTCGCGTAGACTGCACACGCAAGATCTGACTGATTAGTAACTGGTCCACTCGGTCCGTAAACGAGCTCACTTGGCTGGTAAACGGATCCACGTAGACGATGTACAGTTAATTTGCAGGGCGTCACCTGCGTCACAAACACTCGTTAAGTGGGCGTCGGGAGGGTTTCCGACGTAGACACTCTGACGCTCAAGTCAGTAAGCAGTTCAAAGAAAACTCAGAGAACCAAAAAACTTTTATAAAAATGAGAGCATACCTTGAATTGTGTGGGAGTTCCTCTATTTATAGATTCTCAAGAGTGCTTGATGGGCTTAGGCTTTCGCAAACACAATCCAAATTCTGGGCCTCAATAATGTTAAAACTAAATAATAGGCTTATTAAATTGGGCTTATTCTTATTAATCCAACAAATAATTAATTGAGTTGATATTAGGCTTTTACCTATCATAGGCCCCCACTCTCGAGCAGTTTCAGTTAAATGGAGGTGATCGAGAGTATAAATTATTTATGTAAAGCAATCAATCAAAGATCAAAAAAATATTGTGCAGGTTTTGGGAATTGATTTTATTTCCCTTTTCGTAGCAAAAATGATTATTATTTATGAAATATATATATTTATATATTTTTGGAATGATTTTATTTCCTTGATTTGTAATGAAAAAAAAAAACCTTCGAATACTGTAAGTATGAATAGACGTGAATAAACCAAAACAAGAAAAAATAAGTGCAAGAAGAATTGTGAGTGGACCGTGACTGCAGATATGAGTACGCATTATCTTCTCTATCTCTTTATTACTTTTGTATTGCTTTTGACTTTTCATGCTTGCATTGTCCTTTTCATCTCTCTGAATTTGTGTCTTGGATTAATACTTTTTAAAACGTGACCCACTACACTTTGATAATCATCTTTCCATTCTTTCATATTTGAACGACATGAGAGGGCTTTCTCCTCTGTGCCTTTTTTTTTTATTTCTTTGTTTGGGTTTTGAATTGGTGTCTGGTGGAATGAGCGAGATGGCAGAATTGCTTAATTTTATCTGCTGATTTGGGGAATTTCTGGCGGCTTGGTGGATCTGGACATGAGTCGATCACTGCTGGAAAGAGGGATGATTGTTTGCGTTCAGTCGAAAGGGCGGTGGATCATCGACGCTTACTGTGGTTGAGGACGGAGGCACCACTATGAAAATCTTATTGTTCATAGCAGCGAAGATGGTGGTGGTGGTCATTCTGCATTCTTCAGTGACCTGGCTGTGGTTGTGGAGTCGAGTGCTTTGACATGGATTTCATCGGCAATGTTGGTGGCATTAAGTGGTGGTAGCACTGGTGACCGTATGGCTGCTACTTGAGTTGGGAGCATACCATATGAAGATGGCCTTGCTCGTAAGCGGTGGTGGCATTGACGATCGTATGACTGCTACTTGAGGTGGGGAACGTAGCGTATGAAGATGGCTGTGCCCGTAGTGAGTTTTTTCTCCAAGCACAGGTTCTCGGGCGGTGACGGCAGCAGCGGGACCTCTAATCAAAGGCGGTGTTGCTTTTTAACTGTTCGTAGAGAAGGACAACTTGGTGTGCAAACCAGGAGGCAGAGATGGTCTTGCTACAACGGTCGTAGATCGGAGCCATGGTGGACGAATTGCTTGTTGGGGGAGACCAGTGGCTTGTTGGTGATGAGATGCAGCAACGACAAGGATTGGTGGTGACAGGAGGCTAGAGTTGTGGAGTGTCATGTTGCTTGGGGCCCATCATCATCATCATCATCATCATTATTATTATTATATGTTAAAAAACGTGTGAGCTACATATATATATATATTTATTTATATAAAATATAATATGTATATATTTTGATTATGCTAAATATTCCAACCCTTTGGTCTGAGGTGTTGATTGATATATTTTAAGGTCCGGGAAAATTTCAAGTTTTTAAGCTTTTGAGAGGTCTGTTGATTTTATATCTATTCCCCCATTGTTTGAGAAATGACCCCGCAAATAAATGGTGTTGAGTTGAAATTTTTTTTTATGTAATTTTTTATTTGCATGACATGTATTGTTTGTATGCTTTTTGATAAATAAGAAAGAAATAAAAAAAATTGAAAAATATGTGCAGGTTGCGTTCCTCGGGGGAAGGAGTATTCCTTGTTAATGGCCAACCTGCCGGAATAGCCAAACTTTAATAAGTAGCTCTAGCGAATGTGATGATTCTGATAGTGACTCTTCAAAATCTGTTGCCCCCGACTTCTTGGGTGGTTCGGGTTTTTTTAGTGACTCCAAGACTCGATCTGTAGCTTCTCGTGAATTCCCTAGGGGATCTACGCCATTAGAGAATCCCTTGCTGGGTGATGATCCTGAATGGAGCGAACCTTTAGGCGTTGACGATAAGGATGCTATGTCTGACCAAGATGTCGGGAGTTTGCGCGAAGTGCTTGGAATACCACCCGAGTGTGACATTAAGGTTCCGAGACCTCAAGATGATTGTCATAACCCGCCGCCGGATTACATCACCCTTTTCCTCGAATACTTTACTGGTGGACTTATGTTTCCTCCGCAACCTCTATTAGTGGAGTTGGTTAAAAGCCTCGGTATGAGCTTTAGTCAATTGACTCCAAATGCCGTTATAGTTTATTCGGCCTTTTGTCATAAGATGAAGGAAATTCACATGCCTTTGTCTGTAGAATTGTTCCACTCACTTTTCTCGACGCGTACAAGCAAACCGGATTCGCACGTTTACTTCCAACCTCGGGCCAAATGTAAATTTTTGTCCCGAATTCCGTCTCCTAGAAGTTCTTGGAAATCTCACTTTTTCTATGTTAAGGAATGCGGGTGGGGCATACCCGTGGTCTGGAGCTCGGGACTTCGAGTGATTGTGATGAGAGGGACTCACCATGCACTCCAACTTCAATGTCGTGATTTAGGTCTTTTTGAAGAACTTTGTAATCCTAGGAATTTAATAACTGCTGGTATTTTTTGTACTCTGTGTTTGTAATTTGTTTTTACACTATTTTAATTTTGCATTATAATTTGTTGTT
Organism: Primulina tabacum; assembly: GCF_025594145.1. Classification (NCBI taxonomy): domain Eukaryota; kingdom Viridiplantae; phylum Streptophyta; class Magnoliopsida; order Lamiales; family Gesneriaceae; genus Primulina; species Primulina tabacum. Next base: position 34,083,470 of record NC_134560.1, on the reverse strand, counting down.
TATCTCTTATTTATATGACTTTTTCGGCAACTCTTCATTTGCAGGTGATAGATTTGACTTGGCCATGATCCGGGCTCGCAAGAACACTTTGGGGAGGCAATCCCCGTTTGCTGGGAATAGTAGAGCGCCTGCGGATCGTGTTGCTCGTGATTCTCGTGACACTATGCGTAGGGGACTCCCACCGGCACGCTCTGAGCATGTCCGTGGGTCGGGCTCTAACTCGCTAAATAAAAGTAACTCTTTGCCATCAAACAAATATTTGGAGATTAGGCCCCTGAGTGGGGGGGAGAGGCGAAAAAACGAGGATATGAAGGGGTGGAAAAGAAAATGGACGAGGAAGAACAAAAAAAATCCTAAAAGGACCCGTGCGGATGACCAAGGAACAGCTTTCAAGACTTCGCGTGTTAAGCATATATATGTTGACGGGGTGAACCATAACGAGAAGACTGACTCTTTCTGGGATTTGGATGATCTGGAGATAGGATGGAAGAAAGGACGGAGCATTGTGGGAGACTATGACATGGTCCGTCTAGTGTCGCTGTCTACGGATTCATTTGCTCATTCCCTTGCCTGGAATTCGTGTCAGGTATTGTGCTTATTATGTTAGCATCTTATGGGTTTTGTCTGCTTTTTGATCGTTTGGCCTTATCTTTGCAGAGTTTGTCGTTAGCTAGTGCTCTGCGAGTTCGGGAGGAAAAATTGTGCAGTTGTCAAGATAAGCTGCGAGAAGAGGTTGTTCGGCTGAAAGAAGAGAAGATTCGTCTTACTCAGGAGAAAGAAAAGGCCAACTTGGAGCTGATGCAAGTGCAGGAAAAGTTTGCGGACAAGATAAAAGAATTTACGATCCTTGAAGAGAAGTATTCTACTGAGGTGAAGACTGGTGGTCAATTTCTTGGCTCCGAGGCGGGCAATAGTATTTTGAAAAGTACTGAGGAGAAAGGCGCTCAGAATTTCAAAGCATCCTCTGCATTTCGAGAGAAGGTACTTGATCGTGCCATGATCATACATGATGAGGTAGTGCTAGACTGTCGAAACCAACTGAGGAAGAAACTTGTGCCTGAAGAGATAGTGATGATGATCGAGCCTAGCGTCTTGGAGGTGGGCAGAGGCTCCGCATTTGATGTCCCTTTGGACAATGCTGAGATGATTAAAGCCTTGGAGCTCCACCCTGCTGAGGAGGAAACATAGCTTTAAGTTTCAGTTTTTAGTACTCCTTAGAGTTGTTTATTTTCATTTGTTATTTATCGCAATATCTTTTATTGTGCTTTCGCATGGATTAGATTATCATTTCATTTGAGCCCGAGGCCACGGTACTTTCATATTTGCTGACTCCATATATGATTTCTCTCATATTGTGCGACATTTGGTAGCTTTGTTTGTGGTTACGTAATGCTTGCTTTTATGTGTATCTGGGATGTGATCAATCTCCCAAGATTTTGTCTCAAGGGGAAGTCCTAAACCCCCATTAAGGGTGGTGAGGTATCCTGGGACTTGTTTTATCGCTGACCTTCTCCGGAGCCGTCGAATTGGCAATCCCACGGGGTTGGCCAAACCTCTTTTTTTTTAGAGCCTTCGACGACTACATGGGTAGGAGATGATATAAGCATACGTATTCAGAGTATTTCTCATGAAAAAAGTCCTTGCTAACACTTGAGAATAACTGATAATTTTATTGAATATTGTAATGATGGAGATACATGGGCAAAATGATGACACAGGAAACAACCAAATATAAACTATTATTTTCTTTTTCAACTACATCCCTCTATGCATGCATAAAACTTCTTCAGATTTGCGACATTCCACGGTCGAGGTAGTACTTTCCCATTTTGGTGTTGGAGGCGATAAGTTCCCATCTTGATTATCTCTACCACTTTATAGGGGCCTTCCCACTTTGGGTCAAGTTTTTCGACTGGGCGCAAGACATCAGCTTTTCTCATCACAAGGTCTCCTACTTGGAATGATCTTGGATTTACTCGGTCATTGTCAGCCTTAGCCATGCGTGCCCTATACCTTTCTGCCCAGACGGATGTTTCCTCTCGCAATTCGTCGATTAAATCCAAGGAGGCTCGAAGGGCCTGATCGTTCTCAAGCTGCTTGTATTGTTTCACCCTCAATGAAGTTTATCCTATCTCAGCGGGGGCTACAGCTTCAACACCGTAGGCTAGATTGAAAGGTGATTCCCTTGTCGATGTGCGCGGTGTAGTTCGGTACGCCCACAATGCGCTCGACAATTCTTCCACCCAGTTTCCTTTAGCGTTGCCGAGACGGGTCTTCAGATGCTGCAAGATAGTTCGGTTAGTTACCTCTGTTTGCCCATTGGCTTGTGGGTTGCCGACCGACGTAAATAGTTGTTTAATAGAGAGACCCTGACACCACTCCTTTAGTCTTGCTCCGGAGAACTGGGTGCCGTTGTCCGAGATCAGTGCTCGGGGAATCCCAAACCTGCACACTATGTTTTTCCACAGGAAACCTATGATGTCTTTCTCCAAAATTTTCGCCAATGGCTCTGCCTCGACCCACTTCGTGAAATAATCTACGGCAACTATGAGAAATTTTCGCTGCCCCGTAGCTGGGGAGAAAGGTCCTACCAGGTCTATTCCCCACTGGGCAAAAGGTAGGGGGCTTCCAAGTGGTTGTAACAACGTTGCAGGTTGGTGATGGAGATTGGCGTGCTCTTGGCAAGATAGACAGCGCTTAACCAATTCCATGGCATCTTTCCTCATGGTTGGCCAAAAGTAACCTTGTCGTAAGGTTTTGGCAGCCAATGATTTCCCTCCCAAGTGGTTTCCACAGATTCCTTCGTGGATCTCGCGAAGAACATAGTCTGCCTTGCTCGGAGTGAGACACTTCAAGAAAGGCTGAGAATAACCTCGTTTATAAAGCTCTCCATCTATAATTTTGAATCGCGCAGCTCTTATCCTTAGCTTACGTGCAGCGGCGGGATCTCGAGGGAGGTCGTCACGCATTAAATAGTTAACAATTTCTTCTTTCCAGCTTGATTCTTCTCCTTCTACGCAAAAGATGTTGCAGCCGTCCTTCTCTGCCTCCTCCTTACTGATTGTCAGGAAAGTTATCGTTCTGTTGTCTATGTTAGTCCAGGAGCTGGCTATCTTGGCCAGACGGTCTGCCACTTTATTTTTTGCCCTTGGCACTTGTTTTATCTCGTAGCTCTCCAGTAGAGCGAGTAATTCGTTGACTCGGGTCACATATTGGTTCATTTTTTCCTCTTTGGCTTTGAAAGTTCCATTGAGTTGGTTAACGACTAGCTGGGAATCACTGTGCACCACCAGGCTTCTTGCTCTTGCCGACAGAGCCAACTTAATTCTGGCTACGAGTGCCTCATACTCGGCCTCAGTATTTGATGCAGGGAATTGAAATTTAATGGAATGCATCAATTTATCACCTTGAGGGCTTTCTAGCAATACCCCGGCTCCGCTCCTGTGCGAAGTTGAGGATCCATCGACATGGACCACCCAAGTCGGAATGGAGCCTTCTGCCTCATTATTGTTCATTTCAACAAGAAAATCTGCGAGAACTTGTGCTTTAATAGCTGGGCGAGGTTTAAACTCAAGTCCGAATTCGCTTAGCTCAACGGCCCACTTAACCATTCGGCCCGATGCCTCTGGACTAGATAGCACTTGCTTTAGAGGGTGATTGGTGAGTGCCACCACTTGGTGACATAGTAAATATGGGCGTAACTTTCTTGCTGCAATTACTAATGCAAACGCTAATTTCTCAATATTGGTATATCGGAGCTCGGCTCCATGTAAGGTCCGACTGATGTAGTACACAGGTTTATGCTCTTTTTCTTCATTCACCACGAGCACAGCGCTAACCGCTTCAGGTGAGACCGCCAAATAAAGCATCAGTGTGTTCCCAAATCGGGGTTTTGCTAGGAGTGGCGGTGTGGTCAAATACTTCTTTAAGTCTTCGAATGCTTGCTGACATTCTTCCTTCCACTTGAATCCCTTTCCTTGCCTTAGAACTTTGAAGAAAGGCAAGCCCTTGTCTGCAGACCTAGAGATGAAATGGTTCAAAGCAGTCATCCTTCCAGTTAATTCTTGTACTTCTTTCACGCTCCGCGGGGGAGTCATGCTTAAGATTGCCTTTATCTTTTCGGGGTTTGCCTCTATTCCTCTTTGTGAAACCATGAATCCAAGGAACTTGCCACCTCGTACACCAAAAGAACATTTTTCTGGATTTAGCTTCATGCGATACTTTCGTAATATTTCAAAGCATTCTTCCAGGTCCTCCACATGCTTGTTTGCTCGCACACTCTTTACAAGCATGTCATCTATGTACACCTCCATGTTCTTCCCAATCAAGTTCTCGAACATCTTGTTCGCTAATCTCTGATATGTTGCTCCCGCATTCTTGAGTCCGAATGGCATTACCTCATAGCAATAAATCCTTCGATCAGTGATGAAACTAGCCTTTTCTTGATCTTCTGGGGCTAATCCTATCTGATTGTACCCTAGGTGGGCATCCAGGAAACTGAGCAATTCGCAACCTGCGGTTGAGTCGACCAACAAATCGATCCGAGGCAATGGGAAAAGATCTTTAGGGCATGCATTGTTTAATCAGTGAAATCTATGCAAAGACGCAATTTTCCTCCAGTCTTTGGAACCAACACAACATTTGCTAACCATTCCGGGTACGAAACATGCCTGATGTATTTGGCCTTTATGAGCTTTTCCACCTCATCAACTATATGTTTATTTTTATCTGGGCCAAAAGATCTCTTTTTCTGCTTAATCGGTTTCATTCGTGGATCCACATTAAGATGATGAAGTGCGTATTCCGGAAGTATCCCTGGTAATGGCTCGTCACCCCAGGCAAATGCATCGACGTTGCGTTGCAGAAAGGTTGTCAAAGTGTTTTCCACTTCTGTCTGCAGATTGGACCCAATTCTGAGGGTTTTTCTTGGATCACCGGGCACTACCTCGACATGTTTGAGGGCTTCTGTTGCGGTCATCCTTTCTCTATAATTTGATTCTCCATCCACGAGATGTATTCCCTTTTCATTTGAAACTTGTTCAAGTTTCTGTTTCTTTCCCTTCAAGAAATCTATGTCGGCTCCCTGTCTTCTTCGAGTATCCACTGCATTTAGCAAAATGTACGACCACCTCTCCTGCCCCTTCTAGAGTCGGGAATTTCAGTTTCATGTGGTATGTGGATGCAATGGCGCGAAACAGATTGAGGCTTGGACGACCAATGATCACGTTGTAAGCCGAGGGGGGTTTCACCACTAAGAACTTCACCATTTTCGTGCTTCGCCGCGGGTAAGATCCCAAGGATATGGGTAGAGCGATTTCACCTACTGCTTCAACTACTTCTCCGGTAAAACCGACGAGAGGAGTATTCACTCGCATTAATTGTGCATTACTCAGACCCAACTTTTGGAATGCCCCATAAAAAATGATACCTGCAGAGCTTCCTGAGTCCACCAATATTTTCTTTACCCAAAAGTTAGAAATCGTGGCGGAAATGATTAAGGCGTCATTGTGTTCCCCCCGAGCGGCTTCCAAGTCCTCTTCTCCAAAAAATACTTCTTCATCTTTTGTCGATATCTCGTTAATCGACTGAGTTACGGTTAAACATGAGGAATTTTGATCACGTCTGGCAGCATGCGCGAGATTTTTCCTTGCATTGTTTGAATCACCACAGGCGGGCCCCCGGTTATAACATAGATTATGACTCCAGTGGGCATGTTCTCCTCTCTCTGCTCAGGTTTTTTGCCCCTCTCGATCCGTTCTCGATGCTGGTCGCTTGGGCGATTGTCATCGGGACGCTTGTTGCCTCTCTGCTGACTGCAGAATCTATCCACATAGTCACCTAAATATCCTCGTTTGATCAACTTTTCTATCTTGGCCCAAAGGCTAAAACAATCTTCAGTGGAATGACCTTTATCTTTGTGGAACCGACAGTATTTGTCAGATATTTGACGCTTAGGATTTTCTTTCATCGGGCGCGAGGGTTGCAGTAAACCCTGCTGCTCTGCTACTACCAGTATGTCTGACAAGCGTGCTTTTAAGGGAGTGTACTGGAGTCTCGGACTTTGGGCCGTTCGTTTTTCCTCCCTCTTTGTCCCTTCTGGTCTCTCATCTTCCCTTCTTCTTTTCCATAAGTATCATGGTTCGATGGCCTCTTCAATGCGTATATGTTTTTCGGCTCTTTCTAACAATTCTTCCAGAGTGTTTGGAGGCTTTCCAGCTATAGATTCCTTGAATTTTTGATGGCGGAGGTTCTGCTGCATTATTCCGGCTAACAGGTCATAGTTAACATGGGGAACCTCATGCACAGCTTGCATGAATCGTTGTACATATTCTCTCAGGCATTCCCCTTCCTTCTGAATTATAGTAAATAAATAAGCTGCTGTTTTTGGGTATTTCTTGTTGATAGAGAACTGATCGAGAAAATGCTGAGTTAGTTGCTCCAATCTATCTATGGTTCCTGGAGGGAGCTTGTTGAACCAAGTAAGCGCACGACCGGATAACGTAGTTCGAAAGATTTTGCAGTAAGCAGCTTCACTAATATCGTATAAATCTGCCTTCGCATAGAATTTGTCGAGATGATCTTGTGAGTCACCCATTCCCTCGTATTCTGGCAAGTTGGGTATTTTCACTCCCACTGGTACCGACTCAGCTAAGATGGCAGTGGTAAAAGGGCTGCGCCTAGTAGGTAAAACGGCCAATCGGCTGTCTTGCTCATTGAAGGTGCGAGATCCTCGTGCGTAAGTGTGGAGCGAGATACTTTTTCTTTGTGGAGGAGGGCGATGTGTACGGCCATCTGATTCATCTTCATTGCATGTTTCATCATTGCGCCTTGCCGTCTTGCTGGGGACATGGGAAGTCGAACGGTCGTTAGGAGTTGTTTCACCAGTATTAGTACGTAGGTGATGTGCGAGTATCTGGGCCACTGCTTCAGCTGCTGCGCGAGTGGCTGTCTCTTCCATCATGGCTTTCAGCGCTTCTTGGGTGATGAGCATCTCTGACTGCGAAGGAATAATAGGCGGGTGTCCCTCATCCCAAACGTTGCGAGAGATGTGCGAACGAGTGTGCATCCTCGAGTGACGAAGTGACAGTTTTCCCACGGACGGCGCCAAGCTGATGCAGCTAAAATAAATGAGTCGCGTAGACTCCACACGCGAGATCCGACTGATTAATAAATGGTCCACTCGGCCCGTAAACGAGCTCACCTGACTGGTAAACGGATCCACGTAGACGATGTACAGTTAATTTGTGGGGCGTCACCTGCGTCACAAACACTCGTTAAGTGGGCGTCGGGAGGGTTCCCGACATAGACACTCTGACGCTCAAGTCAGTAAGCAGTTCAAAGAAAACTCAGAGAACCAAAGAAATTTTATAAAAATGAGAGCATACCTTGAATTGTGTGGGAGTTCCTCTATTTATAGATTCTCAGGAGTGCTTGATGGGCTTGGGCTTTTGCAAACACAATCCAAATTTTGGGCCTCAATAATATTAAAACTAAATTAATAGGCTTATTAAATTGGGCTTATTCTTATTAATCCAACAAATAATTAATTGAGTTGGATTAAATAAGTATATTAGGCTTGTACCTATCAGGGAAGAATGTTGCCTTAGTTGTAGCGTGGTTGCTGATCAAAAATATAGCTGGAAGTATTCGGACCTGACAGCACTCGGTGCTCGAAATTTTTTGGCGAGCATTTATAGGGAAGGAATGGCTGTAGAGTTACCCCATTTACACGATTACTTGTCCGCCAAAGCTTTCAAGTCTGATGGTCAAATTTCATGCCCAACGAAAGGTCATCTTGGTTTACGAAAAGGCTGTCCAATTGTTAGCTCCTCTACCACCTGCGGCTTTTCCCTTCTCATTACAACATGAATGAAGCTTCTTTGAGATGAAGGTTTGGGTTCATGAACTGGGGGTTGGAGTCTATAAGCTACCACACTTCGATTTGATAGGTTTGAGCTAAGAATCTCGAGATTTATTGCTTATGTGAATTTTTTCGAAAATTCAAGTCGTGACAGAGATCATTATCACAAGAGACCTACTCGAAGAAATATATTATTAAAGATTATGATATGTTTGTTTTCCTTATTAAAATGGAAATAACAAGGGATCAAAAATAACTTTTGTAAATCGAAAATATAAATTCATTTGTGTATGTACAACTAATTAAAATCTTAAAACTTATTAAAATTTATGATGTGGTCCCAATTTCTTATTTTGGGAACTGAAAGCCAACCATAAAATGGGAAGATGGTTCCAATTTTGGTTCTGTTTATTGAAAATGGAACGATACAAATCCTGCTAGATACCAATTCACTCCTTCTTTTGGTTATTGTAGTTAACGTGTTTTTTGGGTCCTTTCACACGGTTGTCATTTTGGACAATGTAGTCGGTCAATTCACGGTGTTAGTTTATTGATTACTGTTGTGAAAAGTAAAAATTTATGGTAAAAAGTAAAAATCTCAAACTCTCAAAATTTACCAAACTACACACTTTATAATATTTTTCTCTCTACTCAATTGTGAATTTCTTCACAAATGAGAGATCTATTTATAGGAAATCTTTACAAATAATCCAAAAATAAAATACATCATTACCTACATCATCACACACAAATTTCTAATTTTACAACTCTTATTTTCAACATTCAAATATTCAACTATTACTTTTTCAACATTCAAATATTATTTTCAACACTCCCCCTTGTGATGATGATCATGATACGATGATGTCTTCATTACGTGTTTTTGTACTGCCTCGTTAAAAACCTTACTAGGAAAAACCAATTGGGATAAAAACCATAGTAAGGAAAAAAGAGTGCAGTCACGTAAGCTCTCCCTCATGTTGACACGAACAATTCTTCACAAATTTCGTAGATTGCGCATCCCAATATTATATATGTGCTTTCTGAATATTGACGTAGGAAGTGCCTTTGTGAAGAGATCTGATGAGTTTTCACTTGATTGAATGTGACGAACATCAATACATTTATTCTTCTCTAGCTCTTTGGTGAATGCGAAGAACTTAGGAGGAATATGTTTAGTTCTGTCGCTTTTTATGTATCCCTCTTTCATTTGAGCAACACATGCAGCATTATCTTCATATAGTATCACAGGCTTCTCGTCGAATGATAATCCGCATGAGATTTGGATATGTTGGGTCATTGATTTTAACCACACACATTCACGGCTTGCTTCATGTAGTGCAATAATATCGGCATGATTTGATGAAGTTGTTACGAGCGTTTGTTTCTGTGAACGCCAAGAAATTGCAGTGCCTCCACGAGTAAATACATATCCAGTTTGGGAACGTGCCTTGTGTGGATCAGATAAGTATCCAGCATCGGCATAACCAATTATACTTGGATTAGCATCTTTTGAATACAAAAGTCCCAATTCTGTCGTTCATCGTAGATAACGGAATATATGTTTAATTCCGTTCCAGTGTCTCTTTGTTGGATATGTGCTAAATCTTGCCAACAAATTTACGGCAAAAGATATATCAGACCTTGTACAATTTGTAAGATACATAAGGGCACTGATAGCACTTAGATATGGTACTTCTGGACCAAGAATATCTTCATCATCTTCACATGGACGGAATGGATCCTTTTCTATGTTTAATGATCTAACAACCATTGGAGTACTTAAATGATTTGATTTATCCATATTAAAACGTTTAAGGATCTTTTCTGTATAATTTGTCTGGTGAACAAACATTCCACATTCTTTTTGTTCAATTTGTAAACCCAGACAATACTTGATTTTTTCAAGATCCTTCATTTCAAATTCTTCCTTCAAGTATGACAGAACTTCTTGAATTTTCTTATTTGTTCCAATGATGTTTAAATCATCAACATATACAGCAATAATTACGCATCCGGATGTTGTTTTCTTAATGAAAACACAAGGGCATATTGAATTATTTACATATCCCTTTTTCATCAAGTGATCACTTAGCCGATTATACCACATTCGGCCGGATTCCTTTAACACATATAACGATCTTTGTAATTTCACATAATAACATTCTCTGGGTTTTGAACTTTGTGCTTTAGGCATCTTAAATCCTTCAGGGATTTTCATATATATATTACTATCAAATGATCCATATAAGTAAGCTGTAACAACATCCATAAGACGCATTTCTAAATTTTCAGATACCGCCAAGCTAATCAAATACCGAAACGTAATTGCATCCATCACGGGAGAATACGTTTCTTCATAATCAATTCCAGACCTTTGAGAAAAACCTTGCGCAACAAGTCGAGCTTTATATCTTACTATTTCATTTTTCTCATTTCGCTTTCGAATAAAAACCCATTTGTATCCAACAGGTTTTACACCTTCAGGTGTAAGGACTATAGGTCCAAAAACATTACGTTTATTTAACGAATCCAATTCAACCTGGATGGCTTCTTTCCATTTTATCCAATCCTGCCGATTTTTACATTCACCAAAAGATTTTGGTTCATAATCTTCATTATCATTTATGATGTCGATTGCCACATTATAAGAAAATATATCATCAATTTCTTCTATATCTTTTCGGTTCCATATTTTTCCAGTATTAATATAATTGATAGAGATTTCATGATTCTCGTCAGTTTGTGGTTCTGACAGAACATTTTCATCATCATCTGTTTCTTCAGGAACAACATTCTATATTTTGTGATCATCGTGTTTCTCTATGAATTTTCTTTTTCGAGGATTTTTATCCTTGGAACCGACTGGCCTTCCACGCTTCAGGCGTTTAATGACATCATGAGTATTTTCAATTTGTTTCTTCGGAATTTCAATTCGAGTAGGGGCATTTGCAGCATGTATATATGATTTAGTTACCCCTTTTGTGTCTGCAAATGCATCTGGTATTTGATTTGCTATTCTTTGCAAGTGCACAATTTGCTGTATATCTTTTTCACATTGTTTTGTTCTTGGATCCAGATGTAACAATGATGATACATACCATGTAATTTTCTTTTCGGTATGTTTTTGTTCTCCCCCTAATATTGGGAATATTTCCTCATTAAAATGACAATCAGCAAAACGTGCTGTGAACACGTCGCCTGTCTGAGGTTCAAGATATTGAATGATTGATGGACTATCATAACCGACATAAATTCCAACCTTTCTTTGAGGTCCCATTTTTTTCGTTGCGGTGGTGCAATAGGCACATACACCATACATCCAAAAATTCTCAGATGAGAAATGTCTGGTTCTTTACCAAATGCAAGCTGCAATGGGGAGTATTTATGATATGCACTTGGTCTGATGCGAATTAATGAAGCAGCATGTAAAATTGCATGTCCCCATATAGAAATAGGGAGCTTTGTTTTCATAATCATTGGTCTAGCAATCATTTGCAGACGTTTAATCAATGATTCAGCCAATCCATTCTGTGTATGTACATGAGCAACTGGATGCTCAACAATGATTCCCATAGACATACAATAATCATTGAAAGTCTGGGAAGTAAATCCACCAGCATTATCAAGTCTAATTTTCTTGATTGTATAATCTGGAAATTGATTCCTCAATTTTATTATTTGAGCAAGTAATCTTGCAAATGCAACATTTCGAGTTGACAATAAACATACATGTGACCATCTGCTGGAGGCATCAATTAATACCATAAAGTATCTGAATGGTCCACATGGTGGATGGATTGGTCCACAAATATCACCCTGAATACATTCAAGAAACATTGGTGATTCAGTTTGGATTTTGGCTGGCGATGGTCTTATAATAAGTTTTCCAAGAGAACATGCTTTACATTGAAACTTATTATTCTGAAAGATCTTCTGGTCTTTCAGTGGATGATCATGTGTATTTTCTATAATTCTTCGCATCATTGTTGAACCAGGATGTCCTAATCGATCATGCCAATTGATTAATATTGAAGAATTATCTACTACCATGTTTGATTCAATGGGATTATATGCGTATAATGCAATCCAGTAGGGAGCATTGGTAGTTTTTCAATCACATATTTCTTTCCTGATTTATATGTGATAAGAGACATATATTTCTCATTCCCTTCATTCATTGTTTCAGTATCATACCCATGGGAATATATACCATTAAAACTCAACAAATTTTTTTTCGATTGTGGTGAATATAAAGCATCATTGATCAAAAATTTTGTACCATTAGGTAACAAAAATTGTGCTTTACCACATCCTTCAATCAAGTCTACAGGACCTGATATTGTATTCACCGTTGTTTTGTTGGTTTTAGTTCCAAGAAATATCTTTTATCTCGGAGGATAGTGTGCGTTGTACCACTATCGGGTATGCAAACTTCAGCTTAGCTCATAGCATTTTCCATATTTGAACTTCAAAAAAAAATATGCAATGAAATAAGATTACTGACAATACATATGTAAATATAACACATATCATAATTGTACAATAAAACATTATTATATGAATACATGAAAAATAAATTATTGTACATTTATATTCTACCATTATATTGTTCATTCTCAGAGAAATCATTGAGAAAATCAGTAGCATCAATATTGTTCATTTCTATCCCACCAACATATTGATCATTTCCAGATAAATCATTCATAAAATCAGCAGCATCAAAATGAGTTGAATCACTCAAACGGTCACTGCGTTCAATGAAGTTTGTCTCTTTTTCTTTCCCCTTTATCGATTCTTTATAGAGCTTGCAAAGGTGCTCAGGGGCTTGACAAATACGAGACCAATGTCCTGGAGTGCCGCATCTGAAACAAGAACTTTCAAATCTTTTCGAGTGATTTTCATTAACACTCATGTTCTCATGATGCCTTTTCTGTGGGTGGTTCGTGACGTCCTTTTGAGATGAGTTATAAAAATAACTATCTCTATTGTTTTCAAAACCACGGCCTCGACCACGACCACGACCAATTCCACGTCCACGACCACGTCCTCGACCTCGACCTCGACCTCGACCAAAACATTGTCTTTGAATTTGATTTTGGTTTCCAGGTTTAAATTCATTTTTACTCACAGCATTTACTTCTGGAAATTCCGTTGATCCAGTGGGTCGGGACTGATGATTTCTCATTAATAGCTCATTGTTCTTTTCCGCCACAAGAAGACAGGCGATGAGTTCAGAATATCTCGCAAATCCACGCACTCTATATTGTTGCTGTAAAGTTATATGTGATGCGTGAAACGTGGAAAATGTTTTTTCAAGCATTTCCGATTCTGTAATCTCATGTCCACAAAATTTTAGCTGCGAGATTATTCGATACATCGCTGAATTATAATCACTGACTTTCTTAAAATATTTGAATCTTAACATATTCCATTCATCACGGGCGGTCGGAAGTATAACTTCCCTTATATGTTCAAATCTTTCTTTCAATCATTTCCACAGAGCCATGGGATCTTTTTCGATGAGATATTCACATTTTAAACCTTCATCGAGATGTCGACGCAAAAATATTATAGCTTTTGCTTTTTCTTGTGATGAAGATATACCATTTTCTTTAATGGTCTCGCTTAGACCCAATGACTCAAGATGCATTTCTACATCGAGAGTCCATGGCTTATAATTTTTTCCCGTGATGTCGAGCGCAACAAATTCGAGCTTTGTCAAATTTGACATGGTGGTACTAAAAAATTACGATGCATTTTATTAGTTAATGATTATTGCAATACAAAGTAATGGATAAACAACAATTACAAGCATTTGTAAAAATAAAAAAAACACACGAGGAGGATATTCTCCTATAAATAAAAGACTCGTGAGTATGATAACCAAAATAATTAAAAATAACCTTGAGAAAGTGATCTTCTTTTTTCTTCGAAAAATTTGATGAAGAATAATTTTTAGAGAATAGAAGAAAGTTAGAGTGATTGAAAGAGTTTGTGAGATCATATTTATAGGGCAAAAACTAGCCGTTTTGTTACCGTTTATGACCGTTGGTGTACAAAAAAATAAATGTATGTATTTGTATAATTTTATGGTAATAATATGGTGTATATAATATTAGTCATGTTTAAATAATTATGTATATCATATCACATTATTATAATGATGTGTCATAAGTTATTTTGTTTAAAAATCTTATATGCTTTTATACGTGTCGTATCCCTTACCGGGAGTGTGGGATGTCGTCTTAACATCCTCCCAAGATTTATAACAAGTTTTTGAAAAATTTATTTTTATTATTTTTAATAATAACATTATATTATATATTTAATATATACACAATAAATAAATAACAGTAAAATAAATATTATTACTTTTGTTACCTTTTTCTTTTGTTTGGAGATTGGAAAAGTATGGAGGACTTTTAGAGCTTCGTGCTGATAACGTGTTGTGAAAAGTAAAAATTTATGGTAAAAAGTAAAAATCTCAAACTCTCAAAATTTACCAAACTACACACTTTATAATATTTTTCTCTCTACTCAATTGTGAATTTCTTCACAAATGAGAGATCTATTTATAGAAAATCTTTACAAATAATCCAAAAATAAAATACATCATTACCTACACCATCACACACAAATTTCTAATTTTACAACTCTTATTTTCAACATTCAAATATTCAACTATTACTTTTTCAACATTCAAATATTATTTTCAACAATTACAAATTTTTCATTAATTTATTTATATTTCGTCTCTAGTGCTAACATGTCATTGTAAATATTAGCAATGTTTTTCAATGTCCGATGTCAAAGTTATAATTTTTTGACGTCACATCATAATTGTTCGGTGTCAAGTTAAAACCAAGGTGAAAAAATAAAATTGAAAAAAAAATACAAATAAGTGAACAAAGAACGTCGAAATGACAAGGAGATAGAAAATTAAAAACATGTAAAGTATATAACTAAAATATAATTTTCTTAGTACCTGTTCGAAAACACACACACACTGCCAAAGCCAAACTCATATATATTGCCAAAGCCAAAGTAATAATAAGAAAAGCTTTAGTGGTTCGTGGTTTCTCATATTTTCGAACAGGGACTAAGAAAATTATATTTTTGGTTATATAATTTACATGTTTTTAATTTTCTATCTCCTTGTCATTTCGATGTTCTTTGTGGATACTACATCTCATAGTTAATCTAGCTTATCCTCGTGATGAGCCTGACATGTACATGGTGTTGGTATACCAATTTTTTGTATCTGAGACGCGACGGAAGTTTTAAAATTTTAGTTTCGACATTCGAAACTTTCCTTGGGCATCGTATGTTATTCAATCATTCATAGATTGTATACCTAAACCAATCTGGGATTAGCGAAGATGGTCATTCTTGCTCCTACATATTTTGAAACTACACCAAAGCTCGCTACCTGATGACCCTTAATGGAGTCGAAAAACGGATCAAAGTGCATGCTAGTACGTAGAGTCTCTACATTGTCCCGGGTCAAAGGACTAATGGTGTACAACCATAACCACAGATTATTTCATTCGTTAAATGAGAACCACTTAGACAGTCCTGAGGAGGGTTGTTCAGTGCATCATCATATTACCACTCATCTGTATGTTGGACATCTTCATGCCCATACAAATGAAACACGACATTTACATAGCATATGTTAGTATCAAGCGACTTTTATACTAATTTTAGGAGGCTGATTCAACTAGGAACCTGTTTAGAATATATGAAACAATTTCTAATAAGTTTCATGATTTTACATTTCGAGACAGACCTCGTGATACCTATAATATATTCAATTACTTTATGTATACAACTTGCATGAGTATACATATAAAGCAAATGTCATAATTGGATACAATCATAAAATATTATTAAAATAAAAATTGTTTTTACATTACAATCAATAAAGTCTAAGACAAAAATTGGCTCGTCCGACACCTACTCTAACACGTGGAGTACGTACTAATGATTCGATTGAACCCAGTTTTGTTCTTTCTTTTGGGAACGTAGTAAACATGTGGAGGACACTTGTATATGTAATTTGGTTCACATACAAAACTATACTCAATACTCTAAATTACTTTCGATGTGTACATATTTCAAAGGAGGTGAGATAAGATAACAAAACTGACATGTTTTTGGAACATAAGATGGCGCGTAAGAGGCTACCTGTTGGAACATTTTATGTTCGCAATCTTGATTTTGATGTTAACAAAATTTTTTATTTTTGTTACTAAAGATCTACCTAAGTGCGCAGGAAGCTGAAACTGATCAAGCCTCGAACTGATCAGTTACCAAGCTAAAACTGAAGCTATCGAGACGCAAACTGAAAGCGTCAATTGATCGCTCAAAACTGAACCAGTACAACTAATTGTCCAGTTGATAGGTGGTTCAGCAGAAGACCTTCAAAATCCCGGCCAGCTGATGAAGTGTTCAGCTGATGAAGAGCACAACTAATCAGTTCAACTGAATCTATGAAATCAATTCACCTGACGAGTCAACTGATTTCACCTCACCAGCTCAAAACCAGTTCAACTGACAAGTTGAAAGCATCATTTTTTAGTCAATCAGTTTGCAGAATAAGACAAGCTTATCAAAGTTGGAATCCAGCTGCGCGCATTAAGGAAAAGCAATTGTACTATCAATAGTACAATAATGGACGTTGCATCAAAGTTTAAAGACAAATGTTCCAGAATGGGTGTTGGAAAAGTTGAGACATAGATATCAAGGAACACATTCAAACTGCAACGATCACATGTGATAAGTCTTGATGTACGGTTGCATTGCTGCTATAAATACAGATCAAAACAATCAACAAAAGAGTGTAGAAAAACAAAAGAAAAGGCACGCTTATTGCATATCAGCTTACAAAGAAGCAATCAGCCCAGTCGAGAGAAAAATTCAAGTTATATCAGCTTAGTATAGAAGCTTATTTCTTTCAGTATGTGAGAACACCTTTCGGGTTGTTTTCAGAGATCAGTTCTCATACACACACACAGCACCACTCAAATACAGTCTTGCACAAAGACGTAAAATTTGGGTATGTAGTCTTTAATACACAGACGTTAAACAATTGTGGGCTGGAAGGTGATGCCTTAAGTCTAGACTAGGAGTGTAGTTAGGCAGTGAGTAAGTCCTAAGTTGGGTGGGTTTGTACAAGGTATTGTATAAATCAAAGTCTTTTAGTGGAACCTACTCGAGGTGGTAGAAGAGGTGATGTAAGAGTAGTTGAAGTCTCCAAACATCCATAAACATATCTTGTGTATTAACTGTTTAACTGTGTTTTAAATTGATTTGATCAGTTCAGCTGATATCAGTTCAGTTAAGTCCATACGTGAACTGATAGAAACCACAACTGATTCCCCGTATTTCGGTCGATCAGTTTACACAAGTTATTAGACTTTAAAATCTTTTAGTTTTTCTTAACGAAGGATTATTTCGATTGTTTTTCGCTTGGTTTGAAACCAAACTCGATCTAATTCATCGGTGTATATATTCTTAGAACACGAGCTATTGCAGCTCTTGGAGAATATTATGTTTGAAATACCTCAAAGGTGCCCTGCACACGATCCTTCACTACCGCTAGAGAACTACAAAGGCAAGATCTATATCAATTCGGTTTTCAAAAATTTGATCTATTCAGTCAATTTATACCAGAGAATATATTATGATGTCCCTTCAATCCGATGCACGCTTCTCATCTTCTTGTAAACTGATGAGAAATAATTAGGCACTCTTTGAGTCTGTGCCAAAATCCTGGGAGCAAAACTCGAATTGTAATAATTCTAAATGAATCCCCAAAATCTCTCTTTATTATGCTTATATTCCTCCTCTCTTGTTGTGAGATAAACAGAGAAAACAACGCAAAGCAGAATTGTAACTAACTAAAATTGTTGGAAAAGTTATCCTTCATCCATGTCAGTATTTGGGCTGGATTTGTGTCAATTATCCTTCTCTTTGTTGGTCCATTAGTCGTGAGTCCATCTCAAGTGTCATGGGCTTATCTTTGTCAAAGGATTAAAGAGTCAAGAATATGAAACTGGGAATTAAATACTTAAAATTTGATTTGGTATGATAGGAGCGGGTCTTGCATTTGAGCTTGTGCAAAAGTAAACCCGTTCGATATTTTAATCGGTTGGTCTTTGAAATTATTTTTATTTGGCAAAAAAGTAGCCTTTTTCCTCTATCTTTTTCATTGCCCTTTTATTTTGTTTTTGAATAATGTTAGTTGCCTCATGTATATTAGATAAAATTTCTAGAAGTTGCATATATGGACTTTGACAATGCTCGCTTTTGGACTAGATTTTGAGGTTGAGTTAGGTCCAAGTCTCAATCTTAACATGATATTAGAGCACATGTTTCATCGTTATGTGTTGGATTATCCATAGTTGGGTCACTCGTATTGCTCAAAGTTGGGCCACTTGTAAACATCACGCTCAAGATATTCATTACTGAGCGTGAGGAATGTATGTTAGTTGTCTCACATTGGTTGTATAAAATCCCTGAAAATTGCATATATGGATTTGGACAATTCTCTCATCTTGAGCTAGGTTTTGAAGTTAAGTTAGATTCAAGTATCAAGATTAACAAATATCGATACCGATTAAAGCCGTTGATGCTTAGCAAAAAAAATTCACAATTACCATATATAGTTCAAACTTTACCTCAATGCATAGTGTTCCTTTTAAATTTGTTCTGTGTTATCAAACAATGCAAAAGACTAAACAAAATATAATGCAAAAAAAAAGTTAAAATTCAATATATCAAAAAGATATACGAGTGACCTATTTATAAGTACAAGAAATTTTTTGATATAATAAACTCTACAATCTCCCAAATCTTTGATACAATTTTCTCAAGAATAGTTCTTTTGTGAGACGGTCTCACGAATCTTTATTTTTTAGATGAGTCAACACTATCGATATTCACAATAAAAAGTAATACTTTTAGCATAAAAAATAATATTTTTTCATGGATGACACAAATAAGATATTTGTCTCACAAAATACGACCCGTGAGACCGTCTCACATAAGTTTTTGTCTTTTCTCTAATTACCAAAATCTTGATTATCTTGACATCCATAATTCTCCTCATAGGATGTCCTGTAAAGGATGTGCCTCGTAAAAAATTACTAGGAAAAACTCAATGAGATAAAATCTAACGAAAGAAAAAGAGTACGACATCTCTCGTTATTTCTTAACTTCCTCGTTAAAAGCATTGTCATAAAAAATCCTGTGCGAAAAAATCATGAACAAGAGAAAAAAAGTATAGCTTAAATAAACTCCCCTTAGTGCAAGCATCACTTGAAATCTTTAAAACGTAGTGTTCCGATCTTGTATACTAATTTCTCAAAAGTTGATATGATTTTCCGAAAATATTGGCCAGAATATTACTTAAACAAATTTATTGAACTTAAATATCACCTTTTTTCTATAGATCATGGGCGAAAAAAAACTTCGGGATATGTGCCGTCCTATCGTCTTTAACGTATCCATCATTTAGCTGAGCAATAGAGATGTCGTATTGTATTCGTAGAGTATTTGCGATCCGTTTTTACTCGAAGACAGTACACGTTACTATTCTATATGATGAATCATCGATTTCAACCAGACACATTCTCGATTAGCTTCATGGATTGCAAGTATTTCTCAATTAGTTGATGAAGTGGCAACCATAGTTTGCTTCATAGATCTCCAGGATATAGATGTTCCACCATAAGTAAATAAGTATCCAGTTTGTGATCTTTCTTTGTGCATATTAGATAGGTAGTCAACATCTATATAACCAATCAATTGCAAATCACAAGCATTAGAATAAAATAAGCCCAAATCATGGGTTCCCGCAAGGTATATAAATATACGTTTAACTCCATTTGAATGCCTTCGTGTTGTAGAAGAACTATATCTTTCCAATAAATTTATAACAAATGTTATGTCCGATCTTGTACTATCGACTAGGCACATCAATGTATCAATTCAACTGAGGTATGATACTTCTGTACGAAGTAGTTATCCTTGCTCCTGACGAGGTCTAAAGATATCTTTTGCCACATCAAGGGATCGAACAATCATGGGCAAACTTAATGAATGAGCTTTATTCATATAAAATTGTTTCAGTATTTTTTTTTATAAGTTGATCGATGGAGTAAAATATCATCTGCAAGATGCTCAAATTGTAAACAAAGAATTTTTTTTTTGTTTTGTTTTGCTCAAATAACATCTGCAAGATGCTCAAGTTGATCGATCGAGTATTCTTGTAAGACCATGCCATTAAGATATCGGAATGCAATTGTCTCTTCATAATTAATCAATACGAGATCTTTGAGAAAAACCTCATGCTACCAATCGAGCTTTATATCTAGTCACTCGTTTCGTTTTCGTACAAAGATCCATTTGCAATCCACATGAATTACTCCTTTTGGTATTTGAGCAAACCGGTCGATCAAGACGATTCGATTTTGAAAACACTAGATATGAGTATGAAAAAAAATATCGAATCGGTACGAATATTAAATTTTGGGTCTTTGCAGGTACAACTCGGGTAAGATCTTATATGATATATAAAAGCAACGTATCAGGATGTATTTATATATGTAAAGTCTGGAACTATATAAATGGTAGATATACTTCAATTCTACTTTTATAAAAATATATCAAGCTATCATTTAAAAAATTGATTTCAATTTTTTTTAATAATAAATTATAAAAGATCAAAATATATCAACTTAATTAAAAGAACTTGAAGAAAAATGTATTGAATAATTAATTTGATTGAGTTGATTTTATAATACTAGAACTACTTTGTTTATAAATAGTTGTGATTATATTCTTTAAAAATCAGATATGTCATAATATAGTGTAAATATAATGACCCAACTCATTAAACTCAAGTATAGGTCATTTAAAATTCAAACAAACCGGGTTTCGTATCCTAGTGGAACTGATCTCATTGTCGTCCTTAATTTTTACAGGAAATTATGCTACCCATTTTCGTAAAACGATAGACAAATACTAAATAGTTATGGCAAAAATTTATTGAGCATCATGCTTAAATTCTTAATGTCGGAAGATCCATGAATTAGGTCGGAGAATGTCATATTTTGAAGGAATGATTTATCCTTAATACATAGATAAAAATCTAATGTTGAAATAGTTATAGCAAAATATAATTAACTAATACAACGACTCGAGTTGACATCCTAAAACAGGACTACCATAAAATAGTAATTAAAAGAACAAATTACGCCGGTGTTCTTGTACGTGGTATCGGCTCGCGTGTCATTTGGCACCAAATCCTCGTCCAAATGCTGAAAGATATCAATTTACAATTAATAATGTTATATATATATATATTATATATATATTTATATTTATTTTATTTATTTATTTTATTTTATTAACATTGAGAACATCATAATAACCACCTAAAAATAACACCAACTTTTTCTTTCAACTTTACCTTATATGATATTAATATTACACTTTTCTTTTTTATTTTGTTTTTATATTTCAACACATACTATTATTTTTATTTTTTTATTTCAATAATTCAAATATCAAATTTTAATCCCTGCATAATTTGTCAAATTTAACTTTAGCTAATCGATAATGATACAAAAAATTGTATGATACGTGTTCAGAATAACTAGTATATATATAAGACTCTTGTATTAACTAATTTAGAGGACACCAAAATATTTAAATCCATAATTACCTTATTAAAAACTTCATCAAATTACTTCCAATTTTACATAAAAATAAATCAAAACAAAACTTCATTTTTAAATTGAACTATTCTAAATTAAAAATAATCTTATATTAATAATTTAATATTATCTGATCAAATTAAAAATAATAATAATACATGTAACACATATATATCTTTTACTAATATATAATTAAATTTAAAAATAATTTTCATTACACACAAAATTCAATACATAAATTTTATTTATCAAAATTTAATGATACGTTCAATACAAAATATTATTATATAATAATAAAATTTCACTGTATAATTAATATAAATATTATTGTATAATATTTATTTTTAATATTATTCATTTGCAGTATGATTTTTTTTTTACTTACTAATTTCTTGTACTTGGTATCTTGGATTGAAAAAAAAAAAAGATAACTTAGAGAGAACAAACACAAAATAGATTGGTGATATAGATCGGCCGATAGGAATTATATCTATCATATGAAAATGACATTTGACATACAGATATCCCGGCAGGCTTCTGTCCGACCAGTATACACGCAACATGGGCTATTTGAACAGTGTATACATACTTCGCAGATCGACGTCGAAATTGTTGGCCAAGGCTGCACAGAACACTACTCCTGCCGAGAAAACACAACAAACAACCCCAGACTTCCGGAAGATGGAAGCAATCGACTTGTTCTTGGCGCGCAGTGTGATGGCCATGACAGCAGCAGTGAATCCTACGTTAAGCGTCAGGAGAAACACATGGAACAAGGTGGGATTGTTCTTGAATATTACAACAGGAATCGGGTTGCCACCAACGTCCTCGTATCGCACGGCCAAGAGTGCGAACGCCACAAGTATCCCGGACACGAATATGATTTCTTCGGGTGGGAAAAGTGATCCAGAATGAGATGGTCTGAATAGGATGCCGCCAGATTCCATTTAACAATCTACAATTTGGAGACAAACTTGGTGTAGATCGGGGGCATGGTTGTTGGCGCACAATACATATTATACTCTCTTCAGCAGAGTTGGAAATTTCGTAGAAACTTCGCGGTTTCTTCGTTGATAGGGGCCTTTTTTAAAAGTCTTCTCCTATTTGTCGGTTAGTGCATCCCGATAATTCCTGGAAAATTCATAATTATTTTAAAATTCAAATTCATATATTTTAAAAAATTTATTTTTATTTTAAATTTAAGACAAATTTCAAATAAATTTTCAAACGTTAGTTCATTTAGGTTGTACTCAATTTTTTTTTTTTTTTATCAAAAGTTAGTTTAAATTCTTTAATTTTATTTAAAAATTTTCAAAAACATCCTTGACCTCTTATTCGACAAATGACGTCGTTATATCTATCGAGCTAACCCAAAGGCATAAGGCTACACAAAATTTCCGATCTATATATTATTAATATGTGGTTGATACATATGTATAGTTTATCATACTTTCGTATAATTAATTAAATATTTTACCTCTTTTATCAGAATGTCGTCGGGTTGTATCCATCGAATTTTACAGATTGTTCATCACGGCTTAACCACGCAGCCGCAACATATGATTTCGACATAGTTTCTTTCAACAACAATTAGTATAACCATGCATCGTTTCTGACCTCACACTGTATAATAAAGAAGCTTAATTTTGAAAATAATACATATATTGACATAAATTGTAGTTTTGTATATAATTTATTTATTAAGTTATAATTTAATTAATACATAATACATTAAAGGAAAAAATTCATTTTATTATTGGTGATATTTTGGAAAGGGCTATGATCGTTTTTGGACTCGGGCGGATAGAGCAAATTTAATCGAACCAAATTCCAATTTGCTCCAAAGAGTAGATCATGAGTAAAATTTAGCTAGAGTTTCTCTAACACGGACAGGGTCCTCTCGCCTGACCAAGGTCCTCTAGCCCGGACATGTACTCTCACTCAGACAGGGTCCTCTAGCCCGGACATGATATTCTCGCCAGACCAGGGTCCTCTAGCCCAACCAGGGTCCTCTAGCTTGGACAGGGTACTCTCGTCCGACCAGGGTCATCTAGCACGAACAGGGTCATCTCGCCTACACATGGTCCTCTCACCCGACCAGGATCCTCTAGCCCGGACATGGTACTCTCGCCCGACAAGGGTCCTCTAGCACGGACAGAGTCCTTTCCTCTGACCAGGGTCCTCTATCCCAACCAGGCTCCTCTAGCCCGGACAGGGTCCTGTCGCCCGACCAGGGTCCTCTCGTCCGACCAGGGTCCTCTAGCACGGACATGGTCCTCTCGTCCGACCAGGATTCTCTAGCTCGGACATGGTGCTCTAGCTCTATAGGGTCCCTTCACCCGACCATGGTCCTCTCATCTGGACATGGTCCCCTCGCCCAGCCAAGATCCTCTCGCCCGACCAATGTCTTCATTCTCGACTAGGGTTCAGTTCATTTAATCACCTGTTGGGGCCCACCAGCATGGGTCACCGTGTCTACTGACAAAAGACAAGGCATGGGCATTCATCAGAAGACATGGCATGTGCATATGTCTAATCAGGAACAGTGTACATGCACTGTAATCGAGGTCATCTTCTCCCTTATAAATCCCCAGGTATGCTCATTTAAAATACATGACAATCTACTGTGATGCGATCCGAGTGAAATTGATGAGCCGGGTAGAGTGCTCCACCGGATCTGCTATCAGTATGATGAGGGAAATAAGAGCAAAATGTTCGGATTAGAAGTTTTCCTCCCTTGAGCAGCCGAGAAGATCTGCGAACAAGAAAGTAACCACGTGAATGGGCACCAGAGGGATGTCCGGCGTGACCACTCCGATGCTTAAGTCAATGAAGGACTCAAATTGTAAACCAACGTAACCAGGTGATGGTTGTGAGATTGATGTGGAAGGTAAGTAGTAAATGCACAATAAATGAGTGTATTTAAGATCTGAATAGATAGTAAATGCAAAGAGTGAACCTGATATTTATAGTAGAGGATGTAATGATGACCTCGTTTTTTGTGTTGCTTATTAATTATAGTAGGACGGCTGATTATACCCTATTATTCTAACATGTCAAATCTCATGCTAATCACATCCAGCCTATTTAATTTTGTCAACCACTTGTATTGGTGTCAGAGATAGGTCGGCGTAATTAAATGCGGCACTCATATCGAAGTGGCACGGGTAGAATGTCTCTCGGGAATTTACATGGGAGCCCGGGCATCCAATTAACCCGGGGAGGTTATGTCCCGGGTGTTCAGCGGCCCGGCCTTTTGATTGTCCTCTTCACAGATTCTCCCTGTCAAGTCGTACTCTCAATGTCCCGGGCAGCTTGAGATCCGGATCTCTACTCAGATTGTTGTCTTATTGAACCGGACCGCCCACAACCCAGGAATAATCCATTTTCCTGACCAGGGCACTATCTATGGCCCGGGACATCCCGGGCATTATCCATGACCTGGGACATCCCGGGGTATCATCACTCCCTCCTTAAATAGTCGCGCTAGAGTCATATTCGCTGTCCCGATCAGTCTTGTGTGCTCGATCAGGAGAAACAGTTTGTCGTTTTAGTCTCCCCGAGAAGATAGGAATGATGTCATACTATCGGTGCTGACGTAAGCTCTAGAATTTAAATCTTTGTCGGAGATTTTTTGTTTTCCGAGAAGATAAATCATCATGTCGCCTCGAATCCCGTGCCTGTCTTTTCAAATATCCCGCGCGATTTCCAAGGTTAATCTTATTCGTCCATTAGTTTCGTGATCAACGGCTTAGATTAGTTCCCCTCTTCTATATATATTCTTGCTCCGAATTCATTCAGAACTTTTTACTTCTCGCGCTCTTACTCTCCTGCACTTCATCCTCTCCGGCACGTTTCAGGCGATTTCTCCGTTTCAGTCACCAGTCATCACCTTCACCTCCTTTTTCCAGTAAGTTTCTTCTCCCCTTTTTTCCTACAATTCTCTTTTTTCCGTTTTCCTCATGTCCAACTCCACCTCTTCCACGTCTGGTAAGAACGCTAGGGGTCGATCGGAGGATAACTCCCCGACCCCTTCTAAAACTTATGTCCACATTCCCGTAAGCATTCCAATCCCTCACTTCCGACCTCTTCTAAAAACCAGAGCTTCTTCCTCCCGTCCTACTGGTACCCCGGATAAAGCTTCTTCCTCTCGTCCTAGTGAGAATATGCAATATATATGAAATTCTCGAAATTTAAATAAATATATATTTTTTTCCAAAAATGGAAAGTTTGGAATTTGACATATGGGTTAGAAGCATATGTCGAGATGATTCCGGAACAATTGACGGAATCGAATTCGGAATTTCCTACGAGAAGCTATAGGGTCTACGAATATTTCCTAAAACGGCAAAAACGACGTTTCGGAGGCCTAAACGGAGGAATTTCGCGATTTCAGCCCCTACCTCACGACTTTAGGGTCGTGAGTCTCGATCGTTGGGCCGTTTCGGAGGGGATAGCGTCGGCCTCGAGTCAAAATTCGTCCGAAAATTTTTCGTTTTTTTTTTCTTCGAAAATCGAATTTCCTCCACTCGGATTATGAACCTGGCTCTGATACCACTTAAATGTCACGCCCCGAAACTCGGGATTGACACCGGAGTTGTTTAACAATCACACAATCGAAAACAACAAGCCCTTGTAGTACAGTTTAAATCGAAACCAGTTTATAATTCATAATTCAACGAAATAGACATTGTCTTTACAACTCAAAACTCACTAACCAACGTTAATAAATGCAGAAACGTCTTACAATTATTAAATCATAAATTCGAACATAACTGCTACTAGTCTCGTGAATCACCAGCCCCAGAACTGTGCGGACTCTTCATCCTCAACTTGCTCTTCGGACTTATCTGGGAGGGGAGAGTAAGGGGGATGAGTATTTTGGGAATACTCAGTAAATGGGGGATATTGAACACAACATAACATTTTTTATAACATTTTCGAAACATACATATAAATTCAGCATGCTTTTCATAATCGTAACGTAAATTCCATAACGTAATAACACTGCGATTTTTCACCTTTAACGGTTTACTGACGTCAGTCCCTAAATTTTAATCCTCTAAGGGGGCGAGGCCATAAAACGGTTCTATCCCACCGTTGAGGGCCATATGTTGGAATTCCACCCATTTTCAGGGAATCCTCACAGTGCCAACAAAAACGTACCAAAATTTCGTAAAAAAAAACGTATAGACAAAACGACGGTGCTCGACCGGATTTTTAAAAACAAACACATACATAAACCGAAAGTTTAACAATTTAAAACAGCACACTTACAGTGTTTGAATGTTAAGAAAAACGTGGATGATTGGCTTCGAAAATGGATCACTTCGCGTTCCTCGTCCGGGCAGCGCTTCGGTTCGATTGCTAGGCTAGATCTCGGGACGATTTTGTGCAGTATTTCGGCTAGGGAGGAGTGCTGGAATTTTTGAATCTTTCAGCTCTAGAATTTCGAGAATGTGGTGTGTTGAAGAGTGAGGGGGATGGCCTATTTATAGGTGAGGATGGGAGGTTCAATAAGGTAGCCAAATCATGCCCAAATTGACCTTCAAATCCTATGGTTGGCTCCCCAAATTTTTATTCCAAGCAAAGTTTATTTAGCTACCAAATTTGTGGGTTAATTCCTTAGTCCATTGTCCCTCAATAATTTCGAAAATTAGGTTGCTTTGTGGGAGGGATTTTTTTGAGCAAATCTTTGATTATATGTTTCCAATTAACCAAGAGTCTACCTATCACAATGACTAGTCATATATTATAGGGAAATTCCGAAAATCTCTAGTAAGATTTAACCTTAATTTCTCTACTTGTATGGTATCCCAAATCTTGTAAAATTCCTCCTCCAAATTTCGAAATTAGGCTTGAACAAGTGCATGTAATAATATCTTGACATTAAAGATTTTCCATAAAATATTCTTCAATATACATCCCTTATTTTAACACCATAATCCAAAAAGAATATTCTCTACTCATAAATTTCCTTACACTTGTTTAATCACATGGGGAAAAATCGGTCCTCACATCCCTCCCTCCTTATGAAAAGTTTCGTCTTCGAAACTTGAATTGGCATGGTCTCCAAATAGGTAGGGATAATCTTTTCGCATCTTCTCTTCAACTTCCCAAGTTGCTTCTCTCTCTGTGTGGTTGGACCACTGCACTTTGACGTAGGGAATGATACGTCGTCTAAGAACTTGTTCCTTGGTGTCCACGATTCTGATAGGGACCTCTTCGTATTTCAGTTCTTCTCCCAAGTTTCCTTCGGTTAAGAGCGGCTCCACTTCCAAGATGTGGCTGGGGTCTGGAATGTACTTCCTTAGTTGGGACACGTGGAATACGTTGTGGATTCTAGACATATTTGGTGGTAGCGCCAGTCTGCATGCTAGCGTGCCCACTCTTTCCAAGATTTCAAAGGGTCCAACGTATCGAGGGTTTAGTTTCCCTGCCTTACCAAATCGGACGACTCCCCTCATAGGCGAGACTTTCACATAAGCCTTCTCGCCCACGTTGAACTCTACCGGCCTTCTTTTCAGATTTGCCCAGCTCTTCTTTCGGTCTTGAGCTGCCTTGACCTTTTCTCGGATAATTTTAACCTTGTCTACTGTCATCTATACTAGCTCGGGCCCTACTACAGCTTTCTCTCCCACTTCATCCCAGTAAAGTGGTGACCGACATTTCCTTCCATAAAGGGCTTCGTACGGAGCCATTCCGATGCTGCTGTGATAGCTGTTGTTGTATGCAAACTCAATTAAGGGTAGATGAGTGCTCCAGTTGCTACTGAATTCAAGAGCGCACGCTCGCAGCATATCTTCTAAGGTCTGTATGGTTCTCTCCGTTTGCCCATCGGTTTGAGGGTGATAGGCCGTACTTAGGGTCACTTTCGTTCCCATGGCCTCTTGAAAGCTCTTCCAAAAGCGCGAGACGAATCTCGGGTCTCTATCAGATAGGATGCTCACTGGCACTCCATGCAGTCTCACAATGTTGTCCATGTACAACGAAGCCAACTTATCGAGATTGTAATTCATGCAGACGGGTAGGAAGTGTGCAGTCTTCGTGAGTCTGTCTACTATCACCCATATACCATCGTGGCTTTGCCTAGACTTCGGCAATCCTACCACAAAGTCCATGAAAATATGCTCCCATTTCCACTCGGGAATTTCCAGAGGTTGCAATAATCCTCCAGGTCGCTGGTGTTCTGCTTTGACCTGCTGGCATACCTGACATCTGGAAACGAATTCCGCTACATCCCTTTTCATGCCATTCCACCAGAAACTATTCTTGAGGTCTCTGTACATTTTCGTATTGCCTGGATGGACTGAGAATTTTGACTTGTGTGCCTCTGCCATTATCTCTTGGCGCAGGTTGTCGCTGTCGGGCATACACAGTCTTCTTTTTATCCACAAAATTTCCTTGTCATCAATCTGATGCTCCTGAGACTTCCCTTCTCTGACTTGCTCCTTAAGTTTGGTCAGTACTGGGTCTCGATCTTGGTTTAACTTGACGGTCTTCTGCAGACATGGCTGGGCCGAGAGGGAAGCTAGAGTCATCTTGCCTGGGCCCTTCCGACTTAGCGCATCAGCCACTTTGTTTGCTTTACCCGGATGGTAACTTATGGTCAAGTCATAGTCCTTCAAAAGTTCTATCCATCGTCGTTGCATCATATTCAGTTCTTTTTGGGTGAACAAGTACTTGAGGCTCTGATGGTCTGTGAAGATTTCACATTTAGCACCATAGAGGTAGTGCCTCCAAATCTTTAAGGCGAAGACAACCGCTGCTAGTTCCAGATCATGAGTAGGGTAGTTCTGCTCGTGCGGTTTCAACTGCCTTGATGCGTAGGCGATCACTCTTCCTTCCTGCATTAGTACACATCCTAGACCGTCCTTAGAGGCGTCACTGTAAATAGTGAAATCTTTATTTTCTGCGGGCAGGATCAATACTGGCGTGGATGCGATTTTCTCTTTCAGTGTCTGGAAACTCTTCTCACAATCCTCACTCCAGGTGAATTTAGAATTCTTTTGAGTGAGCTTCGTCAGTGGTACGGCTATGGAGGAGAACCCTTCGACAAACTTCCGATAGTAGCCTGCCAATCCAAGAAAGCTTCTGATATCGGTGGCGTTCTTCGGTCTCGGCCATTCTGTGATTGCTTG
Source organism: Primulina tabacum (assembly GCF_025594145.1). NCBI lineage: Eukaryota > Viridiplantae > Streptophyta > Magnoliopsida > Lamiales > Gesneriaceae > Primulina > Primulina tabacum. The sequence goes on along the minus strand of NC_134560.1, from coordinate 34,053,741 downwards.
TACTTTCTTTGGATCCACTGACACTCCTGCTTTCGAAATTAGATGTCCCAGGAAGGACACACTTCTTAGCCAGAATTCACACTTGCTGAACTTATCATAAAGCTTATTCTCTCTCAAAGTTTGCAACGCAAGGTGAAGGTGTTCTTCATGGCTTGTCTCGTCAGGAGAATAGACGAGGATATCATCAATGAATGCCAATATGAACTGATCCAGGAATGGCTTGAATACTATGTTCATCAGATCCATGAATGCTGCCGGTGCGTTGGTCAGACCAAAAGACATCACGGTGAATTCATAATGCCCATACCTGGTTCGAAAGGCTGTCTTGGGGATATCTTCACCCCTGACCTTCAACTGATGGTAAACTGTCCTCAGATCCAGTTTAGAAAAGACGGCGGCTCCTTTAAGCTGATCAAACAGATCGTCTATCCGAGGTAGAGGGTACCTGTTCTTGATTGTGATCTTGTTCAATTCTCTGTAGTCGATGCACAATCTCATACTCCCGTCTTTCTTCTTGACGAAGAGCACTGGAGCTCCCCAGGGGGACACACTCGGTCGAATTTGCCTTTTATCTAGCAATTCTTGGAGTTGTTCCTTCAGCTCCTTGAGTTCGGCTGGTGCCATTCTGTAAGGTGCCTTAGAGATTGGTGCAGCACCGGGAACCAGATTGATCTCGAACTCCACTTCGCGGTTCGGGACCGTCCCTGAGAGTTCTTCTGGAAAAACATCTGGGAGCTCTCTCGCTATCGGGATGTCTTCCAGATTCAGTTCGACTTCTTCTTTTATTTCACTGACCATAGCCAGGTAGATGTCCTCTCCTGATTTCATGGCTTTCCAGGCTTGAGCTGTTGAAAGTAGCAACTTCCGTTCCTTGGATTTACCATGAAACACGACTTCCTTCTGCTCTGCGGTTAGGAGTTTAACTTTCTTCCCTTTACAATCCACTATGGCATTCTTCTTGGCTAACCAATCCATCCCTAAAATGATGTCGAAGTCGACCATGATCAACTGTATCAAGTCGGCGCTAAAAGGCTGATTACTGATACTGATTCTACAATCTCGGTAGATTTCGTGAGTTTCAACGGCCATACTTGTAGGTGTGGCTATTCGGAAATGTTCGGCTAACTTATCGGGCTTACGTCCTAACTTCTTAGCAAATCTCTTAGATATAAAAGAATGTGTGGCACCACAGTCAAATAACACATAAGCAGGCACTTGCTGAATAAATATGATACCTGACACAACATCGCTTGCATCATCTGCCTCCTCCTGCGTCATGGCGAACACCCTGGCATTCGGTTTGTTCTCCCGCGGTTTATTGGCATTCGCCCCTGAGCTTGACCCGTCTTCTTTACCTGGTCCAGTTTTTTTGTTGGTGGCGGCTGGACAATCTGCCATACGGTGTCCTGGTTTCCCGCATCCAAAGCAGACGCCGCTGGCTCTACGACATTCTCCCAGGTGTCGTAAGTGGCAAGTTGGGCAAGGCTTAATGGCCTGGTAGCCTGAGGCAGGCGAAGGCCCTTTAGATGGTCCACCAGACTGGTTAGGCCTCTTGAAAGTCTGACTGCTATGCGAGGACTGACTATTCATAGGCCTTTTGTTCCTAATCTCTTTCTCTCTGCGCTGAATATCAGTTTCAGCTCGGATAGCTGCGCCCATCAAGCCTGAAAAGTTCGCAGGTTGGTAGACTTCCAAAGCCGACTGTATTCTGCTGTTCAAACCCTTTTTGAAGCGGTGCAATTTCAGAGCTTCATCTGCCATGATTGTCGGTGCATAAGATCCAAGAGAATTGAACTGGGATGTGTATTCTACCACCGACATATCCGGAGTCTGAGTCAGATTTTCAAACTCACTCAACTTTTGCAACCTGACCTCGGCTGGAAAGTACTGCTTGAGGAATGCATCTCGAAAGCGCTGCCATGTGATTGGCCCGGCGGTTAACATGGCTAGGGAGACTGCTTCCCACCACTTACTTGATTTGCCTTCAAGGAAGGGTACTATCACATCCACTTTAAGAGCATCAGGTATTTCTAGCAGTCGCATCTGAGTTTCCACGCTTTTCAACTAGTTTTGGCCTAACTCAGGATCTGCGTCCCCTTGGAACGTCGGGCACCGGTTCTTGCGCAGTGATTCATAATGGAACTTGACTCCATGCTGCGGTGGAGGTGGTGGTGGTTGATTGGCATTCGGGTTCACTAACCCTTGCAGTGTTGTCACCACGATCGTGGCTATGGCCATCAAGTCTGCTTGATTAAGACTGAACTGAGGTGGAGGTACGTTGCCTTCTTCGTTGGCATTGTTGTTGTTGTTAGCATAACGGGGGTTGCGGTTTTGTCTTGGTGGTCTACCGGCCATTTTCTACAAGTTAAACGCTTCTAAGAATTTGATGTGCATAATGACAAGATTGGATAAATGAGTTATGCTAGCACAACGGAAGTTAATAAGTAAAACATAACTTGAATACAGATGAACGACTGAGATTAATAAATAATCATAATTTTATTAATTTTCGAATGTAAAAGAACAACTGAATGAACAAAGCGTACTGAAAGGAAATAAATCATACTGAATGAAATAAAATAGCAACACTGGAAAGATAAACTCCTAGTAATAAGGAAAGGTCACTAAGAAACTCTAATCATCTATCTCTCCATCTCCTATGGCAGCTATAGGCTCGTCGATCTCTATCGGTTCCTCTTCTTCCGGCTCTTCCTCTTGCAGTAGCTCCACCATGTGGGTGAGCTGGGCATTCTCTGCATTAAGCTGGGCATTCTCTGCATTAAGCTGGGCCACCTGCGTCTTCCACCCCTGAACATCTGCTTCTGCCTCGTCCAACAGATCTATGGTACACTGGTGGCGCAGTTCGTACCCCCTTTTATTCTCCTTGATCTTGTTCTTCAGCGCTTCACCCTGTTGAGTCAGTTGATGGTTCATCTTGGCAATGCAGCTTATAGCCTCACTCAAATTTTCCAGTCTCTTTTTGCTCCTGTCATTCAGCTGTTTTTCTTCCTCCAATTCTTTTCGGTACCGGTCGATATCTTCTTGCAGCTTTTTCTCTCGATACAAGCCATGCTCTATGCCATCCCTCAAATCCATGTTATCGCCTCTCACTAACTCACCCTGATAGATCGATTGGTTAAGGCGGACCTGAATCTCCTCTTTCTCAGCGGCTAAGGTTTCGACCTCACTCCTCCTCTCACTCAATCTGGCTCTAAGTCGCCGAATCTGACGGGACTGATAGTGAAGGGCAAGCTCCTTCAGAAGAATGGCAGCTCGGGCACGGGTGTGGGGTCTCATAGGGGTAGATGGAGCCATTTCCTGAAATAAAAAAAAATGAAAATGCTCAGAATCCGAAATAGACAGTATATAACAAGTGAGAATATGCAATATATATGAAATTCTCGAAATTTAAATAAATATATATTTTTTTTCCAAAAATGGAAAGTTTGGAATTTGACATATAGGTTCGAAACATATGTCGAGAGGATTCCGGAACAATTGACGGAATCGAATTCGGAATTTCCTACGAGAAGTTATAGGGTCTACGAATATTTCCTAAAACGGCAAAAATGACGTTTCAGATGCCTAAACGGAGGAATTTCGCGATTTCAGCCCCTACCTCACGACTTGAGGGTCGTGAGTCTCGATCTTTGGGCCGTTTCGGAGGGGATAGCGTCGGCCTCGAGTCAAAATTCGCCCGAAAATTTTTCGTTTTTTTTTTTTTTGCTTCGAAAATCGAATTTTTTTCCACTCGGATTATGAACCTGGCTCTGATACCACTTAAATGTCATGCCCCGAAACTCGGGATTGACACCAGCATTGTTTAACAATCACACAATCGAAAACAACAAGCCCTTGTAGTACAGTTTAAACCGAAACCAGTTTATAATTCATAATTCAACGAAATAGACATTGTCTTTACAACTCAAAACTCACTAACCAACGTAAATAAATGCGGAAAAGTCTTACAATTATTAAATCATAAATTCGAACATAACTACTACTGGTCTCGTGAATCACCAGCCCCAGAACTGTGCGGACTCTTCATCCTCAACCTGCTCTTCGGACTTATCTGGGAGGGGAGAGTAAGGGGGATGAGTATTTTGGGAATACTCAGTAAATGGGGGATATTGAACACAACATAACATTTTTTATAAAATTTTCGAAACATACATATAAATACAGCATGCTTTTCATAATCGTAACGTAAATTCCATAATGTAATAACACTGCGATTTTTCACCTTTAACGGTTTACTGACGTCAGTTCCTAAGTTTTAATCCTCTAAGAGCGCGAGGCCATAAAACGGTTCTATCCCACCGTTGAGGGCCATATGTTGGAATTTCACCCATTTTCAGGGAATCCTCACAGTGCCAACAAAAACGTACCAAAATTTCGTAAAAAAAAACGTATAGACAAAACGACGGTGCTCGAACGGATTTTTAAAAACAAGCACATACATAAACCGAAAGTTTAACAATTTAAAACAGCTCACTTACAATGTTTGGATGTTAAGGAAAACGTGGATGATTGGCGTCGAAAATGGATCACTTCGCGTTCCTCGTCCAGGCAGCGCTTCGGTTCGATTGCTAGGCTAGATCTCGGGACGATTTTGTGCAGTATTTCGGCTAGGGAGGAGTGCTGGAATTTTCGAATCTTTCAGGTCTAGAATTTCGAGAATGTGGTGTGTTGAAGAGTGAGGTGGATGGGCTATTTATAGGTGAGGATGGGAGGTTCAATAAGGTAGCCAAATCATGTCCAAATTGACCTTCAAATCCTATGGTTGGCTCCCCAAATTTTTATTCCAAGCAAAGTTTATTTAGCTATCAAATTTGTGGGTTAATTCCTTAGTCCATTGTCCCTCAATAATTTCGAAAATTAGGTTGCTTTGTGGGAGGGATTTTTTTGAGCAAATCTTTGATTATATGTTTCCAATTAACCAAGAGTCTACCTATCACAATGACTAGTCATATATTATAGGGAAATTCCGAAAATCTCTAGTAAGATTTAACCTTAATTTCTCTACTTGTATGGTATCCCAAATCTTGTAAAAGTCCTCCTCCAAATTTCGAAATTAGGCTTGAACAAGTGCATGTAATAATAACTTGACATTAAAGATTTTCTATAAAATATTCTTCAATATACATCCCTTATTTTAACACCAAAATCCAAAAAGAATATTCTCTACTCATAAATTTCCTTACACTTGTTTAATCACAGGGGAAAAATCGGTCCTCACGCCAACGCCTTTAGGATCATGGCCGCCACCTTCATTTTATTCCGCGTGAAGAATTTACCCATTAATTCCTCCATCTTTCATTTTTTTATTCATGCCATTTTAATGACAATGTCTTTTCTTTCATGGCTCGCATTAAATACCGATTTCTGACAGACATCCCTTCCTCCTTGAAAGGATGGAAAGCCAAATTCTTCTTTTTGCAACTCCCAACTCCCCCGACCCGTCAAACAGGCTTTTTATCCACAATGCCCGAGCAACCAGAACTCCCTCGAGACTATAAACTTCTTCCCCCTTTCACACAAGCATGGGATGCTATAGAAGGCCAATCCTTCATGTCCTCCGTGCTGGTTGGGGGGATAATCTGGTTTATTACGGGATTGGTTCCTGGCCTGAAGATCCCGTGGACCAGATGATAGATGAATTTGGCCAGGCAGGGTCGCAGGCTGGTAAATTACTCTTCCCTTAGCCTTTTTTTAAGTTGCATTTTATTTTTCTAACTTTCAATTTCGGTGCAGCAGAAGAAGAGATGATCAAGGCCAGCCTTCTTGAAGCAGCTGCCAAGAAAAAGGCCGAGCAAAAACAAGCTCGGGCGGAGAAAATGGCCCGGGAAGCCCAAGAGCAAGAGGAACGCTGGGCTCGTCAGGAGGCTGAAGCTCGGGCAGATACGGAGGTCCGGGAAGAGGCTGCTCCTACCAGAGAGGAGACTACCTCTCTGGTTAGTGAAGAGGACCCGACGCCTCTAAATCACCGCAAGAGGAAAGCTGTGCTAGAGCCGGTCCTCGAAACGGTTACTGTGGAGGAGGAGGAGCCTGAAGCTACAACCCAATCGTATCCTCTTCCCGGTTCATCTACTGGCTCTACTCTCCAGGGTGGAGTGCCTCTGGTCTTGCTGAACATATTTGGTGATGACGTGAGCTCAGATCTGGCTAAAATGCTGCGAGGTCTTCTTCGTCCCGAAGAGATTGAGCACCTCAAAGGCCTCTATCCCAAACAGAAACTATTTGAGGGGGTTTCCCGGTCTTTTTCTGTAAGTTTTTATATGTTTTGTTAATTGATTAATGTAACACTAGTTTCTGACCCCTTCCTTTTTTTTTTCAGGGCTTGCAGATGCTCATATCTGCTTATGTGCAGGTGGCTATTGCAGCCAGGCAAGCAAATAACGAGGCCTCTAATGCCCGGGGGATGTATGACTAGCTTCAAGAGGAGTTGGGCCGAATAAAAGAGCTTCACGAACATGTCTTGGCCCTGGAGAAAGCTGGCTGGAAACAGCAAGTAGACCTGGTCCAGGCAGAATTGGCTGAGTCCCGGTCAGAATTGGAGTTGGCCCGAAAAGCCCTTGCTGACCACTCGGCCACTGCTAAGCTATAGGTGCAGGCGACTAAGGAAGAAGCAGAATCCTCCCGGGCCCGAGCTGAAGAGGCGACTACTGCTCTAGAGCTTCAGAAGTCTTCCCATGAGGAGAGGATGGCTCAATTTCTGAAGTCCAAGGAGTTTAAAAAGATGGTGGCTGACAGAGCCTTTATTTATTTCGACTTGGGCTTCAACAAATACTTGGAGCAATTCCAAGAATCAGGCAATCAGGCCTTGCTCCTACTGACCAGGAAGACTTTCCTGACTTGATGAAGGCGGCTGCTTCTCTTCCGGAGGACGAGGAAGAGGATCCCAAAGTAGATTAGGATTTTTTTTATTCCGGGGCTTCTGGGCACCTTGTAAATATTACTTTGCTTTACTGAAGTGTTTTTTCTGTCAACTCTCTTGCATTCAATTAGTAGTTAAGAACATGAATGAAGTGTTAAGAAAGGCCCGGGTTTTTCGCATACTTCCACAAAAATGTGAATATTTTGAATTTGTCATCAAGAATATTTTGAACATGTAACCGGGTTCAAAGAATGGGACATAGGTTCCTGAGTTAAGTAGACGATCGAATACAGGTCCCCGGGCCAGGGTATGGGTCCCTAGACTTATTAGATGACCGGGTTGCGGGTCCCCGGGCCAGGGTACGGGTCCCTGGACTTAGTAGATGACTGGGGTGCGGGTCCCTGGGCCAAGGTACGGGTCCTTGGTTTCATTAAATCACCGGGGTACGGGTCCCCGAGTTTAGTTGATGACCGGGGTACGAGTTCCCGGGCCAAGGTACGGGTCCTTGGACTTAGTAGGTGACCGGGGTGTGGGTCCCCGGGCCAAGGTACGGGTTCTTGGACTTAGTAGATAACCGGGGTGTGGGTCCTCGGGCCAGGGTACGGGTCCCTGGGCTTTGTATATAACCGGGGTGCGGGTCCCCGGGCCAGGGTACGGGTCCCTAGACTTAGTAGACATTTCCTTGAATATTTTCTTTATTTGATGCATAAATAACAGATACAAGGACCGAATCTTTACACATAATATCTCTTTAAATGAAAAGCATTCCACGGCCTTTTAAGGGTGTGTCCCTGAAAGTCTTCTAAATAATAAGCTGCTCCCGAGCTAATTTTCCGAATCACTTTGAAAGGTCCCTCCCACCGTGCTTCTAACTTTCCAACATCACTCATTGGTTTCACCTTCTTCATAACTAGATATCCGATCTGGAAACCTCGTTCTCGAACATGTTTATTGTTGGATTTCATTACCCGGCTTTGATAAGCTTCCATTCGAATGGCTGTCCGATCTCTTTTTTCTTCAACCAAATCAAGCTCAATGGCCCGGGTCTGATCATTGTTACTCGGATAAGATTCTATCCGAGTAGAAGATTGTCCGATCTCCACAGGTAAGACTGCTTTCGAACCGTATACTAAACTGTAAGGATTTTCCCGGGTAGCTGTTCGAGGTGTGGTCCGATATGCCCACAATATACTTGGCAATTCTTCTACCCAATCTTTACATTTCCCATGAAGTCGGGACTTTAATGCTCGTACAATGATCCTGTTGGTTACCTCGGTTTGACCATTGGCTTGGGGGTAGGCCAGTGAGGTGAAAGATTGAGTGATCTTCATTTCTTGACACCAAGATGTGATTTTCTTCACTTGGAATTGTCTCACATTGTCTGAAATTAATCTTCTCGGGATGCCAAATATGCAAACAATATTTTTCCAGAGAAATTTCATCACCTCTTCCACAGTTATTTTGGCCAAAGGCTCAGCCTCCACCCATTTAGAGAAATAATCTACAGCCACAAAAAGGAATTTTTTCTGTGCCCAGGCTATTGGAAATGGACCCACGATATCCAACCCCCATTGATCAAAGAGACAAGACGCTGAGATGGGTTGCATGCCAGCAGCTGGGCGATGATGAAAATTAGAATGGTACTGGCAACCCTTACATTTATGAACAAGTTGAGCAGCATCTTGATTCATCCGGGGCCACCAAAATCCGGCTAATATAGCTTTTCGAGACAGGGCAATTCCACCGAGATGTTCACCACAGCACCCTTAATGTATTTCTCGGAGGACATATTCTACTTCATTTTCTGATAAGCATTTGAGCAAAGGGCCCTGATATGATCGTCTGTACAAAATATCATTTAAAAGGATAAACCTGGGTGCTTTCTTTTTTATTTTTAGAGCTTGAGATCGATCTTTCAGAAGCTTAGCATGGACTATATACTCGATTAGAGGAGTCATCCATGAATTTTCCCGAGTAACCGGCATTTCTTCATCAACAGAGAGCACTAATCGGGTAAAACACAGGACTTCCCGGGTGCTTATGTCTGACATAGAGACGGCTAATTTGGCTAAAGTATCAGCCTCTCCATTCTCTTCCCTATGAATTTGTTCAATGCTCCAGTCGGCAGAGATGCTGTTCGGGCTGCGATGAGCCCCAGATATTTGAGCATTCTTTCATTCTTGGTTTCGTATGTTCCGCCAATCTGCTGGGCGACCAGTTGAGAATCAGAGTAAATAATGACCCGGGAAGCGACGACTTCTCGGGCAGCTTGCAATCCTGCCAGAACGGCTTCATACTCAGCTTCATTATTTGTGACCCGAGAGTCGATTCTCAGGGCCAATTTAATCTTCTCTCTAGATGGAGCAACCAAAACCACTCCGACTCCACACCCTGACAGATTTGACGCACCATCAACAAAAATTCTCCATATTTCCTCTTCTCCTGGTGGGAACATCTCTAATATCAAGAAGTCTATCAATGCTTGGGATTTTATAGCAACTCGAGGTTTATATTCAATGTCATATTCCCCGAGCTCTATTGTCCAATTAACCATTATGCTCGATACCTCAGCATGTGTCTTGATTCTCCCAAGCAGGGAATTAGTGAGAACCACAATAGGATGTGAGAGAAAATACGGTCTCAGCTTCCGGGCAGTCATCACCAGTGCTAGGGCTATTTTCTCTCCTTCACTGTAATTCAGCTCTGCTCCACTGAGGGCATGACTGACATAATATATTGGCTTTTGGTCGGTCCCCTCTTGTAATGCCCAAGATTTTTATTCTGTTAATCTGAGATTATTGATTATGAATTGAAGTGATTATAGACGGAAAATATCAGACTGGGAAAGACAAAATAAGACTTGAATTATGTGCAAGGTCTGAACCCCTCGCGCATATGTGCGACCGAGCAGGGCGCATATGCGTGAGGCAGGCAGAGAACCTCGCGCATATGCACGACAGGATGCGCGAGCATGGCAGAGAACCTCGCGCATATGTACGAAGAGAGTACGCACATATGCGCGAGCAGAGGAAATCTGGATTGCCGAGACCAGTAGGTCTCGCGCATATGCGCCGAGGAAGGTCGCGCATATGCGCGAGACGTGCTGCACAAGAGATGAGCCACATGGCTTGGACATGCAATTTAAGATGTAATCCCTTCATTTTCCCTGGAAATTCAGAAAGAAAGAACGAGAAATCTCCCTAGGAAGCTTCAAGTCATTTTAGAGTTGGAAATTTGATTTTCGAAAGATCCGGCCGTCTGATTTCCAATCCGACTTCAGTACTGTGTTCCTATTGACAAGAGCTTCAGAAGAACGTAAGTTTTCTTATGTTTTGATATTATTTGAAAATCTGATATGAGAGGAATCATGATATGACTGTTATAATGTGTTCTTGAGAATTTAGACATCGTATAATTGAAACCAGATCGAAAAACAGATACTGTATGGAATTGTTATCATTTTCAGATTGATTTGATTAAGATTATACAGATTTGATAGCAGATTGAGTTTGTTATCGATTATGAGTTGAGATTGGTATCTGTTGATATTTGTTTTACTGGGTATATCGAGATTGTACTGTTATGCCGTCGAAACAGAATTAGATTGAGTTCTGATTATATCCAGTATTGATTGGGTTGTATATTGATATTATACTCCTCAATATTTTCATTGCCAGATTGAGTATTGACAGATTCGAATTCGATACTTCGACTTCGTCAGATCGACAAGAGAAAGGTATAAATCAATGTTGAACCGGGAAGATACGACTCGAGTTAGATCCGACTTGAGTTTCCCAAAATCATATACTTTATTATATTGCATTGATGTTTGCAATTCATTAGATTGATGTGCTTAGTCTATTGATTTATAGCAAAGCATGTATTGAGTCATGGGCGGATGTGCCTAGTCATTGGCTGAGGTGCCAAGTCTTTGGCGGATGTGCCAAGACACTGGATGTTTGGTTTATATCGATGTTGCTTAGGAGCAGATCGACTTCTATTGCTGAGATTCGATATAGTGTGCCAATGTCCAGGAACCGGGATTCCTAGATTAGAGAAGAGTCGAGTCAGAGATTATGAGTCGAGAGTTGATTTACAGTTTTATATCGACTCATGTCCTTCAGATTGTGATGCATGTTATTGATAACTGTTTCATGCTTTTATATCTGTTTATATGATTGCATGTATACGTTGTTTATTCTGGGAATGTATTTCTCACCAGAGTTATCCGGCTGTTGTTGTGTTTGTATGTGTGCATGACAACAGGTGGGACAGGATCAGGGTCGAGAAGAGGATGAGAGATCAAGATTAGCGTGGAGATCCGGACTTAGAAGTAGATTTGATTTTCAGCACTTGATGTAGTTGTTGAACACTAGTTGATCTGAACATATGTTGTACAAGACTTGTACTTTACTTTCGATGTTTATATCAGATTCATTATAATATGTTGCGCACTCATGTATTTTTTTTAAAAAAATTTTTAGACCCAGATTAATTAACTGATCCTAATGATGATTAAGAAAATGAATTAGGTTCGGGTCCCCACAGCAGGTGGTATCAAGAGCAGTAGGTTCCTTAGACTGAGATAGAAGCTAGTGAGCGGGGTAAGTTGAGTTTTCTTTCCTGCTTTTGCTATGCTAGCATGTTTTACTGCTTTGAAACACATGTTTAATTGATTATCTGATTTAATTGTAAACATGTGTGATTGAGAATGAATCAGAACCGATTCTCGATCAGCAGTTAGATGATCAGAGGAGGACTGAAACAGAATTGTTGTATTTGGTTACTAATCCTTTTGATAATCAGATATGCCTCATCGAAGAATTCCAGAACAGGGTAGTACTTCGACTAATCCGATGGATGTTACAGCAACACCGATGGAAACCTTGCTGAAGAGATTTCAGTCGTTCAAACCGCCGACCCTGAAGGGTACTGAGATTTCAGTTGACTGTGAGAGTTGGTTAGATGACATTGAGATGTTGTTTGATCCATTGGATTATACAGACGAGCGCAGAGTCAGATTGATTGGACACCAATTGCATGATGTTGCAAAGACTTGGTGGCTTACGACCAAGAGAGCGTTGGAGTATCGAGGTACAGTCATTACTTGGAAAATCTTTAAGACTGAATTTTATCAAAGATTTTCCCAGTGTCGTACAGGAAAGACAAGGGTGCACAGTTTGCCAATTTGAGACAGGGTCAACTGAATATTGAAGAATATGTGGCCAAGTTCTCTACCTTGCTACGATTTGCTCCACATGTTGCTGAGAGTGATGGAGCCGTTGCTGATCAGTTTATCAATGGGCTGAATCCTGAGATCTTTACATTGGTAAAAATTGGGAGACCGAATAATTTTGCTGACGCCCTGAACAGAGAAAAAGGAGCTGAAGCTGGCCTGATTAGGCATAAAGGAGCTTCGTATGTTCCTCCAGTACCGAAACAGCAACCTCCCACTCAATTTCAGCAACCCCCTCCTAGATTTGATAGCGATAGTAGCAGCAGCGGAAAGAAAGACTATTTGAAAGCCCGAGGAAAATAGTTCAAGAAGCCAGGAAGCAGTTCATCTAGCTCCAGTGGTTCCCGACAGAACCAGAGTTTTACAGGGGTCTACTGCAGAACTTGTGGAGGGAGACATCCCACAGAGCAATGCCAAGGAGTATTTGGTAGTTTCCGCATCTGCAGACAGCAGGGACATTTTGCTAGATTATGTCCACAGCGAGGTTTCCAAGGATACCAGGGAGCCGAATCATCTGGATCAGTGGCTCAGACTGATAGACGATCATCAGCTGTTCACTCTTTCCAGCCACCGATTACTACTCAGTCACAGCCGAGGCCAGGAGCAAGCCAGACTGTTAGCCAGCCTCCGAGACAGCAGGCCAGAGTATTTGCTTTGACTGAAGAACAGGCCCAGGAAGCACCAGATGATGTTGTTGCAGGTAACTGTTCTTTATGTGGTTATCTTGCTTACGTATTGATTGATACGGGTGCCTCCCACATATTTATTTCTGAACGATTTTCATTGATACATGATTTTCCTGTTGAGTCATTATCTGTTGTAGTATCTGTCTCTTCACCTTTTGGGAAAGGTCTTATATCGGTGAATTCTGTGAAACATTGTATGCTACAGGATGACGGGCATGAGATTGAGTTAGATTGTATTGTACTTGGGTTGTCTGATTTTGACTGCATTATTGGTATCGATATGCTGACCAAGTACAGAGCTACCATAGATTGTTTCCAGAAGATTGTGAGATTCAGACCTGATATGGCTGATGAATGGAAATTTTACGGTAAGGGTTCTAGATCGAGAATTCCTTTGATATCTGCATTATCTATGACTTGATTATTACAAAAAAGAGCAGAGAGATTCCTTGTGTATTCAGTAGACGTACTGAAATCGAGCCCATCATTGGCTGATTTGCCAGTGGTATGTGAGTTTGCTGATGTCTTGCCAGATGAGATTTCGCGTTCGCCACCAGTCAGAGAGATAGACTTCAGCATTGAATTGGTACCAGGTACAGTTCCGATTTCTAGAGCTCCGTACAGAATGGCACCAATTGAATTGAAAGAACTGAAAGATCAGCTAGAAGATTTACTGGCCAAGGGTTACATCAGACCGAGTGTTTCTCCTTGGGGTGCTCCAGTACTGTTTGTAAGAAAGAAGGATGGTTCAATGGGACTCTGTATTGACTATCGGCAACTAAACAAGGCTACGGTAAAGAATAAATATCCTTTGCCTCGTATCGATGATTTATTTGATCAGTTGCAGGGTTTTTCTGTTTATTCCAAGATCGATCTGAGATCTGGATATCATCAGCTGAGAGTTAGAGATTCTGATATTTCGAAGACAGCTTTCAGAACCAGGTATGGCCATTATGAGTTTATTGTCACGCCGTTTGGTTAAACCAATGATCCAGCTGTATTTATGGGTTTGATGAACAGTGTGTTTCAGAAGTATCTTGATGATTTTGTGATTATTTTTATCGATGATATTCTGATTTATTCCAAGAATATGATTGAGCATGCTGACCATCTGAGAACTGTGTTGAGAATTTTGGGAACTGAGAAATTGTATGCCAAACTATCGAAATGTGAATTCTTGCTGAAACAAGTTGTATTTCTGGGTCACATCATATCTGGAGATGGTATTTCTGTTGATCCTAGTACGGTTGAGGCAGTGATTAACTGGCCTAGACCGACATCTGTGCCAGAGATACGCAGTTTTATGGGTTTAGCAAGATACTATCGACGATTCATTCAAGATTTTTCCAGTATTGCTAAACCGATTACTCAGTTGACTCAGAAGAATGCACCATTTGTTTGGTCAGAGGAGTGTGAGTCCAGTTTCCTCGAATTGAAGAAGAGATTGACCAGTGCTCTTGTGTTGACTATTCCATCAGGTACTAGTGATTTTGTTGTTTATTGTGATGCTTCTCACAGAGGATTGGGTTGTGTTGTGATGCAGCGAGGACATGTTATTGCCTATGCCTTGAGACAATTGAAGCCACATGAGTCTCGTTACCCAATTCATGATCTTGAATTGGCAGCCATCGTCTTTGCATTGAAGATATGGCGACACTATCTATACGGTGAGAAGTTTGAGATTTATTCTGATCACAAGAGTCTGAAATATTTATTTTCACAGTCTGAATTGAATATGAGACAAAGACGATGGATTGATTTATTGAAAGATTTTGATAGTGAAATTAAATACTATCCGGGAAAATCGAATGCAGCAGCTGATGCACTAAGTCGAAAGGTATGTTCCTTATCCTTATCGACGATTGGTGTTTCGAATTTAATAGAAGATTGTTGTCTTTCTGGATTGATATTTGAGACAGATTGTCAACCGTTGAAACTTTATGCTGTTCAAGTTGAACCGGAGCTGATTTTGAGAATTAAAGAAGCTCAGAAAGTTGATCAGAATGTTCAGAACTCGATTTCGATTGTCAGAGCAGGGCATCGATCAGAATATCAGGTACGTGATGATGTACTGTATGTGAATAATCGTCTAGTTGTGCCATATGTTTCAGATTTGAAACGACAGATATTGTCAGAAGCGTACAGTAGTTGATTTAGTATTCATCCTGGTGGCAGAAAAATGTATAATGATTTGAAGAAACAATTTTGGTGGAAACAGATGAAGGCAAATATTGCAGAGTTTGTATCAAAATGTCTGAATTGCCAACAGGTGAAAGCCGAAAGGAAGAAACCAGGAGTTTTGTTGCACAACATGTCTATTCCTGAATGGAAATGGGATAACATTTCTATGGATTTTGTGACGAAGCTACCGCGTTTCATCCGAGATTGTGATGCGATTTGGGTTGTGATTGACAGATTGACCAAATCCGCATGTTTCATTCCGTACAAGATGACGTACAGACATGACCAGATGGCAGAGATTTATGTCAGAGAAGTGGTCAGATTGCATGGAGTGCCGAATTCGATTGTATCAGACTGTGATCCTCGGTTTACTTCGTACTTTTGGAACAGTTTGCAGCAAGCTCTAGGTACTAAATTGCATTTGAGTACCGCATATCATCCACAGACTGACGGACAGTCAGAGCGGACTATCCAGACATTGGAAGATATGCTTAGAGCCGTAGTGCTAGATTTTGGCACTAGTTGGCAAGATTCTTTGCCACTTTGTGAGTTTTCGTACAGTAACAGCTATCAGACGAGTATAGAGATGGCTCCATTTGAAGCGTTGTACGGCAATAAGTGCAGATCCCCTCTTTATTGGGATGATATCTCCGAGGTACCTGAGATTGGGCCTGATATGATCCGAGATATGACAGAGAAAGTAAAGCAGATTCAGAAGAGAATGAAGACAGCTCAAGACAGACAGGCCAAATATGCCAATGTTCGTCGTCGACCGTTGGTATTTGACGCAGGAGACAGAGTATTTCTGAAGATTTCTCCTTTCAGAGGCGTTGTCAGATTTGGCAAGAAAGGGAAGTTGTCTCCACGATATATCGGTCCTTATGAGATTCTCGAGAAGATAAGAGATCGTGCCTATCGACTCGTCTTACCGCCTTCTCTATCTGGAATACATGATGTCTTTCATGTATCTTTATTGCAGAAGTATCTTCCTGATGCATCTCATATTCTTCAACCAGACGAGGCCGAGCTTGATGAGACATTGAGTTATTTTGAAAAGCCGATCCAGATTCTAGATCGTAAAGAAAAGCAACTCAAAACGAAGACGATTCCGCTCGTGAAAGTTCAGTGGAGTCGTCATGGCATCGAAGAAGCTACCTGGGAGAATGAATCAGATAAGAGACAAAAATTCCCAGAGTTATTTCATTGATGTGAGTCTCTTTATTTAGCTTCTGTATATCTCATTTTTGTATCTGATTTGATATTTGATTTGATTGCTTGTGATTTCGGGGACGAAATCAGATCTTAGAGGGGGAGAAATGTAATGCCCGAGATTTTTATTCAGTTAATATGAGATTATTGATTATGAATTGTTGTGATTATAGACGGAAAGGATCAGACCCGAAAAGACAAAAGAAGACTTGAATTATATGCGAGGACTGAACCTCTCACGCATATGCACGACCGAGCAGGGCGCATATGTGCGAGGCAGGCAGAGAACCTCGCGCCTATGCGCGACAGGATGCGCGCATATGCGCGAGCATGGCAGAGAACCTCGCGCATATGCGCGAAGAGAGGACGCGCATATGCGCAAGAAGAGGAAATCTGGATTGCTGAGACCAGTAGGTCTCGCGCATATGCGCCGAGGAAGGTCGCGCATATGCGCGAGACGTGCTACACAAGAGATGAGACACATGGCTTGGACATGCAATATAAGATGTAATCCCTTCATTTTCCCTGGAAATTCAGAAAGAAAGAACGAGAAATCTCCCTAGGAAGCTTCAAGTCATTTTAGAGTAGGAAATTTGATTTGCGAAAGATCCGGCCGTCTGATTTCCAATCCGACTTCAGTACTGTGTTCCTATTGACAAGAGCTTCAAAAGAACGTAAGTTTTCTTATGTTTTGATATTATTTGAAAATCTGATATGAGAGGAATCATGATATGACTGTTATAATGTGTTCTTGAGAATTTAGACATCGTATAATTGAAATCAGATCGAAAAACAGATAATGTATGGAATTGTTATCATTTTCAGATTGATTTGATTAAGATTATACAGATTTGATATCAGATTGAGTTTGTTATCGATTATGAGTTGAGATTGGTATCTGTTGATATTTGTTTTACTGGGTATATCGAGATTGTACTGTTATGCCGTCGAAACAGAATTAGATTAAGTTCTGATTATATCCAGTATTGATTGGGTTGTATATTAATATTATACTCCTCAATATTGTCTTTGCCAGATTGAGTATTGACAGATTCGAATTCGAGACTTCGACTTCGTTATATCGACAAGAGAAATGTATAAATCAATGTTGAACCGGGAAGATACGACTCGAGTTAGATCCAACTTGAGTTTCCCAAAATCACATACTTTATTGTATTGCATTGATGTTTGCAATTCATGAGATTGATATGCTTAGTCTATTGATTTATAGCAAAGCATGTATTGAGTCATGGGCGGATGTGCCTAGTCATTGGCGGATGTGCCAAGTCTTTGGCGGATGTGCCAAGACACTGGATGTTTGGTTTATATCGATGTTGTTTAGGAGCAGATCGACTTCTATTGCTGAGATTCGATATAGTGTGCCAATGTCCAGGAACCGGGATCCCTAGATTAGAGAAGAGTCGAGTCAGAGATTATGAGTCGAGAGTTGATTTACAGTTTTATATCGATTCATGTCCTTCAGATTGTGATGCATGTTATTGATAACTGTTTCATGCTTTTATATCTGTTTATATGATTGCATGTATATGTTGTTTATACTGGGAATGTATTTCTCACCGGAGTTATCCAACTGTTGTTGTATTTGTATGTGTGCATGACAACAGGTGGGACATGATCAGGGTCGAGAAGAGGATGAGAGATCAAGATTAGCGTGGAGATCCGGACTTAGAAGTAGATTTGATTTTCAGCACTTGATGTAGTTGTTGAACACTAGTTGATCTGAACATATGTTGTACAAGACTTGTACTTTACTTTCGATGTTTATATCAGATTCATTATAATATGTTGCGCACTCATGTATTTTAAAAAAAAAATTTAGACCCAGATTAATTAACTGATCCTAATGATGATTAAGAAAATGAATTAGGTTCGAGTCCCCACACCTCTTCTCGGATAAGTAAGGAACTAACAGCATATTCCGTGGTAGACAAATAGACCCACAGCTTTTCCCCAGGTTCAAGCTTGATAAGGACGGGTAGTTCGGATAAATGCTTCTTCAGATCTTGAAAAGCATGCTCACATTTTTCATCCCATCCAAATTTTTGCGCCTTCCTCAGGACTTGAAAGAATGGGTAGCTTCTATGGGCAGATCGGGAAATGAATCGAGATAAGGCAGCAATTTTCCCGGTCAGTTTCTGCACTTCCCGGACAAATTGAAGGGAAGGCATGTCAATTATTGCTTTGATCTTTTCTGGATTAACTTCAATTCCCCGATCGGTTACCAAGAAACCCAAGAATTTTCCTCTTTTGACCCCGAGTACACATTTGACCGGGTTGAGCTTTATTCCATATTGCTTCAGGGTGGCAAAGGTTTCGGCCAGATCATCAACGAAGCAAGAGACTTCCCGGGTTTTGATCAGGATATCATCCACATAGACTTCAATGTTCCTGCCTATCTGCTTCAGAAAAACATGATTCATCAGACGTTGGTATGTGGCCCCGGCATTCTTCAATCCAAAAGGCATAACCACGTAGCAGAAAGTGCCTACAGAATTGATAAAACTGGCTTTATCTATATCTTCCCAGGTTGAGGGGATTTGATGGTACCCCTTATAAACGTCTATAAAGCTTAATAATTCGAACCCGGAATTTGAGTCCACCAGTTGATCAATCCGAGGAAGTGGATAACAATCTTTGGGACATGCTTTATCTAGGTCCTTGAAGTCTACGCACATTCTCCACTTCCCGATGGCTTTTGTAACAAGGACCACATTCGAGAGCCAAGTAGGGAATTGTACTTCCCGAATATGGTCGACCCGTAACAGCTCTCCCACCTGCTCATCAATGACTTTATCCTTCTCGGGGCCGAAATGCCTTTTCTTCTGCTTCACAGGCCGGGATCCCGAGATAATATTCAATTTATGTTCAGCCACGAGGGGGGAGATCCCGATTAGTTCCTGTTGAGACCAAGCGAAAACATTGATGTTAGCTTTTAAACAGTTTAAGAGATTTACCCGTGTGGAAACTTCAAGGACTCGGGCCACCCGAATATGTTTCCCTGGCTCAACTTCCACCGTTTCTTGTTCTTCATCCGCCACAAAATGCAATTCCCCCTTCTCCACTACTCCCCCTCATACTTCAACTCTTGCCTTCTTTCCCTCCCTCATGGTTTTACTTTGATCAACCCGAACTGTTTCCACATAGCATTTTCGAGAAGAAGGCTGATCTCCCCGGACTTCTCCTACCCGGGCTCCCACCTGAAACTTGATCTTTTGGTGATAGGTGGATGCCATGGCCCTCAGCTCATTTTATAGTCGGCCTCCCCAGAATGATGTTATACGATGATGGGGAGTCCACCTCAGTGAAAGAGGTCATCACTGTCTTTCTAAGATCTTGGGAGCCCAAAGTTAGTGACAAGACAATCTCCCCTTCCGGATAAACCACATGGCCAGCAAAACCATAGAGTGCAGTCTCCACAGCTTCTAAATGATAACCCTGCAAGTCCATCTGTATGAGGGCCTCTTTAAAGATTACATTCACAGAATTTCCTGAGTCAATAAAGACCCTCATGACATCATAGTTGGCCACCCGGGCTTGGATGACTAGGGCATCATTATGGGGAAGATTTACTCCATTCAAATCATCCAGGGCCAAAGCTGATTACCGCATCATTCATCCTCATCCCCTCCACTTCTATGCAATCCCTCCTACTCCTGGATTTCCTCGCCCGGTTAGAGTCACCATCAGTGTATCCTCCAGAAATCATTTTAATTACTCCCCGAATCGGAGAAGAGTCTTTCTTCTCTGGTTGTTTATTTCTCTTTTCCTGGGATCTCCCCTCCTCTCTCCCACTTCCACTCGGGATGCCAGCCGTTCTCCTAGGAGCATTAGGTCCGGGACGCTGAGATAACCAAGGTGGTTGCCTCGGCTCACTATATGTACGAGGTGTTGGCGCAGGACGCCGATGTGACTCTTTCTTCAAAGTTCGACACTCATTATTGTCATGGGAACATTCTTTGTGAAGGGTGCAAAATCCTTTCTTCTCTAGTCTTGGTAGTCGCGCCATTGAACTTGGAAAATGGGCCATATCCGAGCTACATTCTTAAATTTTTCGATCCTAGGAAATTCTCAAAGGGACATGAGAGAACTGCCTTGAACCACCCTTCTTGTGAACTCTCTCCTCGGGCCTGACAACCCGGTCTCCCCTGGCTCTTTTCAAGGCCTTTCTTTTTGGTTCTGCGCCTCTTCTATGTTGATGTATTTCTCTGCCCGGGACAAGAGATCTTCAAAATCCCCGGGCAATTTTTTGGTCAGAGATCGAAAGAAATCTCCCTCCCACAACCCTTGCATAAAAGCAGTAGTTTTTGTCTCGGGGGAGCAGGCGGGAACATCCAGAGCTACTCGATTAAATCTCTTGATGTATGCCCTTAAAGTTTTATCCTAGCCCTGCTTCACTTCAAACAGACTAAAAGCGGTCTTCTTATATTTCTTGCTACTACTGAATTGGTACAAGAATATTTTTTGAAAATCTTCGAAGGATTGGATACTTTGAGGCGTCAATCCTTCGAACCACCTCTGAGCCGAGTCCACCAAAGTAGTCAGGAATACTTTGCATTTGATTTTATCCCCATAACAATGTAGCATGGCCATGTTTTCGAATCGAGCAAGATGTTCTTCAGGGTCAAAACTCCCATCATAGTCTTTGATTTTGGCTGACTTGAAGTGCCCGGGAAGTGGTTCCCGGACAATGATATCAGAGAATGGGCAACCCTTGACAACTTGAGCACTGCTTTTAGAAACAACTTGCCCCTCCAACACTCTCACCTTCTTCTTCAACTCTTCTAACTCCTCTGCCACAGTAGGAGACCTAGAACCTGCACTTGACTCCCTCTCCTCCTCCCTTCTCTCTTCCTCCTGCTCCTTTCGCGCATGATCTTGTTCTTGCTCTGGCCGAGCAGAATTATTAGCAAGGGGCCTCTTTGCCAAGGCTGCCTCCACGGCATCAGATACAATTTTGGCCAAATCCTCAGGGGTTAACTTAATAGTAGGCCGGGGACCAGTGAGTGGCGGGCCACCTGCACCAGAAGGATGTGTGTTATTCTCTTCCTGGATCCGAGAAGTATCTTGGTTCGTCCTCCTGATAGGAGCCATATCAACGCCTTATAACTCTATTTTTCCCACAGACGGCGTCAATGATGCGATCCGAGTGAAATGGATGAGCCGGGTCGAGTGCTCCACCGGATCTGCTATCAGTATGATGAGGAAAATAAGAGCAAAATGTTCGGATTAGAAGTTTTCCTCCCTTGAGCAGCCGAGAAGATCTGTGAACAAGAAAGTAACCACGTGAATGGGCGCCGGAGGGGTGTTCGGCGTGACCACTCCGATGCTTAAGTCAGTGAAGGACTCAAACTGTAAACCAATGTAACCAGGTGATGGTTGTGAGATTGCTGTGGAAGGTGAGTAGTAAATGCACAATAAATGAGTGTATTTAAGATCTGAATAGATAGTAAATGCAAAGAGTGAACCTGATATTTATAGTAGAGGATGTAATGATGACCTCGTTTTTTGTGTTGCTCATTAATTATAGTAGGGCGGCTGATTATACCCTATTATTCTGACATGTAAAATCTCATTATAATCACATCCAGCCTACTTGATTTTGTCAACCACTTGTATTAGTGTCAGAGATAGGTCGGCGTAATTAAATGCGGCACTCATATGAAAGCGGCCCGGGTAGAATGCCTCTCGGGAATTTACATGAGAGCCCGGGCATCCAATTAACCCGGGGAGGTTATGTCACGGGTGTTCAGCGGCCCGGCCTTTTGATTGTCATCTTCACAGATTCTCCCTGTCAAGTCGTACTCTCAATGTCCCGGGCAGCTTGAGATCCGGATCTCTACTCAGATTGTTATCTTATTGAACCGGACCGTCCACGACCCGGGAATAATCCATTTTCCTGACCAGGGCACTATCCATGGCCCGGGACATCCCGGGCATTATCCATGACCCGGGACATCTCGGGGTATCATCATACTGCATTCAATAAATTCTCTCTATATTTAGTGATCTTTGTACTGACTTGAGCGTCGGAGTGGATACGCCGGAAACTCTTCTAGTGCCCCACTGACATTATCTTGTTGAGTGTGTGCAGATTGTTTGACCCGGGTCATCCCACCGAGGCAGGCCAGACCACCCGGGAGACCATGCCAGATCACCTGGGCAGTCCACGACATGCCATACCACCTGGGAGACCAGGCCAGATCACCCATGCATATCAGTACAGATCACTCGGGATCATCCCACCAAAGCAGGCCAGACCACCCGGGAGATCATGTCAGATCACCTGGGCAGACCAAGACAGACCACCTGAGGCCATCCCACCAAGGAAGGCTAGACCACGTAGGAGACCAGGCCAGACCACCCAGTGTCATCCCATCAGCTTAGGCTAGAACCATCTCATCGGGTCAAAATCTTCATAGGAAAAGCACACATATATGCTCGGTAGATTGCCCACTCAAGCTCATCTAATCTACCTGAGCATCATCAATTATATAAATAATTTTTTAATTTTATATAAAAAAATATGATACTTATTTATTATAATAATATGATACTTATTTATTATAATATATTTTAATTTAATTTTATAATTTTAATCAATAAATAAACTTGAAAAATAAAAAATACAACTACTTGAATTTAATAAAAATATTAGACTTAATAGAAATTTAAAGAATGCATAAAATTTGATTCTTAGTTGGATCATATACAAATTAACTTATTTTCAATAATTCTATAACAACCTTCACAATTTTTTTCCCATGTATATCTATATTTTGAAAAAATTTTTGATAACTAGATTAAAATTTTTTGATAACTAGATTAATTAAGTGTAAAATCATTTATATATGGGCGAGAGGAAATTAGGAATTAGACCTCACCTATATTAACTCCATAACCAACTCCAAATTTTCCATACACAGCATCAAAAAATCTTGAAAAACAATGAAATCACAAAATAAACTAGACTAAATTACCCACAAAAAAAAACTATTACAAAAATAAAATATTGTCCAAGGATTACATAAATTCAAATATACAAAAAAAATAAAAATAAATAATGGTACACGTTGTTTGTTTGAGACAGTACTAGAGAAGACAGATGGAAGTCATCGGTTGATGAAACACGAATGCTCGCCACGATTGCTGCTGTCTCCGCGACTCGTCCTCTGCTTAAGACCACCACGTACTGTCTCGTGATCAAACATTCATAAAATATAGTAAATCTCTCAAAACATTTTTTCATCTTCTGTAGATTCAACAGCATCCCAAAGAAAAGCCATATATATACATGTTTGTGCACCAATACTCGTATTCGAAATCCAATATTTCTTTCTGAAAAGTAAAAGAAGTTCCAGGATTGTAAAACATGGCGAACAGATGGTTGAAGTTTATTTCTGTGTTTTTGTTACTGTCATTGGCGGTGATTTGCGAGGCAACCGTTGAGAAAGCAGACGGACAGAGAGCAGAATCTTGGAGTGAATGGGCAAAGAAAAAGTTATCTGTTGGCCTTACAGGCGCTAAAGCTACTGATCTTGGTTCCAGTGATACCAATAAGTTCGATGACACGGCCAAGAAAACCAAAGACAAAATTTCCGAAACAACTACTGGTACGTAAATTGCATTCGGGTTAACTTCTATTGTATTGATATTAATAAGTAACATGGGAAATCAACGATCCCAAGTAAGTTGTATTTGGGTGATTGGTTTTTCTTTTACTTGCGTTGCTTATGCATGTAATTTAATTGATTTATGTTAAGATGCTATTAGTGTAGTTCAGATAGAAATTTTGGTAGGTTGAGCCTATGTACTCGTGCTATCAATCTCCTTTGAAATCTTTACCCTTGCTGGGATAATTTCTATTGGTTTATTAAGTTATGTTCGAATCCCCGCATCAGTATTTCATATTTTTATTCCATTCTGTATGATGGTTTCAAATTTATTTAACTATATGGTCATTTGAATTTTTCATAATGTAGAACAATTAAATATATTTTTTCAAATTCATGTTGTTCTTACCAAATTTAATCCAAGAGTTTGAAAATATTGAGGCCCTATGACGCGGGGAGGAAAAGATCGATATTCGGGATGACCTTTAGTTTTGTCTAGTGGACGCGTCGAACATTGAAATAAAATCTTGCCAGGAGACTTCTACTGAGATCCCCTGAATGGGATTTAGATTATTTAATTGCTGTTTATTTTTTTAAAAGTTCGGCACAAATCAAGTATTGAGATACATGTATTGTGGCAGGAGCCGGGAAGTACACCGCAGACAAAGCAACAGAAGCCGAAGACAAAACCAGTGAACTCGGCGGGAAAACTTCCGAGAAGACCGGGGCAGCCAAGGAAAAGGCCAGTGAACTCGGCGGGAAAGCTTCCGAGAAGACCGGATCAGCCAAAGACAAGGCGAGTGAACTAGGCAAGGAAACATACGAGAAAGCTGGAGAAGCAAAAGATAAGGTGGCGGAGGAAGGCGAGAAGAGAGCAACTGAGGGAGCAGACACCCTGAGTTGGGCGAAGGAGAAAGTAATAGGAGGGTATGATGCAGCGAAAGCCAAGGCCGGAGAGACGTACGAGTCCGCCAAAGATAAATCACGCCAAGTTATAGAAAATCTTCACCCAAGTGGCCATGCCCACGACGACGAACTGTGAATTATCTCGGATTTGTGATTTCATGTTGTGTTTCGATGTGTGAATTTAAGTTCCCGGTTTTCTGTATATCATTCTCGTGGCTTATTGTTATATAATAAATGTAGAAGCTCAGTTCGACAGATCCTCTATCTTGAAATAATATACAAATACACTCTCTTAAAAATGGGCATGTGAATTTAATTAGCAAACGAAATCTATCATAGCTTCTAAAAATTTGATGCCATCAGTAATTT
This sequence comes from Primulina tabacum, assembly GCF_025594145.1. Taxonomy (NCBI): domain Eukaryota; kingdom Viridiplantae; phylum Streptophyta; class Magnoliopsida; order Lamiales; family Gesneriaceae; genus Primulina; species Primulina tabacum. The sequence continues at coordinate 34,028,646 of NC_134560.1, read as the reverse complement.
AACACTAAAGTAGTGGTGTTTTATTAAAAAATTATAGTGCAATATTTAAATTACTTTGTGCCTATGGAAAATCGTCATAATTTCTAAAAATATTTTTTATGACAGTAAAAATTGTTAATTTGTTGTAAATTAAAATCTGGCATTCTAAATCTGTTGCACTTATTTATTGTGAGAATTGGTTTAATTTTGTGAGTCTAATTTTTTTTATATGTATGTTATGAAAAAATATTTTTATTTTTTTATTATAAATATACGAGGATTGTTCATATTTTTATGGATGAAGTTTTTTTTTTTTTTTTAATATTATGAAGTGTACAATATTTTGATTTTAAATTTTTTTTAGCAGTGGAGAAGGAAATTCTATCTTCCATATCCTGGTGATTTGTTTAGCATATTTTGATGGATAAAACTTTGCCACGATAGCTTCTGAAATCCCCAATAATATCTATGTTGCATATCAATTATGGAATTTTAGAGTTGAAGTTAACCCCATATTATGGAGTTGGCCGAAGTTGCTAGGTGGAGAATAGACCTTCACGATCCGGGGTTGGACCAGTCGGGTCCCCGACCCTTAACTGATCTATTCGTGCCTGGTTATTGTCCAAATAATGGGACTGGAGGTCGGATCCAGGTCGGTTGACCGCTTTAATTTTTTTTTAATATTATTTTTAATAAACATTTAAAGAATAAAATAAAATTTAAAAAAACTTGTAAAAACTATCAAATATTTCATTAACTTGGTAAAAAATTTATTACATTTCTTCAATAAAAGTCGGTGAGATTTCAACATTCAATATCTTATATAAAAAATTTATTACATTTCATTTTGTTCAATCACATTCACTCAAAGACAACAGTTTTTAAAAAACTGTTGTCTTTGATGTGTCTATGACAATGGTTTCTAAAAATCGTTGTCTTTTAACTTTTTTTTTTGAGTCAAAGACAACCGTTTATAATGTATATTAGCGTGTTTTTTTGGACAAACGACGACGGTTTTAGAAAATTTTTGTGGATTAGCATGTTTTTTAGAGAAACGACAACGGTTTTAGTGAGCCATTGTTAAAATAACGACGGTTTAAACAAAAACCGTCGCTAATTTAAAATTGCGATTGTTTTACTAAACCGTCGCAATTTTTAAATTATCGACAGTTTTTGTATAGCGACGATTCAAAAACCGTCGCTATTTTAAAATTTGCGACGGTTTTCAATTTTTAAAATAGTGACGGTTTAAACAAATTGGCGACGGTCTTCTCCATGTCTTCCTTAGCTGCTAGGGCCAGCACAGTCCTTATTAATCTATGATTGACAACAGGAGAGAATACTTCTTGGAAATGTATCCCTTCAACCAGTGAGAATCCCTTGGCAAGCCTTGTACCTTTGTTTTTCAACTCCAGGTGTACCTTCCTTTCTTTTAAAAATCCATTTACATCCAACTATCCTTTGGTTGTTCGGTTTAGGTACCAGCTAGCTCCCGGGTGTGATTCTTTTTCAATGAGTCCATCTCATTAGTCATAGCTTTGAACCAATGTTCCTTAGCATGCATCTGAGCTCATGACATCCTTTAGGCTTACTGGATCATCATCAACTATTTGTGATACAACTGAGAATGCATAAGAGATCAAATCTGCATGTCCTAGTCTTTCAGGTGGCTTAATGATCCTTCTGCTTCTGTCCCTTGCTAGCTGATAGTGTTTCAGATTGTCCATGACTTGAGAGGCTTCTTCTGCTCCATTATCATAAGATTAGGTGATGTCAGCAGTCAGTTGGGGATTATTAGATAACTCCACCTCAATCTTTGTACTCTTTGGACTATGATGTCTTACTAAAGACTTATCAGCATCACCTAAAACCTTGTAAGGGAAGTGGTCTTCCTTAAAGGTGACATCTTGGCTGATTATATTCTTTTGTATTCAAGATTATATTATTTTGTATTCCAGGTTCTATACACCAAAGTTTATAGTCCTTGATGCCTTCAGGATATCCCAAAAAGTACATTTGAGTGCTCTTGCCACTAATTTTCCTTGTTTTACATGTGCGTATGCTGCACATCCAAAAAGTTTGAGATCATGTAGATATGGTAATGTTCCAAACCACCTCTCCATGGGCGTTAAGAAACCTAATGGAACAGAGGGAGACTTATTGATTAGATAACACACTGGACAAGCTAAGAAGATTTTGGGTATGGAAATCAAAAGAAACATGCAGTCAAAGGAGTTGGTCTTGTTGCAACAAGGATATGCTCTGACAGTGTTAAAGAGATTTGAAATGTTAAATTCAAGACTAGTTGCAGGACCAATGGCTCACCATTAAACTCTCAATAAATCAGACACCAAACAATGAACAAGGAAGGGAATACATGAAGAAAGTCCCTTATGTAAGTGCAGTAGGAAGCTTAATGTATCTGATGGTTTGCACCAGACTTGACCTTGCATACTCAGTAAGTTTGGTGAGCAGATTTATGGCAAACCCTGGTGAAGAACACTGAAAAGCGGTCAAATGGATTCAAAGGTATCTTAAAGGAATGGTTGACACAGGTATAACCTTTAAAGATTCAAAGAAAACTGACAGCTTAATAATATGTTATGTAGACTCAGACTATGCCGGTAGTACTGTTGACACCAGGAAGTCTCTAACTGGCTACATCTTCACAGTCAATGGCACGGCAGTGAGTTGGAAAGCAAACCTACAGCTTGTGGTAGCTGTGAAACCCCGATTTTTTCAGGAGATAAGAATTTTGATGATAAGCCTAATTTTTGGGATAAATAAACCAAGATCTAAGATTTGATATGATACTGATACCAGATAAAGATCTATGATTTGATATGATAATTATCCTATATTATAAGTTTGATTCAAATTTCAAACACAAGGATAATACACGATCTTGATAGCAGCCAACCCTATAAATAGGAGAGTCATGCCATTAGAAATTCACACCTCCATATTTTTGAAATTTCCTCTCTAGTTCTCCCTAGGAATTTTAGAGACTTTGCTCTCTTAGTGTGCCGAGTATCGAAGCTCTGAAGCAGTCCAGATCCAGGCTCAGTTTTGAAATCCTATCATCACCAGATCTCTTTTTTTTCGAATTATTCAAGGTAGGTGGGTTTTTGTTATACTATAATTTGTACACTTGTCCTTCGTAAGTGCGCTTTTGTTATGTATATTTTCTTTCGTAAGTGAGTTTTTGTTTGCCACACTTGTTCTTTGAAGTGTGCTTGAATTTAAAAAAATTATAATTTGTGTACGAATCTCCCTTCAATTTTTGAAAGTTCGTTCGAGCATAATTCCTTGTTCATTATATATTTTCTTCAAGAGTTCACAAGTTATTATGTTCAAATCACTATTAAGATTCGATTGGATATGGAAAAGGATTTCCGAACTATGACCCTTATATGGTGGGATGATAATCGTTGTACGGCCTCACTCCATAAAGGATTAACATATTGGACATGACATCACTCCTTAGAGGATTAACATATAGGAGACTGATATCAGGAAACAATGAAAATGAGATGAATTTCAGTGCTATATGAGTATGCTAAACAAGTATGATGTACGAGTATGATAAGTGATGACATGTTATGATTATGAAGTATGCACATTCGTTATTATTCAAGTTACGATATGCTATGTAAAATTTGAATTCAAATATATGTATATGTTGTTTCATGTCTCGAACGCCTCCACTTGCTGAGTATTTCCCAAAATACTCACCCCTTACTTCCTCTCCACCCAGATAAGAACGAAGAGCAAATGGATGAAGATGAGCAAGAGCAATTTTGGGGATGGTAGAAGATCCCGAGTTATTCCAGAAGTTTTAAAGCTTAGTTTAAGTTTATCGCTTCCGTACTATTAAAAATTTTTAATCAGTTTATTTTGGTATTTAAGTTGTAAAGACGATTTTTTGTTGATTATGAGAAATAAACTGGTTTTGGTATACACTGTACTACGAGGCTTGTTGTTTGACGATTATGTGATTGTTGAGCAACGCCGATGTCGACTAACCCCGGTCTCGGGGCGTGACATTTAAGTGGTATCAGAGCCGCCATGTTCATAATCCGGGTGGGAAAAATAATAATAATAAAAATAATAATATTTTTGGTGGAATTTTTACTCGAGCCCGATTCTATCCATTCCGAAATGACCCAACGAGCGATTTTCACGACTATGTCATGAGGTAGGGGTCGAGATCGTCAAATTCCTTCGTTTAGGCCTCCAAACCGTGTTTTTGCCGTTTTAGGAAAGCTTCGTATAGCTTATAACTTTTTGTAGGAAATTCCAAATTCGATTCCGCCACTTGTTCTGAACTCCATGTAACATATGCTTTCAACCCATTGTTAATCTCGAAAATTTCTATTTTTGGAAATTTTTGAAAAATCTCGTTCGATCGATCCGACTGTCCCCTTTATTTCACAAGTTTACTATTCGGTACCTTACATATTGATTATTCATATCTTTGATTGTATTATGAGCATTTCCATTTTTATTGATTTCAGGAAATGGCTCGTATCCGGATCACAGCTCGCAAGAGTGTCACCACTCCCGTACTGGACAAGGATGAGATTATCAAGAACCTTCAGGCATCCCTAGTTCAAGAGAGAGAAGATAATGCAGAATTGGTAGGGGATTTGAATAACCTTCTAGCCACAAGACACGACTTAGAGGAGCAGAGAGAACACCTCCAGTCAGACGTCCAGAAGTTTTCTCACTACTATGATAAGGCAGAACAGGAGCTTGATGCGACCAAAGAACTCCTAGCAGCTGCCCAGGCCGAGATAGCCGAACTTAAGGCTCAAAGAGAAAAAATCTGCTTTACGACGGTGCAACGTCATAATCAAGATGCAGCGACTATCCAGGAACTGCAAATGTCTGTGCATAACTTAACCCTACACCATGAACAACTCATCAACGAGGTCCATCAGCTGGAGGAAGTCATCATCAATGTGCAGCTCGAAATAGAACCAATAGAAGGCCCAATGGAGGATGAGGCAGTTGGAGACGGCGAGATTGTAGACGATTGAGTATTAGAGTCACTAGTTGTAATAAGGATTTGTAATCCAATTGCTTCTCTTGCTTTCTTTTCCATTTCGAAGACTTTGATCTATATTTCCTTCAATTGAATTCAATAAAAAATTATTTGATTTATTCCTTGGATCATTTCGTAATTGAGCCATTATTATCGCATTATCCTTGTTGTTACAACAAATTCTTAGAACTTGCAATTGTAGGAAATGGCCGGCAGACCCCCGAGACAAAACCGCAACCCGCGTTATGCTAATACCAACCGTGATGATGGAGAGGAGGGTGGACCCCGCCAGCAGTCAACCTGAGCCGAGCTGATCTCATGGCCATCGCCACGATAGTAGCATCAACACTGCAAGGGTTGGGGAACCCGAATGCCAATCGCCAACCTCCACCACCACCAAATGGAATCAAATTCCACTACGAATCCTTACGAAAGAATAGATGCCCAGTATTTGTGGGTGATTCAGATTCTGAAGCAGCCCAGAGTTGGATCAAGAATGTAGAGACGCAACTACGTCTACTCGAAATCCCTGAGATACTCAAAGCGGACGTGGTCGTACCTTTTCTGGAAGACAAGGCGAGTAAGTGGTGGGAAGCAGTTTCACCTTCCATGACTGCTACAGGACCAATAACGTGGCAACAGTTTAAGGATATTTTCCTTAAGCAATACTACCCAGCAGAAGTTAGAATGCAAAAACTCAGTGAATTTGAGAATTTTGTCCAGACTCAGGAGATGTCGGTGGTAGAATACACCTCTTATTTCAATGCGCTAGGAACTTATGCCCCGACGATCATGGCAGATGAGGTCTTGAAATTGCATCGCTTCAAGAAAGGGCTGAATAGTCGAATTCAGTCAGTTTTAGCGGTTTATCAGCCAACCGATTTCGCAGATTTGATGGGCGCAGCTATCCGAGTTGAGACAGACATTCGGCAAACGGAAGGGGAAAACAAGAACAAGAGACCCTTTAACGGCCAACCGTCTCAAAACGAACAGAAATTTAAAAAGCAAAACCAGTCCGACAAACAATTCGATGGAACTTCGTACGCCACAAACCACTCAGAAATTAGGCAATGCCCCTCCTGCCATCTTCGACACAGAGGAGAGTGCCGTCGAGTAAGTGGAACTTGCTTCGGTTGTGGGAAGCCAGGACACCGCATCGTAGATTGTCCTGTAGCCGCCAACACGACAGTCGGACCCAATAAAGGAACTGGGCCAAAAGCGGGAGCAAATACCAACAAGCCAAAAGAAAACAAACCAAATGCCAATGTGTTTGCTCTGATGAAAGAAGAAGCAGACGACACAAACGACATCGTGTCAGGTACCGTCCTAATGTACAAGTTCCTGTCTATGTATTATTGTGATGCTACACACTCTTTCATATCTAAGATTTGCTAATAATTAGGACATGAGCCGGAGACTTAGTTGATCCTTTTAGAATGACAGTACCTATAAGTAAGACTATTTAAGATTCATAGAGATTGTAGGACTAAGACGACGCTCCATCCCCTACGTCAAGATACAACAGTATACTCACGTAGAAAGGAAGCCACGTGGGAGAAAGAATGCGAGAAGAATATTATTATCTATTCAAAGATCAAGCCAACCCAAGTTTCGAGGACAAAACTTTCCATAAGGTGGTAGGGATGTGAAACCCCGATTTTTTCAGGTGATAAGAATTTTGAGGATAAGCTAATTTTTGGGATAAATAAACCAAAATCTAAAATTTGATATGATACTGATACCAGATAAAGATCTATGATTTGATTTGATATGATATTGATACCAGATAAAAATCTAAGATTTGATATGATAATTATCCTAGATTTTAAGTTTGATTCAAATTTCAAACATAAGGATAATACACGATCATGATAGCATCCAACCCTATAAATAGTAGAGCCATGCCATTAGAAATTCACACCTCCATATTTTTGAAATTTCCTCTCTAGTTCTCCCTAGGAATTTTAGAGACTTTGCTCTCTTAGTGTGCCGAGTATCGAAGCTTTGAAGCAGTCCAGATCCAGGCTCAGTTTTGAAACCCTATCATCACCAGATCTCTTTTTTTTTCGAATTATTCAAGGTAAGTAGGTTTTTGTTATACAATAATTTGCACACTTGTCCTTCGTAAGTGCGCTTTTGTTATGTATATTTTCTTTCGTAAGTGAGTTTTTGTTTGCCACACTTGTTCTTTGAAGTGTGGTTGCGTTTAAAAAAATTATAATTTGTGTACGAATCTCCCTTCAATTTTGAAAGTTTGTTCGAGCATAGTTCCTTGTTCATGATATATTTTCTTCAAGAGTTGTCAAGTTATTATGTTCAAAGCACTGTTAGGATTCGATTGGATATGGGAAAGGATTTCTTAACTATGACCCTTATACGGTGGGATGGTATCCGTTGTACGGCCTCACTCCATTGAGGATTAACATATTGGACATGGCCTCACTCCTTAGAGGATTAACATATAGGAGACTGATATCAGGAAATCATGGAAATGAGATGAATTTCAGTGCTATATGAGTATGCTAAACAAGTATGATGTACGAGTATGATATGTGATGACATGTTATGATTATGAAGTATGCGCATTCGTTATTATTCAAGTTACGATATGTTATGTAAAATTTGAATTCAAGTATATGTATATGTTGTTTCATGTCTCGAACGGCGCCCACTTGCTGAGTATTTCCCAAAATACTCACCCCTTACTTCCTCTCCACCCAGAAAAGAACGAAGAGCAAATGTATGAAGATGAGCAAGAGCAATTTTGGGGATGGTAGAAGATCCCGAGTTATTCCAGAAGTTTTAAAGCTTAGTTTAAGTTTATCGCTTCCGCACTATTAAAAATTTTTAATCAGTTTATTTTGGTATTTAAGTTGTAAAGACGATTTTTTGTTGATTATGAGAAATAAACTGGTTTTGGTATATACTGTACTACGAGGCTTGTTGTTTGACGATTATGTGATTGTTGAGCAACGCCGATGTCGACTAACCCCGGTCTCGGGGCGTGACATTTAAGTGGTATCAGAGTCGCCATGTTCATAATCCGGGTGGGAAAAATAATAATAATAAAAATAATAATATTTTTGGTGGAATTTTTACTCGAGCCCGATTCTATCCATTCCGAAATGACCCAACGAGCGATTTTCACGACTATGTCATGAGGTAGGGGTCGAGATCGTCAAATTCCTTCGTTTAGGCCTCCAAACCGTGTTTTTGCCATTTTAGGAAAGCTTCGTATAGCTTATAACTTTTTGTAGGAAATTCCAAATTCGATTCCGCCACTTGTTCTGAACTCCATGTAACATATGCTTTCAACCCATTGTTAATCTCGAAAATTTCTATTTTTGGAAATTTTTGAAAAATCTCGTTCGATCGATCCGACTGTCCCCTTTATTTCACAAGTTTACTATTCGGTACCTTACATATTGATTATTCATATCTTTGATTGTATTATGAGCATTTCCATTTTTATTGATTTCAGGAAATGGCTCGTATCCGGATCACAGCTCGCAAGAGTGTCACCACTCCCGTACTGGACAAGGATGAGATTATCAAGAACCTTCAGGCATCCCTAGTTCAAGAGAGAGAAGATAATGCAGAATTGGTAGGGGATTTGAATAACCTTCTAGCCACAAGACACGACTTAGAGGAGCAGAGAGAACACCTCCAGTCAGACGTCCAGAAGTTTTCTCACTACTATGATAAGGCAGAACAGGAGCTTGATGCGACCAAAGAACTCCTAGCAGCTGCCCAGGCCGAGATAGCCGAACTTAAGGCTCAAAGAGAACAAATCTGCTTTACGACGGTGCAACGTCATAATCAAGATGCAGCGACTATCCAGGAACTGCAAATGTCTGTGCATAACTTAACCCTACACCATGAACAACTCATCAACGAGGTCCATCAGCTGGAGGAAGTCATCATCAATGTGCAGCTCGAAATAGAACCAATAGAAGGCCCAATGGAGGATGAGGCAGTTGGAGACGGCGAGATTGTAGACGATTGAGTATTAGAGTCACTAGTTGTAATAAGGATTTGTAATCCAATTGCTTCTCTTGCTTTCTTTTCCATTTCGAAGACTTTGATCTATATTTCCTTCAATTGAATTCAATAAAAAATTATTTGATTTATTCCTTGGATCATTTCGTAATTGAGCCATTATTATCGCATTATCCTTGTTGTTACAACAAATTCTTAGAACTTGCAATTGTAGGAAATGGCCGGCAGACCCCCGAGACAAAACCGCAACCCGCGTTATGCTAATACCAACCGTGATGATGGAGAGGAGGGTGGACCCCGCCAGCAGTCAACCTGAGCCGAGCTGATCTCATGGCCATCGCCACGATAGTAGCATCAACACTGCAAGGGTTGGGGAACCCGAATGCCAATCGCCAACCTCCACCACCACCAAATGGAATCAAATTCCACTACGAATCCTTACGAAAGAATAGATGCCCAGTATTTGTGGGTGATTCAGATTCTGAAGCAGCCCAGAGTTGGATCAAGAATGTAGAGACGCAACTACGTCTACTCGAAATCCCTGAGATACTCAAAGCGGACGTGGTCGTACCTTTTCTGGAAGACAAGGCGAGTAAGTGGTGGGAAGCAGTTTCACCTTCCATGACTGCTACAGGACCAATAACGTGGCAACAGTTTAAGGATATTTTCCTTAAGCAATACTACCCAGCAGAAGTTAGAATGCAAAAACTCAGTGAATTTGAGAATTTTGTCCAGACTCAGGAGATGTCGGTGGTAGAATACACCTCTTATTTCAATGCGCTAGGAACTTATGCCCCGACGATCATGGCAGATGAGGTCTTGAAATTGCATCGCTTCAAGAAAGGGCTGAATAGTCGAATTCAGTCAGTTTTAGCGGTTTATCAGCCAACCGATTTCGCAGATTTGATGGGCGCAGCTATCCGAGTTGAGACAGACATTCGGCAAACGGAAGGGGAAAACAAGAACAAGAGACCCTTTAACGGCCAACCGTCTCAAAACGAACAGAAATTTAAAAAGCAAAACCAGTCCGACAAACAATTCGATGGAACTTCGTACGCCACAAACCACTCAGAAATTAGGCAATGCCCCTCCTGCCATCTTCGACACAGAGGAGAGTGCCGTCGAGTAAGTGGAACTTGCTTCGGTTGTGGGAAGCCAGGACACCGCATCGTAGATTGTCCTGTAGCCGCCAACACGACAGTCGGACCCAATAAAGGAACTGGGCCAAAAGCGGGAGCAAATACCAACAAGCCAAAAGAAAACAAACCAAATGCCAATGTGTTTGCCCTGATGAAAGAAGAAGCAGACGACACAAACGACATCGTGTCAGGTACCGTCCTAATGTACAAGTTCCTGTCTATGTATTATTGTGATGCTACACACTCTTTCATATCTAAGATTTGCTAATAATTAGGACATGAGCCGGAGACTTAGTTGATCCTTTTAGAATGACAGTACCTATAAGTAAGACTATTTAAGATTCATAGAGATTGTAGGACTAAGACGACGCTCCATCCCCTACGTCAAGATACAACAGTATACTCACGTAGAAAGGAAGCCACGTGGGAGAAAGAATGCGAGAAGAATATTATTATCTATTCAAAGATCAAGCCAACCCAAGTTTCGAGGACGAAACTTTCCATAAGGTGGTAGGGATGTGAAACCCCGATTTTTTCAGGTGATAAGAATTTTGAGGATAAGCTAATTTTTGGGATAAATAAACCAAAATCTAAAATTTGATATGATACTGATACCAGATAAAGATCTATGATTTGATTTGATATGATATTGATACCAGATAAAAATCTAAGATTTGATATGATAATTATCCTAGATTTTAAGTTTGATTCAAATTTCAAACATAAGGATAATACACGATCATGATAGCATCCAACCCTATAAATAGTAGAGCCATGCCATTAGAAATTCACACCTCCATATTTTTGAAATTTCCTCTCTAGTTCTCCCTAGGAATTTTAGAGACTTTGCTCTCTTAGTGTGCCGAGTATCGAAGCTTTGCAGCAGTCCAGATCCAGGCTCAGTTTTGAAATCCTATCATCACCAGATCTCTTTTTTTTTTCGAATTATTCAAGGTAAGTAGGTTTTTGTTATACAATAATTTGCACACTTGTCCTTCGTAAGTGCGCTTTTGTTATGTATATTTTCTTTCGTAAGTGAGTTTTTGTTTGCCACACTTGTTCTTTGAAGTGTGGTTGCGTTTAAAAAAATTATAATTTGTGTACGAATCTCCCTTCAATTTTGAAAGTTTGTTCGAGCATAGTTCCTTGTTCATGATATATTTTCTTCAAGAGTTGTCAAGTTATTATGTTCAAAGCACTGTTAGGATTCGATTGGATATGGGAAAGGATTTCTGAACTATGACCCTTATACGGTGGGATGGTATCCGTTGTACGGCCTCACTCCATTGAGGATTAACATATTGGACATGGCCTCACTCCTTAGAGGATTAACATATAGGAGACTGATATCAGGAAATCATGGAAATGAGATGAATTTCAGTGCTATATGAGTATGCTAAACAAGTATGATGTACGAGTATGATATGTGATGACATGTTATGATTATGAAGTATGCGCATTCGTTATTATTCAAGTTACGATATGTTATGTAAAATTTGAATTCAAGTATATGTATATGTTGTTTCATGTCTCGAACGGCGCCCACTTGCTGAGTATTTCCCAAAATACTCACCCCTTACTTCCTCTCCACCCAGAAAAGAACGAAGAGCAAATGTATGAAGATGAGCAAGAGCAATTTTGGGGATGGTAGAAGATCCCGAGTTATTCCAGAAGTTTTAAAGCTTAGTTTAAGTTTATCGCTTCCGCACTATTAAAAATTTTTAATCAGTTTATTTTGGTATTTAAGTTGTAAAGACGATTTTTTGTTGATTATGAGAAATAAACTGGTTTTGGTATATATTGTACTACGACGCTTGTTGTTTGACGATTATGTGATTATTGAGCAACGCCGATGTCGACTAACCCCGGTCTCGGGGCGTGACAGTAGCACTCTCAACCATATAAGCTGAGTACGTGGCAGTAACTGAAGCATTCAAGGAAGCTAAATAGATAAAATATGGAAGAGCTGGGCTACAAAAAAAGTCAGTAACTGTGTACTGCGACAACCAATGTGCCATACATCTATCAAAACATCAAGTCTTCCACGAAAGGACAAAGCATATAGATGTAAGGCTACATTTTGTTCGTGAAGTGATTGAAGCTGGAGATGTTCAAGTCCAAAGATAAACACCAGTGAAACCCTGCTGATATGTGTACCAAAGTAATAAGAACAAACAAGTTCGATAAATTCAAAGAACTGATTAAAATAACAAGCTGTAGGTTGCCTTAAGTCAAGAGGCAGGAGGAGGTGTCTTCGTGGATAACTTGGTTGCAGACAAGGTGGAGAATTGCGGAATGTCAGCAATTCAAGGTAGCTATCCAAAATGGATAGTTGGTGAATCAGTTAAGCAACTAACATGTGGTTGGTTGGATAAGAATGAGTACTTGAACAAGATCAGGACTGACCCTTGATTCCAGCTTATGGTCATGAAGCGGAATCCCTCATGCATGGCCATATATAAGTAGGAGGAGTCAAGTGGAGGAATTCAAGAGGCATGAAAGAGTTCTGAGATCATCCGTGAGAAGTGAACAAGAAGCAACAAATCTTTTTCATTGAAAATTCGAAATCTTTTTCTTTGTAATCCATAGAAGAGAAAAAGAGTTAGAGACTACATTGTATCGTAAGTTGTTCATTGTACACTGATTCAATATAGTGAAAACACTTCCCGTGGATGTAGATCGTTTCCTTGATCGAACCACATAAATCTCGTGCGTTGAATTGTTATTTTTTTTTGTTGATTTTGCATTCAATTATTCTCAATTTTTGTTCGCATTGAATCATCCAATTGAAAACAAGGATCAGGATTCAAGTTGATAAAACTTAGTTACAACCACTTTATTATATATTTAAATTTACATAAATATCAGTCGACTTATATATATCTACATATATGAAAGCGTGAATATTTTGAAATGGGCCTGTTTTTGTACGGTTGCAGGTTAAAAACATACACGCGTAATGGCATCTCTCTTCCACCACAGCATAGCTTTTCCCCACTTGTTTTTGTTCTGCTTTTTTCTAATTTTTTTTACATTTTTGGGTGGTTCTTTTTTTGATATTGTTTGAAGTTTCCGACTTTTTGAGGTTATTTGTTTTTGCTGAGTTAGTTATTTTCTCTTGTTTTCGTTTTTTGAGTGATTTACATGTTTGATTAATATACATATTTGCGTATGCTCCTACTCATGAACTCGATTTGTATCTCTGTACATATAAAAGATGGGTGGTGGGTTTAAGGCTAAAGCGTGATGGTAGCTCAAGTTGAACTAAACAAGGCCTAGGACTTAGGAGTGTTAGTTGACACTAGAAATTTTTCCGTGTTCAGCAAGATTTTTCCTTGAGGTGTGCTGCTCAAATCTGTCTGGTAAAACGCTCCACTGTTTAGAATTTAAGAAAGAAGTGTAAGCTCATGGTATTTGACCGCATTTCTTTTTCTTTTTCTTTATAAGAAACGATATCGCATTGACATCGATAAATTATACACTGAAAATTTTGTTCTTAATTATTAAGTAGTTCCAACATGTGATAGGTTTGTTTTTCATTTACCATGTTTATGATGTGCCCTGTAAAGCTGATGTGGGTAAGGCACTTTGCATGCTTGATGCTCATGCTTCAGCGTGAAACCTTTGGGGTTTTGCTTGATTAAGTATTGTTTTTATCTACTTTATTTTAATAAATTGGTCAAATGATGGCTAAACAGTGCTATTTACGCATTCTTCGAGATTTGTTTACTTTTCTGTATTCGCATTATGCACTGGAAAATGAACGGGCTTGTGGCTTGTGGAATAGGCGGCTGAGTTCAATAATAGTGGATTAACTTTGTGCACGAGGAAAAGGATTAAAAAGGGTTTTCCCTCTCTCTCTCTGCACTAAATGTTTGGTATTCCTTTTCTTGTCTGGTGCTCTGCTCTTACCCTTTTTCTTAATTGAGTAGTTGATTTGCCAACATAATCATTTGATAAGTTTTAAGCTTAGCTGCTCCACCATTTTTGTAAAAGAACACCGACACACATCTGCCTTGCCTCAAAACCAAGACACATGTTTTGGCAAACCCGCAGCTATATCACTGGGTTGTTTGGTTTGTTGCTACTCCAACTTGCTTCGTAATTCCCCTGTATTCCAGTTTTATTCTACTTTTTATTCATTAAGACATCAAGTCATCTGTATTTTTGTGCATCGTCTTGTGCCAATATGTTGTTCGAGTTTTTCGATGCACTGTGGTTTCTGATGGATCCACTGATTGCCGATTTTCTACCAGATCACGTGAAAAGATTATGTGCAGGTTGAACTTAGAATGCTCAGTGATGTTATTCCCTAATTTTCAACAAATGGTTATTATTACGTGTGGAAATCTTAGATCAGTGATTGACATTAAGTACTCCTAGGCAGATAATGACAAATAAATTAATGCAAGCAGAGTGTATTTTTAATGGTTTAAGAGTAAGAATTCGGAAAAAAGGCATGCCGCTTCCAAACTCATGCAATCATTATTTTTTATTTGGGCAATAGTGTCATGATCTTAGCTTTGAAAGTGCACCAAGGAAAGCCATAAATCAATTAATTATGTTGGAGGAGGTGGAAATGGAACTGTATATGTAATGTATAGAGGACATTTGCTTGAAATAATAAAAAGGTGAAACTGGTGTGAGCCTAGCAAAAAAGTGAAATTAGTTCAGCTTTACTTCATAATCTGATGTTGGTACTTTGGAATGTGCTTATCGTAGACTGTTTGTTGGAAGAAGTTAAAAGACTACTCGGATTTTGCTTAATATTGTAAATGAGCTAGAGCTTACTTCGACAAGTATTTATACATAGTAAATGAAGATTAATATGAGAATCAAAGAGTTAGATTGGCTAAAATATAGTCAAAAAAGGAATTTACAATCATCCACTAACTAAAATGTATAGAGATATAGCTAGATGTTGAAAAATGTATAGATCTAGCTACAATTTTCAACATATCTTCCACATGCATGAACTAATATCGCCATCAACATAAATCTGAAGATAAAAAAACGGCAAGAAATGCATTTTGATGACAAGAGTCCATTAAACTTGGTCTTAAATTGTGTTTCTTATGTATCGCGGTACCTCTCCAGGTTCATGTTAGATACTCTTTTCTTACATCATTTTTTTATATCACGTATAACATGGATGACTTAGTTTGCAGCGGTTGTCTGTGCTTAAAAGTTTTCTGCCATCTGATTTTGGTTTTAGATCCTGAAAACTTAAACTTCTCATATTTAAGCTGTCACACCGTTACTCTCAAATATTGTGTGCAAAATCCAAAAAAGTTAGACGGTTAAATATTGTAGTTCGAACATAGTTTAGTTTATATATTGTGATAATTAATTAGTCATAATGGCTCTAATTGTAGCAAATTTTACATTTGTTAATAAAATACATGTGCGAGGAGCAAAGCTTGTGTTTCAATGAAGAAAAGAACATCTATCCATGTATCCAAGATTATATTAATTTTGATATCACGTATAACATGGATGACTTAGTTTGCAGCGGTTGTTTGTGCTTAAAATTTTCTGCCATCTGATTTTGGTTTTAGATCATGAAAACTTAAACTTCTCATATTTGGGCTGTCAAACCATTACTCTCAAATATTGTGTGCAGAATCCAAAAATATTTGGCGGTTAAATACTGTAGTTTGAACATAGTTTAGTTTATATAATGTGATAATTAATTAGTCGTAATGGCTCTGATTGTAGCAAATTTTACATTTGTTAATAAAATACATGTACGAGGAGCAAAGCTTGTGTTTCAAGGAAGAAAAGAACATATATCAATGTATCCGAGATGATATTAATTTTGATAATTGTTGTATTTGCTCACGGATATGCAACATATTTCTTCTACCTTCTTTGTCCCTAAACACATTTTAATCAAGTCAAATTGTAACGTCCCAGATTCGACGACTTTCTTCACTGTATCAAGACGAGTCTTTCCAGCGTGCTTATGTCCTCACTCACACGCACCCTGGGAAACTTCCCAGGAAGTCACCCATTCCAAAATTGCCCCAAGTCAAGCACGCTTAACTTTGGAGTTCTTATGTGATAAGCTACCGAAAAGAAGATGCAGCTTCGTGATATGAGTAGTACCAATCAAATCTTTTAAGCCCTCTTCAACTGTACAGTCCATTGCATTGAACAGTCTCGGAATCCCTCTCATTCCGGTGTGGGATCGGTTCATTCATGTTCCCTCCACCTAGAAGCCTGCCAAGAGCCGCTCATTGTCCGTGCAATCTCATGGCACCGGCGATCACCCCCCGCCCTCTTCGGCCCCGGGCCTCACACAAATTGTCAACGAGAAGTGATAGCAACTCCATTGTGAATAATATTTTTTGACAATCATTCATGTACGACTTCCCTTGGACTCCGACGAAATATGTCCCTTTTTATATTGGTGCGGATTACCACGATTACCATCATTATGTCGGCGGGCAAAGCCAGAGTAATTTTGCATCCGTGTTTGTGTATTGTGATTACATATATGGCACTGCCAAGGTGATTATTTGAATAATTTGTCATTGTTACTACAAGATTATTTTGGCTTCCAAACGTAGTTATCAACGAAGGACTGCTCTTTTTTAAAAATAAAATCACCGGGATACTGCTATCAAAAGGAAGTCCTCCATCAGGTAAATTACCTTAGCATGTCTTGATCGTGTTCCTTTCGCGTCTTATAGTTTTTTCCTTGCCGACCAAGACAGTTATCTGACACACACATGATTAGTAGATTTTGGTGAAGAGAATTTATTTCTGGTCTTGCAGTTACAGGAGGAACTGAAAAGCAACTGCGTGAAGAAAGGAAGTTTGCAGGACCAATTAATAATTAGGCAATGATGTGAACTTCAGGTGAAATGCATAAAAGTGGTTGATGTCTTATTTAAAGCACAATGCATTCTAATATGCACGGACGACAGGGTTTTGGTGCGAAATGTCAAAGCTTGGTGCGGTACGTTGAAGTGAATTAGCCAAATTGAAGATACACATGAATCTGGAAATTTGAAGAGAATGTGATATGTATGTGAACTACTACAAAAATAAATCAATGCTTCCTCTGCAACAGAATATGAACTATGTTACGTTGATCTTGCAGTTCATTTTCGATTTGATTTAGCACACCATATATTTAAGGGCCATGCTTCAGCCTTCATGGTCGAGGTGAGCCCTTCATGGAAGGGCTGCGCCTTAGCTTGTATCAGAATGCAAGCACCGAGTCTCGCTAGGCCATAAGTCTTAGTGCTGTCTTTTTTGGTTTTTAATTACTATGATTCGGCTTGAAATGGTTATGCTGGAAAAAATATAAATATTCATATGTTATATTATAAACATGGGTAGAACACCTCAAGAATTGAGGTGCCCATACCTAGTATAATATAATAAGCAAAGCCGTGAATCACTTGGCTTGCATAAAACAATTAAATAATGTGATTATTTTTTATTTCTAACCCAACACGAAATTATAAATTTGATTAATATATTGATAAATACTTCGTATGATCTTATCCAATCCAAGTATTTGAAATGGAAATTCTAGAGGCTCTATGAGTATGACACGCTAGAAAAAGGGTATGACGTGGTAGTCTTTAATTTCCTGTAATGGACACGTTTTGATTCTAGCTCCTTCATATGGGATTTGGCTTATTCAACTGCTGATCACATTTTCCAGCTGTAAATAATAAGTATTGAAAATTCATATATTGTTGCAGGAGCTGGAAATTACGCCGCAGATAAAAGCTAGCTAACAGAAGCAGAAGACAAGGCAAGTGAACGGCTGTGCAGCTAAAGATAAGGCCGATGAACTGGGCGAAGAAGATTGTGAGAAGACTGTGGCAGCAAAAGACAAGGCAAGTGAACTGGGCTAGGATGCTTACGAGAAGACTGGGCAAGCAAAAGATGAGGCAACTGCATTGGGCGAGGATGCTTGCGAGAAGACTGAGGAGCAAAAGATAGGGTGACGAAGAAATTAAGTACTGTGAATCATCTCCCATCATCTCTGGTTTCATGTTGTGTTTTGATGTGTGAATTGAGTTCCCAGTTTTCCTGTACGATGGATGCCAATATATCATTTAATGGCTCAATAATATTACACTTCATTAAATGTTTCTTAGATTTACCTATCTCGAAAGAAAACTTTATAGCAATTGTTTTTACAACCCAAAACTACTGAAATATAACATATTTCAACTGATTTCTTCTATGGCTAACACAAGGATATCCCTCCGATATATAGTTTAAGAACTAAGTGGTTGAAACCAAAAGATCGAAAACCGCAAGGACCAAATACATGCATGAGTTACATACCCATTACCAAGTTGAATAATCTCAGAAACTATCACGAAACTTTATAAATTTGCAAACCATATTTCCTATCCATGGAATTTCGAGAAATCGACTTCTACGTAATTTGTACGTATAATTATCAAATATATCTTAACTTGAATTTCATCTTGGTTTTTAACGAGATACTATGTACTAATAATTCCTAACTCACCAGAGAAGATATTTTTTGTTCCACCTGCTGTTAGTTCACTCAAGATTTGGGCATAAAAAATTGTGGAACGAGTGTTGGATACTACAGTGTTGATTGTTCCAAGAACTGTAGAAGGGAGTTATAAGGGGAAATTCGAGCGATTTATTTGTGATTGTTTGAGAAGAGGGGTGTTTCCAGTTGTCATGAATCCAAGAGGGTCTGCGGGATCACCGTTGACCACTCCTCGATCGGGCATAGTTTGGCGTCTTAAAAGACATTTTAACTAGAGCTAACATGATGTTGAAATCGTGAGAATTAGTTGCGACATTAGTTTAGTGTTTTGCAGCATGGCAGCAGCTAGTTGCCTTGATTATCTTGTTTGCTTGCTTACTTTTACAAGTAAAGTACTGCTTGAAAGTCTAAGCAACAAAATACTAGTTTTAGAGTTATTCAGTCAGTAAAATTCGTGCCTTATGCTACAAGAACTAGTTCTGATACCCTTCATGCTTAAAGTGGGTGTATTCATTTTATATTTTTAAACACTTTTAATGACTTTTTTTAAATGATGCACTCGTAGAATTGTAAAACAAATTTTATAAACACAAAGATTGAACAACTCTTTAGCATCTCCAGGGTGACGATCTTGACTTGTGAGTTCTTGAAGATGATAACGTACATCTCGAAAAAAACAAATAATTGACGTCAATTTGGATATACATCATCCACTAAAAAATATTTACCCATCAAATAATATTTGTATACTTAATTAACTAATGAATAATATACATAATCTTTGAAAACTATAAAAATATAAATAGTTATGTAATATACAAACAATATGTCAAATCAAAAAATAAACAAGACAATTTAAAATATTTGTAATTAGGGTAATTTTATAAAATTTTAATATATTTAATTTATAATAGTTATTTTTATATATGTGTGTTGATAAACTTATAAAATTATATATATCACACAAACACATATATATTCTTATTCAAGTTAATAAAAAATATCATATGAAAGAATTTTGAGTTATAATCAAAATTAAGATATAGATTAATTAAAATTATAAAAAATAATTAAATATAAAATATATATATATATAATTTTAAATTTTATGAGGTTTTGTGAGTGAGACTCCAAAAATAAAATGAACAATGTTAATAATTTTGATTTCAAATTATTGTTAGCAATAAAAAATGTTTTTAAAAAAGTCAAATAAAAGAAAAAATAAATAGATGAGAAAAGAATGAAAATTTTAGTGTTTGTATTAAGTATGTGACTTTGAGAGATTTCTCAATTATATGTACATCCAAATATTTAAGTTGAATCAAATACTTTTTTTAACATTTTATTGTTGTACATTATGATATAATTCTTGTACTTAATAGAATTCCATAGAGTCATTAAAATTCTATTGACATTTTGAATACATATAAATTAACTTTTGTAGAGTTTTTAAAAGTTAAATTTGAATACCACATGACTTTTTAAAATTCTACAGAAGTTTACCTTGAATATCACTAAACTTTTATACAGTATATAAAAGTCTAGTTTGAATACCTCCAGACTTTTAAATTCCAAAAAGGTCATTAAAAGTCTAGATCTAATACATCCCCATAAGTTTCTATGTAATATGATATGTAGAGAAAGTATGTGGATCCTAGGTATTACAGGAATATTCATCGGAATGAATAGTACAATGGTAATAAATGTAAGAATATTTACTTTCATAATGCCCCTTTGAGAACCCCCGAAAAAAATGAAGTATTTTCTAGTTTTAATAGTTCCAACGGAAAAACAAAATCACTTCAAAAAGCTTCAAAAGAAATAAAAAGATGGATGATCAAAAGTGTTAGTTTTATAAAATACTATAAACTAGGAAGTGGAAAGGATATTATCTGTTTGTTAAAAAATTGACCACAGACACCCAGTAATTTATAGGGACGGTACGAAGTGTTAATGCTATTGTGGACAAAGTTATCCTATTTGTTTTTTGTAAAGACAAAGAAAGAAATTTGAGATTGGACATGTTAAGAATTATCAATGAATGTCTTGTTAGCCTTCTTCATTTGATGATTGATCCAAGCTTGTGGTCAAGTAGAAGCTGGATTTATTGTCGGAATTTCAGAAATCAGATGGCGTCGGGGCGGTGGCATGGTAGAAGAATGGCCAAAATATTCTCTCAAAATATAAGGGTGGCCGAATACATTGTGAGAAAGAGAGAGAAAATTTTGATGGATAAAATTTTGTGTGAAAAAGTTAGGTTATTTCATATAACCTCAATGAAATATTTATAAATTTTAATTCCTGATCTAATCAGGAATCCTATTTGAATCAGGATATAATAATTCCATTATTCAAAATTTCTCATATATATGTTTTCTACTTTTGAAAATACAATGCATAATTTAATTATTATCAACTTTTGATAATACAATTAATTAATTAATATATTCTAGACTTTTATATAATGTTTAATTAATGAGAATTTTGAATTTAGTTGAAGGAAAAAAATTTCTGCTGATTCATTTTTGATAGCTTCAAGTTTTGTGAACTCTTTCACTAGAATGGGCAGTTCCACTTTTCTCACTTAATTAGCTATTAAGATCACTTCCACGTCTTGCATTACGTGAAATGACCTTATAAACTCATTTATAAGCAATTTGTTTTATCTTCATCAAACTATAGTCTCCATATTCAACTCCTTGAATTTGATTATCTCAACGAGAACATAATATAATCCAATATTTGTATCACATTCAAGAGTTCAGGGATACAGCAAGTCATGGTCTCACAGCCTCATGTGACTCAGAATAATATTAGTTCCTAGTTGGGTTTACCTTAATTAGCGCATTTTTTTGTAGGACTCGAATTTTGAAGAAAATCACGCAAGAAATAAATTCGAGACTTTTAGCTCATGCTTGTCAAGTTAAGAGCTCCACAATTGGACTTAAAATTTCATCTCAAGATGTGCAAAATCCAGCATAATAGAGTTCGAGACGTCGCAAAACTGCAAGGACCGAAGTGTTACCACTTGGTGACGCAAACCTCTAGCTTGTGAACTCTTTTACCTAGCTCAATGAAGCTCGTCCACGTTGTCCTAAATGTCCAAAATGCAACAGGAATAGGAGCTAAAAAATGGACATAATAAATATGCAAGAAGTGGCAATTGAGTACACCAATGTGACAATTGATTGTGGATAAAGTTTTGACCAATTGATTGCTACTTGGCACCGAGTTTTTGACCAAAAACCATTTCTTGGAGTGCCACAATCCAACATATAAATACTACAGGCATGCCGCTACAAACCCACACTAAAAAGAAAAACGTGTATAGGTGCTATCAAAATTTGCAAAGAATTTGGTCATACTCAAGCATGACCATCCCCAAGAAAACAAGTGTGGGGCTCTTAGCTCCTAATCGTTATTACAATGCAATCTGATTAGGGAATTAATTACAGCGGAAAACGAGTTTAAAATTTCTTTACAATGAGCCCAAATCATTTTATTTGAATACTAAAAATAGTATTTAATCTCACATCATAAACATGCCCACACGAAATCATAACTAATCATATACAAACAACTCATATCCTCGGGACATGCTCCGGTATATAAATACATATACATATATACTGGGAACAAGACATAAACATAAAACCTCAGCCCAAACTGTGGCTCCCTCCAGAAGTACCCTCTCCGGTCTCCTGATATCCTGGAGTACCTGCCATTGTCCACACACAAAGACAACAACAGCCCCCCTTGGGGGTGAGCAAAGCTCCGTATGGAACAATCATCATATATACCACAAGTATCTAAACAATGATATATGGTATGCAATGCATGTATGTCGTGGAGGTATCAGGTTAAATGCCCATCCACTGAGCACATGTCAGAATCAAACGAATCGCTATCAAATCAATGCTCGAGCTGGCACACCGGCCTCAATAAGGGATACTCGTATGATAGCGTCGACAAAGCGCCATCAAATCCCAAATCTCATATCCAATTATCGGGGCCACAATTGTCTATGCTTTACGGGTCATATAATACGACATAGCAATTGTGTTCACAAACCCCAGAATCCAATCAAATCATATCAGGGTATCCAAGGATCATAGCTCAACGTGCATGTCATGTATCGATGTATGCATCAAACGATGTGTGTTAACAAAACATTTATTTTATACATCGATATATTCAAATCTCAATGTCATGTATGCCACATAAACTCAACAAATAAGGCATATAGACACATATTCTCAATCCAATCAGTCAAATCAATCCAACATATATCATATAATACAGATACCTGTCGTATGTTACTCGGTCGCAACATACCTCAATTCTTCGTTCCAGTTGATGTAGCCTGAAGATATCGGTATAATACTTTATCTACATCAATAACACATTAATTTCATTCAATAATATATTCAAATTCAATAATATAAGTTTAAATATATTTTGAAACTTCGAAAATTCATATCAAATTCAAATCATAGCATAATTCAATTCCGACTTCAAAACTTGGTTTCTTGTCGGTTATTCTACCACATATATTTATCAGAATTAATAATAACTAACAAATGATTCTTCAATCTCAATCAAATGATTAAAATTCTCTAATTATAATAAATTGAGAATAATTCAAAATAATATCACTATAATCATCTCTTCTTCGTTAAAATCATACACTATTCAACAATCTTCAATTTCTGTATGATTTAATAATTTATCGGATTTATTTCAAAAATCGACGAATTTCAAATATCACCAAAACTATAAAATTTATACCTCAAATCGAAGACCTCGTGTCAACGATCTCAAAACTGAAGTCTGTTCGTCGATTGGATAAACCGTTAAGTCGCAAAATCGAAAAGAAAAATAAAAAACCTTATTTCTCCTCTCTCATTTCGTTCTCTGTCAAAATTGAGTCTGGTGGAAGGTGAATTCCACCGACTCACGTTAATATTATTTTTTTTTTATTTTTTTTATTTTTTAAATATTATATTATATTATATTAATAAAATAATATAATATAATATAATATATACTATTTAACATTTTAACTTCGGTACATTCCTTTGGACTAGTCAAACGATCAAATTTCCCAAAACTCAAAACATGAAACTTCTATATCTTTGAGTTTTCTACGTTATACCAAAATCTCAAATTATTTGGACTTCATATGACCCAAATATGTCATATTTTGTTCTTTAAAATTAATTCATTATTTTTCAACTTATTTACGAAAATGGCATCAATGCTATTTTATTCTCGGGGTCTCACAACAAGGCTATTGTGCTCGTTAATTTGGGCAGTAGTTAAGTGATATTCTATGGAATTTTTCTGTCCATTTACCTACCAAAAGTCGAACAAAGCGTCATCAAAGTTTGAGCCAAAGAAGCCAAGCAATCGGCCATTGTTCAGGTTGCACGCAGGAATGATCAAACTCAAATATTAACTGTCACACCCCGAGGCCGGGGTTAGTCGACACCGGCGTTGTTTTACAACCACATTGTTGAAAACAACAAGCCTCATAGTATAATATAAACCAAAAACCAGTTTATTACTCATAATCAATCACAATATTGTCGTTACAACGTAGATTCTTAAAATGATAAAAATATGCGGAAGCGTTTACAACTTACTAAGCGAAAAATAAAATAAACTTCTTGATTCATCTTAATATCAGCCTCAATACTGATCTTGTTCATCTTCCTAGATTTCTTCTTCTGACTTATCTGGGGAGGGTAGAGTAAGAAGTGAGTGATATGATCGTCACTCAGTAAGCGGGAGCCATTCGAGCACATACATAACAAATACACATGAATTTCGAAAATCACATATCATATCTGTGAGAACCCGAAATTCGCGAATACAATCAAAGGGATTGGACAAATTCATTATGCATGAAATGTCCCTTGAATATACCAAAGTGACTCTTGGTATGCTTGGAGGAATTTATTACGAAAGAGATGACCCTTGATATACCAAAGTGACTCTTGGTGTGCTTGGATGAATGAATACAATTTATGCTTGCTTGGAATGCAATGGGTTGGCCATGAGGAAGTTCAAAGGGCAAAATCTCACCTATATATACACCATTGTATGTTGAAGAGACCACACCCAAAATCATCACAAAAATTTTTCCCTCTCCTCTCTTCTCCTCTCCATTTGGGCGTCTAAGGCAAGAAGAAAAGGGAGAAGACTTTGTGCAATCCGAGTGATCAGAAGATACGTCGAAGTGCTGCTAGATTTGCTTCATAAATCTAGGCAAAATACTGCAAGGTTTCGGTCATTTTCTGACCGAGATTCAACGGGAGTTGTACGTCCGGACTTGGTAATTTCGAAAACTACACCTTCGAACTCTGTAAGTAGGTTTTTGCTATGTATTTCTTTGTAGCTTAAAATTTGTATAAGTATGACATGCTTGTATGTGTGTCAAATCATTTTCGAAAAATGCTATATTATGTATTATAAAAATCTCGATCGATGTACGATATGTTCTTCTGGTCTCGACGTTCTTTGAATCTGCTGAGTCCTCTCATAATTCTGATAAGTACTGTTTGATTAATCTGATTTTGTAATACACTGTTATGATTCGAGTTGGATATGGAACGACGATTGTAAATTCAGTTATGGCCCCCATCAGTGGGTATAAAACTGTGTTTTGGCCTCGCCCCTTAGAGGACTAACATATGAGGGACAATTTGACCATGGAGGACAAGATGAATAACAGTGTTCCGTTTGTTCTGATCTGATCTGTTCCGAATTGTTCTGATAAGTTCTGTTTCACCCTTCGTGTCTAATTCGGTTAATGTTTGATATGATAAGTTTGAAAGTCTGTTAAAAGATGTTTTAAAATTATCTTTATATGTATTTGTGGTAATCGATCGGCCCTCACTTGCTGAGTGTTTCCCAAAGCACTCACCCCTTACATCTCTTCCCAGATAAGAATGAAGAACAATTGAACGAGGAGGAACATGAGACGTTCTGGGGCTGGTGATCACACCAAAATATCTAGACTCAAGACTTTGTACTTATTTCGCTTCCGCAATTCTAATTTAATTTTCATTTTGTTGTCATTGTAAAGACAATATTTATTTATGAAAAGACTGGTGTTTGGCTATTTGCTACGAGGCTTAATTGTTTTCATGTAAATTGATAAACAATGCCGGATGTCACCGACGCCTCAGTCTCGGGGCGTGACAATATCATGCATAACTTGATTCTCATAACATGTCATCATCATAACCATAAACATAATTTTGGCTAAGGCACTGAGATTCCTCTACTTTCCATGGTTTACTGATATAAGTCCTTGATTTTTACTCCTCTAAGGGGGCGAGGCCATATAACGGTTACAATCCCTCCGTGTAAGTGCCGTAAACATATCATGCATATTGGAATTCTCACCCATTTCCAGTTGAATCCTCACAGTGCCCAAAACATAAAACATACGATAATCATATCAAGAAGGCGTAGAAACAGAATAACGGTGCTCCACCGAAACTTTCAAAAACGAAATAATTCATATGCAACATATTTTAAAACAAGCCCACTTGCCTTAGACCGGAAGAAAACGTGAAGAACTTGGAAACCATAGAAGAATCATGCAACCAACACTTCGAAAACGCAGCAGCACGTCTACCGAAAAATCAGCCACATTATAAAATTCTTTGCGCCTTATTGCAACGTTGGATCGGGCTTAAACTTTTATAGTACATTTACAAGTACGTCAAATAAATTATGAACGGTGGAGATCGGGTTTCGAAGTTGTTTCAACCTGTACATGGACGAATAATTGTAGATATGCTTTTCCCACATAGAATCTAAGCAGTTGTTTTGCAAAGACTATAAACGAAAAACTAACTGTTGTACTTGGATGAAATTAAAAACATATTAAAGCATATTCTGAACGGTGGAGATTGGATTCCGAGCAATCGAGCGAGAGAAATAAATTTCTAAACTTGGAAAGAATTTTGGAGAGCAAAATTTCAAATATTCTAGGATAGTTTAGAGAGAATTTCAAAAATATTTAGTGTTTGGAATGTTCTAAATTTCGAATGGTATATGGTGGTACTTATAGGGGTGAGGTGAAAATCTTACCAATATTCGGTTGATATTCTTCCATAATTTGGATATGTTCCTTTCATAAATTTCGAGATACTCTTTCCATAAATATTGAGATGCTTCTTTGTTGAGAAAAACTGGCTTGTATGTAATATTTCCTTCCAATTAGGTCGATATCCAGCCTTATTTCCAATCCACTGTCCATCTTGCACTGGATTTCGAATTTCATGTATTTATTGGCTTGAAATTTTAAATACCATGTATTATTTAATATTTTTGAATTTATTATAACTCGAAAATAAATTCTTATACATGTATATATTTTAAACAAATTATTACATGCCGAAATTTTAAGATTTCACATCCCTCCCTCCTTATTGAAAGTTTCGTCCTGGAAACTTGAATCGGCTTGACTTTCGAAAAGGTAAGGATATTGCTTGCGCATTTTCTATTCAAACTCCCAAATATTTTTCTTGTTCTGTGTGGTTTGACCATTGCAACTTGACGTAGGGAATGATACGTCGTCTAAGTACGTGGTCTTTGGAGTCCACAATATGAGTAGAGACATCTTCATATTTCAACTCTTCCCCCAAGTTACCTTTGATTATGAGTGGTTCAATTTCCATAAAATGACTTGGGTCGGGATGTATTTCCTTAGTTTGGACTTGTGAAATACATTTTGGATTCTAGACATATCTAGTGACAATGCTATTCTATAAGCCAATGTGCCAATATCTCCAGAATTTCGAATGGTCCTACGTACCGAGGATTCACTTTTCCATCTTTACTGAATCTAATGATTTTTTTCATTTGTGAGACCTTTATATAAACTTTTTCACCCAATGTGAATTCCAGTGGTCTCTTTTTAAGATCAGAATAATTATTTTGCTGGTCTTATGCAGCCTTGAGTCTGTCTTTGATGATGACCACTTTTCCATTGTCGCTTGGATTAGTTCTGGCCCAGTTATGGTTGTCTTCTCTATTTCATCCCTGTACAGTGGTGATAGACACTTCCATCCTTAAAGGGCTTCATATAGAATCAGTCCAATAATTTTGTGATAATTGTTATTGTATGAGAATTCTACCAGGCGTATATGTTAACTTCAATTACTACTGAAGTATATTGCACATGCCCCTTATCATATCTTCTAGAGTTTGAATTGTTCTCTCTGTTTGACCATCAGTTTGAGGGTGATAAGTCCTCCTAAGAGTAACTTTCGTTCTCATGGCTTCTTAGAAGCTCTACCACAAACGTGACACAAATATTGGATATCTATCTGACAAGATGCTTGTTGGCACTTCATGTAGCCGCATAATGTTATCCTTGTATAGAGTAGCCAATTTGTCAATATTATAATTCCTTCGAAATGGAAGAAAGTGCGTAAGATTTTTTGAGTCTATCTACGATTATCCATATCCCGTTGTGACTCTGATATAACGAAATCGTTTCAGTAATCCTTCCTGTCATCGGTGATTGACTTCATCTTGTGGGCATACTTGTCACTTTGATATAAACTTGACATCTTCTTCTTCTTCTTTTTTTTTTTCATTTGCTTTACCAGAAACTTTATTTCAAGTCTTTATACATCTTTGTACCGACATGATGGATCATGAATTTTGAATTATGCACCTTTTACATCACTTCTTATTAAAGATTGTCGATGTCTAGCACACACAATAGTCATCTCATCCATAGAACTCCGTCTGGGTTCATTTGAAAATTTGATGACTTTATTTCCTTGACTTGTTTTTTGAACTTATCTAGTATCGTGTCTCGACTCCGATCTAACTTGACTGCTTCCCGAAGGCATGGTTGTGCAGAGAGTGATGCGAGATTTATCTTACCCATGTTCTTCTAACTTAAGCATCAGCTATCTTATTTGCCTCACTGAGGTAGTAGCATATTGTCAAGTCATAGTGCTTGAATAACTCTATCAACTGTCTTTGCCTCATTGTTATTCTTTTTCAATGAACAAATACTTGAGGCTTGGTGGTCTATGAAGATTTCATATTTGGCACCATCTATCTCCGAATTTTATAAGCAAATACCACTTCTGACAACTCGAGATCATGAGTAGGGTGTTTTTGCTCATGCAGCTTCAGTTGACTCGCTTGTCTTGCATGAGTACGCATTCGAGACCTTCCTTTGATGCTTCGCTGTAGATGGTAAAATCCTTGTCCTTAGTAGACAATATCAACATTGTGTAGATGATAGTTTCTCTTTTAATGTTTGAAAATTTTGTTGTGTGAGTCTCGTCAGTGATACGACTATTGAAGAGAAGCCCTCGACGAATTTTCGGTAATAGCATGGTAATCGAAAAGAAAGAACTTCTAATTTCGGTTGCATTTTTATGCCTCGACTAATCTAGAATTGCCTCTACTTTATTGGGTCAACTGATACTCCTGATTCTGATATCACGTGATATAAGAGTCACACATCTTAGTCAGAATTCACTTGAATTTGCCATATATCTCTTTCTCCTTTAATTTTTGTAGAGTTAGGCGGAGATCAATCAGTTGGTACTTTCAGTTTGCGTCTCAATAGTTTCAGTTTTGGCTCGGTAACTGATTAGTTTGAAGCATGATCAGTTTCAGCATCTGCACACTTAGACAAATTCATTAGAAACAAAATAACAACTTTTGTTAACATCAAAATCAAAATTACGAACATTAAATATTCCAACAACAACAAGCCATCTTCCAAGATATTAATTATAAGAAATTTTACATCAATTTACTTTCATGAATTAGGACCTGAGTTGTATAAAACCAGATGGGGAGATTCTATGCTATACCGGGAGAAACACTCCTCCAGGTGTATTTGAATAAGATGACCGACATATCATCTCGCTAGAAATAAAAAAAATACTGATGAACCCATATTTTGTTTCACGTGATATGATCAACTGCAAAAATGCACCAAGTGATTTCCACCCGTGCAGCATAAAATCATCTATCCAAATGACGAAATCAATTTGCTTCCATGAATTGTAGCTCGCACCTATGAGTTTCAATATAGATTTGTACATCCTTTAGAAGGAAGATATGGATCCATCGGGAACATAAGTATTTTGTTTTTGTAAGTTGATAAATTTTAGATTTTAGTCATATAACTTGTCAAAGTTTGATTTTCATCTAATAATTTTGATTTCTTTTGTTTAAGTTTTTTTTTCAGTCACTAAATCTTAAGTTTCTTCGGTACATAACACAGTCTCAAAATCGATGCACCATTTATTCGATGAAAATCAAGGTGAATATAATGTTTCAAACTAAAAATGGTAAATAATATCAACATTACATATGCTACAAGTGTTAATGGTTGGATTTGCGCTTTTTCCGGTGAAGTCAAGTCATGTCATATGTCTAACATTAATGTGGAGTATTATTAGAGAAAAAGACATAGGAGTGATAAAAACAAAGAACTAAATATAGAGGAATTGAGTGTTGATTTTAACTTTATCAACTAATAGTAAATTGGATTGTACCAATGAATTATTACTCCAACCATATTTGCACAGTTCGACAAACGATCAATATCGTTATCAAATGCAATATGTCAAAAATCATTAATTCTATTGATATAGATTTTATTATATTCTTCTTAGACAGTGGATTTCGCATCCATTATTTTTGGATGGAGTATTTGTCCAATAATTTGCAATAATTATTATGCATTTTATTTTAACTTTTTCAACTAATAGTAAATTGTATTATTTATTTTAACTTTATCAACTAATAGTAAATTCTATTGTATCAATGAATCATTATTTCAACCACATTTCCACAATTCGAAAAATGATCGATATCGTTATCAAATGCAATCTGTAAAATCCAAAATTTTTGTATAATCGTGATAATATTTTGTAATTTAATTGTACTATAATTTGCGCAATCTTCGCGTATCTATCTCATTATAAGATGTAAGATTTACAAGATTATCTAAAGTTGAGTGAATAATTTTATCGTGTACAATATTTTGAGCTCAAGATATAAGATAATATTGTGCATATATTTTCGAACTTATGAGCAGATAAAGATCTAAGATTTGAGATGATATTGAGATATCAGGATAAAGATAAAGCAAAGGATAATACGATCCTTAGATTTCGAATTCAAGCATATATTTAATGAATAATTTCGAAATATTCAAGGGATGAAGATTTAGATTTCGAAATATTATCCAAGATTACGCATAAAAGATTGAGAATTATCCTAGATTTAAGTTTGATTCGAAAATTCAAACGAGATGATAATACATGATCAGGTTAGCAGCCACCTCTCTATAAATAGGATAAGCTCTCATTCAGAATTTACATCTCATTTACACATTAAATTTTTGAGTTTTTGCTCTCATATTTTCGAAATTTCTCTCCAAAATTCTACACAAGTCATCAAAATTTTGCTTAAGTTCAGAAATTAGTTTCTCTCGCTCGGGTATTCAGAATCCGATCTCCACTGTTCAGAATATGCTTCCATATGTTTCGAATAACATATCCAAAATTCGGCTAAATCCAACAGTTAGTTTTTCGTTTATATCCTTCGCAAGAAAACTGCTCATATTCTAGGCGAGAACAGCATACCTACGGTTTTTCATCCATAAACATGAAAAACGAGTTCCAAACCCGATCTCCACCATTCATAATTTATTTGACATAATGTTGAATGTACTGTCAAAGTTAAGCCCAATCTAACGGTTCAATAAGGCGCAAAGAATTTTTCAATATGGCTGATTTTCCAGGCGATGTGCTGCTGTGTTTTCGAAGTGTCGGTTGCATGATTCTTCTATGATTTTCAAATTCTTCATGTTTTCTTCCAGGTCTAAGGTAAGTGGGCTTGTTTTAAATGATTAATTTTCGGTTTATGCATTTCGTGTGTTTTAAAATTCGGTCGAGTGCAAATTCTTCTTCTACCCATTCTGGTTACGACTGTTGCATGAGTTATGTGTTGGCACTGTGAGGATTCAACTCGATATGGGAGGGAATCCCAAGCTCGATCTGAGAAGATGCTACTACCAATTGAAGGTCAGGGCTGGAGATATTCCCAAAACAGCCTTCCGAAAAAGATACATGCATTATGAGTTTACAGTAATGAATTTGGCTTGACGAACGTGTCAGAATCCTTCATTGATATAATGAACAGTGGTTCAAGTCATACCTTAACAAATTTTTAGCGGTGATCATCGAGGAGAACCTCATTCACTAACCAAATTAAGAAGACCATAAGGAGCATCTTCGTCTCACTCTTCATAGGCTAAGGGAGAGAGAATTATATGACAAGTTCAAGAAAGGTGAGTTTCCGCTACAGAACGTCATTTTCTTAGGTCACGTAATATGTGAGGCATGAGTATTTGCGAATCCTAAGAAAGTAGAAGCAATCACAAGCTGACGAAGACCAATGACGATGACAGAAATTCAGAACTTCTTAGGATTGACGAGCAATTATTGGGGATTTTTTCAAGATCTTCCCTCAGTAGCAATACAACTTACAAAAATCACAAAAGAACGCTAAATTCAATTGGAGCAAAGACTGTGAGAAAAGTCTTGAAACCTAAAGAAGAAACTTTCAACCACAATGGTATTAGTGCTGCCTAATGAAGGCAATGTTTTTTTTGTTTTCAATTACAGAGATGTGCCAAAGAAAGGTCGAAGATGTATGCTCATGCAATAAGGAAGAGTAATTTCCTTTGCATCAAGGCAATTGAAACTGTATAAGCAAAAATATCCAACCCGCAACCTTGAGCTAGCAGCAGTTGTCTTATCGTTAAAAATTTGGAGACAATATCTCTAGGTGCCAAGTGTGAAATTTTCATAGATCACCAAAGCCTCAAGTACTTGTTCAACCAAAAGGAACTAAACATGAGGCAAATACGGTTGATTGAACTACTGAAGGATTACGACTTGACCATAAGTTACCATCCAGGTAAAGCAAACAAGGTGGCCGATTCTCTAAGTTGGAAAAATGAAAGCAAGATCACTCTAGCTTCACTCTCCGCTCGGCCATGTCTGCAAGAGACCGTCAAGTTAAATCAGGACCGAGACCCCGAGCTAAAGAAACTTAAGGAACAAGTCAAAAGCGGGAAGTATCAAGATCTACAAATTAATGACAAAGGAGTCCTATGGATGGAAAGACGACTGTGCGTACCGGACAACAATAACCTTCGCCAAGAAATAATGTCAGAAGCACACAAGTCCAAATTCTCAGTTCATCCAAGGAGTACAAAAATTTACGGAGATCTTATGAGTAATTTTTGGTGGAATGGAATGAAAAGGGACGTGGCAGAATTTGTCTCTAGATACCAAATTTGTTAACAGGTCAAAGCAGAGCACCAACGACCCGGAGGATTATTGCAACCTTTGGAGATACCTGAATAGAAATGGGAGCATATCTCCATGGACTTGGAGGTAGGGTTACCAAATTCAAGGCAAGGTCAGGACGGAATATGGGTAATCTTAGATAGACTTACAAAATCTGCACACTTCCTGCCCGTCCGCATGAACTATAACCTTGAAAAGTTAGCTACACTATATATGGACAATATTTTACGACTCCATGGAGTACCAGTGAGCATCCTGTCTGACAGAGATCTGAGGTTTGTCTCACGTTTTTGGAAGATCTTCCAAGACTCCATGGTATCGAAAGTTACTCTCAGTACGACCTATCACCCTCAAACCGATGACCAAACTGAGAGAACAATTCAAACCCTAGAAGATATGTTGCGAGCATGCGCCCTATAATTTAGTAGCAATTGGGGAAATCATCTACTATTGATTGAGTTTGCTTATAATAACAGGTATCACAGCAGTATTGGGAAGGCTCCATATGAAGCTCTGTATAGAAGGAAATGTCGGTCACCCCTATATTGGGATGAAGTGGGAGAAAATGCACTAGTAGGACCCGAGATCATACAGATAACAATAGACAAAGTTATAGTCGTCCGAGAAAAACTCAAGGCAGCTCAAGACCGACAAAAGAGCTGGGCGGATCTGAAAAGAAGGCATGTGGAATTCGACGTTGGCAAGAAGGCCAACGTAAAAGTCTCTCCTATGAAAGAGGTTGTCCGATTCAGTAAAGCTGGGAAGCTAAACCCCCGTTATGTGGGACTCTTTGAAATTTGGAAAAAGTGGGCACACTGGCATACAGATTGGCACTGCTGCCAAAAATGTCTAGAATTCATAACGTTTTCCACGTGTCCCAACTAGGGAAATACATCTAGGATCCAAGCCACGTGTTGGAAGTAGAACTGCTTATGATCGAAAGTAACTTGGGAGAAGAGGTGAAGCACGAAAAAATTTCCATCAAAATCTTAGACACCAAGGACCAAGTACTAAGGCGACGAATCATTCCCTACGTCAAGGTGCAATGATCTAACCACACTGAAAGAGAAGCCACGTGGGAGCTAGAAGAAAGGATGAAGAACCAATACCCGTACCTCTTCATAGACCAAGCCAACCCAAGTTTCGAGGACGAAACTTCTCATAACGAGGGAGGGTTTTAAAATCCAAGATTTTTCATAATCATGATAATATTTTGTAATTTAGTGGTACTAGGATTTGCGCAATCTTTGGGTATCTATCTCATTATAAGATGTAAAATTTACAAGATTATCTAAAGTTGAGTGGTAATTTTATCTTGTACAATATTTTGACGTAAAGATTAAGATAATATTGTGCATATATTTTCGAACTTATGAGCAGATAAAGATCTAAGATTTGATATGATATTGAGATACTAGGATAAAGATCAAGCAAAGCATAATACGATCCCTAGATTTCGAATTCATGGATATATCTAATGAATAATTTCGAAATAACCGAGGGATGAAGATTTATATTTTGAAATATTATCCAAGATCACAGATAAAAGATTGAGATTTATCCTAGATTTAAGTTTGATTCGAAAATTCAAACGAGATGATAATACATGATCAGGTTAGCATCCGCCTCTCTATAAATAGAAAAAGCTCTCATTCAGAATTTACACATCATTTACACATCAAATTTTTGAGTTTTTGCTGTCATATTTTCGAAATTCCTCTCCAAAATTCTACACGAGTCACCAAAATTCTGCTCAAGTTCAGAAATTATTTTCTCTCTCTCGGGCTTTCGGAATCCGATCTCCACCGTTCTGAATATGCTTTCATATTTTTCAAATAACATATCAAAAATTCGGCTAAATCCAACGGTTAGTTTTTTGTTTATAGCCTTCGCAAGAAAACTACTCATATTCTAGGTGAGAACAGCATACCTACGGTTTTTCATCCATAAACATGAAAATGAGTTCCAAACCCGATCTCCACCGTTCATAATTTATTTGACGTAATTTTGAACATATTGTCAAAGTTTAAACCCGATCCAACGGTTCAATAAGTCGAAACGAATTTTTCAATACTGTTTATTTTCCGGGCGATGTGCTGCTGCGTTTTCGAAGTGTCGGTTGCATGATTCTTCTATGATTTTCGAATTCTTCATGTTTTCTTCCAGGTCTAAGGTAAGTGGGTTTGTTTTAAATGTTTAATTTTCGATTTATGCATTTCGTGTGTTTTAAAATTCAGTCCAGTGCAAATTCTTCTTCTACCCTTTCTAGTTACGATTGTTGCATGAGTTATGTGTTGGCACTGTGAGGATTCAACTTGATATGGGAGAGAATCCCAACTATGATATGACCCTTATGCGGTGGGGATGTAACCCCTATATGGTCTTGCCCCCTTAGAGGAGTAAAAACAGGGACTAACATCAATAAACCTTTGAAAGTAGTGTCTGATCGACGTTATACATGTGGTTTAAGTCATGTTATGAAAGGTGTGTGTTTCGAATTTTCTTGCATGTTGTTTGTTGTCCTCGAACGGCCCCCACTTGCTGAGTGACGACCATATCTCTCATCCCTTACTCTACCATCCCCAGATAAATCAGAAGAAGAAATAGAGAAAAAAGAATCAGACACCAGTTTTTGAGCTGATAGTGGACGTCTGAAGAATTTTAATTAAGAATATGTTCTTATGAGTTTTTAATTCAAGTTATAAACGATTCCGCAAATTTTTATCATTTTCAGAGTTACTCTTGTAAAGACGATTCTATTTTTATGGTATTTATGATATAAACCGGTTTTTATTTATACTGTAGTATGAGGCTTATTGTTTAGCAATTATGTGAATGTTGGATAACGTCGGTATCGACTAACCCCGGTCTCGGAGCATGAGACAATATGTCAAAAATCATTAACTCTATTGATATCACTTTATAGAGTTATATATTTAATATTTATATAAATTTTCTTTCATTTCAAATTTAATTAATTATACACAATTTTAAAAATATTATATTATTTTATGTATATAACTATTATTCTCTTGCAATGTGTGTGTATTGACGGCTAAGTACTATACTAAAATTAAAATTTAATATTACATATTTGGTGAGTTAGTTAAACCTTCTATATTATCCATATATCTTGTAATTTCTACCACTTTGATTTTCTCTAATTTTCTTCATATAGTTAAATCCCTTAAAATGGATAATGAATATCATGAACTGAATTTGATACGTATCTTTTGGACAGTAGGTTTGTTGAAAAGAATTATGTAAAAGAGGAGTGTTTTGCTTATTTATTTGTTATTTACACTTTTGGTACATTGCTTCATTATCCGGCTATTAATAATGCGGAAGTGTTTTTGCCATTTATCAATATTCATGTACGTAGCAAATTCCCCTTTGATATTAATTCCTTAAATATATATATATATATGTAGATAATTTACGTTCTTCCACACCCACAAAATAATTTACGTTCTTCCACTTCGCCAACTGATCTCCGTCTCATGGTGAGCACTAAAAATCCTCTCACAAAATTATTTTGGAGTTTAAAAAAAATTAGGATATCCAACAGATACTTTAAAACCAAAAAGTTAGTTAATGAAGATTTTAATTTCAATTTTTAAAAATAAAAATTCATTTATTAATGCTCATCAGTTTTTTCTAATAATTTTATTCATCAGAATGCATTATTGCACATCATAAATCGTTATCAAAACCTATTTTCTACTATCTTCGTTATTTCAATTTCATTTTAAATATTTATTTCTGTAATCTTTTTTTTAAATCCGAATTAGATTAAAATAAAAAGTGATATTTTTTATAAATTCGCTGAAAGCATGCCGGGACAAAATGACATTAGTAAAATAACAAGAAATAATTTTAATTAAATAATGTTATTATTAATTTTAAAATAACAATCATTTAAATATTGTAAATTAAAATGAATATGGAGCTGTGCTAAAATAAGGAAGGAATTAATGTAATGTGTGAGTTTTGTGTTTTTTTATTATTAGGTAACATGCATTGCTCTAGTAGTCTAGTTTGGCAGAGTTCGATTATGGCAACCTAGTTTTGTGTAAGACTATTTAACAAAACCATTTTTATTTGATCACGGAATTTTTAAATTTTCAACTTTGTTTATTTATTTATTTTTTTCTGAAGAAGATTTTGAAAAAAAAAATCGATTGGGTATGCACGTGAATGATTGTGTTATCAATAATTGATAGAAATGGGCTTTTCAATTTGAGAATTTAAAAGCTAGAAGAAAACGAATGAACGTCTTTGCATGCTATACCATCTATAAATAAGGAGTGATAAATTATCACTCAACAATGGCTACCACATATGTTTGCTTACTCACTTGTTTTATTTCTTTGCAAGTAATGCCTGGGTATGCACGTGAATGATTGAGTTATCAATAATTGATCAGAAATGGGCCTAGAGGAAAACGAATGAACGTCCATACATGCTATACCATCTATAAATAGAGAGTGATTAGAGTGATAAATTATCACTCAACAATGGCTACCACTTGAGTTTGCCTACACAATTGTTTTATTTTCTTTGCAAGTAATTTAACTTTGGTTCAACCATTTGATCACTTCAAGCTAGTTCTTCAATGGCCTAATTCATTTTGCATGTCCCAACCATGTCAATCGCCTCTGCCAAATAATTTCACAATCCACGGGTTGTGGCCCGACAATTACTTTGGGCCATTGTCTTTCTGCACTCCGGCGACTTTCTCTACGATTGTGGTACTACTGTGCTTGAAAACATATATTCATTAAGATTAATTAAACTCCTACTTCCATGCAAGCATTGAGTGATATAATCATTGTATTTTTCACCACTTACTACTCAACGAATTTGAGTTAGTTTCTGCGATCTTCTTAAACATACGATCGATTATTAGTTTATATCAAATATATACGAGGTACATATCACTTTTCCCAAAAATTAAGCCCATAAAAGTTTGTACATGCTGTTTTTTTTTATCCAGCCATGATATTACTCTAGAAAATATATTTCTTTATTTTAAATGCATTTATTTACACAGGACGCAGGCTTGCTGACAAGGCTTTCCAGCGAATGGCCAAACTTAATTAAAAAAAGTCTGAATCAAGCTTTTTGGAAATACGAGTGGGACAAGCATGGTACATGTAGTCTAAGTCTCTACAATCAGGATGCATACTTTGAAAAGTCGCTAACAAGCAAAGTTAGCGGTTCGGTGTTGGAGCTACTGGTCAGATGCCTATACTGAAATGCCGCGGCGGTTGGTTAACCGAAATCATTATTTGCTTCACTTCTTGATCAGGGGATTCTGTGGCTCCATGTCCCCAACATCCAAGTCCAAGTTGTGGGGCTACAACACGGTTTTGAGAATCAATATAATGATATTTAAATACTAGATTTATAAACAACATCCCCACCCAAAATATATACATAGTTAAAGTCACACTTTTTATATATAGATAGAACATATAATTTGCATATATAGCGTACGTAATAACTGGAGTGCAGCAGCAGAACAATACGTATATAGCCCAATTCTTTGGAAATATATATATACAACATCCCCACCCAAAATATATACATAGTTAAAGTCACACTTTTTATATATAGATAGAACATATAATTTGCATATATATCGTACGTAATAACTGGAGTGCAGCAGCAGAACAATACGTATATAGCCCAATTCTTTGGAAATATATATATAAATCTAGTATTTAAATTTCATTATATTGGTTCTCAAAACCGTGCTGTAGCCCCACAACTTGGACTTGGAGGCTGGGGACATGGAGCCACAGAATCTCTTTAAGGAGTGAAGCAAATAATGATTTCGGTTAACCAACCGCCGCGGCATTTGAGATATCAATATGTCATAATTATTATATAGACAAACGATATCTGTACCTCCATTAGAATATAGTGGAAGGAAACAAAAATCAAGGCAAAACACTCTTATATTCACATTAAATATTTTATATTTGAATTTATAATGCACATTACATTTGTGAAAGTTTTGTTTCAATGAGATACAAAAATATAGTATATAGATTGATGCTGGAAAATAATATCTGTAATTAAATGACGTTTGGGTTAACTTCTTCATCTTATCATTGTTTTGGTCCAAACTGTTTTTGGGAATAAGTGGAAACACTTATGTTAGGATCGCTGGGGTATTTTGAGTGGGGTGAACAAAAACACCACTAAAATTTAGCTCTCTGATACCCTCCGGGGGTAGCTACCCTGATATGCTCAATCAGTCGGGCTTCTCACCCGAGGATCCCTCCCTCTCTCGTAGCTTCGGCTATGTTGTGAGATTTTTACTCTTAAAATAATAGTTGTTCTCAGAACACAGCAATTAAGATCTAATATCGATCTTCCTGAGGGAATTTAACTATTGAAATAGTGATGAAACAGTTTATAGCAAGCAGTGAAACAGAAGCAATGGAAACAACAAAATAAAGAACACAAAGTTTGTTTCTGGAAGTTTGAAGGATTCCCTCCCCCTCTCTGCGTCTCTATTTTTTCTGTTTTCATAAGGTATCATTAGAAAATTTTGATTGATATACAATATAAATACAAATTCACTTCAGTAGGACTTAGTTTTGCCTACTGAAACTCCTAGAACTTAACACTTTGATACAACGTAAACTTTGTTGGTATGGTATTCTCTTGTTTGTCTTGGGGTATCTAAGGATAAAAATAGGTGAACCAAATGGCTATGAGAAAATAGTCGATGCAAGAGTTTGAATCTTGTTCCTTAAAACGATATTGCTCCGCCCTGGTGCTCATGGTTGTTATTAATTTGTTTCCCAATATACAATGACTACGACTTTAAAATAGTAACACTACAAATTTTGAAGCCACACGAACTTTTAAAATGTTTAGAACGCTATCAAGATAGTATGCAAATTTTTCAATTTCGAATTCTAAGCGTTAAACTTAAAAATCCAATTTCAAGAGTTAAAATCTTGCAAAACTTAGATTTAAGCACAAATGCTTAAAAAATTCAAAAATAAAAGAAAACTCTCGAATTTAATTCCAAAGTTTGAATTTAAGCGTATAAGCTTAGAAAATCCAAACTCAAGATTTTATATCTTGAAAATTTGAACTTTAAGCGCTAATGCTTAAAAATTCGCATATAGAACTAAACTTAGAGAGAAATGAGAAAAATAGAAGAAAATGGTGTGTTGAATGCAAACGAAGGGGTCCTATTTATAGAAAATGAGAAGACTTGAATCAAGAGACATGTATCTTTATGAAAAGATGCATTGTTTCTCACAAAATTTGACCTCGAAAAATTTGGCCAAATTACATGGCCTTTTTGCCAATCTCCAAAAATCACACGGCTTTTTGTCGTGTGATTCCACTTTTTAATATATATATATTATAATATAATAATAATATATATACACACACACATAATTTTTTCAATTCAATATTTTCACTCGATAAAATTCGAACTCAATTAATTTATCATTTATCCTAATTGATAATAGAGAAATAAATCTGTTCTCCACGTAGCTTGTTCGAATTATTTTACCGAATCTAAATGAGTACAAAACTCATTTTTTTCTAACAATCCCTCATATGAATAAAAATTAATATATGTAACTAAGCTGACTCGGAAAATAGTGTTCTAGCGAAAGATTATTGCATCAGGATAGGTAGATTTTGGCTTTGAACATTTCTTAGTAAGAAATAATCGGATTGATTTGGCAATTAGTGGACGTGATGCCTTGAACTATTCGCTGTTTTAAGTAAACCGAGACAATTATACTCACACGATAACATTTCTAAACATTTCATTAAGTTCTCACTGTTGTGTCCATTTCGGCCGTGGGCACCGCATGGTTTCGCGACTGCTTTCCTTCTTTGAACCAGCCACACTTCGCACTTACGTCAGTTATCTCCTAGGAGAGTATCCCACTATACTCCAACATACGTATTAATATATCTTAGGAATCATTAAAAGTAAAACCTAGTCTCATACCCCTTTGTGGGCAACACATCTTATCATTGGAATAGATAGGAGATTTCTCCGAGGTGTTTCTACCAATCTCGTAATTTAGTTATCTCTTATGAATCTAGATCTTGGGATCTCCAGTCAACTAGGTTGGGTATCCACTACAAGATTTAATTTTGGTGTTTTAATCTCATTCCTCTTGATAGACAATTCATTTGATCTCTCGGTATACCTTTTGTAAGTGGATCCGCGAGATTCTCCTTTGATTTTACACAATCAATGGAGATAATGTCATTAGAAATCAATTGTCGTATAGTATTATGTCTACGACGAATGTGTCGAGACTTAACATTATATATATATTGTTTTATACCCTTCAAATTGCTGATTGACTATCACAATGAATTATTATTGAGGACACTGGCTTATTCCAACAATAGATTTTTTCTAAAAAATTTCAAAACCACTCGGTTTTTTCTCCAGCTTTGTCTAAAGCTATAAATTTCGATTTCATTGTGGATCGAGCAATGCAAGTTTGTTTAGAAGACTTCCATGATATACCCCACCACCAATGGTAAATACGTAACCACTTGTGGATTTTGAATCATTTGGGTCAAATATCTAATTTGCGTCACTATAACCTTCTACGACAGCGAGATATCTCTTATATTGTAATCCATAATTTTAGGTTTATCTTAAACATTTAAGTACCCTTATTAATGTCTTTCGATGATCATTACCAAGATTACTTGTAAATCCACTGAGTTTTTTGACAGCATAATCAATATTTGGGCGAGTGTAGTTCATGATATACATCAAACTGCATATGATCTTCGAATACTCTAATTGAGATATGGGTTCACCTTTATTTTTGGAAAGATGCAAACTTGGATCTACGGGTTTTGATCAAGGACATATCATTCGCCTTATATTTTTCCAATATTTTCTCAACATAGTGAGATTGCGAAAAACGCGTCCTTCCAATGTTTTGGTGACTTTTATTCCCAAAATGACATATACTTCTCCAT
Organism: Primulina tabacum; assembly: GCF_025594145.1. Taxonomy (NCBI): domain Eukaryota; kingdom Viridiplantae; phylum Streptophyta; class Magnoliopsida; order Lamiales; family Gesneriaceae; genus Primulina; species Primulina tabacum. The sequence goes on along the minus strand of NC_134560.1, from coordinate 33,986,601 downwards.
ATCTTTCAAATCAACGTTTTTTGTTAACATCTTTTTAGTAGTCTTGATGATATTAATATTGCTTCCCACGATTAATATATCATCAATGTACAAGCATACTATCACATATGCTTCAGGTGTGCCTTTGATAGAAATATATTTATCACACTCGTTAATTTTGAAGTCATTTGACGACATAGTTTTGTCGATTTTTTCATGTCATTGTTTTGGCTCTTGTTTAAGTCCATATAATGACTTAACGAGTCTACATAATTTTTTCTCTTGTCCAAGAACTATATACCCTTCGGTTGTTCCACATACATTTCTTCCTCAAGTTCCTCATTGAGGAATGTCGTTTTCACATCCATTGAATGTATTTCTAGATTATGTAATGTTGCAATTGCTATCAATATTCGAGTAGATGTTATTCTCATAACTGGCGAGTATGTATCAAAATAATCAAGACCTTCCATTTAACTATAACCTTTGGCTATTAATCTAGCCTTATATTTTTCAATAGATCTATCGGTCTTGTATTTCCTTTAAGAATCCACTTGCATCCTAATGGTTTATTTCCCGGAGGGAGTCAACCAATTCCCATGTATGATTTTACAAAATAGATTTTATCTCATTATTCATTGTCTCCTTCCAAAAGGGGGCTTCAGAATTTTATAGTGCTTCACTAACTGTTCTTGGTTCATTTTCCAACATATAAGTTATAAAATCATGGACAAAGGTCTTTGTTGTTTTAGCCCTCTTACTGCGTCGTGATTCTTGTTGTTCTACTTGAACTCTACCGCTCGTAGTTTCATAAGTTCTTTTTCGAGAACTTATGTCTTTATTTTCTTTCTAAGGAAATGTTGTTTCAAAGAAGATATCTGTAAGGTCCAAAATACGATAATGTAATCCAACTACATGCAAATCTAGGGAAATGGAAAATGACAAATTAAATGGTTTTAATGGAAAGAATTAATTATGATATGCATTATTACATGTTTAAAATTAGGGCTTTTTGTTAGAATGCATAAAACTGTGTTTTAAAGGTTATACGAGACGCGATCGAAAACCGGAGACCGGGGCCTTATAAGGGAAAAATATTTTATTAAATAATTATTTTTAGTTGTTTAATGTGTGTTGTATTTAAAATGGAATTTTCGAAAATGAGGGGTTTTGAGGTGTTTTTATACGCCGAGTCGTATTTTTAAACGATATTCGATTTTCGATGAAAATATGAACTTTTCGAGAACTCGACTAATATTTTCACGAACTTTCCTAAACAAAATATTTTACATATTCACCAATGGGTTTAATGGGCCTAGTATTCCATGATAAATGGGCCTAAGCTTACACTTGTGTTTTTAATTAAAATAAAAGCTCTAAACTCTACCCCATAAACCCTCATATCACACGCCCCACCTCCTCACAAACACACTAGGACTCTCCCTGCTGAAACATGGCACACACATCACTTTGAGAAGGAAAAATCACGTGGAGTTGAAGGATATTCAGCAAGGTCCTCCGTTTGTCGGCGTTCTTCACATCTCAACTTATTTTTCGTGCGTAAAATACGCAAAGGCATGCCTTAATCTTCTTTTTCTCATCTATCACGTCATATTATGGATTTAAAGCATTTTTTCATGTAAAATATGTTTACCTTGTATTTATTTTCGTTTTTATGCCATGATATGTCAATAACTCAAGTGTTTGTGGTCCAAAACCTATGATATTATTGGACAAAGGGGCTGCCATGGTATGGTAACTTGGAAGGACGATTTTCCAACATGTTAAGGGTCCATAGATGCCAAGGCAAAGGCTGCACACATATGGGAGAAGACTTGAAAGAAAAATCGCGGGAGAAGACTTGAAAGAAAAATCGCATGTTTGTGCACTAGGGTTTCGGCTAGGAGAAAGCATGGCATGCGGCTCAAAAAGGGCTTGACCAGGGCTTGGGCTGGACATGGTTAGGAGTGAGGAAGAGTCCTAGCCCATGCGCAGCAGCTAGAGAAGAGTCCATGCGAGATATGACTCTTCCCATGCAACCCGAGGGCAGCTCTTGTGCGGAGGGAGTCACGGCTGGGCCAGGGGGTCTAGGCCAGGTCTGAGGGTGGTCCAGTGAGGATCATGAGGGTTCGGACTCGGGTGATGGCTCGGTGAAGAGTCCTAGTTGTGGAAGAGTCCTAAGCAAGCGAGGACGACCGCGGCTCACGTGCAGAAAGATGTGGCGTGGGCTAGGGGCTAGTTAAATGGGTCAAGGCTGGTCAGTAGGGCCCCTAAGAAGTCTGGTCAGGGGTTGGCTCGGGTGTGGTTCGAGTAAAACGTGATATGGCTCGAGGGAACTGGCTAGGGTTCGCGTTATTGAAGTTTAATGGTTAAGTGGTCGAACCATGGTCCACGGGGGTCGATTCATGGTTCCCGAGGGTAAGTTAGGTAATAAAAGTCTATGTTTGAAGTTTGCGAAAAAAATATTAAAGTTTGAATTAATCCGAGAATTAAACGCTTTACGAATTAGTAAATAGAAAATTAAATCGAAAGCCTCAAATTTAAGTTTTATAAAAATATTAAAAATTAGATTTAAGCTTTAATAATTATTTGGGATGGTCTAGAGTCAATGAAAGTAAGAAAAAGTCAGATCGAGAAATTCCAAGTCCAAAGATAAAACAGTCATTTTACACATGAAAAATAGTATACATCCTGACAGTGCCCTGAATGTTGTAAAATATGTTAATATGTTTATTTTAAATATTTATGGAATTTTATGATGAAACGTTAATGCTAAAAGATATGTTGCATTGTTGGTTTAAAAGAAAAATGATGTATATGTGCATGAAATTTTATAAGTGATGAAAATATGAAAAGTTGAATGAGGTGAATTGATTGTGACTAATACGATGATACGATAATTATGATGATACGATTATATGCAAGGCCAAAGCTCAGTTGACGGGTGAGAGTGTCGCTGATGTCCCCGCCGCCCAGTACTGTGATAATACGTAGATGGATCCATTGACCTTCAGCTAATACGAAAGTCACAATTGATGATTTGAATTCAATAAAAAGGGAAACGTATACGTATATGATGAAAGAGAATATGATATGATATGTTGAAAGGAAAATGTTAAAGTTTATGTTCATGAAAACTTATTTAAAGTAAAAGTATTTTCACTGTTGCTTGTGGATGTATTTGTATTACCTGTTATCATGATTGAGGTTTGCTAAGTCAAAAGACTCACTAGGTGTGATCGATGCAAGAAAGCATAATATTGATTTTAATGGAGGTCTTGATGGTTGATCTTATTGGGCTGAAGATGCATACAACCTGAGGACCAGCGCTAGTTTTCCGCAATTCAATTAAGTTTATGATTTAATTTTAGATTAAAGATTTTATGAATTTTCTTAATGCTTTTGAGTGGATGTTAGAGTTAAGTTATTTTTAAAATAATGTTAGTTTAGGTTGATTGACGTTTTATGACTTTACGCTTTGAATTACTTTCTTTTGGATTTATAAATAATAGTTGGTTGTTTTATTTTTAAAATGGTGCAAAGTTATTTTAAAAATATATATCTCTATGTATAGTATTATTTCGGACGAATGCATGATTGAAAAAAAAAATTAGTACATTTTAAAGAATCATGCACAAAAATCAATGGTTAAACTTAACTGTGACTGAATAAGTTGGTATTTACAACAAAATTCTATTTATTTTGTTTTAGCATTATTATTATGGATGTAAACTAAACTCGTAGTAATTTCTATATGAAGTCATAGCATAGCGAAAATCTTGTAACAATTAAATAAATCAGTAAAAGGTTTATAATTACAAACTTATATAACAATATTCTTCAGAATATAAAAACTATAAACAGTGCATTAGATTTTAACCACATAAACATGATAAAGAAACTTGAAGCCATCTTCTAGTCTTCTAAAAAAAACGTCACATAAGATTTAGCAGTAACGATCGCGAGTTCACACATTCATTCACAAACGATAACATGACGATAATGAAAAAAATACATGTTGAAGATCCTAAAATATAATAAATCTTACTCGTTTTCACAATCATTTGATATGACGTCATTTAAACTAATCAGACTCTCCTCATAAACCACAGCACGGAAGGACAAACGAAATCCGTAGAATGGCAATCCCTTGAACTTGTTTTCATGAAGTGCACAAAGGCCCAATTGGCCGTTGTCAAATTCAACCAGCAACCAATCATCGTTCAAAAGCAAAAAAGGGCAAAAAACCATGTAAGGGCCGATCACAAACTGCTTCGTCCTTGATTCTTTCACCCCGTATTGCTTCATCGCCCAAATCTCTATTTTTGGGTTTTTCAATTTTGGAATTCTTTTTTCAACTGTTTAGGCTTGTAACATAGAAATCCAATTGGCCCGTTTTAATTACACTATTTTATGTTGGAAAAACTATTATAAAAATTAAAATTCAATATATTATCACGTGTTATAATAATTATTTGTACTCTCATTTAAAGTTTAGGAAGTTTAGAAAAACATTTTAAGGATATAATTTGAGAAAAAAGTAAATAAAGGAAAATTAAAATTCTTGTTATGGAATTTTATATGCATAAAATGAAAAACTATTAAATTAGAGCTTTAATTGGGTGCAATATATATCGTGATCAAATGCAATTTGTAAAAAATCATGAACTCTATTTATTGGATATTATTGTGATCTATTATGTATTTTTTATTTTAGATATATCATAATTAAAATATTAGATATATAAAAAATAATATATCATAATATATTTTTTTATTTGGAAACATTTGATAGATAAAAGTGTATCTACCGTGTAAAATTCTGGTTAGGCCATGTTGGAAATCCTATAAATATAGGTAGATTCCAATTGTCAGACATTACAAGATATACACACAATACACACAACTAAATATTCTCTCTCCAATAATATTTGAAGATCGCCACGATATTCGTCAACTAATTAATATTTTTGTTCTAATTAATATAGTTAAAAAGAAATTCGTTGACTAACAAATATATTTGAGAAAAGGTAGAAAGTAATTAAAAATCATGAAATAAATATAGTGTTGCGTTGCTCTCCTTCATGAGAGTTGAGTTAAACTTATTTATTATAATTCAATCAGCATACAACTCTTCATATAGCTTTTTTACACTCTCAAGAGTGATTGCTTCATCATTAGCTTCGACTTCTTCATCTGTCTTCAAAATTTCAGAAGATACTGACTTGAGGCAGAATGATTTTGGACAGGTGTTGTGCCCAGGTGTGGCAACACCTAAGAAAACACAGAAAGGATTTACTTGTAACCAACGCTTTTCTTTCAGGAGTGCAGTCAAGGAGGTGTGATTATCTTCTTCATTTGACTCTTCCTCCTCATTAGATTCCTCATCACTCAAAGAAACATCAAGTCCTTTATTTTTGCAAGATCTGTTAGCACATTCGTTGGCATAATGTCCAAAGCCCTGATATTCTCTCCATTGCACATAGTCATACCTTTTCGGATATAGTTGGTTCTTCCCTTCATTCTTTTGCCAAAACTGTCCTTGGACTGTAAACTTTTGAGGTTTTTCTGGGGCAGTGATGCTAGGAAATTTAGATAGCTGTCCAGTCTTCTTTTTGTCTCCAAACTTCTTTGTGATATATGAAATAGAGTCTTCACAAAGGTCCGACTCATTTACTTCTTGTGACAATTGAAGAAGATCATTATAGGAGTCATTTGATACCTGGAAAGCGATCTTTTTACCTTTGTCCTTCTTCTGCATATCCATGTTCATCTCGAAGGTGCGGAGTGAGCTTATCAAATCCTCCAGTGCAATTAGAGTTGTATCTTTTGCTTCATCAATTGCACAAATTTTGAGGTTGAACCGTTCGGGCAACGATGTGAGAACTTTGCTGACCAACCTTTCATTTGAGATTGGATCGCCTAGGCTGAATGCTTCATTAGCAATCTCTCCGAGGCGTCTGTCATAGTCGATAATAGATTCAGTTTCTTCCATCCTCAGATTCTCAAATTTGGATGCCAACATTCTTAGCTTCGTTCTTCTCACACTTTCCGAGCCATCACAATGTTTTTGGAGAATTTCTCAAGCATCCTTAGCTGATACACAGTTTGTGATCAGGCTGAACAATTTCAGATCGACTGAGGTGAAAATGGCATTTAGGGCCTTCGAGTTGTGGTTCGATATCTGCACTTCCTCAACAGTCCACTCATTTTCAGGCTTTATCAGGGGTATCACCATCTTCGTCTATCCTTTTTGATGGACTCGAACCGCTGAAAACATGCTGCTAGGCTCGTTCATCTATGGATTTAATATATATTCCATCTTCACCTTCCATAGACTGTAGTTAGATCCATCCAAAACAGATGGTCGAAGTGATGCGTTTACGAGTGACACATCCATCAAAGAGACCATTTAAACAAAATAATAAGGATCAACACTTAGTATATTAAGAGACATCTCTGATACCACTTCTGGGGTATGGGGTATATTTTGTTTAACATAAATTGTGAAGAATATACGAAACTTTGTGTGTATCAGATTTAAATGTTGTTTCTGTTAGACTTAATTTTATTGTGGTGATGAGTATCGAAACCAGTAGTAATAATACCAACCAGAAGATTATGCAAAACAGTAGCTTTTGAGTTGCTCTATCAGATCAATACTTTAGTCAGTACTCAGCGGCTTAGTATAACAGTAGCAGAACTTAGTCCTACTAGATCAGCACTTAACGGATTGTTTCTGATATTAATTGTTACCGTTACTTTATCTAGTACCAAGCATTTATTACGACATTAATTGCTGTACGAAAACATTTAATTCATCCAGCTAATTTTAGTAAGTAATAAAACTGATTGATTGAAAGGTTTTTGCAGGATCCTCTTTAGGAAATAAAGCTGCTTATATCAAGAGTCAAAAGAGTCGTTTTTGATTATAGACGTTGGATGCAGTTATCTATATATATGAATCAAAACCATTTAGATAACAACGCTGATCATTCTTATCTATCCAACGATACATTGAGCAACCGCGAAATTTCCATTATCTTCAAAAGCTCAAACTTGCAGAAAAGCAGTACACGCATCGTATTATACATCTGATCTTTGGAGATCATTTTGTACTGCTGTTTCTTCATCTCTTCAAGCAAAACTTTATAATATCGTGTAGAAGAGTTTGTAAACTGGAAAGAGTCTTTTCCAGAACATTGCTATATTGAACTATTGTATTGAGTTGCTAAGAGTTTCAGTAGGCAATAGATAAGCCCTGCTGAAGTGGGTGTGTACAAGTGTGTACTGTAAAACCAAAGTCTTTTAGTGATACCTTCTGGAAACAGAAGAAGGGGAGACGTAGAAGATTTTATCTTCGAACTTCCAGAAACAACTACTGTGTTAATACCTACTGCTATTACTGTTTTTCACCCTACTCCATCAGTTTGTTTCCGCACTTTTAATTGTGATATGCTGGACGTACTATTGAACAAGAACAGCTACAATCTCTAACAGGATTTTAGCACCCTTTGCATAAACTATCATCGAAGGTGAAGAGTTTATTCACACCCCCCCCCCCTTCTAAACTCTACATCGATCCCCAACAGTTTCAAATATCGTAACACTTGGCGCAACAAGCAGCGAAATAATATAACACAAGTAAATAGCTTAACCTAAGATAGCTCAGAATTAATTGTGTACAAGTATTAATACTTGTGCGGTGCCTCAGGACAAAATAATCACTAGAAAAAAACGAGTTTACACAAAAATCAACACTAGTCATTTTAATGTAAATCAATTTTCTCAATACGTTGAGAAAATAAATTGCTTTCTAAAACAAACAACCAGAATAAAACGTAACAATAAAGCAAAGAACGTGGTGCCAAAAACTGGAGCAACAAACATGATCTTCAGCCAACACTCGCACGTGTGTGTCTGCAGTTGTCTCCAACAATCACGACAACACGTGAAACAACACTCTTCAAAAACCGCAACGCCCTTGTGAATTTTTTTTCTCTGTAAATCATGACGTGCATAAGTGTAACAGTATGCAGCCACAAAAACTTCCAGGCTAAGAGTCAAAAATCACGAGAGCAATAATCTAATAAGCCACTTTCCTTGGCTTGTTTCTCTTTTTATAATTCTCCTCATCTCCTAGGGTTTACCTTCACAAGGAAATCTACAAGATATGAAAATAAAAATTTTATTAGAGACAACCTCTTTTTAAATCAATAATACCATATTATAGAAATCTTTATCATAATTATAATATGTAGAAAGGCAAAACCATTAATTCAATATCTCATCCAATCATATCAATAAGGAAGTTAAATTTAAAGAAATGATTATTTCAAGAAACAAATTATATCTTAGACTCCAAGATTATTTTTCCTTTCAGTAGGGCTACAACACGGTTTTGAGAACCAATATAATGAAATTTAAATACTAGATTTATATATATATTTCCAAAGAATTGGGCACTGTACGTATTGTTCTGCTACTGCACTCCAGTTATTATCTATGCTATATATGCAAATTATCTGTTCTATCTATATATAAAAAGTGTGATTTTAACTATGTATATATTGTGGGTGCTGTCTTTAAATAAGTGTTGGAATTAATTTGCATGTGTAAATATATCATAAATGGTAATCATTTATGGATTTAGACTTTCACTCTTATATTCAAAATTATTTTATTTTCTAGTTTTCTGTCAAAATAAATTAAGAGGGGTTAAGTTGGTGAAAATTTTTCTAAGTAAAGTCTATAATAATACATAAATGAGAGAGTTAACGTTGAAAAGCAGAACAATTCAAATAATATGGGTATGCCATTTTATCATGTAAAATAAATTCATCATCGTATCCAATATTTATATTTTGGATTAAATTTCTCTTCTTAACCAAAAACGTGCGGATAACTAAGAATGTACATGAATATTTAGTATTTAAAGATTTTATTGTCGTACAATTATTATTTTTGTAGTTTTTCATTTAATTTATTTCGTAATAGGAATCATTAAATTTAACTTCAATAGCATTATTTCGTTTTAAAATTTTGACATAAATATAATGACAAATGAGAATTTTTAAATCATGTAATGTAATTATTTAACGATAATTTTATTGTCTTCTTTTCCATGCTCCAAAAAGAATTCCGTACAAATATCAAAATCTAATAGCAATTGGAAGCATATTGTAACTCCCCAAATTCGACGGATGTACTCATTGTTCCAAGACGCATCTTTCCAGCGTGCTTATGTCCTCACTCACACGCACTCTAGAAAACTTTTCAGGGGGTCACCCATCCCAAAATTGCCACAAGTCAAGTACGCTTAACTTTGGAGTTCTTATGTGATGAGCTACTGAAAAGAAGATGCACCTTCTTGATATGAGCAGTATATATCAAATTTTAAGCCATTCTCAACTGCACAGTCTCATACCTGAACAGTTTGGAATCCCTCTCCTTCCGGTGTGATATCGGTTCATTCATGTTCCCTTCGCCTAGAATCTGTCAGGAGTCGCTCATTGTCTGCGCAACTTCATGGCACCGACGATCACACCCCGCCTTCTTCGGCCCCGGGCCTCACATGCCCACCAGCTTCTGCTTGGTTCGTCCCCGAACCACACGATATTAGGAGAGGTCAACTCTGATACCATACACTTTAGGGTCATTAACTCCTAATCATTATTACAATGTAATTTGATTAGATTTTATTATTTACAACGAAAAACAGGTAAAAAAAATTTTCTTTACAATGAGCCCAAAACGTGTCAACTGTAATTATAATACTAAAAATAGTATATAATATAGTCTCGTCTAAACATGTCACAATATAAAATAATGCACACACATAATCAATATCAACTACATACAAGCAAACTCATATCCTCGTATATCAGTACACAATTATGCATAACTTGCTCAGACAAAATAATCTTTCGTGCTGGCGTGTCTATCGATAACGTATCAGACAATGGAGTACATAATATCATGGATGCAACAAATTCATGAGATATGAATGAGTGAGATGATCCTGTATCAAATAAAATACGTGCAGGATAATCGCAAAGCATGCAAATATCTGCAATCACACCACCAGGAGCTTCCTTTGCCTGATCTTCAGTCAAGGCATACACCTGAGCTTGAGGAGGGTCTTGGACAGTCTGACCACCAGGTCCTCGATATCGTGGAACATTTGACTGCTGGAAAGAGGGAATAGAAAAAACATGTCTCATCATATTTGAGCCACCTCAAAATCCTGGCTGGGGTTGGACCGAAGGCATACCCCTATTCAGACATACACGAGAGAAATGACATTCCTGCCCGCAATGATAACAAGTATCAAACATACTCCGACACTGCTCGATAGTATGTTTGCCTCCACAATGACTACAATACGAAGCAATAATGGGACTCCCTCGTTGGGATCCAGTGGAACTAGAAGAAGATGAAGAAGCAGCAAAACCAGTCTTCTTAAACTTTTTATCTTTTGGACGCAGCTGCTGAGCTGACACTTGAGGTGGAGGAATATACTGAGGACCTCCTCGCCTTAATACATCTTCGGCTACCTTGGCTCGTTCGACTGCCTCTGCGTAGCTAGTAGGCAAACCAGAAATGACAAAAGTATATATAGCAGAATGTAAACCATTCACAAACCTGTTATATTTTGCTTTTGCATTTGCAGCAACATGAGATACATATTTCAACAAAGTAGAAAATTTCGAAGCATATTCTGTAACAGTCATCGTTCCTTGCTGCAGACTATTGAATTCATTTTCCTAGGCAGTGTAATAAGAAGGATGAGAGTACTGCTCAAGAAATCGGGCCTTGAAGACATCCCAAGTGACTTCAACCCTGGCCTCTTTCAATCCAATCTCAGCGGCTTCCCACCAAGATTTTGCTCGGTCCTTTAATTGGTATAGGGCAAGCTTCATTCTCCGAGGCTTGGAATATTCGACAATATTAAACAAATGCTCGATATCCTTTAACCATACCTCTGCTCTTTCTGCACTCTCGGTGCTAAAGAACCTCGGTGGTTTCAGATCCTGGAATTGAGCCATCACCAAATCCATGGACATTCCTTCGAATCGTCCAACCATCCTCTCAGTACTACTACTCATAACAATTTCATTTGTGGGATCCATCTACAAAATATAATATGAATATCACAAATAAATATCAAATATGCATCATCATCATCATATCAAATCATCAATCTCATCAACAAATTACTCAAACTAAATCAAGTAGGAGCAAGTAATAAAAGTAAATCAAACACAAACGCACAATTCATTTGTGTCTAGTCAAGTGTACACAATACTCAATCGAGCATTCCCAGCTATGCTCTGATACCAACTGTAACGCCCCAGATTCGATGGTTTTACTCACTATACCAAGACAAGTCTTTCCAGCGTGCTTTTGTCCTCACTCATACATACCTTAGGAAACTTCCCAGGGTGTCACCCATCCCAAAATTGCCACAAGTCAAGCACGCTTAACTTTGGAGTTCTTATGTGATGAGCTACCGAAAAGAAGATACACACCTTCTTGATATGAGTAGTATATATCAAATTTTATAAGCCCTTCTCAACTGTACAGTCTCATACCTAAACAGTTTGGAATCCCTCTCCTTCCGGTATGATATCGGTTCATTCATGTTTCCTTCGCCTAGAAGTCTGCCAGGAGCCGCTCATTGTCTGTGCAACCTCATTGCACCGACGATCACACCCCACCTTCTTCAGCTTCGGGTCTCACACACACACACACACACACACACACACACACACATATATATATATGTCTCTTATAAGACCGTCGCAAAAATGAGACATGTAAATTGATCCATATCCACGAAGAAAAATAATAATTTTCACATAAAAATAATATTTTTCATGAATCGAGTCAGATAAGACATTCATCTCACAAAATTGACCCGTAAGACTTTCTTATAAGAATTTTTGTGTGTGTATAATTTTTAAAAATAGTCTCATATTTGTATACTACGTAAATTTTGAGTCATTAAACTCTAATGAGGATAACGGATACATATGCGGCTACAATATCTTTTGTTAAAAAATTTGGGTAAAAAAAGTTTCTTATCGCAGAAAAAATTATCGATGAACATTCGATGTTGAAGTTCTTGGCCAATTTGGTCCACATGTTGTCTTATTATTATATACATAATAATGTTCTTTTCTCTTACTATTTTGTGTATACAAAATGTTTTTTTTGTTATTAACTGGCAAATTAAATGGTAATTGTTTTGTTTTTGGTATTAGCTAGCAAATTTAATGGTAATTGAATGTATTTATATATACATACATATTTATACATACATATATGCATAATGAATCAAAAAATTAATTAAGGTAAAATTTCATTAAACTTTATTATCTAGTTTCTTGTTCCCTATAAACCTAGACAGACAATCAATAGTTTTGTAAAGCCTCATAGGGCTTGACAATATAAAGAGACGTGGAGGAATGAAATAATTCACCAAAGTCCACCAAATTTCTTCCTAACGAATCAAAAAAATTAATTAAGGTAAAATTTCATTAGACTTGAATATCTATTTTCTTGTTCCCTATAAACCTAGACAGACAATCATTATTTTGTAAAGCCTCATAGGGCTTGACAATATAAAGAGAGGTGGTGTAAAGGCCCGTATTTCGTATTCATAATTTTGCGGAATTATAAAAATTTTTCTAAATAAATAATTATCTTGTCTTGTTTAATTAAAATAAACATGTAAATAATTTTTAACTTTAAAATAACAGCGGAAGCGAATAATGTTTCAACCAACAATTTAAAAATAAACTAACGTAAACATCGATTTAAAATAATCCAACGTATTAAAACTGAATTTGAATAATAAAAAGTGCATAAACTAAATCATGAGGTCCTCGGGTTTACTACTGCTGTCCCAAGATCGCTCACTGGTCTCCGCCCGCGGTCTCGACCTCGTCAATACCTACAACAATCAAGTCTAGTGAGTCTAAAGACTCAACATGTATATATCGTGAATAACAAGTAAATATATCATAAAATCGCATGCATCATAAAAATAAAGTATCGTAGAGCGTATGGTGAAAATCGTATCATGAATAATTATAACTACGTGCATATCTGAAAATCATACGTAAAAGCTTTGCTCAATAGAGCTCTGTCATAACATATCATAATTTTCTGGTAGAGGTAATGTTTCTAAGCAAGTGGCACATAACATAGCGTAAGCGCCTGATCAGACTAAACCACAGTATACTGGGCGGTAGAGATCAATCACAGCCCTTGGACTGGATGTCCGTACCCATACATAATCATAAACCGGTCGTAAGTCACCGGGCGGAGAGGTCCTCGGTTGCGCCTACCGACTTCCAAACCAATAAGCATAAGGTTGCCACAAGACATATAGCATATATCTCAAAAATAAACATTTTATATTTTTATGCACGTAATATAATTATAATCTTATTTTTACCGGATGAGTTGGATCGTTCCCAGGCTTGCTGCGACTCAATTCTAATATGTGACACATGCAATAAATCTTAACTTGACAAAAACTTAAGAATCGAACTAAAAACGAGACAAATAGAACCAATAACTTGATTTTTACCCATGGCTTCGTACCAACCCGACCCAACATTAAACCGACGTTTAACCATGATTAAAAATACCACAAAATACTGAAAAATATGCATAATAAGTGTAAAACACGAAAATAGGTGAAAGGAGTCCAAAAACATAAAACGCTCTTTCGAGAGTCATTTTGGCACCTTTCGCAGTAAATTCTCGTACGACCTCTAAACTCGACCAAATCACGAACGGCCAAAAACATGACCTTCCTAACTCATTGAGGTACTTTCCAGTCCAAGGCCATGGGATAAAAGCCAACCAAGAACTCATACCACCCCAAAAACCGAAACCATAGCTGCTGTCAAATTTCAGTAGTGACAGTTTGTATCTTTTGTAGTGAAATTCCTGAATTTTATGACTATGGGCTTGAACCACCACCCAAGGACTCTTACCAACATCCTAAGGCATGGCTTGGACCATGGCTAAGGGCTAAAAGCCAACCATAAACCAAGCCATTACCTAAGACACTGAAACATCCCAACCGAGAACTCAATTTCTGTGTAGTGATATGTATTGAATTGTTTTATTATCTTGTGTCGTTCCAATGGCCATTTCATCGACCATGGCTCGATCTAGACATGATGTAGTGTTGTATGAACTATGGCTATGGGCTAGGAGCCACCCACAATCCAAGCAACACCCAAAAATCGAACTCATACCCACACCGAAATTCAAAATTTAAAACCGATGAGCACCTTACTTAGTTATTTAAAAATCTTGTGGATCCGTGAACCAAATATTGAAAGGATGATTTGATCACGTCCTAGACATGATAAGGAATTATTCTAACCCTGGCTACAGTCCTTAAGACAACCAAGATTCGAAACCCCACTTTAAACACCCAATGACAGAAACTTGAACATAAAACTGTAACTCATGGAAATGATGGAAATGTTGCTGTAACTTCTTTGTTGTGCTTGTATGGACTTGAACCATTGAACCAAAAACATCCTAACACATTCTAATTTAATCCTAAATGCAGCCTTGTGTGCCTGGAAAACGAGACAACCTCCTGAAGCACCAAACAATTCAAAACCGTTAGTCACCAAGCATAAGCCAAAAAAATCTGTGCAGAAACCTTGGTATTGTTGCTGTCAAAATCTCGTTTTTGCCTCATAAATCCTGAGCATATGGTGTTTTAAAATATCTATAGTACTTGATTGAAGAGCAAAGAAGCAACATATACATGCCTGGAAATCGTTTTGAAGAAGAACAAACCAATACGACAATACGGCGCGGCGGAACCGAGTTGGATTTCCTTTCTTGTTCTTGTGCTGTTCTTACACGATTAAGCTGCTGATATTCTGATGCATTTTCGAAGGTGAGGGTGTAGGTTTGTTAGGCAATGAAGAAGGGTGTTATAGGAGGTGTTAAGGGGGTAATAATATGCATTTAGTTAGGAGTTACAAGTGCAAGAGTTGAATGGGTTTTTGAATTGTGTCTTCTCCGTTAGTTGCCGATTCCTTTCCTCATTTTGTTGCATGATTTCGTTCAGTTACTAGCATGATGGGTTAAGGAAGAATCTAGGTATATTATTGTTTAAGGCTTATATTTTAACTTCTTAATGTTTAATACACTCATTATATATTTTAATGTATTAACAAATTAATTTAGTTTAGAATCTTGCTTAGAATTTTTCATGGCATGCTTGACCTCAAATTCAAGTATTTAAATGCTATATTTAATTTCTTGACTATTTTATACCTAGATTAATTCATCCCCCATTTACATATTTTAAATTAAGCTTTAATTAAATATTGAATCTAAAAGAATTTATTTACCAACTTAGCTCTAATTAATTAAATAAATTCTAAAACATTTTATTTCTTTAAATTAAATTATTCCTTGCCTTAAATTAAATTTAGGAATATTTTTTTATTATTAATCTTATCTCAAATCTCTAAACTCCGGTTCGACCTCGCGTATTTATCCTAAAAAGATAAAACGAAACATCTACTTTTAAAATAATTAAAACACTTCATATATATGTAAAATATTCATTTTTAATTTAAATAATAGAAATTATGCATGGCTTATACGTAATCTGATTTTCGGGTCGTTACAGGTGGAGGAAAGAAATAATTCACCAAAGTTCACCAAATTTCCTCCTAATGAATCAAAAAATTAATTAAGGTAAAATTTCATTAAACTTGAATATCTATTTTTTGTTCCCTATAAACCTAGACATACAATCATTAGTTTTATAAAGTCTCATAGGGCTTGAAAATATAAAAAGAGGTGGAGAAAATAAATAATTCACCAAATTCCACCACGTTTCCCTCTAATGAATCGAAAAATTATTTAAGGTAAAATTTCATTAGACTTGAATATATATTTTCTTGTTCCCCAGAAACCTAGACAGACAATCATTAGTTTTGTAAAACCTCATAGGGCTTGACAATATAAAGAGAGGTGGATGAAAGAAATAATTCACCAAAGTCCAGCGATTTTCCTCTTAATGATTCAAACAATTAATTAAGGTAAAATTTCATTAGACTTTAAAATCAATTTTCTTGTTCCCTATAAACCTAGATAGACAATCATTAGTTTTGTAAATGTAACGTCCCGAAAATTTGAAGGTCCACGTGAACCACGTGCATGCAAGTTATTAATTTCTTTGGTATTTTATTAAATTATTTTAAAGCATTAAATGCATGTTTATTTCATTAATTTGTGTTTAATTATTTTTATGCATTTTATGCATAATTATTGCATGATAGAGATTTATTTCTTGAAATTTTAAAAGTTCATGCACTATGGTTTCTAGATGCATTTCGCGTTTGATCGAGGAACAAAGACCGGGGAATTATCAGGAAATTATTTTTATTACATGATTATTTTATTAATTAATATAAGATGTTTTAAACGTATTTTTCAAGAAATGAGCTTTATTGGGTATTTTTACCCGCATGATTTAATTTTTATCCGGTACGCAAATTTTATCGAATCGTGAAACTTTTTGAGGGTTCGGCTAATATTTTCAAAAACTTTCCAACACGAAATATTTTTTGAGAGTGTGTTTGGATTTAATAGGCCTACTTTTAAGCATATTATGCTTAAAAATCCTTTTTAAACTTTTAAATGACAATTATGGCCCATTAGCTTAATCTTAATCTATATAATAATACCTAAACACTCCACTAAACCTATTCTACCCTTTCATCAGCTGACACCTCCCCTCCCCTCTCCATTCTTTCGGTTTTTCCAGCAGCAACTCAAGCAAAGTTAGGCCACTTCATTTTCTTGCAAAAGAATTTTTCCGGCGCTTCCCCGTTGCTCATTTCTTCGACGTTCTTGCGTAGAAATCATCAAGGCACGCATGTATTTTCGTTTGCTCATCACTCACTCCATTAATATGCTGAAAATCATGTATTTGTTTAGAAATTTATTGATCTACATGGTGTTTACGTTTTTGAGCAAAGTTTGATGTGAATCTTGATTTCTTGTGCATGAAACTCACGCTTTTCTTGTTTAGGCAAAGTGCTGCCGTGTTTTGCTGATAAGGGTCATTGTGAAGAGGTTTATTGCTGTCATGGGTTAAGGGAAATAGTGCTGGAGTGGAATGTTGCGTGAGTTGTGGGAATATCTGATCGAGTTTGTGTCATTTTGGTCGTTGCGGCTTGATCGGGGTGGTGGGGAGAGTTCCGGCTGTAGGAGAGCCTAACCAAACCACGGTGCAGCCCTTGAGGGGGTTGAGGCGTGGCCAAGAAGGGCTCAACAGCATCTGTTCGCGTCCTAGGGGTGGTCTAAGCGTTGGCGTCGAGTGAGGGCTAGTGGCTGAGGGGTGCTTCCTTGTGTGTCTTGGAGTGTGCGAGGGTTGAGGGCTTGCATGGGGCTGTAGGTTCATTTCAAGTGAGTCCAGTAGGGTCCTAGGTAGGCCTAGGAGAGGTCGAATCATGGCTGGTCCTCGATGGTTCGGTCTAGGAAGGTTAGAACGTGAATTCGGTGCACTCGGGTTACGGTTGGTAACTTGCTGGATTTTTCCAGCAGCCGTTTAGGGATCTGTTTGAAAGTTTTAAAGTCTAATTTTGATGGTTTTAGGGCCTTCTAGATGTTTATAAGGTGTGGTAAAAACTTGGGAAAAACTTGGTTAAATTTCGAGTTGATTCGGGTTAAAATCGGGACCCCGGTCAAAGTTTTAAAACGAATCAGTTAAATTGTAAAATGGGCTCGAGTTTACGTCTAATAATGATTTTAAATAAATTTTGGGACATTTTAAGAAGTTTGGTAAGCTTCGGGTCAATTTTAGAGGTCCAGGGGTAAAATAGTAATTTTTGGATTTTCAGGAGCAAAATAGGCATTTTGCACCTGGGGTGAGATTTTGGTCCTGCCAATGCCCCGATCACAAATTAACTATATTTTAAATGTTTATGCATCATGATCATGATTTTAAGATTTTAAGAAAATATATGTCGCATGCTTGGATTTAAGAAAAATTGCATTTGTCCATGATTTTTTTACAAGTGATGTAAAAGATGATGTTTTGAATGATGAGAATTAGTTGTGGCTATCGAAATATATTTAAATATTTAAGACGTATATGTAAATGCCGATGATGAAGCCTAGGCACAGTGGATGGGTAATCCTATCACTGATGTCCGACAACAGCCGGGTACCGCAGTTTTATGTATGATGGATCCATCGTAAATGTTGATGTACGATAGTCACATCTAATAAACTAAATTCACTAAATGATGAATGATGAATGATTACGAGCTATTTTGTCGTGCTCTTTGTGATCTTCCTCGTTGGGAGAATATACAAGGATGTCATCGATGAATACTATTATAAATTTGTCAAGAAACGTCTTGAACATTATGGTTCATAAGGTCCATGAAGACTCTTGGAGCATTTGTCAATCTAAATGGCATTACCATGAACTTGTAATGCATTTATCTTGTTATGAAGGATGTCTTTGGGATTTCTTCTGCTCTGACCTTTAGCTGATGATAACTTGTCCTCAGGTCGAGTTTGGAGAAGATTGTGGCTCCTTTAAGTTGATCAAAGGACCTTCTATCATTGGAATAGTATATTTATTATTGATTGTGATCTTATTAAGTTATCTGTTTTCTATATACAATCTCATACTTTCATTTTTCTTCTTTTCAAATAGGAATGGAGCTCCCCAAGAGGACGCACTTGGCCTAATCTGCTTTTTGTCTAACAACTTTTGAAATTGTTCTTTTAGCTCCTTGAGTTCAGCTGGAGGTATTCAGTATGGTGCATCACTAGATACCAAATTTATCTCGAACTCTACTTCACACTCCAGAACCATTCCAAGAAGCCATTCTGGAAAAACGACAAAAAAATCTTTTATTGTATTACTGGAATATCTTCCAACTTCAGCTCAACTCCTTCCTACACTTCATTTACCATTGGTAGATAAAATTATTTGCCCGATTTTATGGCTTTCCAAGTCTAAGCATAAAGAATGCATTTCTGTTTCTTGGCATTCCCATGATTCTTGATTTCTTCTTGGTTCGGGGTTCAGAGTTTGATATTCATACTCCAGCAATATACTATTGAATGATTCTTAGATAATAAGTTCATCCCTAGGATGACGTCGAAGTGAGTTAAATCAATTCAGCACTGAATATATATATGAAAATGGATTCTGATTTTATTCTATCTTAAAATTATCACGATTACTATCTCATAACTTAAAACTCATATAGAATATTGATATTTAACTCAATATCAATCTATATCATATCGACTTAAATCCCGAAAATTATAACATATTCGTTACCTCAAATAATTATTCTTTTACTAAATCTTACTTTCATCAAAACCATGAACCTTTCATGCTCTAACACAAAAGATTTCATTGATTGTCATTCTCTTTGAATCATTCTTAGTATCATAAAAAAGTCAAAACTTATTGTACTATACTTTCTTTGATATTCACCACTATCTTATAACTTATTTTATTTACATAAAGTCATAGCATACTTGTTATCCCAAAATAATATAAGTTTCTTAACCTTAAGATATTATTTCACGCATAAATTTTATACAAGATCCTACATATTTAAAGTTAACGTTTAGCATTCTTAATAACACAAACTTACTGCTCACACAGTTAACTATCGACACAAAATCAACTTCTATATTAGAATACCCAAAAATTATTATATACTTTTTATATCATATTTTGTCATGCTAGTTTTCATAAATAACTTATCATCCATGAATCAAATCTTTCATCTCAAATCAAAAGCTTAAGTCAACTTATCTCTAATAGGTATATTCCCAACAATATATACAAACATTAATTGTCTCTTTAATACAATTCCATAAAAATCCTCTAAGTAGTACAAAAAAACGCGTTGAACGAGATTTTTCGAGAAAATTCTCCAAAAATAGGAAGTTTGGACATCGAGCCATGGATAGAAAGAATACGTCGAGAGGATTCAAGAACAGTTGACAGAATTAAATTTCAAGTTTCTTACGAAAAGTTATGAGTTCTATGAAACTTTTCTAAAACAGCAAAAACGCGATTTCAGATTTCTAAACAAAGGATTTTCGCGTTTTCGTACCACGCCTCACAGAAAAGTTGTGAATATCACTCATGTGACGTTCCGGAGGGGACTACATTGGCTCTTTGCCATAATCTGACCCATTTTTTTCCCAACTGGATTATAAACCTGGTGGCTTTGATTCTACTTAAATGTTACGCCCCGAGATCGGGGTTAGTCGACATCAGCGTTGTTTTACAACCATACAATTGAAAACAATAAACCTCGTAGTACAGTATAAACCAAAAACCATTTTATTACTCATGATCAATCATAAGATTTTCTTTACAACGTAAATTCTTAAAATGATAAAAATATGCAGAAGTATTTACAACCTACTAAGCGAAAATTAAAATAAACTTCTTGATTCATCTTAATATCAGCCTCAATATTGGTCTTGTTCATCTTCCTCGATTTCCTCTTTTGACTTATCTGGAGAGACTTATCTGGAGAGGGTAGAGTAAGAGGTGAGTAATATGATCGTCACTCAGTAAGCGGGCGCCCTTCGAGCACATATATAACAAATACACATGAATTTCGAAAATCACATATCATATCATGCATAACATGATTCTCATAACATGTCATCATCATAATCGTAAACATAGTTTTGGTCAAGGCACTAAGATTCCTCTACTTTCCATGGTTTACTGATATCAGTCCCTAATTTTTACTGCTCTAAGGGGGCTAGGCCATATAACGGTTATAATCTCACTTTGTAAGTGCCATAAACATATCATGCACATTGGGATTCCAACCCATTCTAGTGGAATCCTCACAGAGTCAAATGCATAAAACATATGATAATCATATCAAGAAGGGGTATAAACAGAATAACGGTGCTCGACCGAAACTTTCAAAAACGAAATAATTCATATGCAACATATTTTAAAACAAGCTCAGTTGCCTTAGACTGGAAGAAAACATGAAGAACTTGGAAACCATAGAAAAATCAGGTAACCGACACTTCGAAAACGCATCACATCTACCGAAAAATCAGCCGCATTATAAAATTCCTTGCGTCATATTGCACCGGTGGATCAGGCTTAAACTTTTACAGTACATTTACATGTACGTCAAATAAATTATGAACGGCGAATATCGGGTTTCGAAGTTGTTTCGACCTGTACATGGATGAAAAATCGTAGATATGTTGTTCCCACATAGAATCTGAGCACTTGTTTTGCGAATGCTATAAATGAAAGAATAACCATTGGATTTGGCTAAAATTCAAAACATATTCTGAACGGTGGAGATCGGATTCCGAGAAATCGAGAGAGAGAAATAAATTTCTAAACTTGGAAAGAATTTGATGACTACAACAGAATTTTGGAAGCAAAATTTCGAAAATTCTAGAGAGAGTTTAGAGAGAATTTTGAAAATTTGAGTGTTTGGAATGGTGTAAATTTCGAATGATATAGGGTGGTATTTATAGGGGTGAGGTGAAAATCTTACCATAATTCGGTTGATATTCTTCCATAATTTAGGGATGCTCCTTCCATAAATTTCCAGATACTCCTTCCATAAATATTGAGATGCTTCCTTGTTGAGAAAAACATCATTGTATGTAATATTTCCTTTCAATTAAGTTGATATCCAGTCTTATTTCGAATTCACTATGTATCTTGCAATGGATTTCGAATTTCATATATTTATTGGCTTGAAATTTCAAATATCATGTATTATTTAATATTTTAAAATTTATTATTACTCGAAAATAAATTCTTACACATGTCTGTATTTAAACAAATTATTACATGCCCAAAAATTTGGTTCTCACACTAACTCAAGGCACTGTCTAAATCTCGCCCAAGTATTCCCAAGTT
Organism: Primulina tabacum; assembly: GCF_025594145.1. Classification (NCBI taxonomy): domain Eukaryota; kingdom Viridiplantae; phylum Streptophyta; class Magnoliopsida; order Lamiales; family Gesneriaceae; genus Primulina; species Primulina tabacum. The sequence goes on along the minus strand of NC_134560.1, from coordinate 33,964,658 downwards.
CGGCCAAATTTCGACCCAAATCTAAGCAAGTTCGAGCCGCACTGGTTCGATCATGTAGCTGCCATATTCTTGAGTTTTAGCAAGGATCGTGCAACATATACTCAACATTCTAAGGCGTCGTTCTATCCGGAAATCACGTTCGAGTGCTACCTGAACCCTTGTCAAGTTCTATCCGGAATTTGCCTAGGATCCATCGAATTTTCGATCATTTTTATACCATACGTTCAAAACACCAGTAAATGGGATTGTGTTCAAATTGTGAAATGAGTAAAAGTCAATTGGCATTTCCTTCCTCACAAAGTAAATTTTTTGAACCTCTTGAGTTAATATTTTCTGATGTATGGGGACCAGCGCATACACTGTCTTGAAATGGGTCAAAATATTACATAATCTTCGTTGATGCTTGCACTTAATATACCTGGATAAACTTTCTTAATTATAAATATGAAGTTATAAAAGCTTTCTTTCATTTCAAGACTCACACTGAACTACAACTCAATAAGAAAATCAAATCCTTTCAAACTGATGGGGATGGGGAGTTTTAGTCATTAACTTCATTTTTTCAAACTCATGGCTTAAATCATAGAGTTTCTTGCCCACACATCTCTCAAGAAAATGAAGTGGTTGAACACAAATATCAACGGATTGTTAGACCGAGCTTTTTCTTCTTGCTCATGCTTCTATACCTTTGCAATATTGGGATGATGCATTTTCATAGTTGTGTATCTTATAAATCTTCTCTCCATGTCTACTCTTAATGGTCAAATTCCCCTTTATTCTTTGTATAATTTTTTTTTGATCTTTCTGCTCTCAAAATCTTTGGTTGTTTATGCTTCCTTTTTCTTCGACCATACAACAACCATAATCTTGATTTTCATTTTACCTCTTGTACGTTCATTGGTTATTGTGATATAAATGCATCTCGTCAACTAGCAGAATCTACATATCTCGTAAAGTAAGATTTGATGAATTATGTTTTTTCTTTATAAAGAACACCACTGGTCTATGTTCATCTTCTCAATCAAACTCTTCCTCAACCCTTTATTTGCCAAAACTTTCTAGTTTTGCTTCACTCACGGTGCCTTTTTCTTCTTTAAATCTGTCCTCATCTCCTTTTAATTCCATTCTTCGCTCTCCTTGTCACGCCCCGAAACTCGGGATTGACACCGGCGTTGTTCATCAACCACACAATCGAAAAACAACCAGCCTCGTAGCACAGTATAAACCGAAACCAGTTTATTTCATAAATTCGCAAAAACAACCATTGTCTTTACAACTGAATAAATTGAATAAATTGCGGAAGCATTTACAATTAAAATAAACCTACTAAAATTCTTAAATCCTTGCAGCAAAATTCTCGAAATTTAAATAATTTCACCAGCCCCAAAATTGATCCGACTCTTCTTCCTCAACCTGTTCCTCTGTTTTATCTTCGGATTTATCTGGGAAGGTTGTAAGGGGTGAGTATTTTGGGAAATACTCAGCAAGTGGGGGCCGTTCGAGTACACAACAACATGCATATAAAATTCGAAATACGTACACACACACACACCATGCATAAATTGACTCATACCACATTCGTATCATTGACCTGACACTGATATTCCTCTACTTTCAATGGTTTACTGACGTCGGTCCCTAATTTTTATTCCTCTAAGGGGGCGAGACCGGATCGGTTATATCCCCACCGTATGAGGGTCATATCATAGTTGGGATTCCCTCCCATATCAAGTTGAATCCTCACAGTGTCAACACAAAACTCATGTACAAATCGTAGCCAGAAGGGGTAGAAGAAGAATTGTACTCGACCGAAATTTCGAAAATATCAAAAATGCATACACCGAAATTACACATTTAAAACAAGCCCACTTACCTTAGATATCGTAGAAAAACGTGAATAGAGGGGAATCCTGCACTGGAAATTCGAACCCTAGCTTCGGGGTTGGACTGCAGCAGCGCTTCGCTTCTTCGCACACTGAGAGAGCAAGCTCTCGAAAATCCTAAGAAAACTAGGAGAGGAGCTCGAAAATTTGGAGTAGAAATGGTGTGAATTTTCGAGTCATAGGCCCTCCTATTTATAGGGGTTGGCTGCTATCTCGATCGAGTTTATCCGCGTGTTTGAATTGAATCAAATCTTCATCTAGAATCGTGATCTAAATCTAAATATTTATTCCTGATCCTGGATGATAAATTTCGAAATCTTGATATCCTTCCCTTGGATAAATTTCGAAATTATGCTATGTCCAGCCTGAAAAATTTTGACTTCTGTGTCTAATTTCCAATATTCGGTAGACTTTTTATTTCCCAATTATATTTCTTAAATCCCAAAATTCTGCTGACTTAAACCCGAAATTTAGTAGTATTTTTCCACAAATAAGATTTTGATTATTTTCCTAAAATCCTGGTAGTTAAATCTTTCCCAAGCTGCATTTATCGTGTAAACTTTTCCCTTTATCTATGATTTTCGAAAATTCCCTAATATTCTTTCAATATTATTTTCGAAAATCCCATGATAAAATCCTCAAGATTTTTAGTTCCAAGATTGGGTTATCTTCTTGCTTAAATCTTTATCCATGTATATCAAATCTTAGATCTATATCCGGTATAATTCTGCATATCTCAAATTCCGAAAAAATATACACGATATTATTTAAATTCTTGAGTTCCAAAAAAAAATGCTACATCACAAATTCCGAAAATCTCGCAAATCTTGGTACAAAATATTATCATGATAAAATCTAAAATCCTGGATTTTACATCCCTCCCTCCTTATGGGAAGTTTCGTCCTCGAAACTTGGGTTGGCTTGGTCTCCGAAGAGGTACAGGTACTGGTTTCTCATCGTTTCTTCTAGCTCCCACGTGGCTTCTCTTTCGTTGTGGTTTGACCATTGTACCTTTACGTAGGGAATGATTCGTCGCCTTAGTACTTGGTCTTTGGTGTCCACGACTCTAATGGGAACTTTTTCGTACTTCAACTCTTCTCCCAAGTTACTTTCGATTATGAGCAGTTCTACTTCCAACACGTGGCTTGGATCCGAGATGTATTTCCGTAGTTGGGACACGTGGAAAACATTATGAATTCTTGACATGTTTGGCGGCAGTGCCAATCTGTATGCCAGTGTGCCTACTTTTTCCAAAATTTCAAAGGGTCCTACATAACGGGGGTTTAGCTTCCCGGCTTTACTGAATTGGACAACTCCTTTCATAGGCGACACTTTCACGTAGGCCTTCTCGCCAACGTTGAATTCCACTGGCCTTCTTTTTAGATCTGCCCAACTCTTTTGTCGGTCTTGAGCTGCCTTGAGTTTCTCTCGGACTACTGTAACCTTGTCTACTGTTATCTGTACGAGCTCGGGTCCTACTACTGCTTTTTCTCCCACTTCATCCCAATAAAGTGGTGATCGACATTTCCTTCCATAAAGAGCTTCGTATGGGGCCATTCCGATGCTGCTGTGATAGCTGTTGTTGTAAGCAAACTCAATTAAAGGTAGATGAGTGCTCCAATTGCTACTGAATTCATGAGTGCATGCTCGCAGCATATCTTCCAAAGTTTGGATGGTTCTCTCCGTTTGTCCATCGGTTTGAGGATGATAGGCCGTACTTAGGGTTACTTTCGTTCCCATGGCCTCTTGAAAGCTCTTCCAAAAGCGCGAGACGAACCTTGGGTCTCTGTCAGACAGGATGCTCACTGGTACTCCATGAAGTCTTACAATATTGTCCATGTACAGTGTAGCTAATTTGTCCAGATTGTAGTTCATACGGACGGGTAGGAAGTGTGCAGATTTTGTAAGTCTATCTACAATTACCCATATTCCGTCCTGACCTTGCCTTGACTTTGGCAATCCTACCACAAAGTCCATGGAGATATGGTCCCACTTCCACTCAGGTATCTCCAACGGTTGCAATAATCCTCCGGGTCGCTGGTGCTCTGCTTTGACCTGTTGACAAACCTGACACTTAGAGACGAATACTGCCAAATCTCTTTTCATTCCGTTCCACCAAAAATTCCTCTTAAGGTATTTGTACATTTTTGTACTGCCTGGATGGACTGAAAACTTGGACTTGTGTGCTTCTGATAGTATTTCTTGGCGAAGGTTATCGTTGTTCGGTACGCACAGTCGTCCATTCATCCATAGGACTCCCTTGTCATCAATTTGTAGATCTTGACCCGTTTTTGACTTGTTCCTTAAGTTTCTTTAGCTCGGGGTCTCGGTCCTGATTTAACTTGACGGTCTCCTGCAGACATGGATGGGCGGAGAGTGAAGCTAGAGTGATCTTGCCTCCATTTTTCCGACTCAGAGCATCGGCCACTTTGTTCGCTTTACCTGGATGGTAACTTATAGTCAAGTCGTAATCCTTCAATAGTTCGATCCATCGCCTTTGCCTCATGTTTAGTTCTTTTTGGGTGAACAAGTACTTGAGACTCTGGTGATCTGTGAAAATTTCGCACTTTGCACAATAGAGATAGTGCCTCCAGATTTTTAAGGCAAAGACAACTGCTGCTAACTCAAGATCATGCGTAGGGTAGTTCTTTTCGTGCGGTTTCAACTATCTTGACGCATAGGCGATCACTCTTCCCTATTGCATGAGTACGCATCCCAGACCTTCCTTAGATGCGTCACTGTAGATGGTGAATTCCTTATCTTCAGTAGGTAAGATTAGCATTGGCGTGGATGCAAGTTTTTCTTTCAATGTCTGAAAACTTTTCTCGCAACCTTCGTCCCAGCTGAACTTGGAATTCTTCTGAGTGAGCTTAGTCAGTGGTATAGCTATGGAAGAAAAACCTTCGATGAACTTCCTGTAATAACCTGCCAGTCCAAGAAAGCTCCTGATGTCTGTGGCGTTCTTAGGTTTTGACCACTCTGTAATTGCCTCAACTTTCTTGGGATCGACTGATACTCCTGCTTCCGAGATCACATGTCCTAAAAAGGATACACTCTTAAGCCAGCACTCACATTTCTTAAACTTAGCATATAGCTCTTTCTCCCTCAGTGTCTGTAGTGCAAGGCGGAGGTGCTCTTCATGTTCTTCCTCGTTGGGAGAATAAATGAGGATGTCATCAATAAATACCACTACGAACTGGTCCAGAAATGGTTTGAACACTCTGTTCATTAGGTCCATAAAGGCTGCAGGCGCATTAGTCAACCCAAAAGGCATCACTGTGAACTCATAATGCCCATATCTTGTCTGAAAAGCTGTTTTGGAGATATCTTCAGCCTTGACCTTCAGTTGGTGATATCCAGTCCTCAGATCCAATTTAGAAAAGATGGCGGCTCCTTTAAGCTGATCAAACAGATCGTCTATCCGAGGTAGAGGGTACCTGTTCTTGATTGTGATCTTGTTCAATTCTCTGTAATCGATGCACAATCTCATACTACTGTCTTTCTTCTTTACGAAGAGTACTGGAGCTCCCCATGGGGACACACTAGGTCGAATTTGCTTTTTGTCCAGCAATTCTTGGAGTTGCTCTTTTAGCTCCTTGAGTTCCGCTGGCGCCATCCTGTAAGGTGCTTTAGAGATTGGTGCTGCACCAGGAACCAGATTAATTTCGAACTCAACTTCGCGGTCCGGAACTGTCCCTGGGAGTTCTTCTGGGAAAACATCCGAGAACTCACATACTATTGGGATGTCTTCTATCCTCAGTTCGACTTCTCCTTGCACTTCGTTGATCATTGCTAGATAGATGTCTTCTCCAGATTTCATGGCCTTCCATGCCTGGGAAGCGGAAAGGAGTGATTTTCGTTTCTTGGATTTACCATGATACACGATCTCTGCCTGATTTGGGGTTCGGAGCTTAACTCTTTTCCCTTTACAGTCCACTATGGCATTATTACTGGCTAACCAATCCATCCCTAAAATAATGTCGAAATCGACCATAACCAATTGTATCAAGTCGGCACTGAAAGTCTGATTAGCGATACCGATCTTACAATCCTTGTGAATTTCATGAGTTTCTATGGTCTTACTCGTAGGTGTAGCTATCCGAAAAGGTTCAGTTAGAGATTCGGGCTTAAGTCCTACTTTCTTAGCAAACCTTTTAGACACAAAAGAGTGTGTAGCACCACAGTCAAACAATGCATAAGCAGGTACTTTTTGAAGTAAGATGGTACCTGATACGACTTCATTGGCGTCATCTGCCTCTTCTTGGTTCATAGCGAACACCCTGGCATTAGGCTTATTCTCCTTTGGTTTCCTCTCGTCTACCTCCTTGGATAGCCTTTGGTTATTCTCAGATAATTGCATGATCACATTCCAGGATTCTTCAATTTTTTTCTTATCCCTCAGTCGGGCTTGACGAGCTTCAGACAGTTCTATGGTGCGTCTATCCACTTCCTCCTTAGCTTGCTTGGCTTGACTCATCGTTATTTGTAATGACTCTCGCAGTTCGCAGTTATGTTCTTTAACGAGCTCGAACATTTGGAAGACCTCGTCAATTCTTTTCTCTGCTGTCTCCAGTTTAGTAGTCAGATTTTCCACTTGTTGCCTCCTCTCAAGATTACTAGCTCTCAGCCTCCTGATAGTCCTATCCTGGTGTCCTATAGCCAATTCCTTTAAATGTATAGCAGCCTGAGCGCGCGTGCGAGGTTGGTGATTATCCAGCTTGGTCGTCTCCCTAAGAGTAATCGGGGTCACTTTCTTACGAGCGGTGACACGGAAACGAGCCATTTCCTAAAACAATAAAGAAAGGAAACGCTCAGAATATCAAAATAGGATAAAATAAATATCAAGAACTAATAGAGCAAGGTATCGAAATTTATATGTATTTTTCGAAAATTTCCGAAAATAGGAGGTTAAAGCTGGCCGGTTGACTCGATGATTCGGCCGAGTTGACTCGCTGGGTTGACTCGCCGGAGTACGGTCGGAGCAGAGGCGTATGTCGGCGACGGGGTAGGGGTTACGGAACCGGTGACGGCATGGCCAGAATCGGTCGGAAAACTGCCTAATTTGGCCGGAACTCGCTCAAAATCGGTCAACTCCCTTGAAATTGGGCGTTTTTGATTTCTTGATCCGATCCCAAAATTGATTGTTGAGAAACGTTACCCATGGTATGTGTATCGTTTGTGTAAAATTAATTTAAAATCGAAGTAGGATTGGTAGGGTAATTGGACAAAACAATATTCGGCGTTTAAGGTTTACACGCCCTATTTCTTAGATCTGAAATTACGGCTTCACCCTAACACTAAATCTGAAATTGGTTGAGGGCTATTATTCGTTTCGTCGAGACGATTTCGGAACTGGTCTCTGATCGAACACACGTTACCGGAATCGGCCGGAATCGGTGGAAAAGCTCGGCGGCGCACGTAAGGTGCTGTTTGGCCGAAATCCGAAATTTTTTTTTTTTGAAACTCGATTCTTCCACTCGGATTTTGAACCTGGCGGCTCTGATACCACTTAAATGGCACGCCCCGAAACTCGGGATTGACACCGGCGTTGTTCATCAACCACACAATCGAAAAACAACCAGCCTCGTAGCACAGTATAAACCGAAACCAGTTTATTTCATAAATTCGCAAAAACAACCATTGTCTTTACAACTGAATAAATTGAATAAATTGCGGAAGCATTTACAATTAAAATAAACCTACTAAAATTCTTAAATCCTTGCAGCAAAATTCTCGAAATTTAAATAATTTCACCAGCCCCAAAATTGATTCGACTCTTCTTCCTCAACTTGTTCCTCTGTTTTATCTTCGGATTTATCTGGGAAGGTTGTAAGGGGTGAGTATTTTGGGAAATACTCAGCAAGTGGGGACCGTTCGAGTACACAACAACATGCATATAAAATTCGAAATACGTACACACACACACCATGCATAAATTGACTCATACCACATCCGTATCATTGACCTGACACTGAGATTCCTCTACTTTCAATGGTTTACTGACGTCAGTCCCTAATTTTTATTCCTCTAAGGGGGCGAGGCCGGATCGGTTATATCCCCACCGTATGAGGGTCATATCATAGTTGGGATTCCCTCCCATATCAAGTTGAATCCTCACAGTGTCAACACAAAACTCATGTACAAATCGTAGCCAGAAGGGGTAGAAGAAGAATTGTACTCGACCGAAATTTCGAAAATACCAAAAATGCATACACCGAAATTACACATTTAAAACAAGCCCACTTACCTTAGATGTAACTCAACCTGAAAAGCTAGCTCGAGGAGGATTGTCCAAGCATATATATGCAACTCTCAGGTATTTTATGCAACCGATGTTGGACAACTAAAACACTCCCCTCACGCCTAAGAATGAATATCTGGAGCGTGAATTCGTTTACAAATGACCCAACTATGGGCAGTCCAACACATAACGATGGAACCTGGGCTTTGATATCAATTGTAGGACTGAGCGCTTTACCAAAAGTTATAGCTGGTAGTAATGGTGCAACTCTAATTTTTAAAACCGTATAGCAGCTCAAGTACTACGGTTCGATCGCTCTATCAAACAAGGACAATTATTGCACCCAACAATCTCTCTCCCATTAATTGCAGTTCTTTCAATCAATGAGAATCGAACCCATGACCTTGGCTCTGATACCAAGTTAATATTAGAACTTGGACTTAACTCAATCCCAAAAGCTAGTTCAAGGGAGAAGGATTGTCCAAGCTCATATATGCAACTTCCAGGCATTTTATCCAACAAACGTGAGACAACTAACCATCTCCTATTTGTTGGGTGTTGAAGTCTATTATCCAATTGAAAAATCTCTTTTCCTTAAACAGTCCAAGTATGCTCGAGAGCTAGTTTTCAAAACAAAAATGGATCTTGCAAAAGCTCTGTCCACTCCAATGTCAACATGACGCAAGTCATCTAAAAGAGATGGTGATCATTGGGGGATGTGACTTGATATCGGAGCACAGTTGGTACTCCTTCAATACTTAGCAATAACCAGACTAGATATAGCTTACAATGTTAATAAAGTTTCTTAGTTTATTCAAGTTCCTCTTTATTCGCATGGGCAAGTTGTTTGGTGTAAACTTCGTTATATAAATGGTACGCTACACTTAGGCATTTGCTTTAGTGTACCCTCAAAGTTTGCTCTTCTTGGTTATTGTAATGTCGACTGGGGAAGTGATCCGGATGGTCGACGTACCTTCTCTAACTTTTGTTGGTTCTTGGAAAATTCACCCATTTCTTGGAGTTCCAAGAAACAATCTGTATCAAATACATAAATTCATTCATTTGATGATTTCATCATTTATTGTTCGTAGTTAAATTCTTTAACTTTGCTCCCACTAAATAATAAAATAAGGTCATTTTTTTAACCAATGAAATATTTTATAAACCAAAATATTTAAATATAAAACGTGAAATAACATATGACATTCAAAATGTATGTAACGTAATCAAATAACCTAACAAAAATATTTTAAATAATCACTTAAATATTACACATCTTTAAGTTTTGACAGCAAAAATATTAACTAAATTTTCATATTTAAGATTCAACTATCTTTTTTTATATTGACAACGTAGTCGATCAGTTCAGTCTGTCTTGTAACATAGTTGAACGACGATAATTTTTGATCAACTTCAATTTGGATTTACTTTTTCCCGCAAACAATTAACTCAATAATTTAATATCCATATGGAGAAACATGAATACATTTTACTTAAAACTAATATACAATGCACAACCAAATTAATTAAGAAACAAAATATATAAAATAAAAAAATAAAAAGCACTCGAGCTCTAAAAATAATATTGAAAAAGACGTGATTGTCAAAGTAAATAAATTGTGCCGCCGATGAAGAATAAAAACACAGGTTTCGATCAAATGAAAGAGACGTCATTGCCAAAGTAAATGAAAATGGAAGAAGACGTAAACGGCTAAGTCAGTCCAGTAATTCAAGAAATCGGTGGACAGAGGCAAAGTGGGTAAATAGAAAGCAACACTTGTGAAGCAGAGACTATAAAGTAAATCAACAATAGGAAACTCACACTTTTACAGATGGAAAAATATAGTAGAACAGATATACATCACTCATAAATAAATACAATAAAAGAAAACATAAATATAATGTATTCAGATTTCATAATTCATTCCAACTTTAAGAAGTCTTGTCTGAGGAATGGCTAATACTTTTCCTCCATTCCTGAAATTCTTCCTAAGGAAACTGTAGAGATAGTTTATTATTATCTTCTTGAGCAGAGAAGAGTCCTTTTTTGCAACCACTTCTGCTTCTCCTATAAGATAAAACACACCTTGATCCATTGCTTTATCAACAAATTGCACATGTTCTTCAGCTCCTTGAATCTGGGCAAGTGGGTTGTTGATCATCCTGCTACCTGAACTAACAGACTGAATCGAACTTGACGAAATACGAGAGGTGTTATTATGTTGATCCGGTGTCGATTGTTCGGTGGGTACCACAACAGAAGAAGAAGACTTTCTCACATTTCCTTCTCCCAATAAGCCAGAATGTGTGATGGTTTTCACCTCATGGCCGTGCCCGTGCATCGGTTCATTTTCAACGACTCCTCCATGTATGAAATGTTCATGCCTTATGAACTCCTTCAACTTATGAACTAGTTGTCGTTCAAATTCGTGTGGTTCCTCAATTGCATCCTTGTATCCATACCTCGCTACACATCGGTAAACATGGTAGTCTCTATGCTCGACTTGTCTAAACAAAAACCGCTCCTCGAGCGCAACGTAGCTGATAGGAATGGCCTTTATCGAGACCATTACTACAACAGAATGAATGCAAGGGACATTAGAAACAAAATGAGAGAATATTGGTGGGATTCCTTGAACAAGTTCTGAATACAGAAGCCCAATGCCTGGTAGCCTCATTATGTCTGTGTTTTTTGCCAAGTCCCTCACATACACACTTGAAACCTTATTTTTCATTTCGAATATGTAACGTTGTTGTTGCGCATAATGCCATGTACCCATTATTATCATAAGCACTAAAGAGAAACCCAATGGGAGGTATCCTCCTTGGGTAAACTTGTAAAGGACAGATGATAGATATAGGATCTCCACCGACATGAAGACCAGGAAGAACAAACAGATCCACCAAATCTTCGTCTTCCATATAAATAGCATTATCAACGTAACGAGAGACGTTGTTATCACCATCACGGAAACAACAGCTATACCTACAATTAATATGAACATTATACTATGTTACTTATCATGTTATATTACTATATATATAAGAAATTCTGGTTATTTAAGAAGTGTTATACAGTACAATTATATATGGTGGGGAAGAAAACATAACACGAGTTACGTTGTTTGGCCATGAAGATTTAGAAACAAACATCAACCCATTTTATTAGTGAAAATGTCCTCGAAAAACTATGATGGGATATAATTCTTTATGAATCATAATAAAACCATATAATAGAAATATCAATACTATTCTTTGAATGCTAATAATAAGTAAAAGTTAGTTTGATGATTTTACCGTAGGCATTGCCGATCCTTTCTGTCGATTTGAAACCAAACGTCACGATGATACAAGCGATCATGAGAATGTAGTTGATATCAGGAATGTAGACTTGTCCTTCATATTTAGCAGAAGTGTGGACAACTTTTACTCTTGGGAAACAACTTAGGCTGAGGGATTGGGAAATGATAGAAAATGCTCCAGATATCATAGCTTGACTAGCGATAATGGCTGCGGCGATAGCCACAATGAATGTTGGCCAATAAAGTGGATCTGTACAATATAAAGTTTGGCATAAAAAGTTGATGAGATTTACACTTGTGTTTCTGTAGGATTATTCTAGAGACAAATTACCTGGTATGGAGGCATAAAACGTGTCCTTCACTTGATCAGGGAACTTGGAAAGGTATGCGGCTTGTCCAATATATGCAGTGAGGAGAGCGGGAAAAACAATTCCCGAGAAGCTAATCTAAAGTGATCAAGCAAAAAGGAAATTCTTCAGACGAAAAGAAACAGATTTCAGTTCAAATAAAATTACAACCAGGCTACATACTATTCATGCCTCGATCGGATTCAAGGATCCACACTAACGATACTCTATATAATGGACTCGCTACTTACTTGTACGGCCGGCAAGTTGAAATGGCCTAAGTCAGCAAACATGGCCTCAGTCCCTGTTGAAAATTTATGAAATGAAGAGACGCCCATGGGTTGACTAGTGAATATCAAACAATTTCCCAGAAGACAAAAGAAGATATATCCATAAACAGATATTACCAGTGATGCAAAGAACAATTCCACCAAGTGATACCCAGGCTGCGTGACCATTTCTTTGGAAGTATCTCACGATGTACATAGGATTGAAAGCTCGCAACACACCGGGTTCATGCTTGAAAAAGTTGTAGACACCGATCCCACTTATTAATAAAAACCATAAGCAGATTGCAGGAGCAAAGGTGGTACCAACTTTATCGGTACCGAATCGTTGTACGCAGAAGATAACAATCAATATCGCGATTGAAATATAGGCAGCGGTATCTGCAAAGTTATATATATGCATATCATTATTCATTAATATGAATCAAGAACACAGAACAAGAATAAAAATTGCACTTACCTTTGTCCACTCCCTTGATTCCATTAACGGCAGAAAGGACTATCAATTCAATCAACAAACGTATTAGCGGAACCACCCGAGTTGATTAATTTAAAAGCCCATTTTTTACGACAATTTAATGAGGATATATACCTGAGATGCAGGGTGTAAGAACACCATCACCAATGACCATGGAAGTCCCAAGAATCGTGCAGAGGAAAAGCACGACTTTAGCAGTCTTGCTCTTCTCAAGCTTCTCTTTGATCTTTTGAGCCCTCTGAAGATGCGTCGATGGAGTTTCGAGTCTGTAGTTTGACAGTTGGGCATCTTCAGGTTGATTTTTCGGTATGAGGCTGACATTCGCATACCTACATATCAAGGAATACAAGGCAAATGTACCCCCTGCAACATGCACACCGTGTGAATTTAATTATCACATCTAGGAGAATCTTATATATTGCATGGATTTGGGAAAATCACAATTTAGTTCCTTAAGTTGACATGTTATGATCCAACTTACAAGATCACTTCTATACGCCATACTAACAATAGTGGCCAAGTTGACTTTTTTGGTATGTATAGGTTAAGTAAGAAATCGTGGGTTTCAATATATAAAAAAATAAAAAAGTTCTACGGAACAACAAATTGGTATCAGCTAAACATACAAAAGAACAAATAAAGACAATTATCTAAGTCTTTTTTAAATTAAAAAATCGAAACAACGGTTTAGATAACATACCATCTCCATGGTCATTAGCCCTCAAAACAAGGAAGACATATTTGATCATAGGAACAAGCACAATGGTATAAATGATGAGCGACAGAGCTCCAAGTATGTCGTCCTTATGCTGAATCTCGTTGGGGAAAGTGGAAGCGTACACATACAACGGCGAGGTCCCGATATCTCCATATATGACTCCCACGCTTTGGAATGCCAAACTAAATGTCCTGACCCAACTCGCCTGCACCATAAAAAAAGATTTAGCAGCCTGGTGATCGATGAGTACCATAACGAGGAATAAAGGACCTGGCGAGAGGAGCCGCCATGTTTGGTAGAGATATTTCCGGCCTCCATGTTCAACGAGTCGACGCGACGGAGCCTGCCCCATGAAGATTTGCGTTCCGTCAAATGGGTGTTTGGTTCTGGTGCTTCTGTCTTCTCAAGATCATGAGAGTCAAATTCCTGGTCCGCCATCGCTATATGTTTCGTCGGAGCTTGCTAGCCGCTGGTGCTGATTTATAGGGTTGAGTCGCTGGTACGTACGTGGACGTGCGTGGAATTTTTTAGTGCATTATTTGTCTTTGACTGATTATTTTAATTGGAATTATGAGGTGTGCCTTGAATATTATAAGTCACTCGCACATCGTAATTGTAACTTTTTTTTTGTCCCATTTGCCATTACGAGACATCCAGATAAAAACAATTAAAAATACATGAAAATATATATATATAAGATTCTCATATGCAAATTTTTTGAAACACATTTTTTATCCGACTCGATCCCTAAAAATTAATATTTTTTATGTGAAAAGTATTATTTTCAATCTAAGTATGAATCGGATAGACTCGTCTAACATATATAGAAAATAAATTTGTATATAAAATATATTAAAATGAATAACAATACTTAGTATAATATACTAAGAAAGAAGATGTCACACTCTGATCATGGATCTGATGGCACTCGTAGGTGAGCGGCGAATCCTCGATTGTAATGTATCGGCTCTTACGTATATCGAAACTACACTCAACCCGACCATTTTATGTCCCTCATGAAATTGGTAAATGAATCAAAGTGCAGTGTTAGTACACAAAGCCTCCATGATGTCCCGGGTCAAAAGGCTAATAGCATACAACTATAATCGCGGATTAAATCATTCGATAAGTGATAACCACTTGGAAAGTTCGAGAGAAAGTTGTTCAGTGTCTCATCCAATGAGCAACTATCTGCATGAATGGAAAAATACATATCCTTACCGAAGAAACATGGAGTTCACATCGCAGATGCAAGTCTCGAGTTCGAGCAACCTTTATCCTTGTTTGTTATGGATGAATCGACTAGGAACAAGCTAGTTTAGAATATACAATACACTTCCTAATAAATTTCATGATTTATGTTGTGAGATATACGCCATGGTACTATAGTATACTCAATAGTTTTATATATGTAGCTTGTATATGTATGCAAATGAAGTAAATGACATGAGTGGATAAAATCGTAAAATATTATTAAATTAATATTATTTTTATATAAGAGTCAATAAAGCTAAGTCACAAGTTGTTTCGTGGAGTACCTACTCTAATTACTCTCACTTGTCTTGTAAACAACTACCCATAGATCTCAAACCCATTACTTTAACATGCTTCTCAAACAATAGTCCTGACTGGAGATTCGGAAGTGAATTAGCAACGTTATCTGTGGAGGCAATTCTTTACTGATATGTCTCATCTTCCCACAATCTCTCGGATACTGTGGAACTTCCTCAGTATATGTTTGTATCACTGATGAGACATTGGCTCCTTTGTTTTCACAAGGGCAACAGTGTTGTAACAATAAATAGGGACTAGATAAAATAAATTTAGAATAACGCTCAACTCTTGTACAAAATTCTTAATGCAGCTATGTATCCGACCTCAGTGGTTGAATATGTTGTGGTATCTTGTTTGGAACTTTTCCAGGAGAGAGTACCACCATTGTGCTTCAATACAAATCCAGGGGTTGATTTAGAATCATCCCCACTTTGATTGAAAGCTAGAATAAATGTAGAATCAATATAGCCTTCCAATTTTAATTCTACACTCCATAGATCATGAACAAATTCTTAGTTCTTCTCAAGTACTTAAGAATATCCTTCAAAACTTTCCATGTAGTGGACCGAGGTTCGACTGATATTTGCTCGTAACACTCATTACAAATGCTACATCCAGTGGAGTAGATATCAAACCATATATGTAAGGTCTAGAAATCCAAGCTACGTAACCTGACTGCATACAAATCTAGTGTATTATTAAAAATACTTAATCAAATGTTTTAAATGCAAAATGCATGTTCATGACATGATTTTATGATGCTATGGCATGGTTTAGTAGAATTGTACAAACCAGGGCTTTTTGCATTATTCATTGCACGAACGAGGAACGAAGATCTGGGACAGTTTAAAGAAAAATGTTTTTATTAAATAAATCTTTTAAATTATTTAATATATGATGTGTGTGATAGGTGATTTTGTGAAAATGGGCCCATTGTGGCATTTTTACACTTCGAGCCATATTTTAAACTAGTAGTCGATTTTTATCGAAACAGAGGATTTTTGAGGGTTCGGTTAATATTTTTGAAAACGTACCAAAATCAAATATTTTGTGTGCGTGTTATTTGGCCTAATGGGCTTGCTTTAGTAGATTTTTGAGCCAAGCCCACTACAACTCATTATTTTAAAACCTAGGCCCAATATTCACTCATTTTATTATCAAAACTCACACTCAAATTCTAGCCCTTCCCCATTCACTCTCGTCCGCACTCATACGCACACATACCAGTAGGTTTTGGCTCGGATTTTGACAAGAAAATTCAGTGGGAGTACCGTCATGTTCATCCGGTGATCTTCTCTCGCTTCGTTGGTTAGATTTTTCGAGCATTTAGACATGAAGGCACACCCTATACCTTCTCTTTCTTGTTGATCACATCCTATTATGTATTTTGATTGATCTTGCATGCCATTTAATAGATATACTATTATGAATCGATTTTATATGGTTTTTACATGAAAAATATGGAATTCTTGTTCATGCATATCGCGTTTTTGACATGGATGAAGGGCTGCAGGGTTTTGATGGTTAAAGGACGACCTATAGGATGTTTAGAGAGGGTTTAAGTGGAAACATCAGATCTGGAACATGTCTTTGTAAGTGGCCAATCGGATCTTCAAAGCTTTGGCTTTGGTTAGCTCGATCGGGTGTTATGAGGAGAGCGGTGGTGCAAGGGATGTTCCTGGCCTTGGATCAGACCCTGGTGGGTCTGAAATGTGGCCTAGAGTGGCTCGTGCATAGCTGGTTGGGGTGTAGGGACAGATCGAGGGAGATAGGTGTAGTTGTGGCTCGGTTTTGGGGTGTTTCGAGTGAATCTCGTACATACGAGTGCATGCGGCTGAAGACCATGGTTAGTTCGGTCCAAGAGGGTCCAGTCGTGGTCTAGGATGGTCTGGTTTGGGTCGGGTCCGAGCTGGATTTGTGTAGGGTCGAGTTCTAGGCTTGAGAATGTAGTTAGGGTTTCAGGTTTTGGTGCAGATTGTCGAGCAGCTTTCAAGGGCCATTTCGAGGGTCCTAAACGGTTGGAACTAGGCTATCTAAGGGCTGGTCATGTGTGGTTAAGTCATGATTTAAGTTTGGGAATGTTTGGTTGCGTTTCGGGATAATTCGGGTTAAAACCGGGACTCCGATCCAAATTTTAAAACGAATTATAGAATTTAATGAGTGAGCTTGAATTTATGTCTAAGAAATTATTATAAGTATGTTTTAAGGTATTTTAATAAGTTTGGATGGCTTCGGGTAGAAATTTAAGGTCCAGGAGTAAAATGGTCAAATTAGGGTTTTAGGGGCAAAATGACCATTTTTCACCTGAATCGAGTTAACAGTGCTTGCAGTGCCCTGACAACTGAAAATGCATGTTTAAAATGTTTATCTTATATGAATATGGAATTTTTATGAAAATGCTGAGAATATATTGCATGCTTGGTTTCAATAAAATGTATGTATATGCATGAAATTTTATAAGTGATGAATATGATGACATGTTTGGAAGGATGTGAGTTGGTTGTGACTAATACAAACACGAACACGAAACTTGTAAAGACAATGATCAGTTGACGGGTGAGAGTGTCGCTGATGTCCTCGTCGCCCAGTACCATGGTTATACATAGATGGATCCATCGAATAACAGCTGATACGAAAGTCACAACTAATGATCTGAATTTAATTAAGGAAATGTATATGTTTACGATGGCATGATATGAATATGAATATATTTATGTTTACGTTCATTCTTTTGAAGATCATGTAAATTACTTTAATTACAACACTTTTCATTGTTGATTGATATGTATATGTATCTTGTTATTACAGTTGAGGTGTGTTGAGTCTTTAGACTCTGTTAGGATCGGTTGGGTGTGATAAAATGTTTAGAAAAGGGGGGGGGGGGGGGGGGGGAGTTGAATAAACACTTGACAATTTTCACCACTTTTTGATAGATGAATCAGTTTAGGGATAAACTGAATTTGCGAATCTTGTTGTCAATGTCAATCAGTTAACTTTATAAAAGTGCAGAAATAACTGAAAAAAACAGATAAAATGATAAGAAAAAACACAAGATTTGTGGATGTTCGGAGATTTCAAACACTCCCACGTCACCCCTTCTATCTCGAGGATAAGATGTTCACTAAAAGACTTTGATTTATACAATGTTTTGTACAAACCCACTTTAGTTTAGACTTAACACTGCCAAAACTGAAACTCTTTGCTTCAATACAATTTGTATCAGTACTCAACTGATGTAATTTTTAAGAACAACTGATCTTACAAAGATCGAATAAAATAATAAAGAGTGTTTGTGCTTGAAGCTCAAAGTATAGCCTGAAAGCTATGGATATGTATAATAAGCGTGAGCTTTCTTAAAACTGAGCTTTGAAAGAATATGTGTAGAGTTCTCGAAACTGACTGTATAGCTCGATAGTTGGGTAACTTAGTTAACTTCGTATATTGTTATTTTTTTTTTTGTTTCAGCTGATCTTCTCGGCTATTTTTAGGCTTTGATTCCAACTATAACATTGAATACATTTTAATCTTTATATCCGTTGAATAGCCATGTCAACATTCTTCTGGAAATCGTACACTATAGCTTTTCTGAAATGCGGCATTCCCACTGCTTCTGTACAAAATGTAGGTTGTTGGCTACATCCTCAACCGATGACGTGTAAAGCTGATAAAATCAGTTGACTTCTTTAGCCGATAGGAGTAACTGATCAGTCTCAACTAATCGTTCAGTTGACAACACAATTCAGTTAGCTTCCCTTAGTTCAGTTGCCTAGAATTATATACACATTAATCTTCAGTTCGGGCAACTATCAGTTTACGAATCTCTAGTTCAGTTACTTTCAGTTTTCTTGATCAGTTGTTCAATATTTTAACGCTTAGTTTGTCAAACTCCGAAATTTAGTTTCCAACAATTTCCCTTTTTTTGGTGTTTGACAAAACTTAGAATATATGAACTGATCAAACTGAACTCTTGTAGATAAAATAATCTTTAATTGAAAACTCTTTCAATGTATAGATTCGTACAAAGAATGAAAGCATAAAAGAGTTTCAGAATGAAAGAATCTTCTTTCAGTGTACAAATTCGTACAAAGAATAAAATAATAATATAATCTTCTACTGACTGACTGAAAATCTGTCAAAACTCTCAACCGAATAAAGTGGCCATCTTCTAACTGATTTGGACTTCTTCATTTCTTTGCTCTTTTATCAGCTTGTCCTTGATCAGTTGATTGACTAGATCTTTTCTTGAATTGTTGTCGCTGCTGTTCTTCCCCCTTTTTGTCAAACCCATCGACCTTGCTGGATAATGTGCGGATTTCTGAAGTGACCATAGATATAACATTCATCATCTGTTCCTGCATCAAATCCAATCTCTTGGTCATCCTGGTTTGTATAAAATCTATTCGATTGATTAGCATGTCTTCAGTCTGGAAAAAGGCTGGAACTGTCACTCTGTCCTTTTTCAACTGATCCCATTGGAGAAATAAGGAAGTGATATCCTTAGTAATCTGGTGTAGGCTCTTCATGGTATTATCCTTTGTGGAATCAATTTTCAATGTGTGCAGCAATTAAGTTGACTTTATATCAGAGATAGTTGAACTTAAATTGTGCAGACTGGACTGAATATCTTCTATCATAGTATCAGTAGCCATTGGTATTTGAGGGGAAAAAGCTTCAGACGATTCTAGTTCTTGCCCCTTGTCTTCTTCATTGAAGATTACCAAAGCACTATTTGGTGATTCAGTCACATCTGTAACAATTTCTGGAATAATTTCTTCAACTATCTCCTGTTGAGGTTCTTGAGGTCGCGTGGAGTTCTGAGCAGCAGTAGACCTGGTAGGCTCTTCAGTTGGGTTGTCATCTGAAATTTCAGTTGGCACTTCTTCAGTTGGTTCTGAGTGAAACTTAGCCATGTCAGCTTCAGTTTAAACTCCTTGTTCAGTCGTGGCAGGGGACTGAACTGGTTCTACAACTTCTGGTATTACAGCCTCTGAGGCTAATTGTTCAGTATTGATGAGGTCTTCAACCGGTTCATCAGTTCTAGCATTTAGCTGGATGTCAGCGGCAACTGATTGTATTACTTCATCAACGTTTGCCAGTGACAACTCAGTTTCAGAGTATAATTCAATACTTGCTGGATGAGTTTGAAGAGCAGAAGATGACGGCTGAGCATCCACTACAAGAAAATACTGAATACACAACACTTAAAAGACAACGGCTTAGTGTTTTAACCATTGTCTTTTAACGTGTTTTTTTAGACAAACGACAATGGTTTTAGAAAACCGTTGTGGATTAGCATGTTTTTTGGAGAAACAACAACGGTTTTACCGAATCGTTGTTATTTAGCGATGGTTTTGGAGAATATTTAGCGACGGTTTTATATTTAAAATAGCGACGTTTTAAACAAAAATCGTCGCTATTTAACCAAAATCCGTCGCAAATTATCTATAAATACTCACGTTTTCGATCCATTTTCCTTTACACCGTCCACATCTACGATAAAAAATTTCTCTTAGACGATTTTATTTTCGATTTAGAGTAAGTTTTTTCGCTTCAATTCTTGGTAAATTTCTAAGTGTTAGTTAAGATCATGAATATTATTAGCTTAGTCAGATTGTAAGTTTTTTTGGTAGACTATTAAATTATAAAATTAATTTTTTTATTTTACTTAAAAAATTAGCGACTGATTATGTCTAAACCGTCGCTAATTAGTGACAGGTTAGTCAAAAATCATCGCTAATTAGTGACGGCTTAGTAAAAAATCGTCGCTAAAATATCTTAAATAGTCGCTAATTAGCAACGGCTTAGTCAGAAACCGTCGCAATATGATATCTACGACAACAGTTTAAAACTATTGTCGTTGAGCCCATTTGAAACAACACTGCCAATTACAACAATTTTCTGGCAGCAGCAACAACGGATAATATCCATTGTCGTTTTACGTTTTTTGTAGTGATCCTTGGAAGAGAGATCAGTTGCTTGCTCAGATTGTTCAGCAACTGCTTCCTTGGATGGCTCTGGACGATGAGTCGAAGTTTCAGCTTGCTCTTCTAATGATTGACTTTGGGAATGAGCTGGAATAATCAATTCTTGTCCCATTTCCCAATCTTTGATTTTCATCTGCAATGATGTAATATTCATGTCCAGCTGATCAAAAACTGCTTTGTCATTAAAGGCAGTTGGACTGGTAGGATCATAGTTTTTGCGTAGCTGAGCTATGACTTAAGCTAGCTTTTTTACACGCATCAGATCAAATAAGTAATTCATCCTTTCTAGTGCCTGAGCAATTGAGGTAGCTTTAACTACCTTGAAGACAATTTTTCCAAAGCGATGAATTTTTCCAAAACTGATTTCTTCTGCAATTGCTTGGCAAACACTTCAGTCCTGAATCTGGCCCATTCATTGTACGCTTTCAACTTGATTCAGATAACTCATTTACTTTTTCCCATATCAGGTCAATATGAGTCTGAATTGGATTGGTTGGTCTGGGCTCTTCAATCATCTTGCCCTTACCTTTTGGGTCAGAGAGGGCATGAGTAATGCTCAGCCCGAAAACTGTTGAGTCTACCTACTCACGTATCACCAAGCCCTTTGGTCTTGCAAAAGGCAGTGGAGTTGGACCGATGATAGTGATCAGTGGTGCTCTCACTCCAAAGTGTTTTTGTTTATTACCAGATTCGGTGATAGTCTTCTTTGCAGGATCAGTTGAAGGAGGTTGCTGAGAATCAGTTGAGGGAGCAACCGGAACTGCCCTGATTGGTATTGCACTTATGGGTTGTTCAGCTCTAGTTGGCCTCAATCTCTCAACTGGGATGTCTTCCTTAGCTGCAATAAGCTTGGTTTTCTGGGTCCTTGGCTTTTTCAAGATTTTCAGAGAAGGGGTTTTCTCTGATTCAGTTTCACTGACAATCAATTTCCTCTTGATTTCCTTCTTTGACTTCGCCAAGTCCTTGGTCTTCTTTACTGATTTGGGAGCTGCCTGCGTCCCAATATCCTTTTTGACTTTCAAAAACTACTCGGGAGAGATGTCCAGCTTTGTCTTCGGTGGCTGAAAATTCTTAGCAGTGAAGACTTTGTATTTGGTTGACTTCTCAGCAGAGTCATTTACCGAACCTTGGCTCTTCAATATTAGGCTGATAGGCACGGCATAGCCTTTGGATTGTTTGGTTGACTGAACCTTAATTTTCAAAGTGTTGAAAATAATGGCCGACCAGTTCAGTATTCGTCCATTTATCACAGCAGTCATAACTTGAAATTTTTCAAGAGTGAGGGCAGCAAAGGAGCCTGCCTTGGCTAGAACACCCTTGGCCACTATGTCTGCCAATACTGATATTCATATTTGACCTCCTTCTTGGGATCAGATACCTTTATCTTCTTCCCATCAGCAGAGAGAAGCGTCAGCATCTCTTCAACATCAGAAACTTTCACTTCAGAGTAGTGAGACAGACCATCTGAAGGCAGTTGGAAAAAGGTGCTGAATGATTCTTCATCTAAAACCAGTATCTTACTGCTGACAGTGGTTGTGATTTTCCCTTCAGCAGAGATGTAGCCGTTGTCATATAATTCTTGAATCTCTTTAGAATATATTTCCTGAGTAGATGACCCAAGAAACTTCTTCAATCCAGCTGCTTCCAGCTTCAGAAAGACGCTTCGAATGGATTCATCCTTAACAGAGAGAACTGAATCAAAATCAATGGCCATAACCTTTAGAATGTAAGCGGGAATTTGGCTTGCCATTTCTGAGTTGTTTTGAGGATCTGCGTAAGAGAAAAAGCTTTGATAGTTTGATATGCTATGTAAGTTGAAATACTCATAAAGAAACTGAAATGAAGCGGGTTCATTTCTTATGTTTCTGACTGTTCGAATTTTTGGACACGTTTCAGTCCAAGATTAATTGAGTAAAAAAACGTGCTATTCGAGTATGATATGTTATGATTATGAAATATGAATATTTGTTATTATTCAAGTTATGATATGCTATGTAAAATTTGAATTCATGTATATGTATATGTATATGTTGCTACATGTCTCGAACGGCCCCCCACTTGCTGAGTATTTCCCAAAATACTCACCCCTTACTTTTCCCCCACCCACCAGATAAGAACGAATAGCAAATAAAAGAAGTGGAACAAGAGCAATTTTGGAGTTGGTAGAAGACCTCGAGTTATCTTAGAAGTTTTAAAGCTTAGTTTATGTTTCTTGCTTCCACACTATTAAAATATTTTTACTCAGTTTATTTTGGTATTTAAGTTGTAAAGACTATTCTTTTGTTGATTATGAGAAATAAACTGGTTTTGGTTTATACTGTACTACGATGCTTGTTGTTTGACGATTATATAATTGTTGAGCAACGCCGCTGTCGACTAACCCAGGTCTCGGGACCTGACATTTAAGTGGTATCAGAGCCGCCAGTTTCATAACCCCGATGGGAATATTATTTTCCTCTAATTAGTAATTCGATGATCTTGGACTTCGAAATCATGTTTTAGGAAAGTTTCGTAGAGCCTATAACTTTTCGTAGGAAATTCCAAATTCGGTTCCGCCACTTGTTGATTATGAGAAATAAACTAGTTTTGGTATATACTGTACTATGAGGCTTGTTGTTTGACGATTATGTGATTGTTGAGCAACGTCGGTGTCGACTAACCCAGGTCTCGGGACGTGACATTTAAGTGGTATCAGAGCTGTCGGGTTCATAACCCCGATGGGAATATTATTTTCCTCGAATTAGTAATTCGATGATCTAGGCCTTTGAAATCATGTTTTAGGAAAGTTTCGTAGAGCCTATAACTTTTCGTAGGAAATTCCAAATTCGGTTCGGCCACTTGTTCTGAACTCCATGTAACATATGCTTTCAACCCATGTGTTAATCTCAAAAATTTCTATTTTTGGAAATTTTTCGAAATAATCTCGTTTGATCAATCCGACACTCCTTTACTTCACAAGTCTATTATTCGGTACCTTCCATACTGATTATTCATATATTTGATTGTATTCTGAGCATATCCCTTTTTATTGATTTCTGGAAATGGCTCGTACCTGGATCACAGCTCACAAGAGTGTCACCACCCCCGTACTAGACAAGTATGAGACTATAAAAAACCTTCAGGCATCCCTAGTTCAAAAGAGAGAAGAAATGCGAAGTTGGTAGGGATTTGAATAAACTTCTAGCCACAAGACACGACTTAAAAGAGTATAGAGAGCACCTCCAACCAAATGTCTAGAGGTTCGCTCACTATTATGATAAGGTAGAACAGGAGCTTGATGCGACCAAAGAACTCCTAGCAACTGCTCAGGCCGAGATAACTGAGCTTAAGGCTCAAAGAGAACAAATCTGCTTTACGCAGGTACAACATCATAATCAAGATGCAGTGACTATCCAGGAACTGCAAATGTTCGTGCATAACTTAACCCTACACCATGAACAGCTCTTCAACAATGTCCATCAGCAGGAGGAAGTCTTTATCAATGTGCAGCTCGAAATAGAAACAATAGAAGGCCCACTGGAGGATGAGGCAGTGGGAGGATTGTAGACGATTGAATATAAGATCACTAGTTGTAATAAGGATTTCTAATCTAATTGCTTCTCTTGCTTTATTTTGCATTTCGATGACTTTGATCTGTATTTCCTTTAATTGAATTCAATAAAAAGTTATTTGATTTATTCCTTAGATCATTTCGTAATTGAGCCATTACTATCGCACTATCCTTGTTGTTACAACAATCTTGGAACTGTTGTGCTTTTATAGGCAATGGATTGGAGCAATCGCAATAACCGCAACCGTGACCAAAACTCCAATAGCGGGACTGGGAATGAGAATCCAACTCCAACCGGATTTAATATAAGCCACGCGGACCTAATGACCCACGATCGTAGCAACTACCCTCCAGGGATTAGGAAATCAGAATCCTAACCAACCACCTCCTCCACCTCAGAATGGGATCAAAGTCCACTACGAATCCTTACGAAAGAATATATGCCTAATATTTGTGGGTAATTCAGATCCTGAAGCAGCCTAGAGTTGGATCAAGAATGTAGAGACACAACTACGACTGCTCAAAATCCCTGAGATACTCAAAGTGGACGTGGTCGTACCTTTTCTAGAGGACAAGGCGAGTAAGTGGTGGGAAACAGTTTCACCTGCCATGGCTGTTGCAGGAGCAATAATGTGGCAACAGTTTAAGGATGTTTTCCTTAAGCAATACTACCCAGCAGAAGTTAGAATGCAAAAGCTCAGTGAATTTGAGAATTTTGTCTAGCTCCAGAGATTTCAGTGATAGAATACACCTCTTATTTCAATGAGCTAGGAAATTATGCACCGACGATCATGGCAGATGAGGTCCTAAAATTGCACCGCTTCAAGAAAAGATTGAATAGCCGAATTCAGTCAGCTTTAGAGGTTTATCAGCCAACCAATTTTGCAGATCTTATGTGCGCAGCTATCCGATCTGAGACAGACATTCGGCGAAGAGAAGGGGAAAACAAGAACAAGAGACCCTTTAATGGACAACCTTCTCAGAACGAGCAAAAGTTTAAGAGGAAAAACAAGTCCAACAGACAATCCTATGGACCTTCGTACGCCACAAACCACTCAGAAATCAGGCAGTGCCCCACCTATCATCTCCGACACAGTGGAGAGTGTCGTCGAGTAAGTGGAACGTGCTTCGGTTGTGGGAAGACGGGAAACTGCATCGCATATTGTCCTGTAGCCACCAACACGACAGCCGAACCCAACAAAAGAACCGGGCCAAAAGCGGGAGCAAATCCCAACTTGCCATAAGAAAACAAAACAAATTCCCATGTGTTTTCCATGACGAAAGAAGAGGCAGACGACGTCGTTTCAGGTACCGTCCTAATTTACAAGTTCCTGCCTACGTATATTGTGGCGCTACACACTCTTTCATATTTAAGAAATTGTTAATAAATTAGGACAAGAGCTAGAGAATTAGTTGAGCCTTTTATAATAACAGCACCTAGAAGTAAGACTATTTGAGATTCATAGAGATTGTAGGACTAAGACGACGCTCCATCCCCTACATCAAGATACAACGGTATAATCACGTAGAAAGGAAGCCACGTGGGAGAAAGAATGCAAGAAGAATATTCTTATCTATTCAAAGATCAAGTCAACCTAAGTTTCGAGGACGAAACTTCAAATAAGATGGGAGGGATGTGAAATCCCGTTTTTTTCGGAGATTAGATTTTTGATGATAAGCCTAATTTTGGGATAAATAAAACAAGATCTAAGAAATTAAATAAGGAATTTTTTGGATATAAGCAGATAAAGTTTTTGATATAAAATCAAATTTGGTAAGATTATACCAGATAAAGATATAAGATTTAATATGATATTGATACCTGGATAAATATAAAGTAAGAGGATAATATGATTCCTAAATTTCGAAATCTTGGAGTATTTAATTAGGATTTTCGAAATTATTGAGATAGAAAAAAAAATACACAATAAAAAAAATGCAGACACGGAAAAATTTAAAAGATCGTCTACCAGAATTGTAGGGAAAATCAAGAGTATTCACTACAAGAAAAATGATTTTCCGCAGCACGTTATCAACAGCGTACATTAAAAGCACGGCGCGAATATTACTTTTAACAGCGTGTACCCATATGTGTGCTGTTAATATTGTTGCACTTGACAGAAATAACGGCGTGCATTACTATCCGCAGCATGCATTTATGTGTGTTGTTAATAAATTATATAAACGACAGCGTGCAGTTATATGTGAGCTGTTAATAATCTATGCAATTTTCGCAACGCACAATAAAAGCACACCGTTAATAGTATTATTAACATCGTGCATGTTTTTGTGCGCTGTTAAAAGTAAATCATTTTAAAAAAAATTCGTGTCTAGACATTAACGGTGTACATTAATCGCACGCCGTCAATATTATTATTCACGGCATACATATTAGGACGCTGCGGAAAATGGGCTGCAATTTTTAAATTAAACCGTCGCTAATTTAAATTGTGTGACGGTTTAAAAAACCATCGATATATTTAGCGATATTTTATAATAAATCGTCGCTGATTTTAAATCGACGACGGTTTAATAAGAATACCGTCGCTATTAGCGACATATCAACCGTCGCTAATAGCCATATTAACTTCTGTCATTAATTTTCAATCAACGACGGTTCAATAAGAAACCGTCGCTAATAGCGACGGTTTCATTAAAAACTGTCGCTAATAATCGCAAATTGTCTATAAATATTCGATTTTCATTCCATTTTCCTCCACATCACTTCATAACAGTTAAAATTTTTCTCTCTTACACGATTTTAGTTTCGATTTAGGGTACATTTTTTTGTTTCGATTTTTGGTTAATTTTTCAAGTGTTATTTAAGATTATGAGTATTGTTATCATAGTCATATTGTAGTTTTTTTTAAAATTTATTAAATTATATAAGTAAATTTTTTTACTTTAACGAAAAAATTAGCGACGATTTTTGATATGTCGTGAAATGTAGTGACGGTTTTGTAACCGTCGCTAAATTTAAAAACCGTCGCTAAGCCGTCGCTAAATTAGCGACAACGACGACGGTTGTTTACCGTCGCCGATTAGCGACGGTGTTTTCAAAAACCGTTAATTTTAGATGTTCTATGAATATTAACGGCGTACATTGCATACTGCGGATAATTGTATTAACGGCGTACATATGCACACCGCAGATAATAGTATTAACAGCGTGCATATGTACGCCGCGGATAATCTTGAACTTTCAACAGTTTGCAGCTGTGCAGCGTGCAATGCGCGCCGCGAAAAGAGAATTTGCGCGCTGCGAAAAACCATTTTTGTTGTAGTGATTATTTTTGGAATAATTTACAACAAAATTCGAAATTACTAAAGGAAATTTTTGGGATTTAAGAGCAAAGATTTAATTGTACTGAAAAAAAGATCTACCGAATATTGGAAATTAGACACAAAATTCGAAAGTTTGCAGGCTTGGACAGGAGAATATTTCGAAAATATATCCAAGAAATAGATATATAATTTTTGAAATTATCCAGTATCATGGATAAGATATGATAATTTATCCTAAATTCAAGATTTAATTCAAAGACATGTATAAAAAAGTAGTGACAAGAGTGAGGACATCACGAAGATTAACTGTAAAGTTCCTATAAATATAAGGCTACATCAAGGGCGGAATTTAAGCCCTTGTCCTTTTGAACTTGTCATGAATGAACTCACCATACATGTTCAAGACATGGTGCTTACTGCTTTGGTGCATGTTGTTTACTAATGATATTGTCTTGAATCTTGGCGAGAAACATTGGAAGAGAAATGTTGGACGCGGTAGAGAAAGACATAACACATGGAATTTAAGTTTAGAAATACTAGGATCAGTGAAACAATAATTAAAATAGGAGATATCAAATTACGGTCGAGTGAGACTTTTGAGTATCTAAGATCTTTCTTGCAGAAATATGGAGGGATTAATAGAGATTTATATATAGAATATAAATAGGATGATCAAAGGTGAGAAGAACATCGGTTATTCTGTGCGATCATATGTTAATCCTGAAACTTAAAAGAAGATTTTACATAATAAAAGTTAGGTTTGCTGTGTTATACGAATCCTAATGTTAGAATTAAAGGAAAAATATGAACAAAAGATTAGTCTCAAAAACGAGGATGCTAAGGTGGATATGTGAACATACAATAACGGATATTATAAGGCGTGAGATGGTATGAACACATACAAAAACGATCGATAGAGGATTTAGTTAGGAGATGCGAAACCACGACTAGTACTTGGATGAAAAGTGAAACAAAAAAAGACCTAGATGATAACGATTAAACATGATATAAATTATTTAAATATAGATGCTGATAAGAGTACAGTGACGTAGGATGATCCATATAGCTAACCCCAACCAGAGAATGAACGTAGTGCATACGGGGCGAAAAACAATGCATAAATATTGGAATTGCATCGGTTGTTAAAACTGATACGATTGCATCATATCGTGTCAATAAAAGGAAGGAAAAATACAATTTTCTTACTCTAAGTTAATATGTTCTCATTTTTAGTTCTACAATTCATCAAAATTTGATCTTATTTCAATGAGCTAATCTTTGTTTTTCACTTTAATTTTTTTTATCGAAAGTGCTGACGTACATCAAACAAATTATCAATGTTTGGTGTCATCACATCAACGATTTTCGATGTCATACTAGTACACCAACGAAAAAGAGATAAAAGATCAATTTATCAGAATAAAATGAAATTTTGACGACTTACATGACCAAAAACGAAAATAGTTCAACAAATAGGATATTTTTATAATTTTTAAAAGTAATTATTCAATTTTTTGATTCAAATTAAATACACGGCGGTTGAGTGTTTTGGTCCTTTTAATTTTCACTTCCGCTGTTTATCACGCTGGAATCGTAAAAAGTCAAGAAAATTAAATCTTCTTCTTTATTATCGTTATATTTAATTTTGGTTTCTCAATTATTATCATTAAATATTATTTCGTTGACACATACCCTCATAATGCAGTAAAATAATATCCATCGAGCTAATTGGTTTTTTTTTTTTGACTTTGGCTATTTAATTGGACATTATGCTAACAATGTCAACTCTCATCCTTATTTGAAGAAATAATAATAATAATAATAATAATAATAATAATATATAATAATAATAATATATAAGTTGACATTTATCTATAGTATATTATTAAAATTCTTTATGTTATCTAAGGTAAAATCATATTTAATTCTAAGACTCTGGAATATTAAGATTTTGAATCCTAAACTATATATGTATTATTATTTTAAATAACATACCATGTTAATATTTTAATTATCGTATCATTTAAATAATTATCACATCATTTAAATATTGAATATCTTGAAACTAATGAAAATAATTATTGTCATATTATATCACCATCTAATTAAATTCTTTTTCGTAGAGATGATCTAGGAAATTATGTGACACTTTTTTAAAAAATTATATGGTTATAATACTAAAAAAAACACCGTTTTATATTTGTTCTTATCGAATTCTCAAAAATTTTATTTAATAAATTCTATTCAATATTGTAGGACCAATCGCTTGCTGCTTTACCAAAAGCTATAGCTAGTGATAATGGTGCAACTCAAATCTTTTAAACCACACAACAGCTCAAGTATCACGGTTCGATCGCTCTACAAAGCAGGGACAATTATTGCACCCAACAATTTTTCTTCAATAATTGCACTTCTTGCAATCAATAAGAATCGAACCCATGACCTTGGCTCTGATACCAATTGTAGGATCGAGCGCTTGCCGCTTTACAAAAAGCTATAGCTAGTGGTAATGGTGCAACTCAAATCTTTTAAACCGCACAGCAGCTCAAGTACCACGGTTCGACCGTTCTACCAAGTAGGGACAATTATTGCACCTAACAAATATAATCCAAATTTTTAAAAAAATCATGTTTGTCTATGTAGAATCTATAAAAACAAAATAAAAACATATAAAAACATTTTTTTTATCTAATTGACGAAAAGTAAAAATGGAATGCTACTAATGATTTTTTCAAAAAATAAATTGCATTCCCTTAGTCAAATGCGTGACATACATATGGTTGACTATTTGCAAAATACATTGGTATTTAGTCAAATATATTGATTTTAATAATTCAACCTTTAAAAAAAAAGAAAAAAAAAACTGATGTATACCAGAAGCTGTTGATTTCGATGATTCCCAATCGTAATCAGAATTTTATTTTAGTTAATTTATTTTTTAGTTTTGTTACTCAAAGCTCAGCGGACACGTAAATCTTGGATATATAAATATATATATATATATATTTGTGTTAAAATAATTTTATGTAAAAAACATAAAAGAGAATATTGAAAATATAAAATCTAAGAATATTTGTTTATATTATTTTTTTATGATTGATTAAAATAATTCTTTAAACAGGATTTTTTTTATGTTATGGTGTTTTATATTAAATTTTTTTCATTTTAAGATCAAGAGCATTTGGCCATTTGTGAATATACCATGTGTTAGGATTAGAAATATGTATAACAAACAAACTTGTTAAACGATTATTACAGATTTTGCACGTCAAAATGGGTTACTTTGAGTGCAATAATTGTCTCTATTGAGTAGAGCAATTGAAACGTGGTATTTGAGCTGTTATACGATTTAAAAAAATTTTTGAGTTGCACTGTTACCACCAACTATAACTTTTGGTAAAGCGGCAAGCTCTCTGTCCAACTATTGGTATCAGAGTCAAGGTCATGTGTTCGATTTCCATTGATTGCAAGTAGTGCGATTATTAGGAGGGATATTGTTTGGTACAATAATTATCTCTGCTGGGTAGAGCAATCGAAACTTAGTACTTGAGCTACCATACAAATTAAAAACATTTGAGTTGCACCGTTACAAACAGCTATAACTTTTAGTAAAACAACAAGCATTTGGTCTTACAGGCTAGCGACTTGAAATAATTTTCTAATCAAACTAAGTGACTCAAACAACTAAAAATTATAAAAGTGCGAAAAATGCTCAATGCAGAACTTAAATATACACATAAAAAAATTTAAATTAGATAAATAATTGACTGAAAGTAAATAGAGTCAAGAGTTTGTTTATGAAATTTCGAAGAAAAACTTGAACGTCTCATTCATCTATTTCTAAAAAGACTTCGCTAGAAGATTTGATTAGCACAACTCTTGTATAAAACCTACTTTAGCTCGATTCATTAACCATCCTAGCTGAAACTCCTAGAAAAAGCTTGTACGTCCCTCATTCTTCTTTTTTTTCCAGAAGATGTCCATTAAAAGATTTGATTAGCACAACCCTTGTAAAAACCCAATCCAGGTCAATTCAACAACCTTCTGAGGTGAAACTGCTAGAAACTACACAACAATCTCAACCGGTTCAGAAATAGGTTTTCTAACAGCTAAAATCTTTTCACTACAATTCAGCTTAGGTAAACAATAGATAAGTTAGAAAATAAACAAGTGCAAAAAAAGATCATTAATCGATCAGATAGATTTTAAGCATGTGTAGATAAGCTTGGAGATAGAAATTTGAAAAATGCTGATAAGAATTAATAAATATTTTTAATAGCAGAGATTCAAAGTTCCAGTTAATTTTAAAATTTATGATGCATTCTCTTTTTATAGATAATGGCTCACAGATGCATTGGATGCCCGAAAATAATGCAGAGAATGCCACGTGTCCTTGTCGTATTTTCAAATATAGAACCGAAATAATAAATTCTCTTGGAAACTAACTAGATATAGTTACAAACAGATCTTTTATTCTGTAACAGAGAGAGAATATAACTTGTATTTATTGATTGAATTCAAATTGAACTCTGAGAGAACCGTCTGTTGTACGCAGAGAATATTTTCATATCAGTCCGATGATCAGCTCAATTGGTCTTCCTTGGCTTAAGTGATTCATCTCATTTTATCTTGACAAGTCAGGGTGGTACCATTCTGTTTTTTAAGCTTGTCAGTCCAATGCTGATTCAGTTCAGTTCAGTTCAGTTAAACAATTCTTAGCTGATTAGCATTCTTTATCATATCGGTTTAGTTCCTTGCCCGTCAGTTCAGTACTTTGTATCAGTTTCATTATGTAGTAGATTAGTCTAATTTTATCGAATCAGTTTAGTTTGTAATTATCAAATTTTAAATTCAATTTTTTTACTTTTATACCATTATGCAAAGGTAATTTTATAAGGGAAATTAGAAAGAAAAAAAATCATCCGTATATCTATTTTGGTATTGAAAAAAAAAAAAGTTGGTTTTTTGCACTTTTCGAGTCCTCTCTCGCCATAGTGCTAATGTAACATCGGATATACTGAAATTTTTGCTCCACACTATCTATAAGACAAAAAATATTAGAATGCCCCCCAAAAAAAAAATCACACTTATTCCAAATTTTGATTATTTAAATAACCAAAACTCAAAAATAGGTCAATTAATATCGAGTTAGTAGGAACCATATGGATAAAGTATATGGTTATATATATATAGTGCACACATGTCGTGTACGGTCAAGTGAGCTCCGATGATGTGTCACTCACATATTGGATGCATAATTTTTCTATGTTTCATCAGATCTACTATGTGAGTGATAACTCGTACTCACATAAGTATGCATGGTAGGTGCGCATAATTTCCAAAATTTATACGTGTTTGTGTGTGTGTATTAGATCTTGTGCGTTTGTTATGCGTACACAAATATATGAAAATTCACAAAAACTCTTATGAGACCGTCTTACAGAACAATTTTGTTAGACAAATCTCCCACCAGATCTGATCCACAAAAAATATTACATTTTAGGTCAAAAAAATTATTTTTCAATTTAAATATTGATCGGATCGACATATATTACAAATATAAATCGTGGGATAGTCCACAAGGAGATCTATTCATGAAAATTTATAATATTTCGTTAGATAATAAAATAAAATAAAAATAAACGTTAAAATATATTATTTAAAATTGTTAGGGATATTCGCAACCTCAACGTAGGAATATAAAACTATAAAATATAAATAGACGTTTTACACAATCTTAGATATATTTTATCGGAATTATTAATATATGATATATATTTTAAAGGAGTATTATACACTCCAAAAAATATTAGTAGCAATTCAATCTATCTTTTGACAAAATTTCCCTTATGACTTTCTTAATATAAAAAAAAAAAAAATCTTGATTGACATTCCTGACTTATTGTGGAGTAGGGAATATTTCACCCTACATGTGAGGGCAGTGTCCCCATGTGTAGATCTATGGTCCAGATTTAGCCACAAGTACATGGGATCCACTATTTTTTTTTTAAAAATCACAAATGTGGCTAAATGTGGACCATCTAAATCCTGTGGGGGCACTTTCGAACGAACCGTGGAGTAGAGGCTAGTTCGGACAGGTTGCTCTCTTATGTCATTCAACCAAGCAAGAGAAAGGGCGGGTCGAGAAAAAGTAGATAGGAATGTGGTCCACTGTCCTGTAACTGAGGGGAAAGAGTTGTCCTTAGATCCCCTTTAGCTACTCCGTCAAATAGCTCAACTGATGCCCACCCCACGCTGCGCACCCCGGGGCTGTTTGCAATGGCGCTGTCGGAATTTACGCTTCGAGAGATCAATAGTGCACTCTAAGAAATCCTTTCAAAATCTTTGCCGGGAAGCGAAGCGGACCTAACCAACCAAAACTTGAAAGGAATGCCTCTCTTTTCTCCCTGAGAACTAGACTCGGGAACTAAGCCCAACCCAAATGGTAGGTTTCAAATCTTTCTCCCTTCGCTGACTATATGTAATTCTGCTTCCCTGATAAATTCTTTGATTCGTTCGAGCGACGGCTTGTGGGGCAGGAGTAAGAGGGCGGAGCAAGCCGGAACTGGTCAACCAACCCTACGATCCTTTCTTTCTTCTCCGAAAAAAACTGACTCTTTTTTTTTTTTATGTTTTTTATTATGATCCGCGGACACGGAAAGTAGCTAAACTCACTTGCCCAGACCCAGGAGAAGGGATGCGTTTTGGGTCTCAAGGAGGCAATTCTCCCCTTTTTATTGGGTCAACTGACATGTGATCGATCGAGCTAGACTTTCTGAATGAGTTTGAGCTGGGCTTACGAGCGAATCATCCTTTCCCCTATTCTAGAGTAGTACTTAATATCTAGTCTATCAAGTCTCTCCCCACTGGCCTTCGCTCTACTCTTTGCATCAGCCTCAGACGCTAATGCCACTAGCTAGCAGACAGCGAAAATAGCCTTCTTTCTTCTGTCCCCGCTGGCATGTCAATCAGTAAGCTTCCCCCTTTTTATAGAAAAGGAGGGCTCCTGTCTGTTCTGTTCATTCAAATGGGATCCTAAACGGACGTTCTCTTGATCGAAAAAGGAGGCTAAAGCGTTGAATTCGTTGCTTCGATAGATATTAGGATCAATCAAGAAGGGGCAAGCCTCGGCTCACAAATGCCTTTGCCACCGCAAAGAATAATCTTTAAACCAAAATCCACCCCAAGGAATAAAAACCTTCAAGAAAGGCTAGGAGCCTCGATTGATCCATATCCAAAATTTTCTCCAAAGGAGTCGGAGTCCGGCTCCGTCAGAAGAGGACTCAGT